>NW_023425562.1:23826263-24426263 GCF_014108245.1 Pipistrellus kuhlii
GTCTTACAGTGATATCTGCTTGAGCACCTGGATACAACCATGCCTGAAGTCCGCCTCTCGACTTTTCAGAAATATAAGCCAATATGTCCTCCCATCTAACTAGTGGTGGGTTTTAACATTTATAGCCAAAATGTCCCAGGCTGAGGGTAAAGGTACCTCCTGATAGCAGGCAATCCTCTGGCCAATGCTCTCCAGCTTGATGTCGCAGATCTGACGAAACTCAAAATGGGACATGGTCCTGATGTTGTTGCTCAGGGCCATAAGCCGCCCACAGTTCTGCACGAACACACTGTCATCGGCAGCAAAGGCCTCGAGGATCTGCAGGAAGATGAACTCCTGAGCACACACTCTGCCCCAAGCAGGGCCGTTAGCAGTTTATCTACAGAGATTCCTGTATGCCTCACAACACCCCCAGGACGTCAGGGCTATTACTGGCCCATTTTGCAGATTGGAGAACTGAGGCTAAAGAGGTTAAGTCACTCTCCTAAATCCCATGCCCTGGGGCAGAGACTAGAATTCAGGACTCCGGGCTGACTCGGAGGAAATGGGGATCAGGCTGCCCCACCCCCAGGGCAGTGCCCAACGAGACCTTGGCGGTGAGGCCGAAGCAGCCGCGGGGCTCCACGATCTTCTCCAGCACGTGGCACTTGATGCCCGCGGTGCTCACGTACTCGTACACCACGCCGTGCTCCAGGTGCACGTTGTCCACGTTCAGGCTCACCACGGGGCTGTCCTCCTGCAGGCTCAGCTGGGCACCCATGGACAGCAGAGGGAAGGCTGGAAGCCGAAAGGACCATCAGCCCTGAAGAGGGGGCTCCACCCCGCAGCCAGCCAGCCCCCTGGCCCTGCACCGCGGACAGCTCCCGTCAGACAGATGGGGACCTGAAGTCTGTGCTGCAGCTCTGTTCGATTTTGTCAGCCTACTACTCTTCACACCTTGTCCTGCATTGTCCCGCTAGAAATCAACCCGTGTGCCCTATTCCCAGTCTAGGTGGCTTAGAAGAGATCCCTCCCACCCCTACCCTGCCACATTTGCATCATTCACCAAAGGCACAAGCTGAAGATTTCCTCTGTTCACAGTGATTGGCTGACAAATGAGCATGTGACCCAAGCTGGGCCAATGAGAGTCAAGTCTGGGATTTTTTTTTTTTTTTTTTTTTTTTTTTGATCTACAAAGAGCTGGAGACATTCTCTTTTCAACTGGATTCCAAGTTGCCAGAGCCACCACATGGATAATACAGCAGGTAAAGGGAAAACCAACACCGAGGGAGCAGAGCCGAAAACTAGAGAGAAAGAGACTCCTTATGAGACTCCATAAAGCCCTGGATCGAGCCGGATCTGAAGCTCACATGACCCTACCCAGACTTTTCCGTTTCCTGAGTTAATGTCATGCAGCCCAGATACAGTCCCAGTTAACATGGGCCCTGAGGGGGCTACCTGACTCCTCAGAGGCCACACAGCTAGGGAGTGGCATATCTAGAAAACAAAGAAGGCACTGCATGATATACAGCCAACTAATACATAAACAGAATAGAATAAGGAGACTCTGGGACACAAGGGCACCCTGAGGAGGTAACATCTGAGAGGAGAGGTGAGTGGGATAAGAAGGACTCAGAAAGAGAGCATTCCAGGCGGAGGGAACTGCAAGTGCAAAGGTCCTGGGGTAGGAGTACATTTGGTGGTGGAGTGGATGAAATAGAGGGGGCAAATAGGAAAGTGATGGGAGGTGAGGCTGAAGACCATGATAAGGACTTGGTCTTTGCCCTGAGTCAGGGTGGGAGTCATTGGAATGTTTTGTTCTGTTTTTTGTTTGTTTGTTAGTTTGTGGGTTGTTTTTTTTAGAGCAGCCCTAAAGAGGAGAGGTGAGGTGGGACAGGGAAGACAGTGAGCAGGCTACCACAATCGTCTTGGTGAGACAGTATGGTGGCTTGGACCAGGCAGCAACGGAGGTGGTGAGATGCATGAGGAACACAGAGGCAACAGAGTGCGCTTCTGGAATTAAGGTCCGAGGGACACAGAAGAAAGAGAACAGCTGAGGGGACTCCAAGATCTAGGACCTATGGATCTGAAGGATGAAGATGGGACTCTCGGGGGAAGCTCAGGAGTGTCCATTTTGACCAGGCGGAGTCCGCGGTGCCTGTTAGATACCGGAGGGGGCGGGGCGAGGAGATAGTAAGACAGGCCTGGAGTTCAGGGTTGAGGCTGCACCAGGGAAATAAATGTGGGAGCCCGTAGTAGGCAGAATAATGGCCCCGAAGACAGCCGCATCTTCATCCCTGGACTGCACGCTCTCACGTGACAAGGGGAAACGACGGTTGCAGGTGGAATTAAGGTTCCCAGCAGACAGCTTTACAATGAGGTGACCCTGGATGAGTCAGGTCCACCAGTGTAATCACAAGGGCTCTCAAGTGGGGAAGATGGAAGCAGAGGAGGCGGGGTTAGAGAGGCGGCAAGGAGAGAAGGACTCGGGCCAGCATTGCTGGCTCCGCATATGACAGAAGGGGGCCATGGCTCAGGGAACACAGGCAGCTTCTGGAAGCTGGAACCGGCAGGTAAATCAGTGCTCCCCTCGAGTTGCAAAGAGAATGCAACCCTGCTGACACCTCGGCTCTGGCCCCGCGAGCCTCCTCTCAGACTCCGGCCTCCGGAACTGCAGGAGGAGGAGTGTGTGCTGTGTGAAGCCCCCGGGGTGGCGGTGCTTTGCCAGAGCAGTGACCAGACACGAACCCAGAACGGATGGCACCCAGATGGGCTCACAAGGGAGGGAGGACACCGAAGGGGACCCGGCTCCCCACGGGAGTCTCTGTCTCACTGCCCACCGGTCCCGTTACCTGAGTCGGGCTGGTCTTCCTCCCGGGCCCCTTCACCACCGGTGTCCTCGCCTGGGGTCTCCTGGCTGGCTCGGGCCTGCTGAGCATCCTCGTGGGTGTGGTAGATCCACTGGTACAGACCCTGTGAGAGAGCAGAGCAAGGGGGGCAGCCTTGGCGCTGGGAGCCGGGGAGGAGGGGACGGGCAAAGCCTGGCGGCGACACCTCCTCTGGAGAGGCCCCAAGGCTTCACCCTGGGACCTTCCTGAGGGACTTCCAGGCACCCTCAGCCCTCACTCTCTCTAGTCTATACTCCGCACAGATGCCAGGGGCGGGGAGCCTTTGAAAATACACGGCGGATCCATGGGTGTCTCTCCTGTAGCCCCAGGGCCTAGGAAAGTGCCAGGCACACAGCAGGTGCTCAATAAACACTCAGATAACCCGATAAATAAGCACCACCTTCCACAGAACCCCAGCTCCTAACCCAAGCATAACATCCATTTTCACCATCAACATAAGCATTTGCCCAACATGCCTTCGTAGTAAGAAAAGAGGTCTTGCCAAAATCAGTTTGGCTCAGTGGGTAGAGCATCAGCCTGCGGACTGAAGGGTCCCAGGTTCAATTCTGGTCAAGGGCATGTACATTGGTTGCAGGTACATCTCCAGTAGGAGGTGTGCAGGAGGCAGCTGATTGATGATTCTCTCTCATCGATGTTTCTAGCTCTCTATTGCTCTCCTTTTCTCTTTATAAAAAATCAATAAAATATATTTAAAAAGAAAAAGAAAAGAGGGTCTCATCGCACCCATTCACAGCTGCAAAAACTGAGGCTGTGAGGTGGTACAGCCCAGCTCCTCCAATCTAGGGAGGCAGAGAGGGCAGAGGGCCTCACCTCAGCTCAGTCCCACCAGCCCTACCTGACCCCAAACACCATGACGCCTTCAGACTTTCTTCCAGAGAAAGGGGGCTCTCAGCCCGCCCCCTCACCGAGCAGGGCTCCCCTGACCCCCTTGGGTGGCTCACCAGGGCCTCTTCCCGGCGGGTCCGGAACGCCTGGAAGTGCTCCAGGACCTCTGGGGCGTTATCGTTCATCACGTTGTTGCCATTGACCTTCAGGATACACTGGCCAGCACAGAGCCCTGCGGCCGCAGCCTCGGACCCTGAAGGACACAGGAATGCTTGAGGCTTGAATGCCAGGCGGAGGGCCTGAGCCGTGCAGGCAAGAATCCAGATGAAGTCTGTCCTCCACTACCCCCAAACACTGCACCTCCATCCCTCCCACCCTGAGGCCTCTCTCTGACCCACTGCAGTGGGCGGGGCAGGGACTGGCATTCCCATTCTGCAGAAATAGAAATTGAGGCTCAGAGAAATAGCAACGAGCTTCACTCTAAAACTTCATCTCCTTTAAAATCCTGCAACAACCTGTGTGATACTGGGACCAGGATCACCCTATTTTGTAGACAGGATTACAGAGGCTCAGAGAGGCAAAGGAATTCTCTCAAGGCCACATCGCTAGGAGAAGCCAGGGTCAAGCCCGGGTCTTTGGGACCCCAAATGTATGTTTTCTCAGGTATCCCACAATTCCCAAACTGTAGGCCTCGGACCCCAGGGTTCTGTGTGGTTCGTAGGAAGGCTCTGTAAATGCAAGTGAATGCCACACTTTGTCTGTACATGAAACAATATCGGGCCTGCACGCGGTGATGGCTGACCAGCAAAGGCCTGGACCCCAGGGGCTTGGGTCCAAACCCTGGCTCTGCCACAAACCAGCTATGTGACTTTTGGTAAGCTCCTGCCTGCCAATGAGCTTGAGCCGAGGAATACGGGTCTCTTTAGAGTAAGTGGGTATTTTCCACCTTGCCACAGTCCTCACCACTCCCTCTTGTCCTCCTCTCAGTTACTCCTTTGTAACTGCCTTACCCCCATAGGTGTTCGCATTTGCAAGCCTTGGCCTCGTGCAAAGAACGTAAGTGCCGATGGTGTGCTGTGCGCAAAGGCCTGGTGGTAGCGGTTTGGAGACTCTGCACTCCCCTCACACACACAGATGGGGTCTCCCGAGCTCCCCTCTGTCGGTCAGACTCCCACTCACCTTTCCCAACAGCATAGACGTAGGGCGGGGCAGCTCCTCGGATCTGGAAGCACAAAGCCTCCGGATGGTCCGGGACTTTGACGATCCTGCGGCAGGCGGAAGCGGCCGTAAGGGAGAGCAGCATCTCACAGCCCAGCGGGCCAGCGGGCCACCCTGAGGAGGCCCCGCCTCCAGGACTTCTGGGAAATCCAGCCCAAAACACTCGCCGGGCCAGGCGTTCCAGCTCCCAGATACACAGAGAAACCTCACTTCGCCCAACCGAAGCCCGCCCCACCAGGGCCTCCAGTTCATCTGGAGCACAGCCTGCCAGGGAGCCGCAGCCCACACACACAAACCCGGATCACGCTCTCCCTTCTCCCTCCCTCCTGGTGGGAGGAGGCCTCTGGGCGGCCAGAGCAACACCTCTGCCCGTGACATTTTAGGCAGCGATCACGGGTGGAAGGGTGAGACGTGGTCCACACAGCGTGGCGCTGACTCTAGACAAAAGCCTACACGTGTCCTTTAGAGAACACGGTTTGAGAGCCCAGGTCTTGGCCGTTCTGCAGGGGGAACACCAGAGTCAAGCAGGTGGCCCCTGCTCAGGACTGTGCGGTGGGCTGCCTGCTTCCCCGAGGGCATGCCCCCCCCCATGGCCTCCAGGGCCATCCCTCCCATCCCCACCAGCCACATAAAGCGCAGGTGTTGCCAGACTTAAGACGGGTTCATTCCACTTGGTGATTTCTGCCCCTTCCACATTCCAGCCATCCAATCAATCATTTTCCCTAAATTGGCTTGCCTTTCTACTCGGAAATGATCCTATTAAAACTTTCCCTCCCGCCTGTCAACAGAAAACCGGGGAGCATCTGCCTTAAATAGAAGGGAGACGTGGAAACCAAGTGCACAATTTTTAAAATAGAAAACGCTTCTCCCTGCACCTATATCTGGTATCTAACCACTTCCCACCGCACCCCTGCTGCCACACAGGCTGGTCCAGCGGCCTCCTCACCACGGCTCCCCACTTCCACCTCTGCCCCCCACCATCTGGCCTTCACCTGCAGCCAGCGGGACTCCGCCAGAACCCACATCAGATCATGCCTCTCTCGCCTTTTCTCTGAGCCTCCAAGTGGCTCCATGGCCATTACTATGGACACAAGGCCCCATTGTCTGGCCGACCTCATCCCCCATCCCTCCCTCCCTCTCGCTTGCTCTGCTCCAGCACATCAGCTTCCTCACTGTTCCTCAAACACACCAGCCAGGCTCCTCCCGGGCCTTTGCATGGGCTGTTTTCTCTTCCTGGAGCCCTCTTCCCCCACAAGTCCCCTGACTGCCTCCTTACCTCCTTCAGGGCTTCCCCTCGGTGCTCGGCGGCACCCTAACCACCATCCCTCCACACCGCCCACCTTCTTTCCCGGCTTTATGTATGGGTCAGCCCACACTCACTATCAGCTGGCTCAGTATGCCTCTCACTTCTCCCCTGTTTGTGTCGGTCTGTCTCCTGCTCTACCCTCCACCCAGACTAGATCTATGAGCGGTAGATGTACCCATCCAGACGGGGCTGGATCCCCAGAGCCTGAAGCCCCCCCTAGGCACAGCAGGCACACGATCAACACCCGCCCAATGACTGGAGGCAGCAGCCTCGGGTCGTGTACCTGCAGGATGAGCCCCACCCTCAGGGGTCCAGGAAGGCTCGGCCCCCACCATCCCCAGCACTCAGGCACCTCCTCAGCCTGAGAGGAAGGTTGGTGGGCCCCTGGCCCCTGGGGACACTCACTCTTTGGCCTTGGTGGCCACCAGGAGGCGCACGGGGCGGCGGGAGCAGAAGGACTGGTTGAGGATGGACTCCACCTCTGCGAAGGGCCGCAGGAACACCAGGTCCTCGTTGATGGAATAGATCTTCCTCCCCACCTGCAGGCCGGCCATCTTGGCGGGGAGACACGCACACCAGGTTGCTAGTTTCCTGTTCTCCTCACAGCCCCAGCCCCAGGGTCTAAGCACGATCAGGGCCACCAGTCCCCCCAGGGCCACCAGTCCCCCTGTGTGGTAAGCAGTCCCTCCGCTCTGCAGGCTGGTGAGACTGGCTCTGGCCAAGGTGCTAGGAAGGAAAGCCGGCAGGAGGCATTAGCAGAAAAGACGTTTTCCCTCGAGGAGAAACTGCTGCTTCCCACCCTGCCGTATGAGGACAGGGGCAGCCTCCTGTGACCAGAGTCAGAAATGTTGACCCCGAACCAAGTCTCGCAACCACCTCCTTCTAACCACTTACATCAGTGGTCGGCAAACTCATTAGTCAGCAAAGGGGCAAACCGCGGCTCACGAGCCACATGTGGCTCGCGAGCTGCCGTTTGCCGACCACTGACTTAGATCAAGTCCTATGGCTCCAGCCACTGTGGGGCGGGCAGGTGGCTACTTGCAGCCAAACGCATTCCTAATCACTACAGGGACGCAAGCAGGTGCCTGGACAACATGACAGGTGCCTCTGCCTACCCAGCTGCACACCCCAAGGAGCAGCTGCGAGGACCTGGGGCTGAAGTTCTGGCCTGCCACAGACTCACTCTTCTTCCTCCTTGTAGACCTTATGTCCATGACGTCTTATGCAGGCCATGGAGGGTTACCGTATTTTCCGGTGTATAACACGACCCCCTAATTTTTCAGTTAGAACAGGTTTAGGCCTATATTCGCTGTATAAGACTACCCCCCACTTTAAAGAAAAGACTTAATTTGCCGTCAAGATCTGCAGGTAATTTTTGTGCAGTTTTTGTCTTTTGCCCCCGATTTTCGGTAGACTTTTTTTCGTTTCAAAAGTCGTCTTATACGCCAGAAAATACGTAGTTTTTTCCTTATAACAGCTGATTCACAAACTCTTCCTTGCACCTCCCCATCTGACCAGCAGAGGGAGCCAGTCGCGCACACACAGAGGGGCTGTCCTAGCTCCAGGCGAAGGCCGACAAGATGACTTAAACTCTGAACTCAGTTTCCCCACGCGGACAATGAGCGAGTGAGCGAGGAGGGGCATTCCAGGGTTTGCTGCCTGCCTCAAGGAATGTGTAGAGAGACGCCTCACTCTCCTACCCACACAGCCCCTCCGAGAGGCCTCACCTCGGCCAGCGAGCCCCTCTGGACCGACTTCACCACCACAGCCTTGTTCCTCTCCTCGATGTCGAAGCCGTAGTCTTCCTCTTGGGGCAGGATCTGTGGGCGCGGAGTCGGAGAGACCCGGTGAGGTGGTGGAGTTGGGAGGGAATCCTGGAGCCAGCCCTGCCTTGGCCCCACACGGCTCCTATGATCCTACGGGCTCCTCAGGCCCCAGATCTACATGGGGGTGGGGAGTATAGCAACAGAATAAACAGCACCCGCAACACACAGTAGGTGCTCAACACCTATCTGTGAAGACACACCGCCTCGTTCGTACCTCGATCTGGTGCTCATTTCGTATTTGTTTACTTTTCATCGCCTGTCTCCCTTCTCCTCCCAACCTAAGGGCAGTCTCTCAGTCATGCACCACTGTCTCTCCACCTGCTGGCATGCTGCAGGTGCTCGATTAAAATGCACTGGTCTAGCCTGGCCCGTGTAGCTCAGCGGCTGAGCATCAACCTATGAACCAGGAGGTCACAGTTCAATTCATAATAAGAGCACAGGTCCAGGTTACAGGCTTGATTCCCATTGAGGAGCATGCAGGAGGCAGCAGATCAATAATTCTCTCTCATCAATGATGTTTCTATCTCTCTCTCCCTCTCCCTTCCTCTCTCTCTCTGAAATCAATAAAAGCTTTTTTTTTTTTTTTAATGTACTGGCCTAATGAACAAACTAAATCTAAAGATGTCCAGCTACCCGAGAAGTACTGCAGGAGAGAAGTTAATGGGGCTGTCTTCATATTATTCAGAATTTGGCCCCAACTCTGGCTGCGGCAAGAGATCTAACCTCTTGAGCTATCTCCCGATTGCTCAAGAGACACGGGGAGGAAGATGGAGGGAGGGCAGGCATTGAGTGAAGGCTGCTGCTCGCAGTAGACAGAGCAACAGGACCTAGTGGGCTTGGCAGGCAAACTATCGCAACAGGCTGCCAACACTCTAACGTGTTAGGGTTTTCAAATAAATGTTCTACCTTATTTATGCAAGGGCATGGACAGCAACTGGGCGGACAGGGTGCCAGCCCAGAAAACCTAAGGCTTTGGTTCTGCAGGGTGAGTCATCTCAGGAGGCCATCCTCTCTGCAAATGCGAGGATGCAGGGTGGACAAGGGGGGGTGGGAAGGAAAAGCAGGACAGCCCCGTAAGCCCGATCCCCTTTGTGAGGAAGGCAGTCCTGGCCAGTGGTGAGCGGGCCTCCTGGCAGCTTTGCCAGCCGCCACCTAGAATCACCCATGCTCCTGGTGCTCCAGGCTGAGCCCACATCTGAAGGTCTTCCAGCCACAGGTGAAGCCCTGTCGGAAGGAGGGTCTGGGAAGGGAGACGCAGCAGCTCAGCTCTGCTCCTACCAGCAGGCGCTTGGCCAGAATGTTCTCCACCAGCTTGAAGTCGTTGCGAAGCTGCTTGTTCTTGCTGCTGGTCCCCTCCATCTCCTCGTCCGCGTGGAAGCGGAAGTACTGCGACTCATCCTTGAACTCGCTCTTCTCCAGCACTGCAAACCCACAGACACAGGCACGTGGTCAGGCGCACACGGGAAGGTCTCAGCCGCGGGCCAGCTGGCAGCCTCGGGCCGGAAGCAGCCCCGGGATAAGCTTGGTTTGGCCGGCACCGTGTTTTACTCAATGGAATCACGTGCCGACACTAACGCATTAGGATCTTTCACATGAAAGTCTGGCTTTCTGGCGTCCCTTGAAAAATCTGAACTTGCCCCACCTGCTATAATAAAGACATACTGCAAAGCCACAGTAACCAGACAGTGTGGAACTACCGCAGAAACAGAGGAAGAACCTGTGGGAGAGAACGGAAATCACAGAAGAGGGCCGTGTGTTTACGGGAACTTAGTATGTGATGATGATCACGTGAAGAATTCCAGATGGTGCAGGCAACCCATTGGCGGGGGGGGGGGGGGGGGGGAATAAAATGGGATCCCTACTCACACTTATACCACAATAAACTCCTGATGGATTGAAGACCTACATATGAACAGGAAAACTAAAACTCACCTAACAAAATGCAGGAGAATATCTTTGTCCAAGGTGGAAAGGGGATACAGGTTCAAACCTTCCAAAAAGCCCTATAACTTCCTTTCAACAAGAAGGCCACAGGCAGACAGCAGATGCAAAAAGCTCCGCCATGTCTAAAGCCAACAAGGAATAACTATCTGGAATATTCAGGAAACGCCTACAAGTCAACCAGAAGAGGCTGGGAAACTCACAGATGAAGGGCAAAGGCTATGAATGGGAAAGTAACAGAGGGGTGAGCCCAAAAGCGCATCAACTACGGGAGCAGGAGCTCCCCTTCAGGAATGACCAGGAAGAGGCCCCAGGGAGACCCCTCGGACCGGGGACCGCCCATCTCAGCGCCTGCGGGCCAGGCCCAGCCCTCGGCCTCCTCCCACAGACCCGGTGTCCTTGGAACACAGCCACGCCCCTTTTCCCCACGCATCGTCTGGGGCTGCTTTTGTGTCCCGACAACCGAAGTAAATCATGGCAAGAGTCTGCGTGGCCCACAGAGCCTAACGCACTGACTAGCTGGGCCTTTGCAGGAAAAGGCTTCTGGCCTCTGTGCTAAGACAAGCCAGGAAAATGAATAAAAACAACCGGGAACCACCAGTAGGCGAGCTGGTCCCAGTGAATTACAGTTTTGCTAAGCGCCCCCTCGTGCCAGGGCCCCCTGGACGGCGGCTCAGGTTCCCTTACTCCTCAGGCAGGAAGGCTGTGCTGCACCCCTACGACATTGGGTAGACGAAGGCCAGGGAAGCTGCCTGCACTGACCGAGGTCTCAGAGCTCCTCCTGTTCACCACGCCGCCCAGCCTCGCCTGCTGGAGGGAGGCAGGGACACATCACATGAAGGGGGTGCACCAGAGCTCCGGTCGGTCAAGGCTGCTGCAGGAAGGCAGGCCCCTGAGAGAAGGAAAAACCCCTGCCTTCGCTTCTCCAGGTCCCCGCCACCCCTGAAGACAGGGGCTGCCCGCAAGTGTGGCAACTGAAGAGAAGCAGCAGGCAGCCTTCCCTTCCTCCTCCTCCCTTTCCCGGATGTCTGGCTGTTTGTGAGCTTCCTTCTCAGGCCACCCCTCTTCCCTCTGGAGAGAGCAGACACACAAATTACTGCTCTCCCCAGAGCTCGGGAGCCAGGCCCCAGGGGGCTGGCTGGCTTCCCCCCACTGTAAACATGCGGGAAGAAGAAGCGGCATGACGTTGTGTCTCTGATGAAATGCTCGGGGACACAGCTGGACTCCGAGTGCAGGAGCTCAGCAAGGTGCGGTATCACCACGGCCATCTTTCAGCGGCGGCGGCTGGCCTGCCTTTGAGAGGGGCCCAGGCCCAGGTTCAAATCCCGGCTCAGCCCCTTCCCAACTTCATCTCCCTTTGGCCTCGCTGAGCCTCCGTTTCCTCTCGTACGGGGGTAGTAACAGCACCAACTTCCCGACGTGGCTGTGAGGATTCAGGGCGAGCCTCAGTTTCCCCGCATGTGCCTGAAGTGAGAGCTGGACCACCAGACTCTCGGGTCCCTCCCTGAGGACAACTCAGGGTCCCCTGAGCTCAGGTCAGATGCCTCGAGGCGCCACGCAGGCCCCACCTCACCCTCTGCTCTGCACCCCAACCTGCACTTTGCAGCAGCCACAAACCTAGGATTTGGCTCTTTCCTATTTTAGCCTGTTTTTGAGTTCGTGGCAGGGGACAGGGGAGCAGGGGCCGCACCCTGCAATTTCTCTCCCTGAGGGGCGTTGGGAGTGTTGGTATTGCCTGGGAGTCACTCCCCAACCCACCTCCCCCACATCCCCCCCCACACACACACACACACGCACACACACGAATGTCCTCAGCCAGCAGCCTTCCCAGAATAGCAGCTGGGGTGGACCCCTAATTACCCTCACCCACAAATGAGAGGTTCTGCCCAGCTGATTGGCAGGAGGGACGGAGCTGTCAGAGAGCCCCCCGGGGAACAGAGCGGCTTCTGGGAATGAGGGGTTTTGATGAGACGGGGCCAGTGCACGGGAATGGCTGAGGCTGCCCGGACTGGGCCCAACCTGCCCTCACTCGCAGCTGGGGAAACGGGCAATTGGGGAGTGGGTGCCAACCCCAGAGCTATGGGACTGCTGAGCTCAGAGGAGAGGGGACAGCAAGGCCTCCAGCAGAAAGATGGGGAAACTGAGGCCTAGAGAGGGACCTGGGCTTATTGGGAGTCAGCGGAGTCAGGCCTGAAAGCAGGGCTGCAGGCTACAAGGCTGGGGAGGGGCTGGGTGACCTTTCCTGAGAGTGGCATATCTCTCTCTCCCCCTGCAGAAGGGACAAGAAATTCCCTTCTCCAAAAGGCACTGTACTGTCTAAAAGCTGATAAGATAAGGAATAACTATCTACAATAAAATATGTAAAAAATAAAATAAAAAAAAACACTCTAACAAATCAACCAGAAAAGGCTGGGAAACCCATACACAGGCAAAGGATATGCATCTCATGACCAAGGTCCAAACCTGCTGAGGGTGAGCAAGAGTGAAGACTGTGGCCACAGCGAAGGTTCCCTGGCACCCAGCTGCGCCCGTTTGCTTACACATCGCCCGGCGTCCTTTAGGCTGCAATGCCGAGCTGAGCTGTGACAGGGGCTGTGCAGCCTGAGACGCCTGAACTGCATGTCCTATCTGGCCCTTTTGCATAGAGTTTGCTGACCTCTGAGTTACAGCACAAAGCGGAAGCCAGGGGAGGAACAGCCAAAAGGCCTTCCAGGGTCCCCCGCCTCTGACCACCGCCTGGTCCCAGCCATGCTGTCTCTGGGCCTCCGTTTCCCCTCCTGTGAAACGCAGCAGGGGCCAGGGGCCAGGGGCAGGACAGACGGAGGCGGGCGGAGGGGAAGGGGTGATTACCGTGGTGCATGAAGCCGTTGTTGCACAGGCCCACGCCGAGCGCCACTGCTTCCTCCCGCGTCTGGCAATCGCCCTGGAATAGAACAAGGGGGGCAGGGGGGAGAGGTGTTAGGTGGACTGGCACCGGAGGGGCTGTGTTGCCTGCTGAATCCCAAGGGCCGGGCATATAGTAGGTGCTTAATAAATATGAGTTGACTAAAGGTGTTGTCCACAGGGACCAAGTCACACAGGAGCTTGCAACTATTATAAGTCAATGAGCTTCAACTATGTTCAGACAACCCTCATCGACACAACTCCCGGGGTGGGGTCCTAATGTATGGTGACAGGAGAAGATCGGACGGTGGGTGGTAAGCACACTGTGCAACATACAGCTCTTGTGACATAGAAACCCCCTCCTGAAATCTATATGATGGTATCAACCAATATCACACCAATAAATTTATTTTTTTTAAAAAAGAAGGGTGAACAAAAAACAAAAAAATAACTCCCAAAGTGAGACGTTCCGAGAGGCCCTTGCCAGACACAGACGCGCCAGAGGCCTGAACTGTCCCAGCCTCCCTGAGCATCAGAGGGGCCAGGAGAGGAGTTCCCGGCTACAGGAGAGGGGAGGGCCAAAGCAGCAGAGCTCAGTCTGCCAGGACCGGGGCCTCGGACGCAGAGCACAGGGCCTGGGGGAGCCGCTGGCCTCGGTATGCTGCCGCACTGGCTGGCCCAGCTGCCTGGAGGAAGACAGATCTCTCCTGTGGGACCCGGGCCTGTGGCTGCAGGGCTGGCAAGCTCCGAGTGCTGCTACGGGAGGGCGGCCGCCATCCATGAGAGAGGCAGAATCCAGAGCAGCCACCCCCAGCTGTGAGGGGCCAGCCGGGGAGGCACAGCCGGGGCCCAGCTCGCAGCCTGGGGGCCTGGGCGGCCGTCTGGAGACCACTGGCCTTCCGAGGCTCTCAGTCTGGCCTCCCAGCCCATCCCTGCTCCCCTTCTCCCCGCAGGGTCCTGGGGTGACCCTCAGGGAGGCTCCTACGTTAGAACAGCTGTGGGATCCATTGGTCCTGGATGCACCCATCACTTGAAAAGTGAACCCCCAGCCCACGCCCCATCGGCTGTGGGGAAACCACAAGTCACCATTTCCCTTCCCGGAGGAAGGAACAGGCACACACACCGCACTCCCCCATCCTCTCCCCGACCTCCCCCCTCACCCCCAAAGCTGGGAGCTGCAGCCACACCGGCCTCCGGGCTGCTCCTTCCACACAGTTCACGTGGCCCCACCTCAGGCCTTCGCACTCTTTCCCCCCATCTCAAATGCCTGCCTGGCTTTTCAGGTCTCAGTCCTATGTCACCTCCTCAGAGCAGGCCTTTCCCCACCTCCCCTCAAGTAGTCCTCCGCCCCCTCCACCACACATCCTCTGGACACATACTCAGCCCGTTCCGCTCTCCTCCCCTTCATCACATCTGCTGCGCCTGTCACAGCCTGAAATGCTGTCCCTTCAGGGCCCCGCTCTCAGGGAGGATCAGCCCCATGCTCTCTGCCCCGGCTCCTCTCCCTGCCTGCCACAATCTATACTAATAAAAATGTAATATGCTATTGATAATTAAACCGGACATCCTTCCAGACGAAGCTGGGGCTCCGAGGGAAGCCCTGATCCTGGGTGCCTGCCGGTGGCCGGAGGAGGGAATCCCGGGTCCCAGGGGCCAGAGGGAAGCTGGTTCCAGAATCCAAGGGAAGGAAGGCCTAACCCTGCACGAATTTTGTGCATAGGGCCTCCAGTCTCCTAATAAACAAATGTGGTTTAAGGTCTGTCTCCCACTAGAATGTCAGCTCCCGTGGGCAGCAGCAGTGCCTGCCACGTTTACCCCACATCCCCGCCCTGAAGCCCAGCATGGAGCAGTTAGCGGGCCACGAGAAATGTCCAAAGAATGAACTGGATGAAAGAATGGAAAGCCCATTTTGGGCACTGACCCTGAACCCACCTCTGTCTGCCTTGGTTTCCGTGTCTCTAAAATGGGAGCCATCATCCTGTCCACTCTCAGAGCCTTGTGAGGACTAAAGGACAATTCCCCGGGGGACTCCTGGCCTAGTGCCTGGCATGGAGCGAGCACGTGATACATGTTAATGACTCTTGCTCGGTTATTCCTCAGGAGGGAGGAATACCTCAGAGTGACGGAGCCGAGGCACAGCAGGGTTGGAGAGAGAACATGGAGCGGGGGGTGGGGGGAGCGGGCGGGGGGGTGAGAAAAGGGAGCTTACAGAGGGCCTCAGGGGGCCCCTTTGCC
The DNA here is from genome assembly GCF_014108245.1 of Pipistrellus kuhlii. Taxonomy (NCBI): domain Eukaryota; kingdom Metazoa; phylum Chordata; class Mammalia; order Chiroptera; family Vespertilionidae; genus Pipistrellus; species Pipistrellus kuhlii. Next base: position 23,841,386 of record NW_023425562.1, read on the forward strand.
CACGAATTCCAAAACCCGTCATAAGGCCCAAGGATGCCTCTCACCCCCGACCGCCTGCCGGGCACTGCACAGTCTCTCTTTTAATATGTTTTTATGATTCCAGAGAGAGGAAGACAGAGAGGGACAGAAACATCGATGATGTGAATCAGGGGATCAGCTGCCTCCTGCACGTCCCCTACGGGGGATCCAGCCCACAACCCGGGCAGTCGAATTGGGGCCTCCTGGTTCAGAGGGCGATGCTCCACCACTGAGCCACGCCGGTGGGCTCCCTTGGTCCTGGTGGTAACCCGGAAGCAATCGCTCTTACTAACCCCATCTGATAAGTGAAGAATTGAGGTTACACTGTGAGAATGGGGTCCTCTCGGAGCTGGGCCCTCCCCCAAACACTGTTACACGTAGGGAAACGGAGGCTCCAGGAGGGGCCTCTCCACGGCTCCTGTCCTGCTCCTGGCTCTCCGGTTTCCTCAGCCGCTGCCTGGAGCCGCCAGCCTGGCCCTTTGTCTGCTCCCGCCCTGGCCCGGGCTCGCTGTACTGAAAACCCTGCCGCGGTCAGCACATGCCATCTGCTGGGTGGTGGGGTCTGTGAGGAGGGCACTCGGGCACATTTCTGCTGAGCCAGCAGAGGAGCCGGCAGACCTGTGCCCTCCCACCCCGGGCTCCCGGCCTGTCCCAGCTCTGTCCCGCTCCAGTCCACTGACCCCTGCCCTCCAGTTGATGACCACAGTCTGGGGTGCCCTGGAGCGCAGGTAGCACAGCCCAAGACAACGGAGCAGAGGGGTGAAGACAATGAACTCTGGAGCCAGGGGCCCTCTGACCCACTCACTGAATCCTCAAAAGCATCCTAAGGAGACTGGGAAGGCTTTTTAGCTTCGTTTTACAGGTGTAGAAACTGAGGCACAGAGAAGTTAAGTAGCTTTTGTCCAAGATCACTCAACTAGGAAGTGGCCGAGGTAGGACTTGAACCCAGGTCAGCCTGGCTGTAAGTGAAACATGCTCTGGGCTGGTTTCCTGGGACCCTAGGGATGGTGTAGCACAGTGGTTAGATGTTCTGTGGTCCCCAAATGGGCAAATCTGACATCAAATCCAGACATTCCAGACCCTGGGTCCTACATCAGCGCAAGCAGATTAAAATGCACCCATGCCCTACATTAAATGTGTTTTTGTGGCTCAGACCATATTTTAAAGGGATCTTCTAAACTTGCTTCTGAAGGTATTTGACGCCAAGAAACAACTACTTTGCAGATCTGCTGTGATTTTTAGGCAGCCATCAGGAATGTGTGTGCGACATGAGAAAAATCCAGCCAGCACAGTGTTTCTGGATGGAAAGGGGTTTTCATGGATGCGAAATGCAGGCTGACAGAAAGCTGGAAATGTTTAACCACACATCCACTTTGATTTCTCCTCATCTTTGGAGCCGATGCGCTCTTTTTACAGATTACAAATGAACATTCTTGCAGGCTCCCCGAAAAGTTTGCAGAATAAGGCACAGGTGGGTGAGACAGGCCTGCCCGAGCCCCCGCAGCTTTGCTGCCACGAGGCTGTGAGCCGGAGACCAGGCACATGGCCCCTCTAGGCCCGGTTCTCCCAGCCGCAAACGGGTTGGAGGGCGCAGTGAGATCGTGCTCAGAGCCCAGGCAGTGCCTGGCGCAGAGGAAGTGCCCTGTGAGCGGGAGCCATAAAGGACAAGAGACAGCAGACAGGAGTGTCCGTGGAACAAACACACCTCTGGGAAGTTGCAGCAAAACTGACGCGTAGACTTGCCAAGCCTCGCCCAGCCCCTGCCCCCTGGGAACGTATGTGAAAGCGGTAACTTGACAAGTCCCACATGGAGGCTCCAGAGCGGGGCCAGGATGAGACCATCTCGTCCCAATTGGCCCAGGACGGTCCCAGTTTTAAAACTGAAAGCCTTAAGGTGGCAGCAACCCAAGCGTCCACCGGCTGGTGGATTGACAGAACGTGGTTGTGTCTGTGCCATGGAATGTTGTTCAGTCTTAAAGAGAAAGCAAATGCTGGCGCATGCAGCAGCATGGATGAACCCTGAGACGTAATGCCGAGTGAAATAAGCCAGACACAGGAAGACAACTGCTGTATGACTCCACACGCTAGTACACAGGGTGCCTCGCACAGTCAAATTCAGAGAGAGAAAGCAGAGGGTGGCTGCCAGGGGCCGGGCGGGAGGGGTGGGGGCGGGTGTTTGAGGGGGTCAGAGTTTCGGTTCTGCAGGATGAGGAGAGCTCCGGAGAGGCTGCACAGCGGTGTGAATGCACCTACAACCACTGAACGGGCAGGACGGCGAGTGCGATGTGTATTTTACCACAAGTGAAAAGGAGTTTTAAAAACAAAGTCCTCGAAGGTCTGCGTCCCGTTAGGCTCTCCGTCCCGGGCAGAGCGCCATGGTGCTCGCGGATCCTCACCTGAGCCAGCAGCCAGTCCACCAGCTTGCTCCCCGGCAGCACGGACTTGTATGTCTTCAGGTGGTAATCCCGGTCTCTGTGGGGAGGAGGGAGAGCATCCTGAGCGCATGGGGAGCCGAGGTGGGGGCAGACGCCCTTTTCCCGCCCTGGTGCTCTGGGTCCAAGGGTGCCAGGCTCTCCAGGCCTGGGAGTGGGGGGGCGGGGGGCTGGGGACAGCACTGGGCCAGGATTCCACACCTCACTCTTAGGGCGAAACCCCCTTCCCTTCTCACTCACAGCATGAGAGGGCAGGAGTAAACGGCTCTCCGTCTCCTCTCTCCAGGGGCGACTTTGCCCCCCAGAAACACCAGGCCGTGTCTGGAGACACATTTGGCCATTATGACCGGGGGAGAGGCGGAGGGGTTCCTGGCATCTAGCAGGTGGAAACCCGGGATGCCCAGAATGGCTCTCAAATAAAGAACTGCCCAGCCCCGCGGTCGACAGCACCGTGACTACAGAAAGCTGGTTTCCTCTGAGGGATGAGGAACACTCTCCGACGGCCAGGGTCAGGACCGAGCAGAGGGCCGGGCCTGGGACAGTCCTGATTCTTTCCGAGGTAAATGCTCCAACCCCTGTGACCTCTGAACTTCTGCTGAGTCTTGGGACAAAGGGTTCCTCGGATCTTGCAACCATTTGTACTAACTCTCAGTCCTTCTGTGGCCGGCCCATACCGAGGCTGGTGAGGGCCAGCTGGGGAGTTTTTCTCGGTTTCGAGGAGCTGCGGTGCCCAGCAGGCTGGGTGATGGGAGAGGGAGGGGCCCTTCTGGGACTTGCAGGAGACGAGCAGGGGAGGGGCTGAGCAGGCGGAGGCAGGTCTGGAGATGAAAGTGGTTCCCAGGACCTGACCTCCAATGAGGCCAAAGGCCAACGACGAGGCCAGCAACTGTCAGGAAGGGCCCCCCCCTCCCCCCTGCTTCTCTGAGAGCTCATAGAGCTGTCAGGACAAGGGACAGGGGACTCTGGACCTGGGAGAGAACTGGGTAAACCTCTCTGAGCCTTCATCCACAACCACAGCCTCATGTAAAGAGAGCCACCACTGGCTGGTATTTCTACGGCGCTCACTCAGTGCCAGGCACCACTCAGACTGAGTCCTCGTGACAACCCAAGAGGCGTGAGCTATTCTTATGCCCATTTCACAGATGCAGAAACAGAGGCCAAAAAGATGCATTACCTTTCCGCATTTACTACTCGACAAAACATTCACTACGTGCTACTTTACCCCAGGCCAGCACCCTCCAATTTCAATCAATTAACATTAAATCAAACTTAAAAATCACATTCCTCCAGCTCGAGGGCTTGAGAGCCACAAGGGGCTAGAGGCTACCGGACTGGGCAGCACAGGCACAGAGCATTTCTGTCAGTGCGGAAAGGTCTACTGGACAGCACTATTCCAGGCGCCAAGGGTCTTGGGACACAGGAATGAACACATTCCCCACCCTGGGTGAGTTTACAACTCAGTGGGGAGAAAAGAACAGTCTACAAATAAACATGTCAACCGACATACTGACAATAGGACATACGTCATCCTGACAAGTTCAAGAAGAACACCAAAGTGAGGTAAGGCGCACAGTGCATGCCAACGATGACGCTTTGTTGGGAAGGTGGTCAGGGAAGGCCCTTTAAGACACTTGAAGGAAGTGAGGAAGCAAATAGGCATGCACATAAGGGAAGAGGAACAGCAATGCAAAGGCCCTGAGGTGGATCCTATTATGACCCCATCCACACAGGAAAGAGTAACTATGCCCAACGTCACACAGGTGGTATCTGGCAGGCACCACCATGCTGCACTGTTCCCCAAAAAACTCACTCCACCCCAGTCCCAAGCCTATGGCGTAGGTGCCATTATTGGTTCCAGCTGATGGAGAAGGCTGGGGCTCAGCGCAGTGACCAGCGAAGGTGAAACTGACGTTGGGAGAGAGTCACTTACTTGATAACAGGGGTATAGAGGCTGTGGAGACGGCAGTAAAGCCTTACACCCTGGAAGAAAAAAGGAGGAAGTCTGGGATCAGGTCACATCCTTCAGGGGCTCCAAATCCATGCCCCCCGGAAAGAACAGGTGTGTGGGGGAGAGAGAGGGAGGAAAAGAGGCCCCTGGGGCCTGCTCTGTGCTGACGGAGGGGTCAGAAGGACGGGTCAGGGTGACGGGGTCCCTACCTTGGACATGATGTCCTCCAGCTCACTCCGGGCCTTGTACGTGCCGTCGTCGTAGCGGAAGCGGTACATCACCTGCTCGTTCTTGAACTGGTGCTTGTCGGAGACTAGAGGGACCGGGGGGGGGGGGGGGGGGGGGGGGGTCAGTGAAGCAGAGCAGGCCCCCTCGGCCCCAAGCCCACCGTCATCGCCCTCCACTTGGCCAGCCTCCATGCCAAACAAGACTTCCCGAGCCTCCTGCCCATGCTACATGCGGGGCCTTGCTGAGACTTGGGCCATGAGAGGCCCAGACATCCCCGGGATCCAGCCTGTGCTGGGGCCCATCGGGCTCAGCATCTCCTTGGAGCTAGATCACCACAGCTTGTGTGGGGACCAAGTGTGCTGGGTCTGAGACCACACTGTCAGGATTTATGGGACCATCTCTACACCACGGCCTTGAGCATCCCTTCGCGTGTCTCTCTCTCTCATGCCCCACTTTGGATCCATTAGCCAACCTGGTAGGCTCTCCCTTCAAAACATTCAGAATCTGACCTTGCACTCCCACTAAGTCCAAGCCACTTCCCTCTCCCTCCCGGGATTTCACAGCTGCCTCCGCACTGGGCGCCCTGCTGCTGCCCATGGCACACAGTCCACTCTCCGCATGGCAGCCAAAGGGATCCTGCTGAAGTCTGAGTCTGGGCGGGTCTTTCCTCCACTCAAAACTCAGCAGTGGCTTCTTCACATGTCACTCAGAGTAAAGCCAAAGGCTCGGCAACTCCCTATTCGTCCCTGGACCTCGTCCCCCTGAGCACTCCCCTTGGCCCTGTGCTCTCTGACGTCATCAAACACTCCCCCTGCCCACTCCGCAGAAGCCATCCTAGCATCCCTTTTGTTCCCCCAACAACCACTTACCTTTCTGTCCCAGGACTTTACACTGGCTGTTCTCTCTGCCTGGAACCCCAGAGCCCACCTGCTCCCTCCCTCTCTCCGGTGCTGGCTCCGTCCTCCCCTTCTCCGTGAGGCCTTCCCAACTCGCCTATTTATGGTGAACCCCACGCCCTGCTTTCTCTCCCTTCCTACCCTTGCCACCACCTGTGTACACTTATTTGTATGTATCTTGTCTACTGTCTTCTCCCCACAGCTGGAAGCTTGGCCCGTTCACCATTGTGTAGACAGCGCCTGGCCCCAGACAGGCACTCAATGAACTTAAGCCAATAGAAAGGTTTACTCCTCTGCCCCCACCTTTTTGAGGTGCCCCCACATTGCTGCTACCCTGGGGGGGGGGGGGGGCAAGCAGTTTTATAAGGGCACCTACATTCCTGGGACCCCACCGAGCCAGGGTACAGGGTGGCTGCAGAGAAGTATAGAAATAGCCTCTGAGTCCGTGGAAACAGCACTGTAGGGGTCTGACCTATTCCTACCCCTTGGCCCACCAGGCCCCGCCCCCACTCACCATGGTGGATAATACCATTCTCCAACAAGGCTTGGCCCAAGTTGACTCCTTCTTCAGTTTTGCTGATTTCACCAATTTCCAGGAGCCAGGCAACAAACTCACTGCCAGGAACAGAAGGTGAGGTTGAGAGGACTTCCCCAGCCCTGGCCCTCAGGGACCAGCACTAAGCAGGCTTGGCCTCACCCGCTCCTGGGAAGAACAGCCAAACTTCCCTCAGGGAAGCAAAGCTTAGCGGGCCACAGCCCTGGGGGTTGTGCTGAGGCCTTGTGATTCTCCCCATGACCAATGGCAGAGACCCCCGGCCCTGCCTCAGGCTGGATGGATGAATGGATGGCTGAGTGGATAGGTAAATGGGAGAGTGAGAGGACGGGAGGATGGATAGATGGACACGTGAGTTGACAGGCAGATGAATGGAAAGTGAATGGATACTTGGATGACTTCACAGACAAATTATTAACAGACGGCTGAAAAGACTGGTGAGCAGGTGGGTGGAGGGGAACATGAGCAGGTGGGTAGGTGATGAGTAGAGAGATAGCTGGGTAGATTGGTGGGGCATGGATGACAGGTGGCTAGATGGATGGATGGATGGATGAACAGGAGGAATGAAAATCAAACAAGCAGGAAGAAATACGATCCAGAAAGGTAACTGTGGAGAGTCAGGAGAGTTAACAGTGATCAAATCATGTCGGCCTCCTACTTTAAATCCTCCAGCAGGCTTCCCCATTGCTCTCAGAAGAAGAAAAGTCTGCCCACATGCAATCAAGGCCTGCAGAATGCCCCGTCCTGACTGACCCGTCCCCTGTGTCTCTCACTTATGCTTTAGCCATGCCCACCTTCTTTAAAAAATGTCGGGCTCCTGCCTGCCTCGGGGCCTCTGCATGTGCTGTTCCCTCTTCCTGGAAACACTCTTCTCAGCTCTTCAGGGAGCCCCTCCCTTTCATCATTCAGGTCTCAGCTCAAATATCAACTCCTCAGAGAAGCCCTCCCTGCCCACCTCATCCAGAGCCATCCCTTAACCCCACACAGTCCATCCCGTCTCTTGGTTTTGCTTCCTTTTTAATGTTGTGATTGTCTGAAGTTGTGCTATTTGCAGATTTATGTGTGTTTATCAGCTATCTCCCCCAACCAGAATGTAATCTCCATGCCCTCTTATGCATGGCTCCACCCCCTGGACCCAGCAGAGGGTCAAAAAAGCACATGAGGGCTGAATAATTGTTTATTGAACAGATGAAGGAGCGAGCCATGGAGCAAGGAGGAGTGTTCTGGGACCAGGAGGAGGACTCAGGGAGAAAGCAGTGCTCCTCGGCCGCAGGAAAGCCGGCAAATCCAATGTGACTACCCCGGGGGGCAGAGGCTCAGTCAGACCCCAGCTCCCGGCTCTTGGCAGTGTGCACTCAGAGCTCAACCCACTGGAAGTCAGCAGGAACGAGCTGTTTCCGCCTCGCAATCTGTGTTCAATGAAAGCAGGTGGCAGCTGGCCAGAGCGCAGAGCTCTCCTGCTTATCGAAACCAGCTGTCCCGCCTCCAATTACAGGGCCAGAGGGGGGCAGGGCTATTTTTAGCTTTCCAGGGTTTGCTGAGCAAAGACCTGCAGTGCTGTGTAGGTCGTGGCGTGTGCTGAGGCATTCAGAGAGCCCCGATGCAGGCCCAGGCGGGGGGCATAGAAATGGATCTTTGGGTGGAACAGGACCCAGGTGGGGAAGAGACTGTTCAGGGTCCTGCCCATCCCCAGTTCCATTCTCTAAGTTCCAGAACTCAGAGGCAGGGAGAAAGATGCCCACAGCTAAGAGAAATGAACAGATGTTGAGTGCCCACTCTCGGAAGCTGGGGGCTCAGCGTCCGGCTGCCCACTCGCTGTCCCACTGGGGGCCGCCTCTGGCACTGACCCCAGCCCTGTGGCCAGGATTGGGGGGGGTGGGACAGGAAGTACCCCACAGCAGATGCTAGGACAGAAGACAAACCAGAGGCCAGCAGCAGTGATCACGTTTCTGCTCTAAGCCGAGTCTTGCTCCTTTTTAGAGGACAAAGGAGGTTTCACCGCTTGCTGGGCACATTTGGGCAAGCCGCTGTCCCTGTCTGGGCTTTCACGGGGCCCCTCTGGCCAGTGGCTCACTCAGGGGCTTTCTGGATTTATTTATTTATTTATTTATTTATTTATTTATTTATTTATTTTAATATATTTTATTGATTTTTCACAGAGAGAAAGAGAGAGGGATAGAGAGTTAGAAACATCGATGAGAGAGAATCATCGATCAGCCTCCTCTTGCACACCCCCACTGGGAATGTGCCCAAAACCAAGGTACATGCCTTTGACCAGAATCGAACCCGGGACCTTTCAGTCCGCAGGCCGATGCTCTATCCACTGAGCCAAACCGGTCCCGGCGGCTTTCTGGATTTAACAGGTAAACTTTCTAATCACACAAAACCTTAAGCTGGGACCCAGTGTGCAAAACCAGATAAAATGCACTGCTGGAGGCGGGAGCCCCTTCTCAGAGTCTGACCACGGCTGCATGGGAAGGCTAAGACTTTTCAAGAAAAGCCGGAAATCCCGCATTTCCTGTGAACTCTCCCAATCGGTAAATGTAGCTATCAAGTCCAGGTTCTTCTGGAAGCACCATGTGGCCTAGAGAAAAACACATTTGCGAGCTGTGCTGGGTCAGGAGGGCACCATTTACCAGCACCAGGTGCAGGGAAGGGTGTTCGAGAACGAGGGATCAGCATACTCAGAGGCCCTGCGTGAGTTATGACTGGGAAAGCAGCAGCATGCCAGCTGTGGGGAGCTGCAAAAAGCAGCGAGATCCCGTCTTCCGGAAGGACACAGCTCAGTGCAGCGGTCGGGGGACACAGAGAGAAGGTGGGTCTAGTTGGTGGCAAGTTTGAAGTTCGGGGAATGGGGGACTGGATGGAAGTTATTATGTGTCCCGCCTTCATCCCTCCTTCCTTCCTGGTCCCCAGAACCATTCGCCCGGTAAACATGGAGCCACGCTCAGTGCTGGCCACAGGGGAGGCACAGCTATGTCTCTTCTAGGAAAGTGCCCTAGCGGAGGCCCGAGGTCCCACTCACCACCCAGTTCAGTAATCGCGTGCCTGTCTCTCCCATGGCCTTGAGCTCCTCGAGGGTAGGGACTGGGGGGTTATAGTAAACCCCACGGCCTAAGATGCCTCCTGAAGGTACCTGCAGCCATGCTCGACAAATCGTTATTGACCAGCCACCACATGCTCACACCCTGCACCTGTGTACACAGGTGGACGAGACAGCAAGACCTCTTCCCCCTGAGAACTTCCCTTCTGCCACACAGGAATAATGGAAGGCCATCTGACCTCTGTCACAGGGAAAACCAAAGGCCTTCTTCTTCCAGGAAGCCTTCCCTGACTGCCCTGCCAGACAGACTAACACACCTTGTCCCCTGGGCTCCAACAGCTCTGACCGTGTCCTCATTCAGGGCCTGCATGAAGGTTCACCCTCATCGTCCTCTGCCGCTTATACACTCTTTCAGTAGCTTTTCAGAGCCCTGAGAATAAAGGCTGAACCTCTTACCCCTTCCCTGCCTGACCTGGCCCGTCAACCCCTGGGCCACTGTCTCCCACTCACTCCCTTCAGCCACACCGACCTCCTTACTGTTGCTCAATTACTTAGTCCAGGCCATTCCACCTTGGAGCTTCTGTACCTGCCATTCCCTCCCCGATATGTTCACGGCTGGCTCTCCCTTGTTATTTAGACCTTGGTTAAAAGGTCACCTCCCCCCAGAGTGTCTTCCTGACCACCCTGTTGAAATACCACCCCATTTTTTGCCTCTTGAGACCAACCTACTTACTTCCTTACAGCATCTTCACCTCTCTGAAATTCCCTTCTTTATTTGTATTTGTATTTGTATTTGTATTTGTATTTGTATTTGTCTATTGTCTTTTTGCTGACTCCCTGATGGGCTGGTTATGTCCAGGTGGTGAGTTTGTCCTGCTCATAGCTGGCACATAGTCAGTAAACACTCAATAAATGGAATGAATGAATGAATGAATAATAGATTCTGTCTCTCCAACTCATCTGGGGATCCCAGAGGACAAATGCCATGATCCTCCCATGATGCTTCCAGAGTAACATACAGATTTCACTCCTTGGTTTCTGTCATGTGGTATCTGTGAGGTTTGTCTCTTGAGTTTGACAAAAACAGGCCATTCTTGCATCCATCAGACCGTCAAACCTCAGTGGGAAGGGAGGGTGGGGGTAAAGGGGAGAGATCAGCCAAAGGACTTGTATGCATGCATATAAGCCTAACCAATGGACACAGACACGGGGCGGGGGTGGGGGGGGGGGCCATGAGGTGAGGACAATGGGGGGGGGGAGATAAGGACACATGTAATACCTTAATCAATAAAGAAAAAAATAATAAAATAAAAACAGGCTACTCCTTAAGCCCAATACTCATTTCTATCACTCTTGCCAGCACTGTGCTCAGCATGTCACTTGCATTTTCTCACTGTCTTCTCCAACAATCTTATTAGGCATACTTTATTCCCACTCATTCATCGATCATTTACTGGACTCAGAGAAGTTAAGAAACTTGCCCAAAGTCCTGAAGTGGGAGCTCCAGAAATTGAGTCCAAGTCTGACGCAAAGCCCAATCCCTGAAGGTTATAAAGATAAATCAGACACTTTCTGTATTCATGGAGTTCCCTGTCTAGTGGTAGAGACAAATGGAGAGAAAGTTTCTATGAAGTAAAAATGAAATGTGCTGAATAGAGATAAAAATGGATCAATGCAGCAAGCAGCAGGATGCTGTGGGTCCAAGTTCTGGATTCACATCCCAGCTCCCCACCTGTGACCTTGAGCAGGGCCTTCTCCCTCTCTGTGTCTCAGTTTCCCCATCCTTAAAATGGGGATGATGGCAGTCACCTGCCTCACGGTGTTGTGTGAGGGTTAAAGGCATGGCCACATGCCAGCTTCTGGAGCAGCAAAAGGCTCAATAATGTGCCCCTGTGGCTGCTGGTTCCTTCCACCCGAGGGGCCAGGGAGCTCCTGGGGGAGAAGGCGGGGGAGCGGAGCCCCACAGGGAAAGAGGAGGTCACAGCCCCGGGCTCGGTGCACGGCGAAGCCATCCGGGAGAAGAGTTTTACAGAGCAGTCTCCTGCAGGACAACAGGTCCGTAGGCCCCAGCGATTACACAACGAGCTTCAATTCTGGCCCCGTTTCCAATGGGCAGTAAAAGAAATCTCCTTAATCCTTCCTGAGAAGACAGAACACTCCACTGAAGCTCTAATCAGACAGGTTATCCCATCCGGTGGACTATGCTCTCGGAGGGGTCCGGCAGGAGGTGAGGAGTCCTCTGACCCTGGGGGACGAGGTGGGAGGAAGGCCCCTCTGGAGAGAAAAACATCCTTTCTGCCCAGGGATTAGGGATTAGCTGGTGGAGGCCAGCCAGGCTGTCCCTTCCCCACAGCCTGCAGGTCTGGCACCCCATCTCCTCTCACCCAGGGAGCTTAGCTGGGGGAAGAGGAGTGGGCTGACCCTTGGGGTCCAAATGGCAGCCCAAACCCAGGGCATCCTGATCACCCCACAGGGGCCCAACCCCCCCTCCCCCTCAAATCTCCTGCCTGCTATCCTGCCAAACACAAGCCTTGGCCCATGACCATACCCAGCCCCACACTTGGTCTCTGACAGCCCATCCAGAATCAATACTGAATGTCCACCAGGCATTTCAACCTGCCACGTCCAACCTGAGTTTCTGTTTCCCACTGTCTCCACATCTTTGTTCACCCGGCTCCCGAGCACCACACTCGCCTGAGTGCCTCCCACCTCTCTGCCTGCCCCCTTCCCAACTCCTCTGCTGGTCCTTCCTCCAAAGGCCATCAGGCCCCCAACCCCAGTACCAGCCTCTCCACCTCCTCTTCCGATTTCCTTCAGTCCCTGTGGCTCCAAAGACCATCGAGAGCCCACACCCCCTGCACGCAGGTCTCCAACCCAGACTTTTCTTCCAGGGTCAAGATTTTATACCCAGCTAACATGTCAACATCTCCATCCAGGCGAGGGAGGTCGGGGAGACTGGGTGACAGAAGGTGAAGAGATTAGCCAAAGACCATACTGTGCAACTCACAGACACAGGCAACCACGGTGAAGGCCGGGGGTAGGGAAGGAGGACCTGGATGGAGGTGGGCAAAGGTTGGGGGAAATGGGGACATCTGTAATAGTGTCAAAAAATAAAAAAATAAAAAGTAATAAAAATACAAACTAAAGATCCAATCTGGTCACACCTGTGCTCTGACCCCTTTGCTGCTTGATTATAAAATGTGTGCAGGGGTAAAATGTTTTATTAGTAGTAAATAATGTATTTCCCAAACAGAGAAATGAGAGGCCCTAATAAGCACTGAAAAGCTTACAGACCCTCCCCCTCCTCCTCTCTCACATGTAACTCGGAAAGGGAGCCTCCCCAGTTCCCAACCCTGCGGACACCTTGTTCTTGGACTTCCAGCCTCCAGCGCTGTGAGAAAATAAATCTGTGTTTACGCTGCCCGGACTGTGGCGTTTTGTCATGGCAGCCCCAGCAGACTGAGACAGAGCCTACGTTTGCTCTCCCAGACCTCCCATCACCTTCGTAATCCATTCCCTGTGTCAACTACCTCTGTGCTTGAAACCGTGGCTTCTCTTTCCTAGAACAGCACTTTTCAACCCACGGTGGGCAACCCACTACTAGTTTGTGAAATCAATTTCTTAGGTCTCACTCAGGAGTATTTTTGAAATGACTTCAATAGAACAGAAAGGGTAGGACAGGATGAGGTAGGATAGGACAACACAGGATAGAAAGAAATAGAATAGAAATGCAGAGCAGATGGTCTCAGAGTATAGCGAACACAGGAAGTTTTGTGACTCTTCAGCTTCATTCATATATTATATGGATGTGTGTACCAGGTCATAACAGGAAACTTGTTTTGCAGTGAGTTATGGTTAAAAATACCGGAAAGACCTGATATGGGGGCCCACTATCCTTCTTGACCTCCAAAGCGCAAGGATTCAGGGTGCTTTAGTAGGTCTGCCCAGGAGGGCTCCTGTAGGGAGGGGTAGGACTGGGAAGAACCAGGTGGGTGCAGTCGCCTGCCCATCTCCAGCCTCAGCTGAGACCCAGGGACCCAGCAGAGGCCAAGGTCGGGCCACTCACTTGCCCAGGAAGCACTTGGGGACGGTGCTCAGCTTTCTCCGACGGTCCTTGATCAGGTTCACCTTCTTATTCATCATCATGTGGTAAAGCTTCTCCCCCTTCTCCGCAATCATGACATAGGCATCCCGTTCCATGCCCAGCTTCAGGCCTGCAGGGGAGGCACGGTCAGCACCAGGGACAGCACCAGCACTGAGGCGCGGAGGGGCTGGCCTGCAGCTCCTGAAAGCTATCCCCAGCTGTCCCCGACCACTGCCACAGCCAGTGGCCATCGATAGAGCACTCACTGCATTGTGGTCTCCGTCCTAAGCTCCTCGAAAGAACTCGGTAGGAGAGGATGGCTAAAAACCCCCATTTTGCAGATGGCAAAACTGAGGCCCAGACAAAAAAAAAAAAATCCCAGAGCAAGTAGCAGTTAAGCTTATTCAAGCCCTCAACCTGAGGATAGGTTTTCAAATTTAGAGGTTATTGGAAAGCCTGCTGAGATCTTCCTTCCAGCCAGGTATGGCTATTTGGCCATTTCTCTAGAAAATACAACACACACAGGACCCTGACCCAGATCACTGCCCCACCCCCCTCAACCCACATTTTCTACTTGGACCCTGTCTGCTCCTGACAATGGCAGGACTGACAAACAATCACAGGAAACACTATAAGCGCCCATTATACGCTACTTGGTCCTCAGGAATCCTACAAGCAAGGACCATTATCCCTATTTCACAGATGTAGAAACCGAGGCCCAGAGAAATTAAGTTCTCTGTACAAAATTAACTAGAAGTGGTAGAAGCAGAAGTAAGAGCCAGAAAGTTTTGCTACAGATCCATACTGCTGACCACAGCAACGTGCCGCGCCCCTGGAAGGTCAGGGTTCCGGTTTCTACTAACCAAGGCCCTCTCAAGCCACACCCCACTCGCGATCACCTATGCTCTGCACTAACCACAACCTTCGATTCTGACCACAGAGATCCTGATTCGCCACACCCAGGCCAGGCCACACCCCTGAACTCTGTCCCAGTCCTGACCACACGCCCAGCCCTGATCAGTTTCAGATGTCACAACCAGGGGCCAACTTTAGTAGCTTATTTAGCCTGATGCCATTTTAATAAATGTTGATGCAATATTTAAAATCAAGAAATAACACCTTAAAATTCAGATGTCTAGCTTCTTGAGGAAAATAAATAAATAAAATCAATGGATCTAGGCACGTTGGGCCTATATCCTTGAGAGGTGACAGTGATTTGTGCTTTGTAGGGATAGGAGAGACGAGGATAAATCTGGGATATATGTGAAAGGCAGAATTAAAAGGATTGGACCTACTGAATTTGGGGAGCAGGATGAAAACAAAGATGACACCACGAGTTGAATCGGAGGGGGGCCACTTACTGAGATAGGGAAGCTGATGGGAGGGGCAGGTCTGGGCAGAAGATCTGATGGAGGTGAAGGGTTCTGATGAGGCATGGTAAGTGTGAGATGTCTGTAGCTCGTGTGGGAGGTCAGGAAAGACTTTAGGATCCTGTGTCAAACTGCCCAGCAGGAACGTTCATCCCCACGTCTCAGGCAACCTCAGAGGTCCAGCAGCTGAAGTAACTTGCCCCAAACACAGCAGGTCTCGCTTTTCCACGCCCGGTAGTGACTGCACAACAGTCTACCACTACCCACCCCACCCTCACCCAGCTAGCACACCCAGCCCCACACTTCCTGTGGGAGCTGCCCGAGAGGTGCCTGGGCCCGGAGACTCATGGCCACAGCGTAGGCAGCTCTCCTGGACCCTCCTCCCCAACGCAGACTCGGTGAATCTCTGGCACAACCCCAGGAAAAGGCTGTAGAGCCATGGAGGAGGGAAGGCATCGCAGAGAGCATCTCTGCCACCAGACCTCCAGGGTGAAGGATGTCACGCATCCAAGAATGATCAATGACATGACCTTGGGCAAGTCCCTTCCCTTGGGCCTCAGTTTCACCATCTACCTAGTGGGCTAAAGCAGATGACCTCGGGTGATCTGAGATGCCACCAAGGTGCAATACAGCCCCAGAGCTCCCTGCCCTTTCCGAGTCCTGCTTCTAGTAGCTCTGACCTCCATGCCCCTCCCCCAGGCCCAGCCTCGGGGAAGCCCCCCAGAGCCACATCTCCCCAGAGAACTCACTCTCCCGCTGCTCCCGCTCTCGGATGATGGCATCCAGCCACTTCTGCTTCTCCTCCGCCGTCTTGGCCATGCAGACAAACCACTTGTTCTTGGCCGTGTTGTGGATCTTCCAGCCGTTGGTGACCGTGTAGCCATTGCTGTGGTAATCCGCTGGCAAAGGCAGGAGGCAAAGGTGGGTGAGCAGACCCCGCCACACAACTCTGAACGTTCCCGACCACACGCTTGCGAGTGAGTTGACAGGACAAGCCCAAAACCCTTAGGTATGTGGGTTTGGTGCTCTAACCACTGTACAGAACAGCCTGGGCTATATTAAATAAGCTTTTAAACTGAGAAATTGTGATTAAAATATTTAGTAATACTTAGGAGGTAAAAAAAAATATTTTTAAAGTAGGAGAATGATCATCGCAACATTTGGAAGTGATTACTTCTGAGGGGAAGGAGTACTGTGATGGGGAAGGGGGTTCCAGGGTGCAGACAGCTTTTGCTTTGTTAACATGAATGGTGGCTGCCCAGGTATTTATTTCTCATGCACGAGTTTCAGGCATTTTGTGTAGGTAGGTTCCATTTCAAATTAACATTTAAGAACTAATGAAACAGAGAGTGGGTCATGGAGCAGGAGGGACTGGGCTCAGGCAGGGCTTGGGTTGGGGCCTACCTGTCCCGTCTTCCACGTTCTCCACCTCCATGACTTCCGTGTTGATTCGGCCCCTGAAGATGTAGAGGGAGCCGTTGATGGATTTGGTCCTCTTGGTGGATTTCTTGCTCCCGGTGACCCTGAAAGACAGGGGGAAGTCAACATCCCCCACGCCCCACCTCAGGGGCGCGCCAGTGTCTGTGAGAAGACTTCAATGAAAAACTAACAAGAAGCAATAGAAACCCATTCTTCTTGACTAGAAAATGGGTTGAGGCTCTCAAAAAGTCTAATAAACAGGAACTTCCTGAAATAAGACCAGAGTGGAAGAGAGCTCAGAGTAGGCAGTCCATCCATCCACCTACTCACCATTCATTCATTCACTCAGGTGAATTCTATTAGAACCAAGGACACCTAAGATTCTGAGCTCCCGGGTAAGTGGTGCTGCCCCTGACTGGGAAAAAGGAGAGGGCACAGAGCTGGAGCTGTGATGAAATTAAGCATCTTGGCTTAATTTGTGAGCTGTGTGTGAGACACCAAGTGAAGGTAAAGATTTATGTTTCTTCTACTTTACAGACATGTGCCGGGCCTATCCTAACCACTTTACAGGTTTTATTTTACTTAATAAAAACAATCCTATGAGACTTTTATCCCCCATTGAAGGCCAGAGGCACAAAGAGCTGATATAACTCAAGGTCACAGTGGTAAGTGGCAGGCCTCTGAGTCTTTCTCTAAGAGACTAAGCACTCAGCTGAGACAGGAGACTTAGCTCTGCGACTCTGTTTCCCTCCGGAGAATGGGGGGTAGGCTTTTCAAACACTCTCTTCCACTCTGACA
The DNA here is from genome assembly GCF_014108245.1 of Pipistrellus kuhlii. Lineage (NCBI taxonomy): Eukaryota > Metazoa > Chordata > Mammalia > Chiroptera > Vespertilionidae > Pipistrellus > Pipistrellus kuhlii. The sequence continues at coordinate 23,858,175 of NW_023425562.1, forward strand.
TCCAAGGAGCCTCTACTTTTCTTTCTTTTTTTTTTTTTTTTTTAAGGAGCCTCTACTTTTGAATTAGACCAGAAACACTGAGTCAGAGACCTTCCCTGACCCCCGTCCCGGACGGGCGGTGCCCTGCGTGACCCAGGCAAAGACAAAACAGTCGGCAGACACCTCGCTGCGCCAGGCATTTCCGGTGACCACATCACAGTCGGGCCGGCTGTTCCGTCCACCACGGCCCAGTCCCTCTGGGACCTCTCGGAGCCCAGTCCTCTGGCTCCCGATCCAGAGGCAGGCACCTGGCCCCCTGCCAGGTCCTCTCGGGAGACAGATGTGCCTTCTCCCTCCACCAGCCCAGCTCACTCGCAGAACTGAGAAGGAAATGGCCTTGTGGCGGCCAAAGGGCGGCCGAGAAGGCCCACGTGGAGTCCGGAAGATCAGGACCAGCTGCTCTCGCTCAGACAGGTACAGCCACGCCATGAAGGATGGGCCTGCACTGGGGTAGCTGAAGTAACTCAGCAAACTCAGCCAAAGCTGAGGGCAGCCGAGACCGGTTTGGCTCAGTGGATAGAGCGTCAGCCTGCGGACTGAAAGGTCCTGGGTTCGATTCCGGTCAAGGGCATGAACCTTGGTTGCGGGCACATCTCCAGTAGGGGGTGTGCAAGAGGCAGCTGATTGATGTCTCTCTTTCATCGATGTTTCTAACTCTCTATCTCTCTCTCTTCCTCTCTGTACAAAATTAACAAAATATATCTTAAAAAAAAAAAAAAAAAAAAAAGCTGAGGGCAGGTCAGAGGCCTGAAGAAAGATGGTGCTTTCTGGGGAAAGTTCCTGATCCAGCCAGCCCAGGCCGGGCAGCGGGGAAGGGCGGGGGTGGAAGCTGGCAGTGGCCTTGGCACTGCCAAAGAAAGGATGGCCCCCGTGAGAACAGGCAGGAAGCAAGGAGGAAGAAGATGAGGAGAGGGATGAAGGGACAGAAGGACATGAAACAGACACAAATACACCTAACCCAGCGGACAGGCATGAAATATCAAATGAGGAAACATGCTGACCCAGCCACCACTAGATGGTAAACGAGGGAAACTAAGACCTCTACAGAGAAGGACCAGGCCCCAGAATAGGGAGGAAAGGGCGAGGGGAAGGGGCCTGTGGTTGAAGCACCTACTATGTACCAGCTGCGATGGGAAGGCACTGAATAGGATCTCAGCATGTGCAGAGGTACATTAACAGCAGCAGTAAGAGCAGCTGCCCCTTATTTTGTAAATTTTCTATGTGCCAGGCACACTTAACACATTCGTTCTTCACGAAGACTATGGCATAGCTGTTCACCCTATTTTACAGAAGAGAAAATTGAGGCAAAGTCACAGATGTAGATAAATCACTGAACAGGGTTTCAATTATTGAGCTGGGCTCTTAACCAAACACCACTGTAGGAAGGGGTTTATCATCCCTATTTTACAGAAGAGACAACTGAGGCTCAGAGTGGTCAGGCTGGAAGAGGAAGACAGAGAGAAGCCCACACATGTGCATGGAACACCCATTATTCATCCCATGGAAAGGCTCCTGCCCACCCCCTCAGGAGGCAGCAGAAACAGAGAAGGAAAATGAGGCTCAGACAGTAAGTGGCATGCCCAGACCAGAAAGGAGCTGGAGGGACTGCTCACAGCAGGGCCCAGAGTCTGAACCACCCTCAGCCTTAGCTTTCACTACAGAGGTGAAGCCTCCAGGAAGTCACCTAAGACAAAGTGACAGGAAGCACAATTCAAAAAGGGTGGCGCTGAGCCAGTCCTCTACCCGCTGAGCAAAAAACTAAGAGGCAGGAATCTCTCAGTCCACTATCTACCCATCCACGCATGCCTCCACCTAGCTGTCTAATTTTCCCTCTTCCCAATCATCCACCATAGCAACTACCATCCATCCACCCATCAACAACACATCTAAATGGTCATCTATCCACTAACCGCCAAACCTCCATCACCTACCCACCCTCCCATCCATTCATCAGCCTTTTGACTCAACAAACTATATATTAAGGCCCCAACTCACTATTGGTCCAAACATACCTCTGCCAGCTCGTCATGATTTCATATCCATTTCTCCATTTACCCAAACATCCATACATTCCCCCAACTTCTACCCATCCCTCCATCCCACCACCTCCTGCACCTCCAACCATTCAACCACTCACTCATTCACCTACTCACTCATCTATTCATAAATCAATTCATACATCCATCCAATCTATCCCTCCCTGCCTCTCTTCATAAGCCATTCATTCATCTCCCAAACCCCCTACTATCCATCTATCCCACCACCTCCTGCACCTCCAACCATTCAACCACTCACTCATTCACCTACTTACTCATCTATTCATAAATTGATTCATACATCCATCCAATCTCTCCCTCCCTGCCTCTCTTCATAAGCCATTCATTCATCTCCCAAACCCCCAACTATCCATCTCTTTGCCCATACATCCCATCACTCACACCTGCATCTACCAGTCATCCACCCATGCATTCACACCTAGACTCTACAGAATGCAAGAAGTTCCAGTGAAAGATACAAAGATGACAGTGGTACTATCCTTTCCCTTGAAAAGCTTAAGAACAGAAGAGTCCTCTCCCCTCAAACTCTCTGTCTTGGATTTTAGAATTACAAGATGTTGGTGTCACAAAAAACTTCAAAACTCCCATGATTGTCTCAACCTACACAGTCCAATATGGAAGCCACAGTTCTCGTGTGGCTACTGAACACTTAAAATGTGGCTAGTATAGCCTGGCTGGTGTCGCTCAGTGGTTGAGCCAAGAGGTCACCAGTTCGATTCCCATCAGGACACATAACCAGGTTGTGGGCTCAATCCCCAGTAAGGGGCACGCAGGAAGCAACCAATTGATCATGTTTCTCTCTCATTGATGTTTCTATTTCTATCCCTCTCCTCTTCCTCTCTCTCTAAAAATCAATAAAAACCCATTTTTTTAAAAAAAATTTAAATTTGACGAGTAAAAATTGAGATGTGTAGTAAGTATAACATACAGATGGGCCAAAAGTAGGTTAACAGTTGTTTGTATAGAAAATAATATAATAATAAATAATAACACAAAGATAAATTGTTTCAGGTACTCACAACTGTAAATCTAATTTTGCCCCAACCTGTACATACCACACTTTGAAGACTCAGTGTGAAATTTTTAAAAGAATTCAAAACATCTATGTAGTACTTTTTTTTAAACTTACTATGTTTAAAATGATAATATTCGGGGATGTAATGGGATACATAAAAACTTTTATTTAAATTCATCTCACTGGTTTTCTTTCATGTAATGTGTGTTTCAAAAACCACATTAAGTGTTCAATAACCTGTGTGGCTCAAACATTATATTTCTATGGACAGTGCTGATCTAGAACAAACCCCACAACTCAGAAGAGAAAAGGGAGCTGCCGAGAGGGATGCTGTCACCGTGAGAAACTGTCAGGGTTCAACCCAATCCCAGCCGCCCGGCCCACCTGAGCAGCCTGCCCCCAGCAGCTCACCTGGATTTCCGCTTGCAGTAGACCAGGAGGTTGTCAAACAGGAAGAAGGCCCTCTCCTGGATGTTGCCCGCGGAGATTTTTAACAAAGTCCCCTGCAGGAGGAGCTGGGTGCAGATGTCCGTGAGGTTGGACCCCTGGGAGAGTGACAACGGGCACAGTGAGTGAGCTGGCAAGTCCAGAACACGTGGGGATACCCTCTTCCCTCCCAGACACAACCGACCACTGCCTCCCTCACCCCAAAATCTAAATGCACCGCAAATCTGTCAGCGGACAGAAAACCAGTACCATGTGATCACTGGCTTCCATCTGCCGAGCGAGCCTTAACAATGCTGGGACGAGCATTCGGAGGTGACCATTCCTAGACATGGGACTTGGGGCTCAGGGAGATTAAAAAGACTCACTCAGTCAGACAGCATCTAGTTTTGTTTTGGGGAGCTTATTACCTATGCCTTCCTCCTCCTTATTTATTTACGTCTTGACTTTTTATTCCACCTCCCCCACAGAATGCCACTTGTTCAAGGTCACAGAGCTGGTGAGTGAGGTGGCCTCTCTGCCCTACCCACTACCTCTGCTCCCTTGGGCTGCCTCTTCAAAGGAAGCCTGAAAGGTGTTTGTGTGCAGTCATTGGTCAAGAGCAGGGGTCACAGAAGGGAAGACGCCACGTGTTCCCGGTAGCACAGGCAGCCGAGGCAGGGTGGGAAGGACACATCAGAACTTCCATTCGTGGGCATTTTACTTCTGTTCCCTCATGGGTGAGTAGTCGATGGGCTCTTAAACCAGAGCCCCCAGAGCCAGCGAGAGGCGTGTGCGCTGTTTCTCTCTGATGCATTTCTTTTTATTGCAACAGTCTGTGGGGCTTGGATCTGGAGATCTGGAGTGTCCCCTGGGGTCAGCCCACGCTGGGTGTGAGCTCCAGCCAAAGCTGCATGATGCCTGTTCATCTAAAACATCTGAGAAAGAAACCCTGCTTTGCTGCCACGGCTCCTCCTGTTGAGCGTGTGCGCTGAGCCCGGGAAGAAGGCGCTGTTCTGAGTGCTCTGCGTGCATCACTCCCAAACCCCCCGGTGACTCCAGGGGTACTGCCACCATCCAGACTTTCCGGGTGAGGAAGCGGAGGCACAGGAATCCACTCGCTTCCGCGGCATTGCCACATACGGCCATTCCTCGTGCTCCGCAAAATGGATTTATGGATTAACTTATCTGGTTTGAACTAAACCAGCCTTGCGACTAAAAAGGACAAGTGGCTTACAAAGGATCAGGCCCCATGAAACCGAGGATCAGATGTCAAACGAATGCTGCAGGCCCAAGCACACAGCAAGAGCATGGCCCAGAAAAGACTTTCCCCCTTTCCTCAAAGCAAGTCCTTGTCAGACATGTTCCGAGAGAGGCAACAACCACCAATAATCAGATTGGCAACAGGTCAAACAGAAAGGTCAGAAACGGTCAGGAAGAGAGTCAGAAATAAGCACTGGCCATCGCTATCACTCACCGTGAACGACACCTTAACTAGTCCTCTCCCCGGAGGCTGTAACTACTGACGGCATGAAGCCACGGCGAGTAGCCTCGCTGTTACACATTATTTATTCTAGCTAAAACGTATTATTTTCACAAGTCACCTTGAGGATGAAGCTCTATTTAAAAACCGTCCTACTGCAAAGAAAACCTTTCACATTTTCCAAAGTATTCCATACTTCACTTTATCCACAAAATGACAGCAGAACTTCAGAGATATTATCACTAAAATTAGACAAGGAGGGGAAAATAACACCAAGAGAGCAGGACAAACTAGCCTTAGGCAAGGAACTCGGCAGGTTCTAGGGCTGAGCTTCAAAACCAAGTCCCTGTGCCTCAGTTTCCTTATTTGTAAAATGGGAGTAACACCACCACCTCCCTGCTAATGTTGGAAATATATAACAGGGGCTCAGTAATTGCCAGCGATTCTTATTCTGGGTGGCTTTATTTCCTAGTGGAGTGATCAAAATGAGGGCCATTCTCAAACTGTACATTTTTCTGGGACAGGGGGGTCCCAAAAACCCTTAGTTCCTATTTCCCTGGGCCCTTACCAGAAGAAGGCATCTGGAAATCACTTCTGCTCCGGCTGCCAAACCGCTTGCTCAACACCCTCTCCTCAGGGGCCCACGTGAGACATTTCTTTTCCAGCTGGTTTCCAGGAAATGATCTATCTCCCAGAAGAACTGTTCTCTATCTTCCTTTTTTGACGATAAACGTTAAGTAACTTATATGCCCTGTTCTTTTCACTTTGGCTGCCAGGAAGCTCCAAATCCTAAGAGACAGGCGGTCGAATATGTCAACAATAGCTGCTCCCTATGTGAGCACATGTGTGGGAAGTGGCCACGTCACCCACTTCTGGCCAATAAGATGAGAGGGAAATTCCTCTGGGGCTTCGGGGAAAGGTTTTCCTCTCCGAGAGAGGAGTCCCTCTCACTGCCCTGGCTCTGCCCCTGGCTCCTTCTTCCTCCTGCTCTGGGCACAGGATGCCTGAAGCTGCTGCCACCTCGGAACCATGAGAAGAAGGCCAATGGGATGACAAGAGACCAAATCAGCGGAAACCGGTTTGGCTCAGTGGATAAAGAGAGCGTCAGCCTGTGGACTGAAGGGTCCCAGGTTCGATTCCGGTCAAGGGCATGTACCTTCGTTGTGGGCACATCCCCAGTAGGAGGTATGCAAGAGGCAGCTGATCGATGTTTCTCTCTCATCGATGTTTCTCTCTCATCGATGTTTCTAACTCTCTATCCCTCTCTCTCTTCCTTTCTGTAAAAAAAAAAATAAATAAATAAATAAATAAATAAAATATATTTTTTTTTAAAAAGAGACCAAATCAGAGCTCTGACATCACAAGGCTGAAATGAAAGTCCTGACCAACACACCTGATGATCAGGCGATGTGCATTTGTTGGAAACAGAATCCCAGCTATGTATTTTAGGCAGGAAGAAGTGAGAGCTTCCTCGATCAAAGAGGGCCTCAAGGGGTAGGAATTTCAGCCGGGGCTCCCAGCAAACCGAGAACAAGGCCCCTCCACGGCCACTGTCTCAGCCCTCCTGGGAAAAGGGCAAATCAGGACAGCCACTGCCTAAGCTGACCCTCCAGGAAAACGCCAACCTGACCGCAGGCCTCAGGAGCCGCTGCCTCCACCGTCCACTGCAAAGACATCCTGCCCTGCCACCAGCAACAACAAGAGAGGCCCCTGCCCTGCCTCCGGCACCCGGGAAGCTGGAGCCTGGCCCTCGGCACGTGCTGCCACAGAAAGCCAAACATGGCCGAGGCTGTGCTTTGCTGCAAGACAGGACAAGGGTGGCCTCCATCCGCCCCTGCCTCCCAATGTCAAGCAGCTGGGTCTGATCTTGGCCAATCACATTCCAAACCCGAGCAACAAGGGGGTCTGAGTTCTTTGTTCTCCAGTCTCGGCCAGGCGGGACGGCCGAGGGGAAGGAGGGTGGGGGACGTGGCGAGCATTACTCCAGATGAGGAAACTGAAGCAAAGGAATCCCTCCACACGCAAGGGGCCCACAATCCCCACATCTTCACTGAACACCGATCCCGCTCCTCTCTGCAGCCACACCCTCAGCCCCTTAGCGATACAGAGTCACACTTACGATTTCCTCACACAGGGAAAAGAAGCGGAAAATCCCAAACACAGCGAGTGCCAGAAAACCCAAAGGCAGATGATTCAGAGGATAATCTGTGTCCACAGACTCTTTGATTTTTTTTTTATTTTTTTTTTTGCTCCTAATCTCCCCTTCCAGCTGCATTTACTCTGATATATTTTTTTTTTTATTTACTCAGATTTTCCCATTTCCTTCTATGGATTTGTAGGATCTCTAATAATCTAAGAAAGATGTCGAGGTTTAAACAAATAAATTACACACAGTCAGAAGATCTCAAGAATCCCATCCCCTAATAATCATGATGATAGCAACATCAATAACTACCATGGATTGAGGACTTATACTATGTGCCAGGTATCAATGAGGAAGCTGAAGTTCAGAGAAGTTAAGACACTGACCTAAAGTCACACCCAGCAAGGAAGTATCAGAGCCAGAATCCTGTCCTGGAGTAGACCCCAGACCTTGATATCAAAAAAAAATCTAAGGCCTATGGGCACCAGGCAGGTAAGGCAACTTGTGAAAGAGAGTGATTGGGGAGTCATAGGGCATGGTGGAGACTGAGGAAAACCGGAAGCTCTGGTGGCTACTACTGTGAAAAATGGGAGCCCAGGGTTACTGTTTTTCAAAGGACACCTGAAGAGTACATTTTTATGTGCACTTAATTGAAAAATAATTAAACCACTTCTTTACAAATATGATGTAGGCTAAACAAAACACGCTACCGGCTGAATTGAGTGCCCAGGCCAGTCTGTTGCTGCAGCTGCACGCTCTCTGTGCCCCTGGCAACCCGGAGGGCCCCTCCTGCCCCAGACTCACCTCCCAGCCTTCGATGTGGGACTGCAGCTGCTCCAGCGCCTCCAGCTTCTCCATCTGCCTCTTGGTCTCATTGATGTTGGAACACACGGTCTTCATGGCCTGCAGGGCGCTCTGGACCGCAGGGTGGTCCGGGTGCTTTCCGGGCGTCCTCTTGGCGAGCTCCTAGGGAAGAAGTGAGGGCAAGAATAAGAGACATCACCAAAACCGGTTTGGCTCAGTGGCTAGAGCGTCGGCCTTCGGACTGAGAGGTCCCAGGTTTGATTCCGGTCAAGGGCATGTACCTTGGTTGCGGGCACAACCCCAGTGGGGTGTGTGCAGGAGGCAGCTGATTGATGTCTCTCTCTCATTGATGTTTCTAGCTTTCTATCCCTCTACCTTCTTCTCTGTAAAAAAAAAAAAAATCAATAATATATATATATATATATATATATATATATATATATATATATTTTTTTTTATTTTTTTTTTATTTTTTATTTTTTTTTTAAGAATAAGAAGCATTAACCCAGAGGGGATCAAACCTGGCTTCAAGGTCGCCCAGCCTGCTATATGAAAACTTTATGACCTGGGGCTGGGAAACATCATTCATTCAATAAATGTCCCTTGAGCACCTCTTCCATAGCAGGCAGTATTCTAAGATCTGGGGACAAATTTATTAATAAAACAAGAGAAAACTTCTTCACCTGGTGGGTATTATGTTCTATAAAAGATCAGATAAAATAATGAAAAATCGAGTATATAATTCATTGTCGGGCAGTGATAAATACTATGAAGACAAATCAGAATGAGGGAGCTAGAGAGTCATAGGAAAAAAAGGTGTTCTCTCAAATAGAGGGGTCAGGAAGACCCTTGTGTGGAGGTGACATGTGAATAGAGACCAGAGAAGCAAGGGAGAGAGTCCTGAAAAAATCTGTGGGTAAAGTGTGCCTGGTAGAGGGAACAGCATATGCAAGGGGTCTGAAGTGGGAGCACATGCGGCAGGTAACAAAGAACCGTGAGGAGGTGGTGTGGCTGGAGCAGGATAAATGAGAGAGAGGAGAGAGAGAGAGAGGACAGGACAGGACAGGACTGGGCAGGACTGGGCAGAGAAAGGTGGTCGCGGATATGGCCCTGGCCCAGCCATTTTCTCATCTGTAAAATGGGTATCGATAATGCTTTGCCCTGGGGGGCTGAGTGAGAAAGGTGAAGGAATTAAGAAGTACAAACTGGTAACCACAAAATAGTCACAGGGATGCAAAATGTGTCATAGTGAATATAGTCAATAGCATTGTGATAACTATGCACGGTGTCAGGCGGGTAGTAGACTTATCGGGGGGATCACTTCGTAAATTACGTAAATGTCTAACCACTATCCTGTATACATGGAACTGACATAAAGTCACATTAAATGTCAACTCTAAGTAAAAATAAAACACACCTTGCCTTCACAGGGACATGGCGGAGGGTGTAAGGAGGCTAGTCAGAGTAGACCTTTAACCCCTGAACTTCCCCCACCACAAGCACAGGCAAGGACATTCTCCAGGTCAGGCCAGTCTTATCCAAGGGCTTCCGTCGTCTCCTAAGTGTGATGAGAGAGGAACTGAGGAGGAAGGGACTAGCCAGGCCTGAAGCTATCAGGGAAGTCTTCCCAAGTGAATCACTCCTCCAGCCATACCAGCAAACATGTTTCTTTAGTCATGTGACCTAGACATGACTCTCCCCACAACTAGGCTCTCTGAACACAAAACATCTGAGCAGGGGCAGAGCCCGGGGAATACCTAGACTCACCGAGGACAGAGAAGGAAGGGGGGCAGGGGTTTGCCCTGGGCCACCCTGCACAATGACAACGCCAGCCCCTCCAGAGCCAGGCTGATGGCCTTGCCCAACATCCGCCTGTGAGCCCGTGTGGTTTCACAAGCAGGCCTGAGGTGAGCACTTCCTAGAAGAGAGGATGTCAGACTACAGGAACCCGGCGTTTCTGAAAGGCCCCTCATGCCCCCTCGCTCCCCTCCAACCACGCTTTTACCAAAAGGGAGCCACTGGCTGTGTGTGGGGGCAGCCCCTTTGGGCCTGAGGTGTGGGGTCCGCCTGGGACAGAGGCCTCAAACTCCAGACCAGCATAAGAAGACAGATCCAGGAAACCACAGGGTAAAAGCAAAGCTGGATCTGTCACTGGAAGAAGTGGCAGTCTCCAGCACTCGCTCTGACGTGGGCGTGGTGGAGGCCCAGGAGACAAGGCAGTTGGGAAGCCATGCTGTCCTCTCCACAATGAGAAAAAGGTGGCCCGTGGGAGTGGAGGGTGTCACCCATGGCGGCCGGACCACCAGAGGACACCCACTCTCTGAAGACACTCCAGCCAGCTGCAGGCTCTGTCCAAGCCCCAGAGGCGGAGCTGTCACCTCTACCCAACACTTCCCTGCACTTGCAGTTCTGGGGTCCCCTCAGATGTGACATCTAGGATGACAGCAAGATTCAAATGAAGAGGCCTGACAAGACCCAACACCACTTAAAGAAAAAAAGAAAAGAAGAAGAAAAAACATCTGGAAGTCCAAGAAAACCCAGAAGTGAAAAGCTGTCCAGCACAGCAAAGAAAACCTCCAGGCCTGCAAACTCTATGGAAATTTCATGCAAAAACATTTCTGATTTTAACCATTTCAGCCCGTGCTTCAAGGCTGGGAGAACTGAGGCCCCGCAGATTATGAATAAGTGGAGGAACGAAATAATGCACATGAGTCTTAAAAACGCCATCCTTCCACTGAGAGAGGGAGGGGCATACAGTGGTTGAGGGCTCAGGACTGGGAGTCCAAGTTCTGGCTTCAACCAGGACATACTGTATGTGTGACCTTAGGTAAGTCACCTCCCGTTTCTGAGCCTCAGTCTCCTCGCTCTGCAGTGCAGGACTGGAGCAAAGCCCAGGACATAAACCAGGCCCCGCAGGCCAAATGCTATTGCCAGCCTCTCTCAGCAAAGCAGAAGTGCTGGCCACTCCGGGCCTGTGTTTCCACCTACCACTAACAATTGGCCTGACTGGCAGCCACTCCTTACACAGGACAGGTGCTCTGCAGTTGGCCACAGTCACCATCCCACTGAGTTCTATCTAATCTACTCACTTTCTTATACAGGATGGTGGTGGCAGTAGCTATAAATTCCAATACAGAAGTAAAATGAAAAGGAATAAAAAGAAAAAGAGTAACTAAACAAAAAAACAACAAAAAACAAAACTAAAATTATGCAAACTTAAGCGAGAAAGGGTGAAGAAAACAAAAATAGAAAAAAAAATGGTAGAAATAAATTCAAATGTATCAATAAGTAAAATAAATGTAACTGGGCTAAACTCTCCAGTTAGAAGATAGGGATTGACAGATTTTTAAATTCTAACTTTGTGTAGTTTATAAAAGAAGTACCTAAACCCTAAGGATAGAGAATGGTTGATAGTAAAAGGATAAAACAAAATATGTCATGAAAATGCTAATTTTAAAAACTACTATAGTTCTATGACTATTGGGCAAAATGAACGTTGAGACAATAAAAAAATAGCTAATACTTAATAAGCACTTAGGAGCACTTTGCATGTATTATTTCATTTAATCTTCACAATAACCCATGACCAAGGCACTATCTATCTGATAAAGGAGGAAACTCAGGGACAGAGAACTTAAGTCTCTTCTCAAGAAGTTACACTAATAAGTTCAGGAACTGGAATAAAAATAAATCACTACAATATTAGAGAAGCTAACATTTACCAAGCATGACTATCTACCTAGTCATATGCATGTTTTTGTCAGTTTTCCCACGCACTGTCTTTGCAGCAAGCCTGGGAGGCAACCACATGTCACATTTTGCAGATGACACAATGGAGGCACCGAGAGGTTAAACAACTCGCACTTGGTCGCACGCTAAGAGGTTGAGCTAGAGCCACACCAATCGATTGTGGCAGAAAGCAGAATGCAGGCAGGACTCCCAGGGACAGAGATCCACGAAGGCTACTGGAGGACCAGATACACAAGCGCGGCTTTGACAGGAGGAAAGCAGGTCTCTCGCCCTGAAAGAGGAGGCTTCCGTTCCTTGAGCTATTGTTGCTCACCACACAGGAAAGGACCTGAATTGCGGCTGAGATGCTGGAACAGCCTTAGGCTAAGGTGTCACTTCACAGCCCAAAAGGCAGGATGGAGGGTAGGCACTGTGGTTAGGGGAGGATGGGAGCTTGGGCAGGGAAGACCACAGTGCAGAGACCTCTGATTTCCTGTGCCTTCTCAGCAAGACGGTGACAGTGCCAGATCCCTGGCAGATGGAGGGCCCATTTCCTAACATCAGAGTCAGACGAGAACCAAAGAGATGACACAAATATCCAGGATAATACAGAAAACCTTGGCAAATAATAGGAAAACAACTACCCAATTGAAAACGGGCTAATGGTGTGAAGAGGCAGTTCTCATAAAATGCATCCCCCACCACGGCTACCAACGTAGTCCAGCCATCTCCTCCCTGGATCACTGAGGTCAACTCCCCTCTGGACTCCCACCTCCACTCTCCCCGCCCACAGTCCATTCTCCACAGACAGCCAGAGGGGTCCTGTGGGAACTAAGCCATACCTTGTCCCTCCTCTGCTCAGAACCTCCCTATGGCACCCCCCTCACTCAGAGAAGACAAAGACCCTACAAGGACCCACAATGCCATACATAAGCTGGCCCCATCACCTCTCTAACCTCAGTCCCCCACTTTCTACCTCGTATCTCTGGCCTCCTTGCTGCTCCTCAGACACATTCCTACCTCAGGGCCATTGCACTGCCTGTTCCCTCTGGCTGGAAGATTCTTCCCCAAGGAACCTTCCTCATCTCTTTCAGGTCTTTGTTCAAAAGTCCCTTCTCAATCCATCACTCTTAGCTTGATACATTTCTCTCCAAAGCACCCATTCCACCTACAGGAACATATGCATTTCCTATTCGTTTGCTGTCTGCCCCCCCCCCCCCCCCCCCCTCCAGCAGAACAGCAGAACACAGAGGTAGGAGTTTGGGCAGTTTTTCTCACTTTGTATCTCCAGCACCTAGTACGATGCCTGACACATACTAGTTGCTGAATAAAGAGTTTGGGAATGAATTCATGGCTTCAAAACCCCTGAACACTGTACCACCAACTGTGGCTCTCTCTTGGAGGTAATCAGGAAGTCTACAAGGGATCTGCTAAGTAACGTCCCCAGTGCCCAGAATGGCACCTAGCGCGCAGTAGGTGCCTCCCAATCACTCATTAGATGACTAGAAATATCATCCTATTGCTGCCAACTGTTCCTGAATGCAGAACTGAAGACCTCCAGGGGAAAGCTCCTGATTTTCAAATGCCAACTTGATTTAAAACTTGTCAAACACCTGGGGGCCAAACTTGATCATAGCAGCATGGCGCCCCTGGAGATGGATGCAGCCCATCACTAAGGAGGTACTGGCCTCAGTGCTCGGTGCAGGAGGATGGCTGGAAAGGGAAGGTTCCCAGAGCATGGGATATGTGCTAATCACAGCTCTCCAAAGGATTTTAGGGGGCACACCAGAAAACTTTATGTGTGTGGGGAGGGAGCCAACAGGACTGCCTAATGGACTAGATATGGGGTGGGTCAGAAATAACTCCCGGGCTTGGCCTGAGCAACCAGAAAGAAGTGAGACCAGCCCGGGCAGTGTGACTCAGTTGTTGAGCATCATTCCAAGTAGCATCGGTTTGACTCCCAGTCAGGGCACATGCCCAGGCTGCAGGCTTGATCCCCAGTAGGGGACATGCATGAAGCAGCCAATCAATGTTTCTATCTCTCTCTCCCCCCTCTCCCTTAATCTCTCTCTACAAAATCAATAAAAACATACTTTTGAAAAAAGAAGAGAAGCCATTTACAGAGATGGGGGTGAGGAAGTAGGATGGGCGAGAAGACAGGCCTGGGGCAAGGGGAGAGCCAGCATTTGGTTTGCGACATGTTAGGTAGGAGATGCCGGCTAGACACAGATGCCAAGCAAAGTCCCGCCGAGGCTAAGGGAGAGATGCATGCTGGAAGTCAGTGGCCCAGAGATGGAGTTTAAAGCCATGGGAATGTCCGCACAAAAATCTGTAGGTGCATGTACATAATAGCACCATTCGTTATAGCCAGAAAGTGCGAAGCCAAATGTCCACAGATGAATGGATAAACAAATCATGGTTTATCCACACAATGGAATATTACTCAGCTGTAAAAAAAAAAAAAAAAAAAAAAAAAAAAAAAAAAAATGAAATTGTGAGCCATGCCCCAACGTGGATGAGCCTAGAAAATACTGTGCCACCTAAAAGAAACCAGACCCAAAAGGTTAGATATGATGATTTCCCTTTATGTGAAATGTGCAGAATAGGCAATCCGTAGAGACAGGAAGTGGGTGGTTGCCAGGAGCTGGGGGAGGGGAGGAGGGAAAAGGGAAGTGACTACTAAATGCGTCCAGAGTTCCTTTTGGGAGGGATGATGAAAATATTTCTAAAATGATGATGGTGATGGTTGTCCAACTTCTGAATATTCTTTAATAAAATAAGAAAATCCAGAGTAAACAAGCCCTCCAGGAGCAAGTCTAGACAGAGTCAAGGGCCAAGGACTGAGGCCCGGGGCCCACCTACGCTTGGAGGTCTAGAAGGTGAGCAGCCAGCAAAGGAGACGGAAGGGGTTAGAGAGGCAGAAGGCAAAGGGGAACAGAGGGACTGGAGCGCCGGCTGCCCCCTTTAGACAGATGTGCCCTCCAAGTTGCCCCCTGCCTGCCTCGCTTGCTCCCATTCGGCAGCCGGCAGGTCCTGGGGGAAACCCCAGTCCAAGACAGAGCCCTATGGATCCTGAGCCACTCCAGCAGCCAGTGCACAGGCAGCGCCCCAAGGAGCTCTGGCATCGGCAGGAAACAGCTCAAAGGGTCGGTGACAGTCTGTCTCGCCGCGGCACCTGCCATTTGAGCACCAGGGGCATTACCCCAAACCTGAATCATTTCCCTGGAACAGCCGACGGAAAACTCAACAAACCCTGAAAATGCCAACTGTCTATGCCGGGTCTGGGCGGAAGGCTGAAATAGAATGTTCCAGCTATTCTTAGGCAATGTTCAAGTTCAGCTTTTTGGGGCTGTTCCCAAAGAGGCTTTCATTCTCGCCTTTTCCCTCTTCCCGCCCAGGCTCCTCCATCCTGCTCGCCTACTTAATTCAAGCTCAGCTCAAACCAGGGGCTCAGAGGGCCTCAGGGGCATCTGCGAGGGCGTCAGAACCAGGGGCCGGAGGCGAGGCTTGACCCTACCCACTCCCTGCTCAAGGGATTGTCTTTTATAACCCACTGGAAAATGTGACAGAAAGGAGGAACTCAGGGGGGGTACGAAGAATTCCCCTCCGTCCCAGCTGTTTTCTGATGCGAGCATTTCAGCTGTGGGTGCCAAAGGCCGGACACACAGAGCACTTCGGTCGGGCGGGCGGCATGGCATGGGCCCACAGGAATCTGAGGTCCCGCTGGCCGGTCCCCCAGTGCTCTCTGAGCCTCGGATAAACACAGCTGGAGACAGAGGAAACTGAGCCTGTAAACAGCCATTTGGTCAGGAGAGCAAACCCACAGCCCGGCTCCAACCATTTCCTGTGGGCAGTTATTCCTCCAGCAGCTGCCGGCGGGCCGGCTCTGTCCCTCTCTGCTCTTCTGGGAATCCAGAACCCAGAAGCCCTGCCAGACCGAACTGTGGCCCCTGGGGCTGAGCAGGCCTCGGAAACACATGGGCCTCGCAGAGAGGGCTGAAGTCCACCCATCCACACAGGCCCAGCCCCACGGGCTATTGGAATACGTTATAGCACATGTGTCAAACACAAGGCCCGCGGGCCAAATCCGTCCCGCCAGGCCTTGCAATGTGGCCCGCACCGCGCTGTCATCACTGCACTCCGCTGCGTTTCCATCACAATGACAGTTTATGACTGTTCAGTAAACCATTCGGCCCGCGATTTAGGCTGGATTTTAGATTTTGGCCCCTTCTCTGATTGAGTTCGACACCCCTACGTTATAGGAACTGCCATTCCAGAGGCACACTGGGATCCCAGACTTCCCCAAGATCCAGAAATCCGGGGGTTAATCAACACCTAGGGAACCTCAGCTGGTGGTTCTTCTAACGGGTCAAATGCTTAAGGTTTTGAAAACCAGGGAAGGAGGAGCAGACCAGTCCCTGAGCCATGACACACTAGGTCACCGACCTTCCCAGACTCCCCACTTAGGGAACTGAGGTCAGCATGCCCAACACCCAGCCCTTTGGCAGCCTTAGCACCTCCAAGTGCTTCCCAACAGGCTGTGGAGTGGATAGGGGAATTCTAGAATCCACAAATCATGGTTCTGCCTCCTTACCCACTGTGTGGCCTTGAGCAGACCCCTTCCTTTCTCTGTGCCTCAGTTGCCTTGTCTCTAAAATGGGGTAATTAAAGTGGCTACCTCATCGAGTTGCTCTAAGAAATAAGTAAATAAGTAAATAAGGGTCTCATCATCAAAACAACCTTATTAATACAAACTATGTATTACAGATGAGAAGCTGAGGCATGGAGAAGTGACTGGCCCAAGATCACACAGCTCGTAAAAGGCAGAGCTGGGTTCAAACCCAGGCAACCTGTGGCTGCCAAGTGTCAGCAAGCTTCTCCTGTGAAGGCCCAGATAGTAAATATTTTAGGCTTTGCTGGCCACATCCGGTCTCTGTCACACAGTCTTCTTTGTCTTAGGGTTTTGTTTTGTTTTGACAGCCCTTTAAAAAATGTAAACACCACTCGCAGCTCATGGGTTGTACACAAACAGGCCAAGGGCTAGATGTGACCTGGCAGCCACAGCTTTGCTAGCCCCTGACTTAAGCCGGTACAGAACACTCTCCTTAAATGCCGGCAATTCGCTCACCTATGGAAAACACACCACCCAGACCAAATAAAGAGCGTTGGCAAAAGTCCAATTTGGTCCACAGGCTACCAATTGGCAAGGTCCACATAGCGCTCCTCCTGCACCAAGCTGGAGAGCTGAGCTACGTATGACATCGCCAACACCCCCTCAGGGGATCCAGGTAGCTACAAGAGCCACTGCAGAAAGTCCTTCGGAGATTCCGGGGAGGGAAAGACCCCAGCAGGCCAGGGGAGGTGAGGGGACAGCGTGGCCCACCTCCCATAGCTGCACACGGCACAGGCTTGTGTTCACAGGCAGAGATGATGGCCCAGGGTCTGGTCGGGCTCCGAGGCTCAGGTGTCACCCACCGTATCCAGCAGAAAGTCAAGTCCAAGAATTCCCTAGTACTTCTCCCCTCCCCTCTCTCTTCCAGTTCATGAAGCTAAGGATGCACATGGCCCCAGGCATGTGCATGAGGCACCGCCAGCCAAATTAGTCCACCAGCAAAGACTCCAGGAACAGCTGTCAGACCCAAGGCCTTGAGGATGGCGCCAAGGCAAGCTCAGGTCAATAGCCCCCACTTCCAAGGGCTGAAAACCCTGAGCTGAGAGCAGCAGATGGTGACAGAGCTATCCACCCAGCTGGAGACCTACCCAGAAGCCGGCTCTAATGCTGAGAGTGAAAACTTCTTGGGTCCCCACACAAGCAGCAAATCTTCCCTGGTCTCCTGGACCAAGACGAAGCCAAAGGCTGCTGGACAGCACAGGAAACAGCAGTTTGTGGATCTGTTTGCCCATCCTCTTCCACAAAGAGCCCATATTTTGGTGAGAGGGTCCAGTCTGTCCCCACCACTGGGCTTTTAGCCTGTGGGACAGTGATTGGTGAGAGGCTGGAGCACATGACAAAAATCTAAGCCAATTAGAGATCCCTTGCTCAGGGTGATTGATTGGTTCAGGTATGAAGCATCTGACCCCAAATCTCAGCCAATCAGAACACAATATCATCTTGCTCACTGCCAATGGGCCATGTCTTAGCCAATCAGACCCTAACCCTGCCCAGCTGATAGCGATTGGGGTAAAGCCCAAATCCAAGCATATAGGAGGAGGAGAAATAGCACAAGCAAAGGCTTCATGTCACTGATTCAATGTAAATATTATAAAATATTTATCCAAGTAAAAGCACGTGACTCAGGCCCAAATCATTCAGAATATCACATTCTCCTGGCCTCAGATGGCCAAAGCCTGAATCACCCTCAGGACTTCTGCCAGAGCTACTAGAAGAGAGGGTAAAAGGCCAGAGTAACTATAGCCCTCTGTGACCACACTGAAAATAAAGCTGAACAGTCAAAAGCAGAACTGAGCAAGGGAGAAAGAGGCAGGGTCCTGGTGGGATCCAGCCTGCCCCAGACTTCTCAGCTGCTTGAACTAGCAAATTTTATTTTGTGATTAAGCCAAGCAGAGCCAATCTGTCACTTGGAACACAGTGAAAGGAGTGGGGTGCCGCTCTCACCTTGAGAAGGAGGGGGTACTTGCAGATCCTCTGAATCGGAGACAGCAGGTAGCCCTCCAGAGGGATGTCCGTGGTCTTCCGGCCACCCAGCAGCATGCAGCTCTGCAAAGGGACAGAACACCGTCATTAAAACTCGCCAAGGACAACAGAAGGATCAGGCCACCCTCAAAAGGCCATGGGATCGCTCTTAAAACTCTTAAAACACAGCTACATACTCTGGAAGCAATTTAGCAACACCTAGGAGAGATGGAAATGTGCATACAGGGTGGGGCAAAAGTAGGTTTACAGTCGTTTGTGTGGAAAATAATTCAATAAGCCTATATAATAAAAGGCTAATATGCAAATAGACCGAACAAGGGAATGACGAGTCACTATGACACGCACTGACCACCAGGGGCAGATGCTCAATGCAGGAGCTGCCCCTTGGTGGTCAGTGCACTCCCACAGGGGGAGCGCCGCTCAGCCAGAAGCTGAGCCCACGGCTGGCAAGCACAGCGACAGTGGCAGGAGCCTCCCTCACCTCCACAGCAGCATTAAGGATGTCCGACTGCTGGCTTAGGCCTGCTCCCTGTGGGGACATCCCTAGAGGGCTCCTGGACTGCGAGAGGGCACAGGCTGGGCTGAGGGAACTCCCCGCCCCCGAGAGCAAGAATTTTGTGCACCAGGCCTCTAGTTAATAAATAATAATACAAGAATAAACTGTGTTTCGCATACTCACAACTGTAAACCTAATCCCTTCACCCTCACCCCCTTACCCCCACCCCCTTACCCTCACCCCTCGAATTCTATAACCCAACAGAAGGCCTCCATCAGACGTGAACTAAATCCTGCCCAGTCCCTATTGTGGTGATTAAAGTTTTATTGGAACACATCCATCTATTTACACATTGTCCATGGCTGCTTTCAAGCAATCATGGCAGAACCAAGTCATTGTAACAGAGACCACAGAGTCACAAACCTAAAATATTTGCTATCTGGCCTTTCACAGCCACATGTGCCAATCCCTCGCCTAAAGAAGCTTTCACACCTACACACCAGGAGACAGGAACACGGGCTTCAAAACGGCCTTGTGTGGAGCAGCAAAACATGAGAAGCAACCTAATAAGAATAGAAAAACATGTCTGCAGGACACTTTTGCACCACAGTGACAATGGGGAACTAAAGCTACAGAGCTATGTGGATGAACCTCAAAAACATACTTTTGAGCAAACACACACACACCACACACACACACACAAATAAAAAATATGCATGGTAGGAACCAATTTAAAACCTTTAAAGACACACAAACCCAAAGTAGGCATTGTTTATAGAGAACAGGTCTATAGTAACATATAAAGACATGTACAGGAAAGAGATAACATTCCAAGATCTAGAGAGAGTTACGTCTGTGGAGGGAAGGTTACCATGGGATTTGGAAAATGAACCTGCAACCTTCAACTGTCTGTCCCTGAAAAGGCTTTCTACCGTCACCCGGCAGGTGAGGGCCTGCGTACTGCCGCAGGGGTACCTGGCTTCTGGTTTGCAGCGTAAAGACTGCAACGCACCCCTCAGCTCCCGGCTACCTCCCTGGCCACCTCACCACCCACATCAGTATTGCCTTCATGCCAGCTCCTTTCCTGTGTTCATTCTATCCCCCTGCCTACAATGTGTTACTCCTCCCAATAATAATTAATAATAATAAACCCATTATTACCATCATCCACAGCTAACGCTGGCTGATAGCTTAGGATGTGCCCAGAAGGTTCTTGACAGTTCTCATCCTGCCGCCAACTTCCCTTCGAGCTAACCACTAGTATTATTCCCATTTCCCAGCTCGGGCAACTGGGGCTGGCAAGGGTAAGTGTTTCTCCTCAAAGTG
This sequence comes from Pipistrellus kuhlii, assembly GCF_014108245.1. Lineage (NCBI taxonomy): Eukaryota > Metazoa > Chordata > Mammalia > Chiroptera > Vespertilionidae > Pipistrellus > Pipistrellus kuhlii. The sequence continues at coordinate 23,878,345 of NW_023425562.1, forward strand.
AGCAGGAGGTGGGATCTCCATTCAGGCGGGCTGAAGAAGAGCCTGGGCTTGGCTACCCTTACCCCAAGCCCGGCATTCTTCGAGGCCAGGCCAGTGCCCTCCCTCCCTCCCCCCCCCCCCTACACACACACACCTCCGCCTTCCCCATCTTCTCTCAATTCCCAAGACCCTGTCCTCCTGGCACCTCCACAGTAGGCCGGCTGTTCCATGTGGCTACAAACCACATGCAGGAATTTATCGTCCTTTCCTCTGGAGAGGTTCCTCTTGGACCCAAGGGGGCTCCAACCTCAGCATCCGTGTCTTGGCTGCCAGGAATCATGAGTTTCGTGTCTGTGGTCCCTCCGCCATGCCCCTCACTGTCCTGAGTTACGAGGGCTGACCACGTGCCCAACAGAAGCATGAATGAATAAATGGGCGGATGAACCGATGCAGGTGCGAACTGCCAGCACATGCGGCCGTGAACGGGTCTCAGCCTTCCTCCTCAACACCGCGCTAGCAAACTGGCAATGAAATAGACTCTTGGGAAAGGGATTCCCACCCTATCACTCATTCATCCTGCGAATTCACGACGTGTGCTTACTGTGTGCGGGCGCCATTGCAAGCACTGGGGGAGCTTCCCCCCAGGTCAGGTGAAAATGTGATCGGAGAACCTTTCCCGTGTGCTCATCACCCACGAGGCACTGCGCCTCATGCTTCACCTACCGGTCAAGCTCATCCTCACGGCCCTAGGATAAGCCCGGACTGTTCGTGCTTAGCCACAGATGGGGAAACTGGCAGAGAGAGCCCAAATGACTGGTCCAAGTCCACTGCCTTCCAGGAATCTGAAAGGCCCCCTCCCCGGAGAAGCAGAATCCCAGGGACCCCGGGGCCCTCCGGTGGCGGGAGCTGCATGGCTCCTGCCCTCACGTCTAAGCCTGGCACAGACGGGGGATCGGGGAGGTGGCAGCTGGGGGATGCCAGGCGCCACACTGCTCACACTCAGGCCTTTGTCCTCGGAGCCAGACTCCCCCCCCCCCCCCCCCCGGGCTGCCCTGGTGATGTCAGCTCTGGGCAGAGAGAGGGGCGCCTGGGGTGGTGGGGAAGGGCTTTCCAGAAGCCCCCAGGGCTTGGCCAAAGAAAGGCCCGTGTCTCTTTGTCCAGAGTTTTCACAGGGCTGTCACGGCCACCAACCAGACTTCTCCCAAACCCCTAGATTGTTGTTTCACTTGATTTTCTTTTCTTTTCTTTTTTTTCTAAGAATAAAAGCAAACATGCACAGAGCTACCATTCACTATTCTACGAAGATTACACTCCAGGCACTATGGGAAGAGCTTTTGAAAACTATCCCTTTAAACCCTCCTAATTCACAGAACGGATTCAGGTGGTGTCGACTTCCTCAGCTTCCGCACCTCCCTTGGCAGCGTGCCCTGCACGGTCCCGGGTCCTCCTTTCTGTCCATGCTGGCTCCCTGGCTGACCTCTCCCAGGCCCATCACCCTAACACCATCCCATCTACTGACGTTCAGATTTACATCTCCAGACTGGCCCCTTCCTCCCCAAACCCCCACCTGGATGCCTCCAAATGGCCTTTTTACAGTTCCCTCTCTTACCTGTTCCTAACCCAGCCTAATTTACCACCTCAGGAAACTTCAACTCTATTCTCCCAGTACTTTGGGCCCAATACCCTGAAGCCATCTTTAACTGCTCTCGTTCAGTTACTCCCCAGAACCAACCACCCTTCAGACCAGTCAGCGGGACCCTCAAACTCCCTACGATTCCAACCACCCCTTGCAGCACCACCACTGCCCCGTCCTGCCACCATCATCTGCCTGGACTGTTGCCGCAGCCCTGCAGTGGGGTGAATAGTGTCCCCGAAAATGCCACACCACCCCGAATCTCAGAATGTGTCCTAATCAAGGGTCATTGGGGGTATGGCCAGTTAAATTAAGATGAGGTTATACTAGATTAGAGAGGTCCCCATCTGACCCTGTCCTTATATGAAGAGGAGAGGGCCAGGGAACAAGGCCACGTGGAGACAGAGGCAGAGGCTGGAGTCACATGTCCACAAGCCAAGGACCCCCTGAGGCCCCAGAAGCTGGCCGAAGAAAGGAAGCCCCGCCTGGAGCCTCTAAGGGAGCAGAGACCTGCCGGGGCTGGTCTCAGCCTCTGGCCTCGGGAGCTCTGAAAGATAAGTTCAGCCCTTTAAACCACCCGGTCTGTGGTCACTGTTAACGGCAGCCCGGGACACTCGCACCAGCTCCCCTGTGCCTTTTGCTTTCAGTCTCACACTGCCAGGTGGCAGACCTTTCAAAATGCAAATTACTTCAAGTCATCCCTTTGCTCATAACCACCAAAGGCTTCCCATCCCACTCAGACTAAAACCGAATATTCCAAACTGCCACGCGTTCCAACATGGACAGATCGCGCAGGCGTTATCTGAGCACAGGATGCCAGACACAAAAGCATCCTGCATGATTCCATTCGTGAAACATTCCAGAACAGGCAAGACTAACGTTTGGTGAGAGGAAAGAGCATAGTGGTTACCCCCGGATGCAGAGAGGGGCATGGCGGAGGCAGGACACAAGGAATCTTCTACATCTTTACCTCAAAATATCACATGATCTCCCTCATTTGTGGAATATAATGAACTACATAAACTGATGAACAAAAATAGAACCAGACTCATAGAAGCATTGAACAGACTGTCCAACCTATGAGGGAAAAAGGGGGTGAGGGGCTAAGAGATCAACCAAAGGACTTTTATGCATGCATATGAGCAAAACCAATGGACACAGACAGTAGGGGGGTGAGGGCATGTGCTGGGGGGTGGGGAGGATTGGGGAGAAGTCAAATGGGGGGTAAAGGAGACTCATGTAATACTTTAAACAATAAAGAATTTAAAAAATAACAATAAAGAAATATACCTTTACCTCTATGGTGGTTTCATGGGAGTACACATACGTAAATATTCATCATGCTGTGAGTATATTCACTGCATGTATGCTAGACTGCAATAAAAAAAAGCTAAGTAAAAATCTCAGTTCCTCTCCATTAAATGCTCCTTCATTCTCTGGCCTTACTTCCTTCCACGCTTCCTCTTACTCTCTCCATTCCAGCAACCCTGACCTTCTTGCTCTTCTTCAAACACACTTCTACCTCAGGACCTTTGCACTTGCAGTTCCTCTACCTGGAAAGCTTTTCCCCCAGATACCCCTTTGCTTCTCTCATTCTTTAACCAGGTCTCTGCTGAAGTGTCACCTAAGACGCTGCTTTTCAAAAACCAATCTAAAATAGCAGACACCACCCTAATCCCCCAAAACATCCTGTTGTCCTTAACTTACAGAGAACAATGCCACATGACATTTAGGTCTCCCCTGCTTGAACGGTCACTTCATGTCAGTAGGGGCTTCTCTTGCCTTGGTCATTGTTTTTTGTTTTGTTTTGTTTTTTAATATATTTTATTGATTTTTTTTTTTTTTAACAGAGAGAAAGGGAGAGAGATAGAGAGCTAGAAACGTCGATGAGAGAGAAACATCGACCAGCTGCCTCTTGCACACCCCCTACCGGGGATGTGCCCGCAACCAATGTACATGCTCTCGACAGGAATCGAACCTGGGACCCTTCAGTCCGCAGACTGACGCTCTACCACTGAGCCAAACCGGCTTCGGCTTGGTCATTGTTTTATCCCCATACTTAGCATGATCCCTATCGCATGGTAGGGGCTCGATAAAAGCTGTTGAATGGATGAATAGATGAATGAATGAATGAATGAATGAGCTCCACTTTATCAACAAGGAACTGAGGCACAGAAAGACAAAGTTCTCACCCCATCTTTCAACTAGTGCACAGCACATCACATCATGAATGGAAAGCCAGAATCTGTGTGTTCCTAACGCCCAAATAGCCCATGATAGACATGAGATGGCACTTCTGCAGGTGGCCAAACGCTGGGAGATGCCAGCAAGGGGGGAGACAGATGGCATGTGTGCTGGCACCCACACGTCCTCCCCCCTCCCAAGCTGGCCTAGCCCAGCTGCTGCCAAGAAAGGGGCAGTTTGGACCACTAGGAAGACGGCAAGGCAGAGGGGAAGGAAGGACAGAAAAACTGAGGCCCTTCTCTCCCCACATCCCCAGAAACACCTTCGTGCTTCCCAACACACAGCTAACCCAAGGGGACGTCCCTGGAAGGTGGGGCTCGGTGCCAGCATGCTAAGCGGTGCTGCCTGAAACTCGAAAGGTCAATCACAGAAACATGGTCATGCATGTGGTCTTATAAGATATGACTTTGTTTTTGCTTTTTGCCAGACTCTTATGAATGTGAGTGCAGAACCGGAAACATAAAGACACAGCTACCAGCAAGGATGAAAAGCATCAGTCAGAATTCATGAGGCACTTGTGACAAAAGTGGCAGTGAGTCAACCAGCCTGCCCTTCTTCAGATGCTCACTGGACATGGGCCAAGCAATGGGAACTTACACGTGAAGGACACATACATTTTGAATCAAAATTCTAGAAATACTTTGTTGGAGACTCTGCCTTACGGAAAAGTGCATGCAAGAATTTTACGATATAGTTTAGCTCTCCGGACACCTGGTTAACACTCCTTATGCCATGTCAGTTATCTGTTGTTCTTTTATTTGCTGGACTCTGTATGTGTTGTCAGATGGGGGCTGGGACTGAACGAGTAGGGGATTTAGAGGCGAAAGACCAGGATTCAAACCTCTGAGAAGCTCAATCATTTTCCAATCATATGCACTCTTAAAAAGTCATTTAATATTTTGACGTCATCAAAATCACCTTTGGCAAAGGCTTAAGGTGTCCCCTAACATAATCTTCCACAGCAACAGGATTTTCAACTAGGCACATGGCTGCCCAGAATAAAGCCTCCATTTCCCAGCCTCCCTTGCAGCGAGGTGTGGGCATGTGACCAAGTATTGGCCAATGGAATGTGAGTGGAAGAGATGTGTGCTGCTACCTGTTGTACCCTTACTAGGAGAAAGGTAGTCCTTCCTTCCCACCCGTCCTGCATCCCACACCTGAATGTGGAAGTGGGAAGAGGTCTTTTTAGACCATGTTAATGAGGGCACACCCTATGGCCTTGGCCCCTGATACGGTAACCCCTAGACTGTCTACATCACGTTAACATGAGAGAGAAATAAATGCTTACGTTGTTTAAACCACTGTTAGTTGGGATGTCTGGAACTATATATCTTCACTCATACACAACAGTGGCTGGTAAAGTTCCAAGGAGATCACAAATGAGAACCCACACCAGTGAAGCTCTCTGCAATGGTAGGGAAGACCAGCACGGATGTCTAGTGCTGATCAACATCCATTCCCCACTTACTTCCACAAGTTCAAACTGTCCTTCAAGCATCCACCACGCCCTTAGGGCCTGTGATATATGGTAGTTGACCCTCCCCTCCAGCTCCAGAAGGCACCAATCAGAGCCCCAACCTATCCCTCTATCTACAGCAAGCTTGGAAAATTCGCACTGAGGGGCCAAATGCTGCCTACAATGAATATTTTTGTGGCCCAGCCAATATAACGGTATGTAAGAAACGTTTTAATAAAAATTTCGTAACTTAATTTTTACAATATCCTGTTATACATAATTACAAATAACGAATTACGACTTTCGCTAATGACTGATTACTCTATTTGCATTCATTTCCCTTACGCGCCTTACGTGCAAACACACAATTTCTCTCCACTAATACTAGCAGCAAATATTTTAGCAGCCGATTGCCACATCATTAATCTTATACTGACTTGTTTGGTATGTGCGACAGGAAATATTTTGCTTTCGGAGAACGAGAAAAATAGGTTTATTTGCGTTGTGCTTATTAATTTGTGCAGTTGTTCAGTGTCTAGTAGGTTCATGTTCAAGAAAGCAATATTCATGTTTATTAAAATGTTCTATTACTTTACGTTAATGTTTACTCATTTATTTCATCCCTTTGTATTCAGCACGTCTCTATTGAAATAAACCTACGTTTCTATGAAAATTGAAGCTTTTGTTTTTTTGTGGCCCACATACACTTAAACCTTGTTTATTTGGCCAGGGGTTAGCCTTTGAGTTTGACGTGCTTCATCTACAGTTCAGGGATAACCTCTGAAGCCAAGAGAAGCCAGTTAGCACCAGACCCAGGATTTTGGCCTTACTATTGGGCAAGAGGAATTATCTTTATCCCGGAGTTGCTCTGCTATGAGCCGGTGTAAGTGTGGAGTTGCTGAAGGCCACGCCGACACCACTTGAGGAGAGCTGCCTGGGAATGGAGCCAACGCAGAGAAAAGCAGTCAAGAGACACATGCCTAATGACAACATCTGAACACCCAGATGCTGCTGTGCCTAAAGCCCTCTCAGGTCTTAATCTTCCCAGGAAAATGAACCAGTAAATTCTTTTTGGGGTTTTGTTTTTGTTTTTGTTTTTTGGTTTTTGGTTTTGGTTTTTTTGCTTAAGCCGATTTTAACTGGGTTTCTTTCACTTATAATTAATTAACCTAAATAATAGTCATCTCTACCACTGGAACCCCTCTCATTAGAATCACTGCTTTAGACTAGGAATGGGCAAACTTGGCCCTATGGCCAAATCCAGCCCTCTGCTTGTTTTTGTAAATAAAGTTTTATTGGAACACAGTCATTCCCATTTCTTTACATTTTATTTATGGCTGCTTTTGTGCTATATGGGGTATGACACACAAAGGCAAAAGTACGCACGCTCTGGCCCTTTACAGAAAGTGTTTGGCGATCCGTTTGGACAGATTACTCTGGCTGAGGAAGGGATCGGGCAGCACGGGCAGCATGGAGGTGGCAGCACGAAGCTCTCTTTTGCCTGCAATGCACAAGGCTGAAGCACACAGAAGAGAGGGGTAGGGGTGACGGGTCACTTACCAAGAGGAAGGCACGCACGGTGGGGATCTTGTTCAGTTCCACAAGCAGCCGCAGGGCCTTCTCGTGGTTGCTGCAATATTCCTCATACACGCAGAATTTGTCCTTCTGCAAGACAAGGACAGAGCCTGAGACAGGTCATGGCAGGCAAAGACGCTCTGAAGTGTGCTGCCGACTAGGCCTGTCGGCCTACAGAGCAGGCGGGATTTCAGGTACAGAGGCTCCCACTCGCTGCAGGTCTCTCAGCCTCTACTTTTGTACCTATAGTTCTGCACCCATAGCCTGGGTAACCTTTCCGGAAGCAGCATGGCCCAGGATCAAGTGTAAAAACTCAAGCCAGATGGGCTGGGCTTGAATCTGGTTCTGCAGTTCCAGCTGTGAACTTGAGCCAAGTTATCTGCCCTCTCCTGCCTTCCTCTGATCTCACCTCCTGGCCTTCTATCCACTCCTTAAGTCTGCCATGCCTGTCTACGTCAGGGCCTTTGCACCTGCCATCCTCTCTACCTGGAACACTCTACCTGGAGGCCTGGCTACTTCCCACCATTCAGGACTCCCACCTCCTCAAATGACACCTGGGCCACCCTAGCTAAAGAAGCCACTCAGGTGTTTTCTATCACCCACGCACCTGTCATTTTCGTGATGGGCCCCTCACAATCTGGACTATCCAGAGTATTTGTTTCTCAGTTGTCTTCCCACTTGGCAGTCAGTTTCCTGAAGGCAGTGAATATGTCTGTCTTGTTCAACAAAATATCCCCAGATCCTGGCACTCAGTAGACCCTCAATGAATACTTGCTAATTGAATAAACTCTGCACACCTACTATGTGCTACACCGTGTATATATGAACTAGAAGAGTCAAGACTAGCTCCAGAATTAGGGGGAACAAGTAGATCTCTGGTCCCTGCCACACAGCAGTGGCATTCCTGAGGCAGCGAGATAATTCTATTGACCTCCAGATGCTCCTAAGTCCAAAGTTGGAGTCTTTCCAGCCTAGAGGTCACGCGTGGGTCATCAGATCTGTAACCATCAGCCAAGGTTTCCGGAAATCAAAGGGACAAGAGCCTTCTTAGCACGAAGCTCTCCACCAAGCATTCTCGGTTCCAAAAATCTCACAGAACACTGTCACCCAACTGGCCAAACTCCAAACAAGGATGTCCTGGGTAAGGCCACTGGGCAGGGAGGGCTGAAGGGCCTCCACCTTGGGCTGGGGGATGGGCAGACGACCCCAAGCATGGAAGGAAGGAAGAGGTGGGTCTGCAAAACAAGCAGCTCATCTTGTCTCTAAACAAGCCCCCAGCCATCCTGCTGATGGGTGCCTACAGGAAAGAGGAAACCAAAGAGGAGGGAGAATGGGTTTCAGAATCAATCAGCGGCCCCAACACACCCAGTGCACTGCGGCCGCTCTGTGTGCACCATCTGAGCAGACGGCCTGAGCAGCCAAGTGCTCACAGCACAGAGTGTGGCTGAGCATGTCGTACATGAATGAGGGCAAACTCATTAAACCCTCACAATAACCTGGCATGACAATTCTTGGACTATACTCACCCACATACATGGGAAAACAAGGAAAAATCATGGGCCCACGGTCTCACACCTACTGAAGGGGCAGAACCAGGATGCAGTCTCTCTTAACATCCATGCCAACTTCCAGTTCACGGTCACACAGCATGGGATGGGGACAGGGACAGAGGTGGGAGGTAAAAACTATGGGTACAAATCTCAAGCCACAGACCCATGGACAAAGTCACTGCAGCATAATGTGACTCTAGAACCAGACCACCTGGGCTAGAAACCCAGCTCCAAGCTTCCTAAGCAGCGGGTGACCTTGGGGGAGCTGCTTTACCTACTTATGTCTCAATTCCCTCATCTATAAAATGAACATAATAACAGACACACACACACACACACACACACACACACACACACACTTCTTGGGCTATTGGAAAATTAAATAACAGTGTATGTAAAACAAGGAGAGCAGAGCCTGGTATATAATGAACACTTATAACATTTCAAAGCGCTCTAAAAGTACTAGCCACAAACACAAACGCAATCAATAAAAGTGAATTAATAGGAAGAAATGCCACCATTATCCAAAGGGTACACACGTCAGGGACAAAACTACCCTAAACCCAGACTCCAAAGAACCACCGGACGATCTGAAGCATTATAATACACACACTACGTGCCCCAAACACCACCACCAATAGGGTGAGCACGGAGAATCACGCACTGAGTCACCAACTCCAGCACCTCACCCTGTGTCTGCAACCCACGGAGACCCTGACGCACTCATACACACAAGGGCAGGGAGGGAGAAGAGGGGACCCCAGCACCTCCCACACTGCCCAATCAAGGACAATGGGGATGGGTAAAAAATCTGGACTGCAGGAGCTCGCTCAGGCACAAATAAAAGGACGTGAGGAAGGCTGCCAGACACTTCGGGAGCCGGGGCCTCGGCTGCAGACCACGGTGAGGCGGGCTGCGGAGAAGAGGAGAGGACTTGTCTTGTTGTAGGCGACAGGACCTGGCCTGGGTCTGGGGCCTGCTCTTGCAGAGAAGGCCTGCAGGGCTTTATATGAATGACAGCAGGAGATCTCAACCAGATGTTAAGGAGCTTTAGGGAAAAAACTGCTCTGCAGCCAAGTGCAGGGCCTTCCTGGATCTGCAGACCGTACCTTTCGTATGGTTCAGAGGAAAGATACCCGAAGCCCCAGGATCACTACCAGCATCAACCTTGTACGTTGTTAAGTGCAGGCTTTGCAGCCAGACCACCCAGGTTCGTAGCCTGACTCTGAGCTTGGGCAAGGCACACGATGTTTCAGAGCCTCTGTATTCCTGTCTATAAGCTATAGAGCACAATGGCCTCCCGCCATAAGGCTGCTATAAGAATTATCAGGTGAGTTCATAGCAAGTGCTTAAAACCGTGCATAGTAAGTGCTCGTTAAGTGTTAGCCATTGTTGCTGCTGTTATTATTGCTGTGGCTGCTATGACCATCATTATGATTTCAGCAAATTCATTATCGCATTGGTGAGTCTGTCTATGGCAGAGTGGAGCAGCAGATAGGTAGGCTTGATGGCAAAAAAAAAAAAAAAAAAAAAAAAGACACAAGCAGAGTGAAGACAGAGGGAGCTGAGTCGACTCGTGGGTCTGGGGACAGCACCAGGCAGACTTTAAGAATTATGGTGGGCCTCCAGCCCCGGTGTCTTACTCCTCATCCATACACTGTCCATCTCCCCCATCCACTCCCTGCACTGTGAGCCCTATGGGGGCGGGGCTAGTTGAGCTCACTGCTGTGGGGCCAGTGGGGACTGAAGTCCCCAGCAGAGTGCAGGCATCCGACTATTTATGAATAAAAGCAAGAAAGCAGAAGGAGGAACTGAGAGCGGCCTGACAGCCCTCACATCAGCCCCATGCTCCTTCCAGAAGACCTTGGTCCACCACAACCACAGCCCCGGCTCTTCATTAGAACATCTTGTTTCACTGACCCAGCATCCGTTCTGTTCTGGTCACAGCCCCCAATTCTTCCCCTGAGGGACCTCCTTTACACTCGGAGCCCACTGGCCCCACTCCACTCCCAGGCACCACAGGCGAGCATGTCACTCAGGCCACGCCAAGCAAAGAGAGCCCTGTCCTGGCAGCAGCAGTCCAAGCTGGGCCAGTGCCAAAGGCCCCGGGCTAACATCAATGTGAAGAGAAGCTGTCTGTGAGCTGTGGCTGCCGAGCTGTCAGCACCAGCTTGAAACACCAAGGCACCTCTGCCACCAGGAGAGGCACCCACTCCCTTCCCCCGCACCCCTCAAGAATGAAGCCAGTACACAGGAAAGCAGAACCTAGAGACAGACCAAGTCCTGCAAACATCAGAGGGGGTCCTGGATCCAGCTATGCCTGAAGCCAGATCACTTCTGAACATTCCGTTTATATGAGCCATTACCGTTCTTGTTTTTGTCACTTGCAGTAAACACAGTCCTGATACAGGCACACTTTGAAAAGGGGCAAGAAAATGACAAAATGGGGCCCAAGCCTAGTGAGGTGACAGGGTCTCCCGTTCATCTCCATCCATACGGTGAAGGGGCCGGGCCAGGAATAAGACAAATCTGTTTCCTGTCGCATGCGAACACCAGTGAATAGGGACTGCTGGCTGGAACTCTGGTGAGGAGAATTCTGGAGCCCCCAAGGAGCACAGAGGCAGAGGTTCTGATGGATTAGCGATGTCTGCCGCAGATGCAGGAGAGAGAGTAAGTGATAAGATCACCACAGCTGTGTCATCCCGGATCCCCGGAGCCCCTTCTCGGACACTCTGCAATGTCATCCTCTCCTTCAGCCTGTGGAAGGGCTGAAGGGACCAGGGCTTGAGGCTCGGAGAAGTTAAATTTAGGAGATGACAACACCCCTCTTCAGAGCACCAATCCCACTTCCCTCACTCCCGGGCCCTTTCATGGAGCCCAAACCCAGCTGTGTCTCAGGCCTGAGACCCTGCAAGTCTGGAAATGCTGCTTTTGACAGCTAAGAACCCCAGTGTTCAATTTCCTCCGAGGGCCCCCACATAGGCATTGATTGTTTTTCCAGGAAGAAACAAACAGTTGTGCACACGCAGATGTGGTGGGTAGGGAACACATGGCTGTGGATCTGGGCTGTGGAGGAGGAGGGGCCAGCTGCCAGCTGGGGACAACTTGGGGAGAGTGTGTAGACCCCCAGAGAGGACTCAAGGAATGTCAGAGGTGGTGGCTGCTGTCCACAGTACCTGGGGGGACAGGGGGGGACGACACTAGCTCCACGGAGACCCCATGCTCTGAGCCACTCACTTCACACCCTGAGTGGCTGGGACTCAGCACAAGGAAGGAGCTAGCTATGGGACATCTCCCGCAGTGCGGAGGGGAGAACGAGATCCCAGTCTCACTTTTGCCAGGGACTCCCCAACCTATCCACACAGCTGCAGGGAGAGGAGGCTCACATGTCCCTCAGGCCACACCACTTCCCTGTAAAAACTCAGAATAAAATTCCCACAGGCGCTGGCCCCCATGACATCCCACACTCCCTCCATCGCTCCTCTGCTCCGGCCACCACCGTCTCCCTGCTCCCATCCCACGGGCCCTGCCCTTCCCCAGACCATCCCATCTCCCCACCTCACAGAGGCCCACCCTGACCATGTCCCCAGACAAGTCATAGGGCACCCAGCTGTGTGCTCATCTCAGTATTTCAGATGAGTAACTAACCTTTTATAAGTATGTCACAAATGCTGCATGAGACATAATAAAAATTGATTTGTCATTCACCTGAGATCCAAATTTGCTCAGCACAAATTTACTCAGCAGCCCTGGGTGCTTCAACGTGCTAAATCCAGCCACCTGTTCCTGACTTCCCAAGGTCAGACGACCTTGAGTCCAGTCACTCCTTCTCACACCTGCATTCATCATCGTCACAGCCCACATCGCCATCTGAAATGAAGCCCCCGTTAACTCCCTCGCCCTCTGTTTCTCCTGAGCATCATGGCAGCAGGGAGCAAAAGCTGTCTTATTCAGGGCACCATCCTCAGGGCCTAGCACCATGCCTGGCTCACAACAGGTGCATAGTATGTATTCAGGAGACTTTGTCATGTAAGATGGTGAAAACACACAATCCCTGGAGCCAAACTACATGGACTCAAATCCTGGCTCCAACACGTCCTGGCTGTGTCAAGGTGCATGATGAGTTAACCTCTCTGCGCCTCAGTTTCCTCATCTGTAGAATGGGTATAAAACAGCACCCACTGTTTAAACTTGTTAGGGAGTTTTCAGGAATTCATAAACACAAAGCACTGAGAACGGGGCCCCGCACCAAGAGAACGTTCACTCAGGTCTAGTCTGTGATGAGGGCTAGTAGTGGTTGGATTGAGGGTGAGGGGGTGAGGGATTCTCCCACTATCAACAGAGGGGGTGGCGCCCACCAGGGGGCTGGTGTGTCAGCCAGGGCCCTTGCTGGGTCTCGTGCTGCCCTCCCTCTGCTGGAGCCTGTCCACAACGCTCTGGGCCCAGCTACAACCTCAGCACCGGACACAAACAACCTCAGCACCAGACACCGCCTCAGCAGGGAGCGAACAAGCCTGGCAAGGAGGCTGGCCTGGAGACACCACCCTGGGATTGTGGTGGACACTGTGGAGGGCCACGTGCACCCCGTCAGGACAGAGGCACCCAAAGCCCCCAGGGAGTCCCTCCCCGGGAACGGCCCTGGGCCTGGGGCTATACACACGCTCCTGGGACAGCCCGTGTCCGGGGACTGGGCACTGCGGGCTGCGAAGGCCCAGCCGCATGGCTGCAGCTCCAGGAGGCCTGAAGCGGAGTCCCTCCTGGTGGGGAGTGCACAACCTCCTTTCAGCTGCTCCCAGCCACCTGTGCTCAGATCTCAGCTTCCAGAAGCCCAGCCCACAGCTGCGGCGGGGATGAAGAGTGGGCAGGGAGCTCCTCCCGGGGCAGGGGGAAGCGGGGGTGACATTTCCAATTAAAATGATGCTCTAACTTAAAAACACTGAATCACACCGGAGAAAGCTGACTCCCTTTTCAATTGTTCCCGTTATCGCAGCAGCTCGGTGTGATATGACTCAAACTCCATCGCACAGGGGTTTATCTTCCCTCCGATCTAATCGGGCAGGCCTCAGGCTCAGAACCCCAGGTGGGGGGAGTTTCTAGACAGAATGCGGTAACTCAGCTTGGTTTCTATTTGCATTCCTTTTTAAGGTTACCTTCTATTTTTAGCAACCATTTTCCATTTCCAATGATGATGCAAATTTCCCTTTTTAAATGTCTATTTAAGGTGGGGTGAGTTTTTTTCAAGTAAATCTATTTCTTAAACGATAAAATAAATAATATTATGAGGGCTGCCCAGATATAGCAGAAATTACAAAGTGTATAAATCAATGAAGTCTGGCTTTGCCATTAGGAGGGTCCAGATCCCACTTCTTCCACCTATAGAGGCATGACCTGGGATTTAACCTTTCAGGTTGCTTGCCTGTTGAGTAGGCTGTCTGTCCCCTGCTATTCTGGATGCAAGGAGCAGTGGACATGACAAAGTCCCTACCCTCGTGCTGTGGATATTCCAGGGGGGTGGGGGGGCAGACAAGGAACAAAAAGCAGCAAAATATCCAATGTATCAGAGGGTGGTAAGGATCGCTGACAATAATAAGGGCGGGGGGCCTGGAAGGGCAGGGAGCATGACCATCCTGGACAGAGTGGGCATGAGAGAGCTCACAGAGGAGGGGGCATTTCCGTAAAGATTTCAAGGCAGGAAGGGACAGGAGCCGCAGGGACGCCCGAGGGAACCAGCCCAGGCAGAGGGAACAGCACACTCCACAGGAATGAGCTCCCTGTGTTCCAGAACAGCGAGGAAGCCAGCGTGACTGCGATGGCCAGCGTGAGGTCCCAGGAGCTGGCAGGGCCTGGCAGAGTCTAATGAGTCACCAAGTGCCCCAGACATCGCTGGGAGATGCCAGAGAGTGCCGGGTCCCATACGCAAATATGTGCATAGTGCAAACGAGCAAACACACCTGAGGACTTATTAATAGGCAAGGTGCTGCTACTTTTATTTATCCTCTCAACCACCCTGGAAGGTGGGTTTCCCTGCCTTCACTTTACAGATGAGGAAACTGAGGCCTGGCCAGGTGAGGTCATTCTCCCAGCATCACAGGAAGCAGCAGAGCCAGGAGGCAAGGTCAGGCACCAAGCTCTAAAGAAACTTGCTCTCGAGGGACCAGGCAAGATGGGTTCTCAAGATTCAGGGGAGGTCCTGGCCCACAGTGACTTCCCACACAGACTTGAACTTCAACCGTCGGTGCATCAGGATTCTGATGGGAAGCACTGTCCCGGTCAATGCCCAATCGATGAGGCTACCGAGTGGGGTCGGGGCAGTCAGAGGAGAAGGTATGGAAAAGGGGTTGCCTCCTGGGCAGTAAACTCCCCATCCTCTTTCCTCCAGCTTTCTGGCCCCAGCATCTCTGGATGAGTTAGGAATCCTGCAGAGAGAGTGGGGAGATCTCAGGTGGGCACTCGGGATCCAGAGAACCTCAGCGACCAATAGTGAAACTTACTCACCACACCTCTGAGGCTCCAGCACTAAAGTCAGGGGATCCGGGGGGCGGGGGTTATGGGCAAACAGATAATGCACCTTGAGGACCTCTTCCCCCATGTTGGCTAAAGTATGGGCTATTCCACCCTTGATGTCATCACTTCCTGGCCAGCCCCCAATAATCCACCTCCTCCTGAAAGCCTTCCTGGTGCCCAGCTGGAATGACGCCCCGTGAGTGTCCCTCACGCAGCATCAGCCCAGTGCCGGCCTGGATCTAAGTGCATCACTCACACGAACTCATTCCCCACTCCTACTCACCGCTTCTCACCATCTCCAAGCTACCCCCTGCTCCAGGCACCATCTTCTCAGACAGCACAGGGACCTCTTCCTGGTGACCCTGCACCTCCACAGTCCCCTCCCCACCTCCCTGTGCAGCAGCCCAAGGGCCTCCTAAACCCCTAGCACATCACACCTCTGCTCAGCACCCCCATGAGTGCCCACCTCCCCTATGCCCTATCTGGTTCTCATGTTCATTCTGCTCCAAACACTAAGGGATGGTGGTTAAATGAAAAGAAAGATATCATCCAACATGTTTTTTGTTAATCCTCAGCTGAGGATATTATTCCCCTTTTTTCTTTTTTTTTTCTTTTTTCTTTTTTCTTTTTTTTGAGAGAGAGAGAGTAGAAAGGAGGGAGGGAGGTGAGGGGGAAGAAAGGGAAGAAAAGAAGGAAGTGGGGGAAAGAGAAACATCTATGTTCAAGAGACACAGTGATTGGTTGCCTCCTGCACGTGCCCCAACCGGAACCAGAGATTGAACCTGCAACCCAGGTATATGCCCTTAACTGGAAATGAGACCCTTCAGTGCATGGGCCAACACCCTAACCACTTGGCAACACCAGCCAGGGCAATAGCATCCAACATTTATTGAGCATTTACTGTGAGTCAGGAGCTGTTCTGAACACTCTCCTTACATTAGCTCGCTCAATGCTCAATAACATCATGGGCAAGTCTAGCTTTTTTTACCCATTTGGCAAGTGAGGGCACTGAGGTTAAAACAAGTCGCTTACAAGCACTCAGCAGCCTGGCTGGGAGCACTGCCCTCCCAACACAGCATGAGCCAGTGGCTTCCCCTGAGCTGCAGCTCCGAGGGCAGAGCTGCACCAGGCTGTCATCCCAGACTCTGACCACCAAGACGTGACCCTTCAGACCAGCGGTCGCCGACCTTAAGCACCTCAGGGAGCACCCGGGGTCCGCGGAGCACCGGTTGGCGGCCGCTGCTCTAGAGAAGGGAGTTAGTGATAATGACAATGACTGCGGCAGCGTCAACGTGGACCCAGAGCTTATCCTACACCAGGGTTTCTCACTCACGGCACTGCTTACATTTGAGGGGGAATAATGCTGCCATGGGGGCTGTCCTGTGCATGAGAGGATGTTTGATGGCATCCCTGGCCTCCACCCACTAGAAGCCAGTAGCCACCTGCTCCCCCACCCCCACCCCAAAGCTGTAATAGTAAGAAATGTCTCTAGACACAACCTAACATCTCCAGAGGCAAAATCACCCATGACTGAGAACCACTACTCTCTGCTACATACACACTTCACTGCTTTATCTCTTTGAGTCTTTCCATCAACCCAAGGATATAGGCCTGATTATCCCTATTTCTCAATCAGGGGAGAAGCTCATTTCCCAAAAGCTGTAGGCTCCTACAGGGGCTGGGGCATGGTACTCACAAATCTTAAGAAAACGTTCCCAAGTTCATGCTGAGACTGAGGCTCCGGATGTAAACAGTACTCCAAGGCAGCCAAGAAATCCTTATGAACTTCCAGGATGTCTTCGATGTTCGAGAACAGGATCTGTGGGGGAAAGCGAGGCCCAAGGACAGTGTCAATCAAGGCACAGAGGGCGAGCTAAATCAAGCATAGAATAAACACATAACCTCCGGAGCGAGTGAGGGGGTGATGAAGTGGGCACTCACACACGGAGTGAGCCAGATTACACTAATAAAAACAAGGATAATGATAAAAATATTGCCAACATTAACTAAACAGGATTAATGCCTGATCCTGTGCTAAGAACTTTATATGCATTTACGGCAGCTAATCCTCACTCTGACTCCAGGAGGGAGGAACCGTTATTATCCCCAATTTGTAGATGAAGAGCGGAAGCTCAGAGAAAGTAATTAACATTGCCAAGGTCACACATTCAGTAAGCAGCAGAACTGATCTGCACACCCAGCGTGCAGAGAATTTATTAGACATTCGTCTCAGTCTTCATCGTGGCCACAAACGGAATGGCCAACCATAGGACTGCTTTTTAAAACAATCACGGTACTTCAACGCACCATTAAGATGGACGTAGCAGAAGACAATACAATGGGGAAGCACGTTCGACATATTCTCTTTCAACTCTCACCACCAATATGTGAGAGTGCCCATGTCCCCTAAAGAGTCTATAAAGCTTGACATGCACATACACTCTCACCCAGCATTTCTGCATTTCAGAATCTGACCTTTCAATCAGTCATTCCCAATTAGGAACAGTTTTGCCTCCCGAGGGACATTTGCCAATGCCTGGAGGCATTTCTGTTTGTCACGCATTGTGGGGGAAGATGCTACTGGCATCTCCTAGGTGATGCTGCTAACCATCCTATAATACACAGGACAGCCCCACCCCTCAGCCCCCAGCAAAGAATCATCCAGCCCAGAGTGTTAACTGTGCCGAGGATGAGAGCCGGGTGGATGGCCACGAATGTATACTGCAGCCTTATGTGCAGCAGCAGAAGACTGGGGAAAGGCCAAACGTTCATTAATGAGGACTCATCCAACAGTTAAATAAACTGGATTCGTTACAATTAACTATTAATACATCCCACATACTAAAATACGATGTGGCCTCTAAAAAGAACCTGCAGATCTGGATCTATGGATATGGACCACGGAATGACCCTTGACATACACTGTTGAGTGGGGGGGATCAGGGTACCACACTGAACCTCGGTATTGGCCCATTTGTGTGAAATAAACACAAAAAGGTCACTCCTCTCCGCGCTGGCAGCAGCGGGGACGGCCTGGCAGGGACACAAGCTGGTGACCATAAGGGCCTCTGGGAAGGAGACTCAGGGGAGACGTTCATCTACTTTAGGTCCTTTTGAATGGCATACATGGCTTTTTCTGTGTGTGTGTTTTAAAAAGTATTTTTAATGAAAATTATTGGGATGATATTGGTTAATAAAATTACATAGGTTTCAGGTACATAAGTCCATGATACATCATTTGTACGTTGCGTTGTATGGCCACCACCCAAAGTCAACTCTTCTTAAACAGATGCATTTTCAATGTAATTTTGAAGAAGGCACTCACATGATTCAAAAATCAAAAACACAGTAATATAAATTCAGGGAGGAGTCCCTTTCCCACCATTTCCCCACTTCCCACCCACCATGGCTCGAGGTAACCAGTGTTACTACTGGTTTACGGTTCCCTCTAGGGTTTCCTATTCATTCGTTCATTCAGCAAGTACTGGCTGAGCACCTACTATGTGCCAGGCACTGTTAGAGGCCGGGGTACATCAGGGGACAGACAAGTGCCCACCCCATGGAAGTGACCTTCTAGTGAAAGGAGACAGACAACAAACAAGTAACTACAGTTTGCTAGGTGCAATAAGAAACAAAGCAGGAAGTCCCAGGACAGGGCAGAAAAGTTTGCAAATTTAAATACAGGAGCCAGGGACAGCCGCTCTGAGAAGGTGACATTTAAGTCAAGACCTGAAAGAATGAAGATCAGCCCTGGGGATCCCCCAGACTGAAAATGCACCAGGGAGTCTGCAGAGGGAGATGGTTGGGGGCCGGGGAGGGCAGGGAAGGCTGAGGTGCTGCAAGTCTGAGAGCACCAGGGCCTCATCCTGGGGGATGCTCATCCCAAGAAGTGGCTGAAGAATCACTGCATGGTTTGTGGTTAGTTTCCTTTCTCTCATCTGTCAAGATCACATGGTTGAATCTCTCTGCTTATGTCAAAGACTCGTATGCTAGATCTTACTGTTACCCTTGCTTCAAAGAATGGGTGTAAAACTTCAAAATAAATACCTGACTCCTGAATTTACACCCAAAAGAACTGAGAACCTGTGTCCACCAAAAGATGTAACACGAATGGTCATAATAGCCAAACCTGGAAATAGCTCAAATATCCTCCACAGGACAATGGATGAGAAAATCGTGGTACATCCATGCCATGCAATAAAAAGAGTGGATCAACAACATGAGTAAATCTCACAGACATAACGTGAGCAAAAGGCTCCAGACATAATGAAAGAGCCCATTTTTATATAAAAATTTAAGGACAGGCAGAATCAATTAATGCTAACCAATTATCAGTTATCCTTGGGGAGCGGGCATTATTGGGATGGGACACAGAGGAGTCTACATTTAGAATTGCAACCTTTATATATGTGAGTTATACCTCATTAAAAGGTCATTATTTTAAAGAATAGTTAACTGATGTTAAGAAAGAGAGAAAGAGAGTGAAAGAGAGACAGAGATTGAAACATCAATGATGAGAGAGAATCATTGATCAGCTGCCTCTTGCACGGCCCAGACTGGGGATTGAGCCCTCAACCCGGGCAAGTGACCTGACGGAGAACTGAATCAGCAACTTCCTGGTACACAAGACAACGTCCAACCAACTGAATCACACCAGCCAGGGCAAGAGATAATTTAAAAAAAAAAAAAAAACACTAGCCGTAGCCGGCTTGGTTCAGTGGATAGAGCGTCAGCCTGCGAACTGAAGGGTCTCAGGTTCGATTCCAGCCAAGGGCACATGTCTGGGTTGCGGGCTCCATCCCCAGTAGGGGGGTGTGCAGGAGGCAGCCGATCAATGATTCTCTCTCATCATTGATGTTTCTGTCTCTCTCTCCTTCTCCCTTCCTCTCTGAAATCAATAAATATATTTTATTTTTTTTTAAATACACTATAACAAATTGCAATCTGAAATTTTAATAACTTTTAAGTTGTAACAGGTTGTAATAAAGAGAGGTCATAAACAGTAGGTGCTCAGTGAATACTTGCTGAACGAATGAGTGAATGAATGAATGAAAAGTTCCGATCCCCGCGCTTCCAGGGACCGGCCATGCAGTGACCCAGAACAGGTCTCTTTCCATCTCTAAGTCTCAGCTTTCTTACCCAAAACACTGAGCTCAGAATTGTCAACCTGCAGGTCACTGTCCAGATTAATCAAGACAAGTGGGCAGGCGGGCGGGCGGGGAGGTTGGGCGAGGCCTGCTTGACCAAGTCCTTTGTGTGTTATACAGGCTGGCACCCTGACCCCCTCTCGGCCCTGTCTCCCCTTCTCCCCTGGGGCCAGGACCCTGGAGCCCCAAGGACTGAAGGCAGCTTCCCAAGGAGTGAGGTCACATGAGAAAGCCAGGCCCGGGAGCACGGGGAGCATGGGGGCCTCCACCAAGCACACAGAGGGCCTATTGACGTCCTCCCGAAACTCCCCGGAGCCACTGCCAAGACGAAGCCGGGGCCCAATCATTCATCTCCCTGCCCGCACACTCAATGCCCAGGGCACGGCAGGGGCTGGGGGTGTCAGGCTCCCAGGGCGCCTGGGAAGGGATTTTCCGCTGGCTGGAAGCCAGGGGGCTGGGCGCAAGGAGGCTGGAAGACAAGATGGTCGTGGTGAGCGAGGAGAAAGCCCTGGGTTGGGGAGTGGAAGCCTGAGGCCGAGTCCTCCTGACCCACCAGGCACGGTTTGCTCTCAGGACAGAGAGGCCCTGGGGCTGCAGGGAGCCTGCTGCAGGAAGACAAAGCAGCTGCTGGCGAGTGGAGACATCCCAGACCCCCAAGCACCCTCTAAGCATCGCTCGGGGAGGAAGCAAGGCACACAGCTGCTGGGACAGTCTGCAAAGGGGTCAACCCGGGTGTCCGCACCTTGACATTCTCCTCCGTGAGGCCCTTCTCCGCCGAGTCCACCACGTTCTGCCGGATGCGATGCAGAAAGGCCTGGAGGAGAGAGCAGGAAGAGATGAGTGTCCACGCCTTGATCTCCCAGGGCTGGCCCGAAAGGAAGGTCTCAAGTTCAAATACCAAGTAGGACCTGGGAAGTACCATGTCCAGGGACATGTGAGGGAAGCAAGGGAAGAAGGCAGGAAGGAGGCTGGCCCTCCACAGATGGCTGTCAGATCCTTGCCCATCACCCGGGAGAGGCAGCCGTGGCTGGGATGAGGAGCTGGCCACCTGCAGGTCTCAGACAGGAGAGTCAGGGACACAGAGCAAGGCAGCCGTGCCTCTGTCCCACTCTCTGTGGGGCTGTCTCCGCCAGCCCCTCCGCCTAGGCTTACATCCCCTGCCTGGCCTTCTCCCCAACTTCCAGACTCCCACCCGGATTTCTGCCGACCCGACACCCCCACCTGGATGGCCAAGGAGCAGCTCAAAGGTAACCCCTCCAAAGCCGAGGTCCTGACCCTCCCTGCAGCCCACACCACCAGGCTCCTCCCAGCCTGGTGAACAGCACCTCCGCTGGTGCTCCAGCCAACCCAACGCCCATCCCAGGGGTCCTTGATCCCTGACCTCCTTTCTCTGACACACCATTTCCATCTGTTTATAAATGCTACCCTCTTCACCTTCCGCATGTATTGAAAATCCGACCACTTGTCCCCACCTCCGCAGCCACCCCCTGATCCAAAGCCATCATCTTCCTGCCTGGACCCATGCAGTCACCTCCTCCCATTGCCCCTGCCCCCCACCCCACCAAAAGTCTTCTTCACACAGACAGCCAGAGGGACCCTTTTAAATGTGTAAATCAGACCTTGTCAACCCATAGCTTAACACTCTCTACACTATATTTTAAAAAGTCTAAATCTTTCCACAGCCTGTAAAGTCCTCATTAATCTCTCTAAACTCACCTTCCAGCATTCCATCTCCCCCCCGCCCACACACACACACACATCTCAATAATCTTCAGCCATACCTTCCTTCTCTCTATTTCTTCCACCTGCCAGGCACTTTCCTGCCTCAGGACCTTTGCACATGTTCTTCCTTCTAGCAGGATATTCTCCCCCAGCTCCCCTCTGGGCCAGCTTCTTCTCATTCATTAAAGCCTGAGCTCAGATGTCACCTCCCAGAGGCCCTCCTGTCTTCATGCTCTTGTCACCTTCCCGACTGGCATTAAAAGCGGGCTTAACAAATAAAAAGACTCAGTTTGAGCGATCTACACCAACTCCTAAGGGCGAGGCCGAGACCAGAGGAAGCATGGCTGGAATGGAACTTTTACCTAATCCAGCAGCAGAGGCTGGGTTTGGAAGCTGATGGCTGGATGTAAACTGCAGTCCTTGTCCTCCCTGCTGTGTGTGTGACCTCAGGGAAGTGCATTAGCTTCTCTGAGCCTGTTTATTTCCCCCAAATGTGGAGAACTTAGAACAGTGTCTTACCCTCAAGACTGCATCAGGATAAAGTAAGTGGAAGCTCCATGAGGGCAGGGACCTTGCCTCCCTCATTCCCAGCTGTCACGCCAAGGCCTAGTCTCGTGCCTGGCACTCAGAAATCAGAAGGGATAGAATGCCTGGCACCACGCCTGGCACATGGCAGGAGCCTCAAACCGGGGCCACTTGGTAACCTGCTGATTTTTCTTCTTAAAGGACCATGCGTGGAGGGGACAGGGCACAGGAGTCCCTAGAGGATGTCTCCACAGGGCCTGTGATGCTGCTGGGAAATCCAGCCTCCAGCCTCCTCAGCCTGCAGGGACACAAAGCGCAGCCCGGGAGAGCAGGAAGCTGGGCGTGCAATGAGGCTGACCTAGATCGGGGCTTCCTGTCCCGGTTTCTTCACACGAGCAGGGCCACCGCTATTGTGCCGGGACAATGAGAGGCTCCGCTCCGGCCACCCACAGAGAAGCCGCAAACAGGCCGGTGTGATGGGCTCCATGGGCAGCTCGTGACCCGGAAAGAATGGGCAGGCATGGGCTGCGGGCCCAGCCTCGTGCTCCCCAGGACACGACCGGCTTTGCCAGGCGGCGCCAATGCCCTCGGTGCAGGCGGGGATGGAAGGGTCCCGGCCCTGACAGCTCTGGCCAAAAGCAGCTCTCAGCCCGGAAACCTCCCCTAGAGGGGACTGTTCTCAGGATCTCCCGGGCCGCCTGGGACTCTGCTTCGGCCATGGACTCTGTCCACACCACACCTCTGCCTGGGCCACCGCCCTGCGTCTGCCCAGGTCCCCCTTTCTGTGATGATGAGCATGGAGTACCAAGGACCCAGAAAAAGATAGAGAAAAATTGAACACCCACCCACAGAGACATCACGGGGCAAATCTTAGCATGGAGCCAAATTTGCTGTAAACTATTTCCAAAAAGAACGTTATCAGATCTGGGGGGCATGGCCGGGAAAGGGGCCTAGGGGAGCCCTCCGAGGGACGGGCAATGTTCTTCGACCGCAGGGGGGGTACTCAGGCGAATGCACACGCAAAGCCTCCTCGGCGAGCACCGAGGGGGGGGTTCACTTTCCCCAGGCGCCACTGAATCCCCCTCCCAGGACAAACAGGAAGACGCTCCTCGTTACAGAGAGAGGCGGGCCGCCTGGGCACCTGCCCGCCCCACAAGGCCCCTCTGGCCTTGGAGGCGGCGCCTTCGCTCGCTTCCCACGCACCTGTGAATCGGGAGGCGAGGAAGGATGCTCTTCTACATATCGGGTGACACACTGGCTTTTCTCATTCATGACATCTTCCACTTTTATCCACATCAATAAACACACTTGGCAGTACCTGCCATCCAGACCCCAGCCACACCCCTTAGCCTGGTACCACCCAGACCCCAACCACAACCCTTACGCCAGTACCACTTCCAGCCGCCAGCACCCACATCTCTCGGCTTACCCAGAGCCACACAGCCAGAGGGGCAGAGGTGGGCCTCAAAGCCAGGCAGTCTGGCCTGGTGATTAGTGCCCCACATGCATGACCAGTGATTTCAAGTTTCTTCTTTCTTCATTTCTGTTTTGTTCTTCCCAAAGTCTACAGACAGCGCACAGAATAAGCATAAAACAGGTAGCAGCTGCCCTCGGGGGTGCCCAGGGAGCTGCCATCTGTCTGGAACCTGTGGCCACAGCCCTGGGAGGATAAATCCCTCCCTGGAGATGACAGGAACAGAAAGAAGCCTGGAAGTCACTCTTAGAGACCAACGGGCAACCTGATCGGAGGGAGGGCCTCCATGCCCCCAAGGACGTCCCATCTTGGCGAGGGTGACCTCACCAGACATATGGCGAAATCTGAGAGGGCCAGGGGACCCATTAGAAAAGAGGGGAGGCGAGGCGGGAGGCAGGGCAGCCAGCCCCCCCACCATAGTGAGGACAGAGGAAAGGGGGTGCCGAGGACTCCATCCTCCCATCTGGACTGGGTGGCGAGAGGTCTAGGGAAGCAGTGTCACTGAATAGCAGGGATCTGCGTCAGAGTAATAATAACAAACTTGTGGTAACAGTAGCACACGATGGATTTGCACAGCCTGCTCTAAGCACCCCCACAAAATACCCACTGACTCCTCCAATGCCCAGGTGCTCTGCTCCATCCACTGACGTTGTGGGCATTTATCCCACAGTGAAAAAAATAAATCTCACACATGGCAACAAGATTGAGCTTCAGTATCTGAGGTATAATTCTACCGCTTGAAGTTTAGTTAAGTAAACTGTCCACCTTTTTAAAAATATTTTTATTGATTCCAGAGAGAAAGGAAGAAAGAGAGACTGAAACATCAGTGGTGAGAGAGAATCATGGATGGGCTGCCTCCTGCCTGCTCCATACTTGGGGATTGAGCCCACAACCTAGGGCATGTGCCCTGACTGGGAATTGGACCTGACCTCCTGGTTCATAGGTCTACGCTCAACCACTCAGCCACACTGGCCAGGCAAATTGTCTATCTTGACAAAAGAAAATCATGTTAGAACTGGTTTGCAGAAGTCATTAATATTTAATGATATGGGGGGGAAAGGCTGTTGATGTATCTCTAACTCTAAAAATAACCCAAGTCACAGAAGAATACATAAAATGTCATCTCACTTGGGGTTAAATAAATAATCTCTACACAAACATAGAAAAGGCAAGTGCAGAATACCCTAAATTTGTGTGAGACAATGGCCAAGATTACTCGCTGTCCCCTAATATCTGGTCTCTCCTTTTCCTTCAGAAACAGAACCCCAGATTTTATCATAAAGGTGCTATTTCCCAACTTCCCGTGTCAGTAGGTGTGGCCATGTGACTACGTTTGGGCTAGCAGACGTAGATGTATTAGGCACAACTACTTGGAAGTATCTTAGGGGTGAGGAGAGAAATAGGAAAGGAGTCTCTTCTACTGTTCCTCCTTCCTACTGATTAGACAGCAAATGCGATGCCTGGAGTGACCGTCCTGTTACCACGAAGGGACCGCCTTGGGTAGACCAGGACGAAGTAGCAATTCAGAAAGAGTTTGGGTCTCTAATAACAGCAGAGCCAACGTATCTGCCCAGACCCGCCTATAATTCAATAAGAAAGAAAACAACTTTCATCTTGTTTAAAGCGCTGTCCTTTGGGCTCTATCTATCGCCATGAAACCTAAATCTGAGGGTAGAATTATTAGTGATTTCAAGTTTCCTCTTTCTTCATTTCCGTTTTTTCCCCCAAAGTTCTACAATGAACATGCTAACTGTAAGACTTTTGACATAAACATTTTGTAACATAAATGTTTTCCTTTTCTTTTTTTAGCAGGAGAGGTTACTAAGTGTACTGGGCTTTCTCTCGCCCACCCCAATTATCGCTTTCTCAGCATCTCTCCTCAATTATCACCTCCCTCCGTAGGCTAGTCCGCATTCTCTTCCTGGAGGACAGGGTCCGGTGTGAGGAGGGCAGTGTCTGCAGGCAGAGAGAAGAGCAGATGACAAGGTTTCCCTGCTGCGGTGGGGCCTCCAGGCCCCTCCTTCTCTGTGTTAACTCTGGAAACCACAAGGCTCCCCTCCAGGAAGGTGCCCATCCCGGCCGCCCTCCTCCGCGAGCTGGCCTGGCTCTCCCACCACGTGGGGCAGAAGAAAAGGCTTCTCCCCACCTACAGCCCCTCTTGCCACCCAGGCTGAGATTAAACCCCGCCCCCTCCGTTCTTTCCGCAGCCCCTGTGGGGCAGGCCTGGGCTGAGAACAGGGACTCACTGGCCCAGAACCTGCTTTCCCCAAAGACCCAAACGTCAGACGTCATCTCCCCCGAAGGTGACAGATTCAGCCGCCGCTGTTGCACGGAGAGGACGGAGCGAAGATAACCTTCCTTTCCCAACCTCAAACGTGCTCCTTTCTGTCACATCCCTGACAGCACGGTATGAATTATGCATATTATACAGAATGCGAGTCATTCTCTGGTCACAGCGCAGATACGCTGCCCTGTGCTTGACCGATGAACCGCCTCCTGGAAGCGCTAACAAGCTACAGGTGAGGCCTCCATGCTGCTCCAGGAGCATGCCAAGCTGTCCGGCCTCGGGGGCTTCTGCACTGGCTGTTCCCTCTGTCTGGAAGACTCTCTCCAGATATCCACAGGGCCCCTCCCTTATTTCCTGCCCATCTAGAATCCAATGTCACTTCTGAGAGGCCTTCTCCCACGGCCCCATGTAAAGCAGAAGCCCCCCCCCCCTTCCCCTCACTCTATCTTACCCTTCCTCATGGACCCCTGCGGCACTTGCCTCCACAGAAACTCGTCTATTCCTCTGCCTGTGGCACATTTGCCCTCTGCAGTGTCAGCTCCAGGAGGACAAAGACTCGTGCGTGCCGCACCCACCCCACCCCTGGGCCTATACCAGTGCCTGGCACAGAGCAGAGCTCAGTGAACATGGGCTCGGTGGGGGACTGGTGGCCCGCGTGTCTGTCCTCCCTGCAGTTCCATGAGCTACGCTGTGAGGATGCTCTTTTAAGGAAAGAGGAAACGGGGCGTGAATCACCAACAGGGCCCTGGGGTCAGACCGGCAGTCTTTGTGTCTGGATAACTCTGGGTAACGAGGTCTCACCTTTCAAGGTGCTAAAGTGGGATTGAAACACAACACAGTGTGTCAGCAGCCTGGTGCCTCTGTGTTTCCCTTCACCCCCATGCCGGGAGTCCCCAGATCCACAGAAAGTGCTCAATAAATGAGCCTGGGAGGGACCAGGCACTTTTAATTCCATGTTGCCCTGAACCAAAGTGGGCCCCTTACCACTGGCCTTGGCATAAGAGACACTGTCCCTCACCTGTGAAATCGTCGGAGGCCTTAAAAAACGTGAGTGCTAGCTCCAAATTCAAAAAGGAGGCTGTGATGTCATACTTAGGACGTCTTGACTGAAATGTCCACAAAGCACAAGATACATCAGTGCATCAAGTACCAACCAGCTCTATCACAGCTGCACACACACAGCGTGTGGTCTGTGGGCACATGTTAGCAGATTTACCAGGACGGGAGTCCTGGGCTGGCTGCCTTCCCAGAAGCAAGCCCTGAGACAAGGATTTGGGTGAAAGTAGTTGAATTGGGAGAAGACCCTGCAAACACAGGCAGGGAAGGGCAGCCAATATAGGGAATGAGATCAAGCAAGTGGTCAGGGTGGGTGACAGGGCTCAATCCCTTCCAGAACCGGGAGCCAGTGTAGAACACGCTCTTCTGAGTGATCCTCCAGAGGGTAAGGGAACTGGGGCATTTATACACCGGTCCTGTTGGTCGTTGATTGAGGGCAGGAGGCGGGGGGTGTGAATCCCCTGGCACTTCCGGTCTGTGCAGAAGCCACCCTGCTAGCCAGACAAAAGCCACCAGCGAAGGACTACAGGAGCTGGCAGGGGAGTGTATAAAGTATCCTCAGGGAGTCCAAACCCTGATGTAGATAAACATGAAGCCACCGCGTTTCCTAAGGAAACCTCTGGAATTGGATCGGCCCCACGTATAGACCTCCTCCTATGTGCCAGGGACTCGTACCTTTACTCTGTATCATTTTTGTTAATTGTCACTTGGCTTTTCCATCCTAAAAACAGTACTCTTCTCAGTTCTATCCAAGTCCCCGGGGGTGAGGGGAGAGGGAAGGCTTTATAAACTGTAGTGAGCCACCATAGCCCCATCACCACCACACAAGGCCAGCTGCCTCGTCAGCACACCTCTCCACCTCACTCCATCCGCCTGCCGCACACATGACCCCAGTGAGTCACGGAACTTCTCAGAGCCTATTTCTTCATCCAAAAAAAGAGGCAGTTGTGCAGGTTTAAGGAAGATGATGCAGGTGAAAACTCTGTTACTACAAAGACTTCCTGTAAGAAGTGGTACAGGGGCCGGGCTGGGAGAAGGAAACAGGAAATTGCTTATGATTGTATTCTGGGGGGAGAAAACCATCACCGGGCACTACTCGTGCCAACAAACATCACCGGGCCTACTGTGCGCCAAGCATCAAGCTGGGCAGTGGAGACACGAGACATGACCTTGGGGTTTATTCATTCCCGCCTTCATCTGTTCAGTCAGCGCTGGCTGCACACCCACTATGTGCCCGGCACTGTGCTCAACAACACATCAGCGAATGAATAAATCAGATCGGATTCCTGCCTCAAGGAGCAGAGGCAAGACAGACTACAAATGTTTGTGTGGTTTTTTTAAAAATAAAATGGCAGGTAAGGATAAGTGTTATGAAGGAGAATAAAGCAGGATGAGGGAACTGAAAGGGACAGGGCCGGGCAACTATTTCATCGAGATGTTTGGGAAAAGCCTCTCTGAGGACATGGCATTGGAGCCGCGTTGACCACAAAAAAGAAAATGCCTGCCAAGATGGACTCAGGGTGGCTAATAGGGTTCAAATGTAAAAGCAGAGCCTGGCAGCCACTGCTGAACAGGGGTGTCACACAGGCCATACTTCAGGGAGAAGCCGCACTGAACTGTCCATCGCCCACACTGACAGGCCTGCCTGAACTGCCCTCCTGCCCGCTGGGCCAACCCTCATTAAGGAGTTCCTGGAGTCACATTTCAACCGTTCAGGGATGCGCAGCTACATCCTCATCCACAACTTCACTGACCCATCTGAGTGGCTCCATTCCAACCAAATCAGGACACTGCTTTTTGGACCAATCGAACTGGGAGGATTTGGAGTCCTCATTTACATGAGGACAGGCCAATCAGGGACCAGAGGCAGGAAGGTCTCTTTATATAAGTCAGCCCCCTCGGGCTCCGGAAGCCCACCAGAGACTGTGTTCACTGAGCTGAATTGTGATGCTGCCTCGTGGGCTGGAGCAGAGCAGAGCAGAGCTCGGTCCGAGACAAGAGTCCAAGCTGCCACAGGGGCTGCCTCGCTCCAGAGCCACCTCGCTCCGTCCCACGGCCATGCTGTAATGTAACTGAGCTGTAACACTGCTGAGCTGTCCCTCAGCCCTGCGATATCACAACTGAGCTGTTGGCAAGGAACACCATTTACTCCTTTCATCTCACCCCAAACTGGGGACTACCGCAAGCACCAAACAGATGCCAATGGCCATCAGTGGACAGCAGTCTTTCAGGGACCGAGGTGAGGGAGCGATTGTGTGGGTGTCTGAGAGAAGGGCATTCTAAGTAGAGGGAAAGTCAATCAATGCAAAGACCCTGACTCACATTCGTCCTTCCAAGATCATCCTGACTAAATCACCTGCCCCCACTCCGACCCTGCTTTCTCCACAGCACCTGTCGCTCTGCACATTGTGTATGTCTGTGCGTTAGTCTATTGTCCGTCTCCCCCACCAAATGTCAGTTCATAGAGGCAATGATGTGTGTCTACCTAGGTCACTTATCCCCAAAGCTGAGGACGAGGCCTAGCACAGAGGAGACCCTCACCCAATAAATACGTGTTTAACAGATTCATCAGTTGGCTGGAAAACACTCCCCCTACTCGTCCCCACCCAGTTTCTAAGCCCTAAAAAAGGGTACCAGTTCTCACCCGGCCCCACCCCATCACCCACCATGGAGGAAGTTGAAGCAAAAACCCAATTGCTACAACCTGTTGTAAACAGGTCTGATGCAACGGTGGGGGGAGGGGAACCGCAGAGGGGAAGTCACCACTTTTCCACACACAGACCCTGCTGCAGGGGCCAGGGCCCAGCCTGCCATCTCCCTGAACTCACCACCAACTCACCATCCTTTCAACCAAGGTGCATGCAGTGCCTCCTGCGAGCTCTTGAGCTCTCACTCTAAGGGGTCTCAAACGGATGGCCCTCAGGCATGGTTGGCTTCGAGAAAATTCAGACCCATACTTGAATGTCAGATGTCCCATTAAAATCCCGGGTGGTTTTTGGGAAAAAAGCTGACCATTTGTCTCAAATGCTCTACAGGAGGCTATAAGAGAGGTGCAGCTCTTATCTTTACCCAGAGAAGATGCTCCTCCATGTTCCACCACCCATCCTGCTGCCGCACTCATCCTCCAGCCTGGCCTTATGGGAATTTGTGTGAGAGACCCCCCCATCCTAGACACAAGCCTGACAAATGTGAAGCCTGCCACTTCTCCTAATACACTCACCAGGACAGACATCACTAATGGAGCCCAGATCCCTTTCCTGCTGAGTCTTGTCTATGCTGTTCAGAATGTCTCTCCCCCAATACACACACGCTGTTGTCATCTATACCATAATGTAGTTTGAGAGCCTTCCTAGTCTAACCCCAACTTCTCCGCACCCCTGGGGGGCTTTTTTTCCTGAAGAATGGTCTCATCAGAATGGGGTTATAGCAGGGCCCATAGGAGGGGGGCCCTGGCATTGAAATAGATAATTCTCTGTTGTGGGGCATCCTATACATGGTCGGATGTTAGCAGCATCCCAGGTCTCTGCCCATTACTAGTAGAGGCCAATAGCAGCCTCTAGTTGTGACAACCAGAAATGTCTCCAAATACTGTCCAACCTCCCCTGTGGGGAGAGAGGGATCTCCCTGAGTTGAAAACTACCGATTTATAGCTAAGTTAAGAAAATGGCTCCAGGGCCAAGTATTTTGGGTACAAATCCTGGCTCAGTCATTTGCTGGCTGTGTGACCCTCATCAGCTTCTGTGTCTCAGTTTCTTTTTCTATGAAATGGGTGCTGATGGTACATAGTTCCTTTTGGGGGGTGTTGAAGGTGTCCTTAAATTAGAAGGTGGCAATGGTTGCACAATGTTGTGAATATTCTAAAAACTACTGTGAATTACGCACTTTGCCTGGGTAGATTGTATAGTGTGTGAATTATATCTTAATAACCGGTTATGCACATACACATAAAGGCAGCAACGTCGTGGGGTTTTGTGAGAATGCGATGTCAAGAGAAAGTATATGTAGGCACAAAATGAATCTTCACTGAATTATCAGCATCAGCCCGAGCTGATCTGGGGCCTGCATGGGCGGGTGGCTTCGAGGAAAAGCCTAAAGCACCGAGACTGAGACCATGGTGGCTGGGAACAGGCTCCACTATGGGTGGTATTTCCCGCCGGAATGTCCCAGACAAAGCCGACCGAGTCAGTGGGGCCCCAGGATGCAGGGCGGGGTGGCTGGACGACCTGGGGTCCCCGTGCCCGTCTGCAGCAGCACAATGGGTGGAATGTGGTCTCCTCTCCATGGGGCTGACACTTGACATCTGAAGACAATGAGTTTCAAGAGGTTTTGTTTTTTCCTGGCCCAACTTTTTTTTTTTCCAGTCTCCCCACACAATTGTTCCTGGATCTGGTGGGGAAGCCGTGCCCCCTCAGCTTGGGAAGGATTGTGTTTGGAGAGTCAGGAAACAATGCACAAAAGTGAGAGAATGTAAAAATAGTGGCATTCAGGGAACAGCGAGGGAGGGGGTCTCAGCGTGGAGGTTTCCTCTGGCTTCTTTTTCCCAGCCCCTGCTCAGGCCCCTGGGAGGGAATGCAAGCCTGTGAAGAGGCTGCTGCGAGCAACGCCGATCTCAGGAGCACAGACCTTTGCTGCTCAGAGGTAGTTTGGGCTTTTAAATTTGGGGAGTGTTGGCTAGGTTCCCACCGCCTGCCACACACTGCCTCCTCCCAGGTCACCCCACCCTACCCCCACCCCCCACCTCCATTTTACAGAAAAGGAGACGAGGCTCTCCGTGGATCAGGTCCCAGAATATGCAGCTCCGTGGACAGAGCTGGGCTCTGTCTTGCAGGCCATCAGAGTCTGGACACTGACCTTCTTGCCACATCCACTGTGGCTAGTCTTGTCCAGGAGCCCTCACGTGACATCATCCAAGAACCTTGGCAGGTTCTTGGAACTGTAACAATTGACATACAGCAGAACCCATTTTCCCACAAGCTAACTGAGGTAAACAAGGATGGCGTTCCTAATGAAATGACATTGAACAAAATGGGGTTATTCGAGGGCCTACTGTACTCTCAGCTTCCCTAACGATCCCACTGGTGACGGGACCACTTCACTGAACTGGCCTCTTCCCAGTTCCACGAGGGCAGGCACCTTAGCCCCATGGTCCAGCACGGGGTCTGGCCTTCCAGACCCCAGAGGTGAAGGGAGGGAGACCTTCCAAGGGGATCCTGCAGGGGCCATGGGGCAGAGACCCCAACTGCCCTGGCCCCCTGTGGTTGGCTGAATAATGCTCCCTACACACACACACACCAAAACACACACACACACACACACACACACACACACACACACACAGATCCTAATCCCTGAACCTGTAAATATGTAACATCCAGCAAACAGGACTTTGCTGGTCTTGAGATGGGGAGAGTATCCTGAATTCCTAGGTGGGCCCAGTGTCATCACAAGGGTCCTTACAAGTAAGAGAGAAAAGGGGGAGAGCGAGTGTCAGGGTGATGCAGGGAGAAACACTCCTCTGGCTGCTGCAGGCTCTGAAGAGGGAGCAGGCCAGGAGCCAAGGGAGAGGGCCAGCCTCTGGAAGCCAGAAAGGCAAGTAGATGGATGCTCCCCTGAGCCTCCGAAGGGAGCACGACCTGCCAGCAACTTGATTTCCGCCCTGCATCTCCATTTCAGGCATCTGACCTCCAGAAATCTAAGATAATAAGCCTGTGTTATGGGACCAACTCCATAGGAATTGGTTGTCACATCAGCAAAGGAAATTAGTAAAACCACTTTTTTTATGGACAGAGCTCAAGGCATGTCCATAAAAAATAAATACATACATACATACATACATACATACATACATACATAAATAAACCTCCATCACATCTCCCTTCATCGCAGTTGAACATAATCCTAATAACCCATTATTATTATGAATACATGACAGAAATATATATTACAGCTATATACTTCCTGCATTACTTGTCTTCTAATTAGTAAGCTGTGAAATGTCTTCTTTCCTCACTCCTAACTGTCTCTATTAACACATATTCATTAAGGACAGATGGTCTGATAACAATAATTAGTATCATAGTTATAATATTAGAAACTATCCTTTACTATCCAGCTCGATTCAGTTGCTGTGTAGACAGCAAGAAGCCATTTAGTGAGATCAGGACACCAAGTCACCTGAACCACGTGACGCCTGTTTTCAATGGGGTGTGAACACGGGAACCAGCTGCACCGTGTGTGAAGTCCTGACTGGAGGCCGACACCAAGAGCACGTGAGGAGGTGACGCTGCAGCCCCGTTTCAGAGACAAGGAAACGGAGTCTTGGGGTCATGTGCTCAAGGTCACACAGGGAGGAAAGAACCGAGCCAGGATTATAGTGTCTCTTGGGTTCAAAAGCTGCGAGGATTTAGCTGGGAGTGGGGGAGTGGTGGGGCCTGGTGGGATGACCAGGAGTCAAGAGGCCTAGATTATTTGGATATTCCGATTAGAGTAAGCTGCCCTGCTTTTGGCAGGACAGTCCCGATTCTTAACAATTTGTCCCAAGGTGTTTTAAAAAAAAGTCCCAATTTTTCTTTCCAAAAATCTGACTTTTTTTTTTTTTTTTTAAACGCCACGGGACGCGAGACAAATTGTTAAAAATCGGGACTGTCCCGCCAAAAGTGGGACGTGTGGTCACCTGAGATTAGAGACACGCTAGGCAAGTCACAAAGGGGTTTTGACACGATGAAAATGTGGCCGCCCGTGGCCCAGGGGCCCTGGGAAGGGAGGGGAGAGGCTCTGGTTCGAGTCCCCACCCACCAGCGGGGAAGAGCGTGTGAGTGTGAACCTCCGTTTCCTCTTCTGCGAGTGGAGATCCAAACACCTCCCTCAGGAGATGGAACAGATACCGAACCCCAGCGAGGCTCCGTGCGATGATGCCACGTACATTACCACCGCTGATCCTATTTTATCTGTCGGTACATCGTGATCAAAGAAACCTCACCCCAACACGCTGACCACACTGTGTTTCCCTGACATTTCCCCCAAGCAGACTCACTCCACTGCAGCCACACTAGCTAGTCTGCCTTTTCCTAGGACACACCGGGCTTACTCCCGCCTCAGGGCCTTTGCACATGCTGTTCCCTCAGCCTACATAGACCATTACAGCACAGGCAGGTCCACTGTCACCTCCTCAGAGAGCCTGCCCTGACTGACCCGGCTAAAGTGGCCTCCCTGGACCCTGCCCGGTCACCCTCTCCCACACCCTGTTTTAATTCCCTCTAAAGCACTGATCACAGTCCACGTGTAGTTTTATGCGCTGACTGGTTGTCCTGCTCCCCATGGAGAACCAGCCAGCTCTGTGTGTCTGGTTCACTGCTGTATCCACAGCACTTGGTAGGAGGCAGATAGAAGATGCCCAGAAAATACTTGTGAAGAGAAGAAAGGAGGGAAAGACACAGAAGCCTCTGAACCTCTGCCTTTTTGTGTGTACTACCGGGTAAAATCAGAGCCTCTCTCTCTTAGGGCTCTTTGAGGATGAAAAGGAGCATTACATGTGCTCAGCACAGGGAAAGGAACACCAATAAAAGCTCGCATTTTTAGAAAACCACAAATGTCCACCTGCAGGAGAATGGCTGAACAGATTGTGGTTTACTCGCACAATGGGATTCAGCTCAGCAATCAGAAGAAACACTGTGACACACACAACGACACCGACGTGTCCTGAAAACACGCCCGAGCAGAAGAAGTCGGACACAAACAGGTGCAGCCCGGGGTGACGCCACGTCCTCAGACACCGAGAAGCTGGCAAAACCCGTCCCCGTTACTTTTCTAACCAAAAAGACTAAGTCTTTACCCTCCCTTGCAGGGTACTGACTGGCAAGGGGCATGAGGTGACGTCTGGGATCAGGGAATGTTCTAGACTTTTGCCTGATGGTGAGGCACAATAAAAGCCCACGGAGGTGTAGACTGAAGACTTGTGTACTTCACTGTGTGTCCTTACACTGTGAGAAAAATCATTCAAAAAATTTTTTTTCAGCAAAGTGATGGAAAGGATTGTTCCTGAGCCCCCACAGTCATCATGCACCTGCCCGGGCTCCAACAGCACCATACCCATTCGGACCATCCCAGGCCCCACCCACACAGCCCTGGCTTCTGTGGGGCCTGCTGACAAAGGGACAAGCTGCCCTCCACACTCAGGCTCTCACTGCTCCTCCCCACCCCCAGCCCAGCTTCTGAGAAGATGCACGAACAGGAAGACCGTCTGCTCTGAAGTTCTGAAGCAAAAAGGTCAGGGGACGGGGAGCAGGGGGCTCCCCCTAAATAAGACATGCCATGAATAGCAGGAGGATCCCATCCGGGCCCTGGCAGGTGTCCCCCACCACCACCAGCACTGGGATAGCCACAGATGTTGGCCCTACAATCCCTGACAGGGAATCCAGAGACCCAGCCCCGAGCACATCCTGGCTATTCAGGTCGGCACACACCACTGCATGGCGCTTCCCTGTTCAAAACCCTTTGACAAGGGCTACCACTCTCCGAATGAAACCACACTCCCCGCCATACACAGCCTGGTAAGTCTCGCTCAACTTTTACTTCCTACACACACACACCCAGGCCCCCTCCCCATCTCCTCCCACGCTGGCCCCTCTGGTGTCCCGAGAACACACCTCGCCGTCCCCTGTGCCTGAACACCTGTCCCAGGAGCCACGGGATCCGTTTCCTCGCCTCCTGCAGGTCTCTGCTCACACATCGCCTCCTGCAGGTCTCTGCTCTCGCCCTGACCGCTCCACTTAAAACCCCACAGCGCCCAGTGCCCTGAACTTGCTTTATTGTGTCCACAGCACCGATCACCCACGAATACTACAGACCTTTCATACTTAATATCTGGGCTTCTCTTATTTAATATCTTCATTGTCTATCTTCGTTGTAAGCTCGAGGGGGGTGAGAGCTTTTGTCTGCCTTGTGCATGGTTACATCCCTAGCACTGGTTCAATACATTACTCGCAGGCCCAAGGAGGCAAACCAAAGGCCTGTCACAGGATTGAATGTCTCGTCATTTCCGGCATCATTTGTGTTATCTTTACCATTTAAATGGCACAGTTAGAAATCTGGTTTTAAAAGCCAGGTTGGGGGCCATCCCTAGGTCAGTGAGATGGGTATAAAAATTACCCAGGGAGCTTTTCAAAAAAACACACTAGCCCTGGAGGGACGCCAGGACGTTTCAATGTGATTCGAGCTGTCCGGGGAAAGCCAGGGGACCCATGTCTTTGTAGAAGCTCAGAGCACGGAGGTCAGGAGCAGGACCGCCGTCAGGGAGGGCTGCTCAGGAGGACAGAGAGGACCCTGACAGGCAGGTAAGATCGGGCTGAGCCAACTCCCAGGCCCTGCTACTCAGCCGCTCCCATTCAGAGGAAAGGAAGGGCCGGCACCTGCATCGTTAATACACTTCCCCAGGGGCCTGCCACCGACACTGATGCTTGGGTAGTGCTGGCTGAGTCTGATCTTCCAGTTTAAATGTGTATTCATCGTCAAAATCAACGAAGTCACAAGAAAACCAGAAGCCACGCATCCCAACAGCGCCCACAGCTAATACCTCGGTGTGTCACCGTCAGCGGTTTTCTGAAGAGTTTTGAAGGTACAACTGCCATCGTGGGATGCACGCAATCCAAGTGTCACCTTTTCCTGCTCGGCAGCGGCTGGTGACGTGGGTGTGGCTCGTGTACCTCCCCATTTCCCCATTCTGGGACACTTAGGTTGTTTCCAATGCTCTCACAGGGGGTGCTTCGATGAACATCCGGTACCTACTTCTAGGTACCAGATCCACCCCATACTTGGGATTTTTTTTTTTTCTTGGATTCCGTTTTAAGCTTGAAATCCCAGGGTCCAGGGGGCATCATGTTAGGGAGGTTCCCGTTAAGGAAGGTGACCAGATGTCCCGCTTTTGGGGGAGACAGTCCCGATTTCTAACAATTTGTTCCCCGTCCCGCGGCGTTTAAATGCTGCGGGACGTGGGACAAGTTGTTAGAAATTGGGACTGTCCCACCAAAAGTGGGACATCTGGTCACCTTACCATTAAGTCTTTGCATTCATTTACTGCCCCGGAGTAATGTCCAAGGCGATGCATTCCAGCCTTGCCAGAGGGGCAGCCCCACCAGCGTGCAGAGAGGACTCGAGGCCTGGAGAGAGAGAGAGACACATGCACGGCTGCTGCTCATTGCAAATGTGCTTCCCGCTGGATGCTGTACTGAGTGCTTTATCAACATGAACTCACACAGCCCTCCCTGACCGCTGGGAGCTGGGGCACTGAGCACGCATTGTTGGTGTCAACCATGTTTACTGTTCCTATGAGGATGATCTGTCCAATCACATCACTGAGGAAAGTCAGGGTTCCAGAAAGCTGGGCTGGATTTCTTGGGTGGCAAGAAATCCCCACAAGCAGGGACAAGGATCCCATCCGTCAACACCCTGGTGAAGGGCCGCTCCTGGTGATGAGGCCAGCGCTGGCCCCTGTGATATCAGGGACCCTGCCTGCTGGAGTGATGTCCCAGCCTGTGGGACAGGACCCAGGGCCAAGCCCTTGGGAATACGGCAGAGAACCAATACCTGAATGAAGGCGTGAGTCTGCAGACACATCCGTGGGCGAGGCGGTGACACAGGGGTACGGTACCCCAGTGCCCCACATAGTGTCCTGGCCGCCAGCCACAAACAGACCCAGAGTCCTCTCTCGTCAGCTCCAAACAAACCTCCCAGTTCCCCTTTTCCCTGTGCGGGACTTCCCACCAGGTCGAGCTGAAAGGAAGTTGGCAACCCGACAAGGATGGTGACAGCAACACAAATCGTTTCGTGTCTGCTGAAGAAAGAGGAAGAGGCCGCTGGGGCAGGGCGAGGGCTTCTTTCTCCGTCCTCTGCCGTCCGTCCGGCCGGCCGGCCAAGGCCGGCCACCGGGCAGCATGCCAAGGAGGAGTTGTCTGGGGAAATCAAACAAGCCAGCTCAGCGACCACGTGTCCGTGAGTCAGTGGCTACCTTCGCTGGTCTCCGTTTTAGTCATCTGTGAGATGGACAGAACTACCTACCTAGGGGGCAGCTGCGAAGATTTAAACAGGAGATAGCCTGAAGCATGCTCACTGATGCAGAGCATCAAGCACACACTTCGTCATTGGTTCAAGCCTTTCATCCCGGCGCTTGGCCACCACAGTCTGGCAGGGCTGAGGCCCCACCCACTGGCCTCCCCGGGCCCACATTAACCCTCTTCCTGATCGTCACTAGCCACGGAAAGCACCAGCCACCTGCCAGGCACACGGAGGCAGTAACTTTCAGGGAAAGAATCTTTGTCCACTCAGCAAGTGACCACTGAGGAGGTGACACGTGGGCTGAGACCTACACAGAGTGGAGGAGTGAGCCCTGAGGACCCCCGGGCTGTGTGTGGATTCTGGACTGTAGTTGGGGTGGACGCAGAGCGGGGTGCCCCCAGGGAGGAGGCTGTGCAGGTGGAAGTGACAGCGGACTAGACCAGGGTGGTGACATGGGGATGGGGGAAATGGTGAGTTTATAGATGTATTTTCAAGGCAGAGCCCGCGGGTTTTACAGACGGATGGGTGCGGGGAGAGAGAGAGAGAGAGAGAGAGAGAGAGAGAGAGAGAGAGAGAGAGAGAGAGAGGGAGAGAGACAGACACTCCCTGGCTTGAGACACGGGCAGGATGAAGGTCACTTTTACTGAGACAGGAAAGACTGTGGTTTTGGGGGGAGGGGACGAGAGTTCATGGGACATTTTCAGTCTCTGCCCTCGTGCAAGCCAGCCCAGCAAGGGAGACAGATCATCAGGAAACAGTTGCACAATGTAGATTCAACTGCAACCGTGCTGAGTGCGAGGAAGCAGGGCTAGGTGAGGGACCCAGGAGGGGGTGTTCAGCTGCCTGGAGGAGGCACATGGGAGCTGAGGCCAGGAGGCTGAGGAGCCCAAGAAGAGCATGGAGGTGTGGAAGCTGCTGCCGCCGCTGTGGGACCAGGCCCAAGAATGAAGGCAGTGTGGTCTCTGAGGTTCAAATACCAGACCCTTCTCTTTCTTGTTATGTGGCCTTGGGCTGGTGACTTCACCCCACTGTGCCTCAGTTTCCTCACCTAGAAAGCGGGGTCCTTGTGCCCACGTTGGGGGGTGAAGCTCTGGAGACCCAGAGGGCGATGCCACCTCCCTCCCCGGAGCCTCGGTGAAAGCCGCTCTGTCAGGGAGGCTGGACGAGGATGGCTACACCCACCGGGCTGAAACCGCAGGCCAGGGCCGGACACGGCTGCAGGCCAGCTGCCTGCCCTCGCTGCCCAGGCCATCCCTGCGGGAATTTCCCCATGGGTGCAAACAGAAATGCTCGGAAAAGACACGGCCTCCCCATCGGCCGCAGGGCAAAGGTGTTTTTCCACAGTGAGGCCGAGTTTAAACGGCTGTGCAGGGCAGCCGGAGAGAAGAGGGGCCTGGCCAGCAGGCCACAAGAACCCAGTTTCTCCCCAGCTTTAGGGAGACAGGGCGCCGGTGGGCTGACTCCTCTACAGGCCAGCCACCACACGCCTGTGCACACGTCTCCACCACCTGGGACACGCTGCTTCTGCCTCCTTGAAGGCACTCGTTTACTCGCTCCACGGGTACCAGCTTTGGCACCTACGAGGAGCCAGGCCCTGTTCTGGTCCTGGAGCTAGGACCGTGAACAGAAGTTACAAAGCTCCCGCCCTCATAGAGCTGCTGGGTGAGAGGCACGTGTGATTAACACTGGATAAATGTTATGGAGAAAAATCAAACAGGAAAAAGAAAAGTAGCATGGGGAATGGCCCGGCCAGTGGGGACAGCATGTGCAAAGGCCCTGAGGCAGGGGCCTGCGTGGTGTGCCCGAGGAATAGCAAGACCACTGTGGCTGGAGCAGAGCAAACAGGTAAGGAGAAGGGACTAGGCAAGGTGACGCCGATGGGGGCTTCAGGGACTCAGGCAGAAAGGCACACAGGGACCGGATCACACTGGTTAAAGACAGGATTCTGTTCCAAGCACGGCAGGCAAGGCTCTGAGGAAGCACACGCAGCAGCCTGACCGTAGGGGGAAGGAACTCATCCTCCGTGATGGAGAGTGAGCACAGCCCCATTTTCCCCAGGGCAGTGCAGAGGACACCTCCCCACCCACCACCGGACAGGCCCCTCACTCTCCTGAGCCTCGTTTGTCCCCCAGACTCAGGCCACGGCGCTGCTATGACTTCTCTGCCCACGAGTACAGACCTCTCAGGTTCCAGTGTGTCCACTGGGCCCCCTCAGACAGTCCCACACAGGCTCTCAGCAAGCCAAGGTGTCCATGGAGGTGGTGCCTAGCAACCAGATGCCTGCTTAGCAACAGTGGGGTGGGATGGCAGCCGGACTCCATGGCAACTGTCAATTGGGCCAGGAGACCAAGCACTACTTTAGAGGGGGAGTCAATGGTGGCAAAAAAAATAAAAACGGGGAGGGAGGGAAGGGGGAAATGGGGCCAGGCTCCTCTCTGAAGCAGCGTGACTCACCAGCCCTCAGCAAACCCAGCCGGCACCACGGACAGGGCTGGAGGGCCAGGCCCCACTTCCTGCCCAGCACGGGTCCCTGAGTGGGTCCCGCTGCTTCTCTGGGAGCCTTCTCTCTTCTCCCAGGAAGGGAAACCGATGCCCACTACACGGGGACATGGGAGAATTCAGTATGAACATCAAATTGAGAACAGAAAGCCAGTGATTAGAGCCGATGTCCACCTGTGGACCGAAGTGACTGGGTTCCATTCCCAGACAAGGGCACGCACCTCAGTTGTAATCCCAGTCCAGGTCAAGGTGTGTGCAGGAGGCAACCAATAGACGTATCTCTCTCACCTCTCTCTGTCTCTCCCCCGACCCGACCCAACCCAACTCCCTCTCTTCCATTCTCTCTAAAAAGAAATGGGGGAGGGGGAAATATCCTCAAAAATGTTTTTAATGAGAACAGCAAGCCTTTAACGGAAACACTGATTCGGTGCCAGGCTCTGTGCTGCCATCATCTCATTTAATTCTCCTGAGGTAGGTGGCATACTTTACTAATCCCATTTCACAAGTAAGAAAACTGAGGCACTGAGAGATGAAGTATCCCACGCAGTGAGGGTCGGACCTCCATGCCAGGCCTCTGAACCACGTCGTCACCATCTCTGGTGTGCAAAGGGCCTAGGGTGCTTCTCTCACCCACTGGTCCAGCCAGCAAGGACTAACAATAATGGCAAGAGCAGGTGTGTCTTATGGACCAGACACTGTTCTACGCACTCCATTGCACTGGCTCACAACCTTGTGAGGTGGCCGCGGTGAGCAGCCCTTTGCACACAGGAGCAAACGGAGGACCAGGGAGTGAAGCAGCGTGCCTAATTAAGGTCCACGAGCACAGGGGGGCATGCAGCTCAAACACAGGCCTTCTGACACCAAACCTAATAGTTATGATTCCACCACCACCATCATCATCAGAGGCTACAGCGGGCACGCAGTAAGTATTCGACAATCACGATCTGCGGATAATGGAAAAGCCTCGGAGCCCCCAATTCCCTGACTCTACAGCCTGAAGCCTGCATGCCTCCTCCCAGATGCCTCCTCCCCGTGCCCTCCCTCAGCACCCCGCTGCCCCCCACCACACCCCACCATTCTCCTGAGGGTGTGCCGGCTCTCACTGGAATCCCCATCCCAGGCAGCTGCACAGAAGGCTGTTAACCCGAGTGTCCCTCTTTACCACGAAGCTGGACCTTCATCCCACCCACCCACTACCACCTGGCATGACCCTCAGACAGATCCTACAGGCAAATAAACAACTCCTTAAGGTCCTGTCACAACTATCTGAGAGCAAGCCTTGACAGTGTCCAGCGGGTGGGGAGGTGAGCATCTTAGATGCTGACAGGGCTCCAGGCAGCCAGAACAATACAGAGTGAACTCTGATCTAATGGCCATGGGCCTCGGGGTCACTGCATGGCCTGGGGCCAGCAGCTCCCGCTCTGAGACTTAGCTCCCACATCTGTAAAACGGCACAAGGATCAGAGGAGAGGTCAGAGATGAGGGCTGAGAACTGCACCAAAAACAGCTCTGACTGCAATTGTTACGATTCCACCACCACCACCACCATCAGAGGCTGCAAACACCAAAGCCTACAGAAGCAGGCAGGGAGGACAAGTGAAACTGGCCAGGTGTGGCACAAAAGGTGCGGATTGCGGCAAACTGGAGAGCAAACGCTCATCTAACGGGACTGCTGCAACTCTGCTCTCCTCACTGTCCCCGGGCAGACACACAGCCAGCGCTCCCTGTTTTCCCAGAGACATTAGAAATCTAGATTTCTGTGACAGTTTTTCCAGTTTCTAAAATCCTGTGCTAGCTAATTCTGAACTATATATAAAAAGCAAAGGAGCTAGAATAGCCAACATAATTTTGAAAAAGAATAATGTTGGAGGATACACACCTTTCTAACTTTGAGGATTACTCTAAAGGTACATTATTATGATACGGGTCAACGGTGTGGAATAGGGTCCAAAAACAGACCCACACCAATGTGGCTGCTTGATTTGTGAGAAAGATACAAAGGCAATTCAATGGAGAAAGAACCGGCTTTTCAACAGATGGTGCAGGAACAGCTGACTTCCTATGCAAATTAACGACCCTGAGCCTATCCTACACAGCTCATACAAGAGTAACTCAAAATGGATCATAGATCTAAACATAAAATTTTTAGAAGAACACATAGAAGAAAACATTTTGGCCTCAGGTTAAGCAAAAAGTCCTTAGATAAGACATTAAATGGAAGATCCATAAGAGAAAAATAAATCAATTAAAATGTAAAACTTTTGCTGTGCCAAGAGAATGAAAAGACCAGCTACAGAATGGGAGAAAAGATTTGCAAATGACATATCTGACAAGGGATCTATATCCAGAATATAAGCATAAATTCAGTAGTAAGAAAACAACCCAATAAGAAAATGGTTCCAAGACCTAAACATACACTTCACCAAAAAGGCTATATTGACGATAAATATGGACATGAAAAGACATTCAAGTCCTAGCTGGTGTGACTCCTGCGGACTGAAAGGTCCCAGGTTCGATTCCAGCCAAGGAAAATGCCTGGGTTGAGGGCTCAATCCCCAGTATGGGGCGTACAGAAGGCAGCCGATCAATGATCTTCTCTCATCACTGATGTTTCTATCTCTCTCTCCCTCTCCCTTCCTCTCTGAAATCACTAAAAATAAATAAATAAATAAATAAATAAATAAATAAATTCTAGTCCTGGCTGGTGGCTCAGTTGGTTGGAGTGTCAAAAGATTGTGGATTCGATTCCCGGTCAGGGCATATATCTGGGTTGTGAATCCAATGGTTGAGGCAGCAACTGATCATTGTTTCTCTCTCACATCAATGTTTCTCTCTCTCTCTCTCTCTCTCTCTCTCTCTCTCTCTCTCTCTCTCTCTCTTTTTTTTTTCTTCCACTCTCAAATCAATAAACATATCCTGGGGTAAAAAAAATTCAACATCATTGACCATTAGGGAAATGTACATTAAAACCACAGTAAGAGAGCATTATATTTCTTTAAGAATGGAAAAAAAAAAAAAAAGAAAAAAAAAAACCCTGAGAATAACAAGTGCAGATGAGGATGTGAAACCACAGACCTCTCAGGTATTGCGAGTGGGAATGTGAAATGGTACAGCACCTTTTCAAAACAATTTGGCAGTTTTCATAAAGCGAGGCATCCACTTAGCATATGGCCTCACTCCTGGCCCTTTACCTAGATGAATGAAAACTTACGTTCACCCAAAAACCTCTACACAAATATTTATAGCAACTCCACTTTTAATTGCCAACAACTGGGAACAATGTGTCCTGAATTCAATGGGTGGAATGGATAAACAGACAGTGGCATACCCAGACAACAGACACGACTCAGCAATGAAGCGGGACGAACTGCTGACACAGTGGATCTCAAAGGCCCTGTGTGGAGGGAAAGCAGCCGCCTCGAAAGGCCACGTGCGATGTGGCTCCATTCCTGTGGAATACGTATGTTCTGGAAAAGGCAAAACCACAGGGACA
The DNA here is from genome assembly GCF_014108245.1 of Pipistrellus kuhlii. Taxonomy (NCBI): domain Eukaryota; kingdom Metazoa; phylum Chordata; class Mammalia; order Chiroptera; family Vespertilionidae; genus Pipistrellus; species Pipistrellus kuhlii. The sequence goes on from NW_023425562.1 coordinate 23,922,538, forward strand.
GAAACCAGACGAGTGGCTGTCAGGGGTTATGGATGCAGGAGAGTGCGACCTCTCTGTGGCCACATGGGAGAATTTTTGGGGTGATGGAACTGATCTATACCCAGATTGCGGTGTAGGAATATGACTCTATACGTGTATTAAAACTCCTAAAACTCTACACCCCCAAAAGTCATTTATAGTGTATATAAATGTTTTAATTAAATATTTTTAAAAATCTCACACTGGGTATCAAAAGAGACATGGGTTTTTTTTAATACCTATATAGATAGAATGACACAGAATTATACATGTGGGCATGTGTGAATTAATGCATACACATAGCCCGGCCATTGTGGCTCAGTGGTTGAGCATCAACCTATGGTCATGGTTCAATTACCGAACAGGGCACATGCCCGGGTTTTGGGCTCAATCCCCAGTTGGGGGCATGCAGGAGGCACGCTGACCCTTGATTCTCTCTCATCATTGGATGTTTCTCTCTCTCTCTCCCTCTCCCTTTCTCTCTCTGAAATCAGTAAAAAACCTATTAAATACACACACACACACACACACACACACACACACACACACACACAAACACATTTCCTAATTCTATATACTGAGAGGCCCCAGATGTAAAGAAGCAATGAGCACACCCAGCACAGAGATAATCGAGGTTTCTAAACACCATCTATCCTTTAATTTAAAATATATATATATATACAAAACACAAAACTTGGATAACTGGTTGATCCCGGATCCAGGACAGAAAAGTCATGTGATGCCAGCAAATAAAGAAATGCTCGACAGAAAGAGAAAGGACATATGTGATGACAGGATGCCCACCTCTCCTGGGCAGGACCCTGGGAATGCCTCCTTCGCCAGGGCCATGCCCACCCACATAGCCCTGCCACATGTCCACGAAGCCTCTCCCCCACTTCCCACACTCCTTGTGCCAGAAAGTCAACCACTTACTGAGAGGCCCCACCTCCCAGGACCCTTCTAATTTAAGGTTAGCATCAAAAGGGGAAGGCCTGCTAGTCTCCCATGGAAACGTGAGCAGTATATGGGTGGTCTGCCTGCCAGGGCTGGGACTACTGACCTGCTGAATGCTCTGCTGCAGAGCCCAGAGAAGTCAGTGAATTTCTAAGGGACTCAGTTTCTCCATCTACTAAATGGGAATAACCACATCTGCACTGAACTTCCCAAAGGGATGTCCTGAAGATCAAAAGTGCCCTAAAAAGTTCAAAACAGCAAACATCAGACTAGTGAAATAATGATGATGATCTAACATTTGTTGAAATACACGTGTGTGCGTATAGCTCATATATATATATATATATATATATATATATATATATATATATATTAGTGTTTTCTAAATTTTTTACAGAAACTCCTGTATATAATTCTATCAACAACCTTATCATTAGCCCCTTTTACAAATGAGAAAACTGAGGCCCAGAGAAATAAAGCAACTTATCTATGGTCACGCAACCAACAAGTAGTAGAATGACAACTAGATCAGAGTCTGTGCATTTTACATGCGTTAACACACTTACTTTTCACAGTAACCGCCATAATGAGTACCATCATCATCCACATTTTACAGATGAGGAAACTGAAGTCACTTAAACGACTTACCTGGCTACATAAGGATGAACCCATCCTATACAAAGGTCAAGAGGGCAAGAGTCAGGAGACCTGGGCTCTGGGGCCATGTGTGACTCAACCTGGCCACACAGTCGCTCACAAGCTCTTCCCCTGCTGAGTCTTGATGCCGTCACAGGCCACCAAGTCAACTAACAGCAAAGAAAAGAGGTAGATTCAGGCCAAGTGTCCATTTCCAGATCCCACGGAAGGACTGTGAAGGATTCTCAACATGTCTGCAGAGTATGCTTGTGATGAGCTGACTTAAAATAACAGCTGGTCAGGGAAGGTCTGCTGAGGAGGTAAAGTTTCAGCAGAAAACGGAAGGGTGATGGGCACAAGCCATCGAGATGTCTGGGAGGGAACAGCTCGGGAAAGCAACTAGAGACAGGACGGTGCTCAGAGGGTCCGTGGATCAATAAAGGACTTGGGCTTTTCCTCCAAGTGTGGTGAGGAACCCCAGGAGAGGTATCACAAGGAGAGGGGAGGGAGAAAATGGGTATCCTGGTCTGACTTCGGTTTGAACCAGATCTCTCTGGTTACTGTGGAGAGAATGGAGGAGAGGCAACGTGATCGGGTCTATTGCAATAGCCCAAGCAAAAGATGAGAGGGATTTAAACCAGCATGTTGGGTAAAGCACGGTCTCTGGAGCCAGGTGGCAGGGGTTCAGATCTCAGGTCTGCCATTACTGCTGTGTGACCTTAGGCAAGGGGCTTTCCCTCTCTGGACGTCAATGTCCTCGTCTGTAAAATGAAGATGAAAAGAATGCATGCCTGACAGGGCTTTACGAAGATGAATGGAGATACTACTGCAAAGTGCATGAAAGAGCTAACCCTATATTGGCATGTAGAGAGCACACTGATGGTTGAATAAGGTGGTGGCAGGGAAGGAGGTGAGAATTAAATGACTTGAAGGCTGACCAATGGGATTTGGTGCTGGACTGGACACTGGGATGGCTGAAGGAGAGGATCAAGAGTGACTCCCACCCTGGCCTGTGTGGCTCAGCTGGCTGAGTGTCATCACATGCACCAAAAGGTCGCTGGTTCGATGACCGGTCAGGGCACATGACCTGGTTGGTGGTGTTGACCCCTGGTGGGAGGCAACCAGTAGATGTTTCTCTCTCACACTGATGTTTCTCTCTCTCTCCCCTTCTTCCTTCCTTTATCTCTAAAATCAATAAAAATATATTTTTTTAAAAAAGAGTGACTCCCAAGTTTCTGACCTGAGCAACCGAAGGAAGGAGCTGACATTAACTGAGATGGGAATCCAGAGATGAGGTGAGATCACTGGGAAGAAAGGAGATCCCCAGGCTGAGCCCAGCATGGCCCCGACCATCACAGCTCAGGAGGAGCAGAATCAGCGAAGGAGCCGGAGCGGGACCAGGGAAAAGCAGGAGCCCGCCACCCTGCAATGTGCCCTGCTTGTTTCGGGAATGAGGCAGGTCTGTCCCCTCCACCACCCTCCAACTTCTCCAGACCAGAGACACATCCTACAAGGCTCCTCTGTGTCTACTCCACCACCTGGTATCCAAGTACCACCACGCTTTCAAACTATTGCAAACAAGCTGACTGCTTCTAGAATCATTCCCCAAACAGCGTGCCAGCGCAAAACGAGAGCAATAGTTGCAAAGGGAAACGACAAGTGTTGCAAAAGATACTAGATTTTATGAGATCCGTGAAAGCAATGCTGGGAAACAACAGCCGGTTGCCAAGCAAAGCGGTAAACACGGGAAGACCTGGAGGGCAGACAAGTTCACGTCGCAAGGGCGAGGAGCCAAAGGAGACAAGATAGGAGCGTTCCAATGGGGGTGGTCTGAGCATCACAGACGGGCCTGCCGGAGAACCACGACGGGCTCTCAAGTTTTTTTTTCAAAAATGCCCCTTTATCCTCATACTATTTATCCTCACACTGTAAAGGGCAGCCTGACGTGAATGGCATCAGATCAAGCAACCACTGGATTTTATCAGAAAAACAATGCATCCCCCATGGAGAGAAACCAACAACTCACTCACTCCAAGTTGCCACTATCTCCGGAATACTACCGTATTATCCTAATAAGTGAAAGGAAGAAATTCAACTGATTTGTAGGATGCTGGTTTTCTTCTCCCAGGGGAAGCCTGCTTCTAGTCCCTCCTCCACATGCACTCCCCCAGTGACCACGGCAGGGCCATCTCCCATGGGTTCTCGGCTGCAGGCCTTGCTCCGGTGCCAATCGTTCCGTGATGGGGAGGCCAGCCTGGGCCTGCAGACTGCCGGGCTCTCTGGGACCCACAGGCCTTCCCCTCTTCCTGGGGAAACCCCTTCACTGGGAGCAAGAGGCTGACTTGCCCACAGGAAGCACAAACCCACCAGGAGAGAAAACCAAGCGGACTGCTGGGCATGCAGCCGTGAGTGGGAAATGCCCAGCCTCCTCTCCCGGAGACATCTGCCCCCACAGCGGCCCCCTCCCGCCCTGCTGGCCCTGCAGGCAGCAGCCATCAGCTACCCAGCCTGTCGCCAGTGGGCCCATCCTTGGGCAATCTCCTAAAGTTTTTACTTTAAATGAGATATAAATTATAAAGTGTACATATTTAAGTGTTGATCGACCTATGAGTACCCTGCCCAGAGCAGGAGAGTGTCTTAGCTAGCAGGCCAGCTGGAGGACAGCAGGCAGCAGGCTGCCCAGCTTCCACCAGTAATAAGTGAAGGCCAACAGCAGGCCAAAGGTCGCCATTAAGACTCAGTCATTAAAAATGCTTAGGATGCCGAGACCGTTTTTTGGCTCAATGGATAGAGCGTCGGCTTGGGGACTGAAGGGTCCCGGGTTCGATTCCGGTCAAGGGCATGTACCTTGGTTGTGGGCATATCCCCAGTAGGGGGTGTGCAAGAGGCAGCTGATCGATGATTCTCTCTCATCGATGTTTCTAACTCTCTATCTCTCTCCCTTCCTCTCTGTACAAAATCAGTAAAATATATTAAATAAATAAATAAATAAATAAATAAATAAATAAAAATGCTTAGGATGCTAAGGGCTGCTGGTGCCCTGTGCCGGCCACTCTGCCCAAGACACTGGCTCCAGGACTCCTCCCTCGGTGGTGATCAGGTTTGGCTTCAGACAGTGGGGCAGCCCAGCACTCCCCAAACTCCTTCCGGGGGCCTGGCATCTGGGTGGCAGAGTGTTTAGGCCAGTTTCAAGCTCAGGAACCACTGCTGATAGGCAAACTCTGGGTGTCCCCTCTGACCCTGGAGAAGTGGCCCTCATCTCCTCAACCGTAGCAAAAACTCACTCCAGCGGGTCACCCTCTCTGAGCCTGTAGCATCGACCTTCATGATTTCAGTCCCCCGGCCATTCGGGCCCATCCAGTAGCCCCAGCTCAGATATTTCACAAATACCTGTGCGCTCCTGCCATGGGCTGGGCAATGAAGACGCAGGAAACGAGAGAAGCCCAGAGCGCACTTGTAGTGAAGGAGCCAGGTTACCCACAAACCAGCACACACACAAACAGGGAGACCACTGGGGAAGGGGCGGGGTTTCTGGGTGATGGTCAGGGAAGACCCCTCGGAGGAGGAAGGCCTCACAGGGGCAGATGAGGTGGGTTCTCGGGGACATGGTCCCACAGTGGGAAGAGAAGGGAGGCAGGGCTGTGCAGAGGTGAAGGAGGAGCCACAGCGGGGTGGGCAGTGTGGCTCCAAAGAAGGGGGCGGTGGAAGAGGGATCAGACTCAGCTGACCCAGGAATCTAGGTTTGCACAAAGTTCCCTGGGAAAGGGGCCTATGCCACGCTGAAGATGTGGGGGGAGGGGGGGAGGTGGTAAGACTCCTTTGGAGGACAAATTAGTGTCCTCAGAGGAAGCAAACCAATCCCCTGCTGGATTCATCCTACAGAGACACCAGCACCTGTGTCCCAAGACATGCCATGCCACAGAGACAGAAAGCAAAGCAGTGAGAGACAAGCATTCTCAAGGGAGGAGAGAGGAGGGTTTGAGGAAAGAGAGGGGGAAGGAAAGAGAAAAGAGAGAGGTAAGGAGATGAGAGAGAGAAAGGAGAGAGGGGAGGGAAGGGAAGGGAAAGAGGGACAGGAGAGAAGAGAAATGGGGAGGGGAAAAGAGAAGGAGAGAGGAGAGAAGAGGGGGGAGGGGAAAGAAAGGGAGGACAGAGAGTGGGGGAGGGGAGGCATGGAAAGGACAAGAGGTCACTGGGGTGGTCAAAGCATCTCTGGCTGATGACCCGCGACCCTCCTAGTCCCCACGCCCCATCCCACACCCTGAGACCCTCTCAGAAGACCGCTTGGCCACAGCATGCTGGCGACCCTCTGGGGATTCCCTCCTGGGGGCATCACTGATGGACGAGACTCCCACGCCCTCCCTGCCCACCACGGTGGTGAGTGGTGGGTTTCCAGTGCCCCCTCAGCCCCAGGCCCTCCCAGAAGAGAGGCGGGGAGAATCCTGTAACCCTGGAAACAGACACTGTGTCTGCTTGCCCAGGCCAGCCAACCAGAATCCACAATGTAATGTTTCAAAGGCCCCAGCACTTCCTACCTCACCTGTTCTTTCTGCCGCTCACAACATTGTATATTTATAAAAAAGAAAAAGAAGGGGGAAAAACCTTCCAAACACTAAAACAGAAAACCCCCTTTTTTTGCAAGGAATTTTATAAGCAGATCGGGAGGTGCTGGAAGGATTAAAGAAACCCCTAAAGAAGTCTGGTTGCAAAATGTTTTGAAAGAAAAAAAAAAAGAAAAAAAGAAAACTTTTCATGTTAGAAAACACCCACGGGTACATTTTTAAAGTCTAATTTTGAAAAATGATCAAAACACTTTTCTTTCTCCCAACGTCCCACATGACAAGTGGCCACCAGATGCTGGGGGCTAGAAATACGACTGTGGTTTGTTTTATTGTCTTTGTTTTTAAGAAACCTAAAAATTAGGGAAGTCGCAAATGCCCGGGCAAAGACAAACGAGGAGGACTGCCCACTTGGTGACTACACTCCAACGGCCAGAGGCGTCCCCAGGAGCCCAGCGACCCAGAGTCTGACACCATAGAGGGGCCCATTGGGGGGGGGGGGGGGATCGCACCCAAATGGAACTGCCATTCGCTTGATGCATTAAAAGGCCCGTGGGAAGTGCTCTGTGAGCCGAGGACATGTATGTCACTGGTAAGAAGGCCTCCCCATGGAGCCCGCTCACCACAGAGGCACGGGCGGGCAGCGTCCTAGCGCTTTCCTGCAGGACGCAGGGCACGTGTTTGGGGATATGACGTAACCTGGCGAAGCGGATTCATCTAAGAATGAGTCATGAAAGCAGCCCTCACATGCCCTTCAGAAATCTCCATGGCAGGACGCACAACGCAGATGCAAAGGCCCACCCCACCCCCCATGTCAAACAGGAATCCCCTTTTCAAACAAGCCAAGCACCCCCGCTGCAAAGGCGGCTTCTCACCGGCTTCTATTTCCCCTTTTTAAGAAAAATATATTTTTTTTTATTTTATTGATTTCAGAGAGGAAAAACGAGGGAGGGGGAAAGAGAGATTATCAATGATGAAAGAGAATCATTGATCAGCCGCCTCCTGCACACCCCACAGTGGATACTAAGCCCGAAACCTAGGCATATGCCCTGACTGGGAATCGAACCGTGACCTTCTGGCTCCTAAGTCGACGCTCAACCACTGAGCCACACCAGTTGGGCGACTTCCCCTTTTTCAAGTAAAGCACCCCACTGCTGCTGGAGGGGTGCTCTCCAGCCTCTGCCTGAGCCACAGGGGGCGCACGAAGGAAGCCAGTGCAAAGAGAACTAAGAGATGGTCAGTCTCAAACCCATTCGGGGCCACCCCAAGCTCAGCCTCTCACTCATGAGTCGGTCACAGCAGCACAGCTTTCACCCAGGAGGGGAGAGAAGAGGCACAACGTGAGTCCGCTGGTGAATGGGTAGGAAAGGGAGGAGGCGGCCCCCACAAAGACCCGCTTGTGCAGAGCTCAGGGGAGCGGCGGGCCGGTGGCTGTGGGAACCACTGAGCTTTGTGAACCCTCCCTCGCTGAGCTCTCACAGGGAGAGCGTTTCTCCCTCCAAGCCTCCAGCTCAAATGCTCCGGCCAAAACCTCAGTGTCTTCCCGGCAGCAGCAAGTGGGAGGCAGTGACGGGGGCTCGCCCTCAGGGTCCTGGCTGAGCAGGGTCAGCTCCTGAGAAGAGCTCCTCCCTGGCCTCACTCCCCCTCTGCCCCATGGGTTCCGGCCCCTCCACCCACAGCCGGCCATCAGCACATCCCCCGGAGTCACCTTCTAAATCGCTGTCTTCTCTCCACGTCCCTGGTCAAGGCCACCATCATCTCCCACCACCAGTGCCTCCTCCCTGGTCTGCCTGCTGCCCTTCCTGCCCCGATCCACGCAGCAGCACAGAGGGGTCGCTTAACAATAAAATCCACTCCTGCTCTCAGCCCTCCAATGGCTGGCGCACCTGGGAAAAATCCCAGTGCCTCACCTCGCTGGAAGGAGCTGCCCCCAGCCCGCCCCCTACTCGCCCACTGCTCCTCCCACCCGCCTCACCCTCAGGACCTTTGCACTTGCCATTCCTTTTGTCCAAACAACTCTCTTCAAGAACTCCTCTTCCCATCGCTCAGTGACAATGCCATCTCCTGGCAAGGCCTCTCCTGATCCCCAGCTAACGCAGCCCATCCAGACCCACCACAGAGGCCATCACCCCAGCTTACCAGTCATCACAGCCCTGACCACTGTGCTCACTCCTCAGTCCCTGTCTCCCACCCACCCCACGCTCCCCTGAATGTGAGGCCCACACAGTCAGGAACAATCTCTAGTCAGCCCAGCACCCACCCCCATCAGAAACTCCAAAACTATGAGATAAATTAAAAAAAAAAAAAAACCTGGGTTGGCTTCCAGATCAAATGTCACCTCTCCATTGAGGTGATCTCTGGTGACCTCCCCGAGTTCACTGACACAGAGGGCAGGTCCCCCGCCGACCGCCAGCTGCTGAGTTCTCTCCTGACCTTCCTTCCCCATGACGGTAAACGCTACTGGTGAAAAGCCGTGTCCGAAACCCCCAGCCACCCTGGGCCTGGCGTGATCCGGGAACTCTGGATCTGCCTCACGACGGGTTTCCCCAGGCCTGCCCAGCAATGCAGGATGAGGCGAAATCAGGACAACACTCAGAATATTTTCATTTTGGTATTAATGACTATGGTGACCATGTCAAACCCATGACTCATGAACATCATTGTTGAGATGAGACTGCAGTTTTTTTTTAAAAGGGAGGAGGGTCAGATGAAGTAAAAATATTATATAATAATGTTGCAGCTGGTATAGGAATATGACAAAAATCATGAGACTGGTACAGGGATGAGAAAATTCTAGGCAACACTAACTGGATGGATGGATGGATGGATGGATGGATGGATGAATGGATATGTGGGTAAATGGGTAGATGGATGGGTGGATGGATGAACGGGGGGGTGGAAGAAGTAAAAGAATGAAATAAAGGGGGCAAAAGGCCAAAAGAACAGGTATTAGCACATAACAGGTGCTCAGTAAACAGGCTGAATTAGCCCATTAGCAAAGAAAGCAGTACAGACAAGAGCCCGAGTGAAGGGCCTGGGCCCCGGACCCTCACTTCTGCTCCACATCCTGACTCAGCCTCTGCTCTCTGTGGGACCCTGGGCACGTAACACAAGCTCTCTGTGCCTCCGTTTCCTCATCTATAAAATGGGACATTAATAGTACCTCTATCAAGGCTGCTGAAGGAATAAGTGAGTTACTATACGTAAAATGCTCAGAACACATCTTGATTCATCCTAAGCTTCGATAATTATCAGCTAATGGAGCGATGAATAAATTGCTGAACCCATCCTAGGACTGGGACATGAAAAAGAACCAACATCAAACCATTCACTCTTTCAGAAGCAACCTGAAGCTCCAGTGGCCTCTCTAGAAAGTTCTCCAGGAATGGAAGAGAAAAAGGGGGGGGGGGGGGGGGGGGGGACAAGAGGACACCCTCCTTACAGGCTCAAAAGAGAAAGGAGGGAATTAGGCTGCAAGGTCATTAAGTTTGGCAGAAAAAAAGAAAAAGAAAAAAAAAAACAAAAAAAACTTTAACATGAGTTGGTAAATTCAGTCGCCAGGCTGTCTCTCAGAGAGCTAAATTCTGTTGTGCTAACTCTGCAAGCCAGCCTTTCCAAGCCTCCACAGGGCTCTTGCCTAAATTAGTGCCTGCAATATGCCCAATATGCCGGGAAGAAGGAGAAAGGGAAGGTGGAGGGAGGCAGCGAAGGGCTGGGCATGCCCCCAGGGAAGCAGATTCTGTTGGGTCCCACCCACATCCCCGAACACTAACAGGGTGAGCGTGGGACCCCCGAGCCTTTCCCCACGGCCGGCCGGGGCCAGCCACTGTGAGCCTTTCCTCACAGCCCAACCCTCAGGGCATCCGACACTTTCCGGGCCTCTTCCCAACCTCCCTGCTTCCTCCCTCTGCCCACCACCTGTGCGCCCTGAGAGCACCTGCTCCCATCCGCTCCCCTCCTCCCAATCAACTAAGCATCACTGGCCACTCAGGGGGCTGGTTCACTGCCTGAGGACCCCAATATGCATGTATTTCTGGGAATGTGAGAGAGAGACAGAGGAGACAGAGACAGAGACAGACAGAGACAGAGACAGAGACAGAGACAGAGAAGGCATAATGTGCATGTTCTTTGAACGTAGGGTGCCGCTCGTACAGAATGTAACACCCTGGTTAACTGGCCCAAGACTGTGCGGATTCATATGCAGACACACGCTCACATCACTCCCGGCAGCAAACACGGGGATCCGCGGCACCCGGAGATAAACAGTCCCCTTCACACTGCTTCGGCCAGATGGCAGAGCCTGGGCAGTGGCCGCGTGTGTCTGCACGTCTGGTCGCTTGTTTCTATGCGATAATAACAACAGCTGACACGACCGAGCTCCGTGCCAGGTGCTGTCCTAGATGCCACATCAACCCAACCACGGCGCTGTGATTATTGCCCCTCGATGACAGATGTGGAAACTGAGGCACGGGTCACTCGCTCCTAGATCACAGAGCTGGGATCCCAGCCCAGGCAGTCTCGCGCCCACGCAGGCACCTGATGTCACCGTTTTAGGATGCTGGGCCCCGTGGGCACGCTCATCGCAGTTGACGTGTTCCTCCCTGACACGGTGTGTCAGTTCCGTTTCACAGATAGACACAAACGCACCCAGAGGCACCAGAACATTCTATAACATCACAGCTGGGAAGTGGCAGAGGTTTGAACTAGGTATTGAAAGGCTGGTTCTCAGGCTCTGGTGAGCCAGGAAGCTTCCAGCAAGTAACTTCCAGCTAGTTAACGGAAAGGAAGGTAACTCCCAAAGTCAAAGGCAATGGGGTGTACAAGGAGCACCCAGTATAAGCAAGTCAGGTTTTTATGACCCTGGGGGTGAGAGGGAAGGATCCCAAAAGGACCAGCTGCCACTAAGGCCCTCAACAAGCCCACTGTGCCAACCAGGGGCTGAATTTAAACAAGACTGGCACAGACCCAAGCCAGAAGCCCTCAGGGATGGTGGCTGCCCAAGGTCCAGAATCGCAGGCAGTCAAGGTCGAAGCCCAACAACACCCCCTCCCCCACCCACAAGTTACCCCAGGGGCAGAGTGTGCACACTGGCAGCCCACGGCTTTGGTCCACAGATGTGTTTTGTTTGGCCAACAGCAGTGTTTGTGAAAAATATGATTGAGTTGCCAACTTTTCAAAAGCAAGTGATTTCATACCAAAAACTCCACATTTCCGCCTGTTGGAAAACATCTTTAAAAAGTCAGGAGATCTGGCAATCCCGGGCTCCCGTTCCCACGCAGAGACGGCTGCTCGGGGCTGTGACGCAGCCGCCCCCTCTACACGGGACCCGCGGCACGTGCTCTCCGGAAGGCATGGGAGTCAGAGGCCTGGGCCTCACAGCGGGACCGCCGGGGCTCCCTCGGATATGTCCTCTCCTCGTTGTGTGGCCTTGGGCCAATGAATGCTGTGCCTCCATTTCCTCCTCTGTGCACTGTAGCCACTCCACGGGACTGGTGCCTGGTGCCCTCAGCACTCAGGAAGTGTGCAATAGCATTGCTGTCTCCCCAACACCAAGCCCAAGGGCTTGAAGCACTATTTCTGTAATAATTGGAGCTAGCACGTTTAGTACCTGCTATGTGCCTCACACTGTTCTAAGAGTGATACTTTCATAGACTCATTTGATCTTCCCAAGAAACCCATGAGCCCACTCCTAGATATACACTCAAGAGAAATTAAAACCTATGCCTACATAAAAACTTGCACACGAATGTTCATAGAAGCATCATTCCCAACAGCCAACCAGTGCAAACAACCCAAATGTCCATGAACTCATAAGTGGATAAACAATGGCAATATATCCAGAGAGTGGAATATTTTTTTTCAAACTTTTGTTTTCAAATATATTTTTATTGACTTCAGAAAAGAAGAGAGAGAAACATCACTGATGAGAGAGAATCATTGATCAGTTACCTCCTGCACACCCCCTACAGGGATGGCGGCCGAAACCTGGCAAGTGCCCTGACCGGGAATCAAACAGTGACCGCCTAGTTCACAGTTCAATGCTCAACCACTGAGCCAACCACAGGGCCATATGGTGGAATATTACTCGGCCATGTAAAGGAATAAAATTCCGACACATGCTACAAGACAGATGAACCCTGAAAGAAGGTTCATTGTCCTACATGACATAAGCCAAACACAAGAGATCGTGTATTTATGGTTCCATTGATGTGAGATGTTCAAATCTATCGATACAGAGTAGGTCAGTGGTTTTCAGGGGTCAGGAGAAGGAAAGAGAGGAGAGTGATTTCTAATAAGCTTAGGGTTTCTTTTCAAGGTGATGAAAATGTTCTGAGATGAGGAAGCAGTGACGGTGCCCAGCCTTGTGACTCTCTAACAGTCCCTGGAGTGGATGCTTTAACAGTGAATTCTATGGCAATTATATCTCAATTTTTAATTAAAAAAAAAAGAAGCATCTGTAAAAGATGTTGTTATCTCCATTTTATAGATTAAAAATTGAGGCACAGAGATTACAGATATCTATTTCTCCATATCCTTCCTGATAGTGAAAGTGGAAAAACAAAATAGGTAGTGAGTGAGGGGGATGTGACTCACACCTGGTGTGACTTTTCAGAGCCGTGGGCATGAGTTTGCAAACCTCCGCCAGGCAAATCATTTCCTCTCTCTGGACTCCAGTCAAAGGCAGACTGGAATGACTCTTATCTAGATCCCCGTAAGGTCCCCTGAGCATCCTACAAGTCCAGGCATCGCTGTGAAGCATTACTTATTCATACCTATAGGAATAGCTACGGCCATTAATAAATGATTACCTTAACGGCCCACAGTGGGAACTGGCCCTCTCCCAGGGCCACGGGGAGCAAAACATCCTGAGTTTTCCAAGTCCAAGCCCTTCATGTGGCCGGCTCCAATGTCAGGGCAGGGGGCCTCGGCAGCCCACCTCTCCCAAGAGGATCCAGCCAGGAGGACTGTCCCATTAGGTGGGAGGATTCCTTACGCACTAATGGGAAGATTACCTTCCTGAGGTAGAGGACCCCCAGCCCTCACCACAAGGTCCTGCCATGGACAACAGGCCCTCCTCTCCCTCACTGGACAGGAAGACCCACCCACCCCCCTGGGAGCAGCAAGAACTCACTGGCCTGGTGGGGGCGGGAGCCACAGCTACTCTGCACAGGAGCCCCTATCAAGCATGGCCCTTTCTCTGAGCATGGAAGGCTCCTCCAGGTGCCCCACAGTAGAAGACTCCGAGCCAGCCCCATTCTCAGATGCAGGGCCAATCTCTATACGATGCATTAGAAGCCAGGCAGAGACGGGGAGACAGTGGGAAAGAAACAGAGGCACAAACAGGAAGACAGGAAGAAAAACAGGAGGGTGGGTAGGGGGGAAGGAAAGTCCTGGGTTGACAGAGCCCCAGAAGGAGGCCGAAGAATGAAAACAAGAACGCTCCAGCCCAGAAGCAAAGAGTCCAGGAAGAAGAGAGGAGACCCAGCAGGGCCCTTCCTGTGAGGACCTTCCCACGCAGCGAGGCAGTGCCAGCCCTGCCCAGGAATCTCATCAGCGGGAGGCTGGGGGCAGCTTCCCCAGCCAGGCAGGAGCCTGCCAGAGTGGCCTCCACGAGGAGGAAGCTGGCTGATGAGGCTGGGGGGCTGGGCCTGGGAGTGCCAAGCGTCCAGCCAGGTTGCCATGGCCACGGAGACAAAGAGAGGGGCTGATGAGAGACCTGGGACAGTTCCCCAAGAGGGGCCCCAGCCACCTACAGCTCCCAGGGAAGTGAGCCTCTCTCTAGGACCTGCTCAACCAGGGCTCCAGGCTGTTGGCCAACCGCGCTTCCAAGAGGAGAGGCCCGTAGATCAGGACCTATCCTGCTGCACAGGCTGGAAAGGGGCAGTGAAAATCCTGGCCCAGACAGGGTCAGCAAAAAGAAAAATTCACCCACCCCCTTTCTGAGCATCCAGCCCTACAGCCAACCCTAAGTAACTAACCCGGCTGGGCCTCCATTTCTCCATCCACTGAAAGGGAAGAAGATCCACCAGCGTGTCCTGGCCCGAGGGGCAAGGAGCGTGTATGAAGAGAACCAATGTCAGAAAAGATGATTAATAAGGAAGTTCACATTCACCCAGAGCCCGGATCTGCTCTCAGCACATTCCCTGTCCTAACACAGCATTCCTCCACCTAAGCAGGGAAGCACAACTTTTCCCTTGAAATTCTGACCCATTTGAAATGGATGCTTTTGTACAATGCAATAAAAATAAATTAGAAAAACAGTAAAAAGACAGGCAATAAGCCTAATTTAATATATGTAAATTATTAAATTAGGCTAATTGGGCTAAACTGGCATGAAATTACTCTGCCAAATTGCTATAAAAGGTTTCATGTTTACTCTCGCCCTCACAACCACGCAGGAAGTAGGGACCAAGAGTGGACATGAAGGCAGGGCTGCAGTGTGGTTATGAGGTTAGCAACCCAGGTTCTAATATCAACTCTGCCACTTCTTAGCAAAAGACTTCACCCAGTGAATTGTGTGAAACCCTTTAGAATAACAACGAATGTACTGCAACCTTCAGTACACAACAGTTATTACTAATGTCAGGTATCATCAAATAGCAGGTGGCATCGTTACTGTGATTCTCTATCTCCTTACCCTCACCTACCACACCCCACATAGTACGTCAAGTATGTATTGGGTGACAGCCTTACTGACTGTCACTCCCACAAAAAAAGCTAGATCTGTGAGGGCAGGGGCTCGGGTCTGTGCTGTCACCCACGGACTACCCAGCTCAGCCTAGAAGTTCCCAAAAATGGCAAGAAGCAGGAGTGCTTATTCTGCCATGTATTCACTGTGACCTCAAGCAAATGTCTCAGCCTCTCTGAGCCCCCTTTTCCTTCTCTGTGGAATGGGAATGCAATCATGAAGACCTTGTCCGTGTGCAGAGAGAGGTTTGGAAAAGGAGGCTTGCTGCAGTACTTCTCACACTACATTTGGCAATGTCTGGAGTCATTTCTGTCACAAGTGGGGATGGTAGAGAAGCCAGAGATGCTGCTAAGCACTACCTGCCCTGCACAGGACAGCCCCCCACATCAAAGGACTACACAGCACAAACTGCAATAGTGCAGAGGTTGAGAACTCCAGATATGGAAGAAAAAGAACCACCTAACAAAACGAAAAGGAAGCCCACCGTGTGGGAGAACAGTGGGCAATGATACATCTGATAAAGGGATAGTATCCAAAATATATAAGGAACTCAGACAACTTAACAAAAGGAAGACACACATCCAATTAAAATATGAGCAAAGGGCCAAAACAGTTTGGCTCAGTGGATAGAGCGTTGGCTTGCGGACTCAAGGGTCCCGGGTTCGATTCCGGTCAAGGGCATGTACCTTGGTTGCGGGCACACCCCCGGTGGGAGGTGTGCAAGAGGCAGCTGATCGATGTTTCTCTCTCATTGATATTTCTAACTCTCTATCCCTCTCTCTTCCTCTCTGTAAAATACCAATAAAATATATTTTAAAAAATAAATAAAATATGAGCAAAGGGCCTAAATAGACACTTCTCTAAAGAGAGACATACAAATGGCCAAGAGACATATGAAAAAAATGCTCAAAGTCACTGACCATCAGACAGATGCAAATTAAAATGACAATGAGGTATCACTTCATACCTGTCAGAATGGCTACCATCAACAAATCAACAAATGACAAATGCTGGCGAGGATGTGGAGAAAAGGGAATCCTAGTGCACTGCTGGTGGGAATGCAGACTGGTGCAGCCACTGTGAAAACAATATGGAGTTTCCTCAAAATATTAAATATGGAACTAACATTTGACCCAGTGATCCAACTTCTAGGAATATATCCTAAGAAACCCAAAGCACCAATCAGAAAGAATGTATGCACTCTTATGTTCATAGCAGCACAATTTACAATAGCTAAGATCTAGAAACAGCCCAAGTGCCCATCAGTAGATGAGTAGATGAAAAAGCTGTGGTTTACACCATGGAATACTATGCAGCTGTAAAAAAAAAAAAAAAAAAAAAAAAAAAAAAAAAAAAAAAAAAAAAAAGAAGAAGGATCTCTTACCCTTTGAGATAGCAGGGAGAAACCTGGAGGTTATCATGCTAAGTGAAATAAATCAGAGAAAGATAAGTATCACATGATCGCACTCATATGTGAAATCTAAGTAACAAAATAAACTGATGAATAGAGTGAATCCAGAGATATGGAAGCCTGGAACAGAGTGTGGAATCTCAGAGGGAAGGCAGGGGAGGGTGGGTGGGTTGGAGGTAATCAACCAAAGACCTTATATACTTATATGCATAACCCATGGACACAGACAATAGGGTACTGAAGGCTGGGGATGGGGGGGGAGCGAGGGGAGTCAATGGGAGATAAAGGGGAATATATGTAATATTTTCAACAATAAGGAATTATTTTGAAAAAGAGAGAGAGAGAAAGAGAGAGAGCCACCCAGAGAGAAATTTGAAGATGGCAGTGTAAGAAAATGCCTGAACTCTCCATCTCCCACAACCAAATCAAAATTATAACTAAAATACAGAACAACTATCATCCAGAACCACTGGAAAGCTGGCTGAATGGAAGTCCTACTACTAAAGAAGTAAAGAAGAAGTACACAGAGGCTGCGGAGGCTCTGAACGGACTGGTCTGCCACCCATGTGGGCTGATTTTTTAATTGGGAGGGAAATGGTGTCTTCAGAGGCTGATCAGAAGAGCAAGGGGTCCCAGCCCCACACCAGATCCCCAGCCCAGGGAACCAGAGCTGGGAAAAGAAGTCCCTAAGGGCAGTAAGCACTACGGGCTGTAAAAATCAGTGCAGATTGGGGCTCAGTGACACAGAGGCTGCTGGAGGCCCAGCTGTTCCTCTTAAAAGGCCGGCACCACAAACTGAACTTACAAGGTCCTGCTTCCTCTATGCTCTAGCACTAGGATGAGGCTCTGGGGAACACAGACACATAAAAGGGGAACTGGATTATCTGGCACCAGGGCATGAACTCGGAGCAGCTTTCTCCCAGATGGAGGTGCTTACAGGGATCATTGTTCCTAGGCTGGGGCTTCTGTGGTCTATCATAGGGATGACTGGTAGCCCTTTCTGTTTTCTCTGCCCTGGTGATTCTCTAAGACCCCGCCTCATCCAACTTATAACCTCACCCAAGCTGTGGGCAATAGCTTTTTCACATGAATGGCCTGTCCTTGCTCAGGCTAAAATCTCTCAAACAAGCTTCAGCTGGGTCAGAGAGGCCCAAACCAATCAATAAGAAGCCCAAGGCCTGGCACCAGCACCAGCTTGCCGTGCTTGACAGCTGGGCCTTATCTGGGCACTTCCAAACCCAATAAAGAGGAAGAATCTGCAGATCTCTTTGTACCTCCTGCTGAGTGGCCCCAGGAAGTGGCTGACTTTGCATTCCACTTTGCATTCCTGGAGACCCAAGAGCCAGTGTACCCAGTAGTCAGTGTCCGTCCACACAAGATTACAACTCTACATATCCATAAGCAACACACTTAAGGGGCAGGCTCAGTGAGCACCAAAGCTCCACTGAAGCAAGTCCTGCTCCATAGGGGTGTCTCTTGCACAGCAGCTCTCCCACTGGTGTCTCGGCTGGTCCTCACAGCCAATTGGCTTGAAAGTTAGTTTCTCCCAGTGACACCAAGAGCAATCAAGTCTCAACTATAACAAGACTGTGCTCATAGCCCACAAAGAGGTGCACATAGAGCTCCCAATTCAGGTGACTGGGGAGGCTGGGCTACTGGGCCTATAGGACCCCTACTACACAAGGCCCCTTTACCAACTCAAGGAGACATAGCAGCTCTACCCAATGCATGGAAACAGACACAGGGAAGCAGCCAAAATGTGGAGACAAAGAAACATGTCACAAATGAAAGATGGAAGAAAGCAAACTACTGGATACAGAGTTCAAAACCACAGTTAAAAGGTTACTCAAGAATCTTCTAGCCGAAACCGGTTTGGCTCAGTGGATAGAGCGTCGGCTTGGGGACTGAAGGGCCCCGGGTTCGATTCCAGTCAAGGGCATGTACCTTGGTTGCGGGCACATCCCCAGCAGGGGGTGTGCAAGAGGCAGCTGATCGATGACTCTCTCTCATCGATGTTTCTAACTCGCTATCTCTCTCCCTTCCTCTCTGTACAAAATCAATAAAATATATTAAAAAAAAAAAAAAAAGAATCTTCTAGAAACCTCCAACAAAATGGAAAAGGACCAGTCAGAATTTAAGAATACACTGACTGAAATAATGTATAGCAAGCATGTCAAACTCACAGCCGGTGGGCCACATGCCTCCTTTAAATAAAGGAGTTTGGCATGCTTGTTATACAGGGATTCAATAGTAGAATAGAAGATTCTGAGAATCAAATCAATGATTTGAAATATGAAGAATCAAACACACCCAACCAGAAGAGCAAAAAAATAATAATAATCCAAAAATATGAAGATAGTGTAAGGAGCCTTTGGGACAACTTCAAGCATACCAACATTCGCATTATGGGGGTTGCCAGAAGAAGAGAGAGAACAAGACATTGAAAACCTATTTAAAGAAATAATGACAGAAAACTTCCCCCACCTGGTGAAAGAAATAGACTTACGAATCCAAGAAGCACACAGAGTCCCAAACAACAGGAATCCAAAGAGGACCACACCAAGACACGTCATAATTAAATGCCAAGGACTAAAGACAAAGAGAGAATCTTAAAAGCAGCAAGAGAAAAGCAGTTAGTTACCCACATGACTGTCAACTGATTTCTCATCAGAAACTATGCAGGCCAAAAGGAAGTGACAGAAACATTTAAAGTATGCAGGCCAGAAGGGAGGTGGCAAGAAATATTCAAAGTGATGAATAGCAAGGATCTACAATCAAGATTACCCAGCAAAGCTATCATTTAGAATCGGAAGTCAGATAAAGTTTCACAGACAAGAAAAAGCTAAAGGAGTTCATCACCACCAAACCAGTATTATATGAGAAGAGTATTCTTTAAGAAGAGGAAAAAGAAGAAAAGGATCAAAAAGATGAACCACAAAATGGCAATAAATGTATACCTATCAACAATTGAATCTAAAAGGCAAAATAAATAAGAAATCTAAAGAACAGAATAAACTAGTGAGTAAAATAGAATCAGAGGCATGGAAATGGAACAGACTAACGATTCTCAGAGAAAAGTGGGGTGCAGGGGGAGAGATTATCAAAGATCTTATATGCAAGTATGCATTACCTATGGACACAGACAATAGGGTGGCAAAGGCCTGGGGCAGGGCGGGAACTGGGTAGAGGGGGGCAATGGGAGGAAAAAAGAATGACATCTGTAATAATCTCAACAATAAAGATTTTTTTAAAAAAGAAAAGAAAGAACCACCTAGATGCCACCAAGAGAAGAATGGATGAAACTCCATCATAATCACCCTATGAACCACAGGCATAAATTAGAAGGAATGAGCTAAAACTGTGTAAAAGATCACCCAGACTACAGTCAGCAAGCAAAGCCAGCTGCTAAATGCTAGGTGTCCACAGTCATTTACCCTCAGACAGCAGGTAAGGGTATTAAGTTCATGGGTATCAAGCGGCCCACTGAACTAGAATCAAACCCAGGAGCGTGGCTCCAGAGCCTGTGGCTTTAAGCACCTGCCCCCGTGGCCTCCGTTTGACGTCTTTTTATTTGAATAAATGCGCACACTTAAAAACATGTCCTTCGTTTCCATGGGCCCGTATTTGTGTATGTCAATGGCAAGAACACACAGGGAAAGATCTGGAAGGCTGCACGGCAGACTAGTAACAAGACCAATTGAAGGTAGAGGAATAGCTCCTTGTGCTCATACTTCTGCTCTTGGCTTTGTCCCTTTTCACCCTGTGAATGGTTTGATTTTTCTACAAGGAAATTCCATTCATATCTGTCATGTAATTAAAAATGAATGGGAAATTACAAACGGGCCCTGGCTGGGTAGCTCGGTTGATTAGAGCATTACCCTGATAAGCCAAGGTTGCAGGTTTGATCCCCATTCAGGGCATATCAACCAATGAATGCATAAATAAGTAGAACAACAAATGGATGTTTTTCTCTCTGTATCTCTCTCTCTCTAAAATCAACAAATAAAAATTTTAAAAAGAGAAGATAAGTTATACATGTATATACTCCCCTTGAACCCAGATATTCCATTCCTACAACTATACAATCTTACAGGTATGAAGTGGCCTGTGTCTGCCATACAATATTTTTAATGGCAAACGATGGGAACAACCTCAGTGTCCATCAAGAGGGGACCAGCTTAAAAGCAAACAAAACCACAGTGCATAAATCCAGTGGAATTCTATGTGCTATTATGAAACAACATCCGTGACACAGGGTGAAAAGGGACAAAGCCAAGAGCAGAAGTATGAGCACAAGGAGCTACCACGTATGTAACAAAAGGAGCGTGAACAGAGGATCTGAAGGCTCCTATGAAACCATAGGAGCTGGCTTTGGGGAGGAAACTGGGAGGTGGCTTCTTTTGTGTGTTTTTTAAGATTTTATTTTTTTAGGGCAGTTTTAGGTTCACAGCAAAATTGAGCAGAAGGTACCAAAATTTGCTTTATATCCCTCATACATGCATAGCCTCCCCCAATATCATTTGTTACAACCTGTGAATCTACGTGGACACATCATTAGCACCCAGAGTCCATGAGGGTTCACTCTTGGTAGTACACAGTCTATGGGTTTGGACAAAAGCGTGATGACATGCATCCATCATTATCGTATCCTAGAGCGTAGTTCCTCTGCCCTAAAACCCCCGGGTGCTCCATCACCGGCAACCACCGATCTTTTTACTGTCTGAGTCAGTGGTCGGCAAACTCATTGGTCAACAGAGCCAAATATCAACAGGACGGCGATTGACATTTCTTTTGAGAGCCAAATGTTTTAAACTTAAACGTCTTCTAACGCCACTTCTTCAAAACAGACTCGCCCAGGCTGTGGTATTTTGTGGAAGAGCCACACTCAAGGGGCCAAAGAGCCGCATGTGGCTCTCGAGCCGCAGTTTGCCGACCACGGGTCTGTGTCCATAGTCTTGGGGCGCTGACTTCTCACGCTGCATGATTCATGTCTTTTTCATTTGAGCCATGGGAATGATTATATAATAACATATGTAAGTAATATATGGTATGCATATAACAGTTGTTATGTACATACACATATGCGTATATAGTCATATGTACATATATAGTTATGCTTTAACAATTCATTTAAAAGACACACAAGAGCATATACAGTATGATTCAATTTTACATAAAGTTCAAAAACAGGCAAAAGTGATATTTAATGATAGAAATCGGGAGTGGTTACTTTGAGGGATGCTGACTAGGATGCTGGTGATATTTACTATCTGATGTGGGTAATGGTTATAAAGATAAATCACATGTGAAAATTCATCAAGCTGTACACTCAATATTGTGAATTTTGCACACAAGATATGCCTACAATTTTTTAACAACAACAAAAAAAAAATGCTAGGAATGAAAATGTTTGATCGTGGTGAGGAAGGGATTTCTAGAGAGTCCCCACATTCTATCATCGCCCCCATTCCCGTTCCCAAAGGGACCTCTTTGCCAGGAGCCCCGGGAGGTTGGCCAAGACGGGGTTGAGCCCCCCCCCCCCCCCCCCAATCTCTCCCTGAAGCAGCCAAATGGGAATCAAGCTGGCCTTTGTGGCCGGGTCCAGCAGAGCAGGACAAAGAGCCAAATGACAGCCCCCTGCTCCCCCCAGGACACTGCAGCCCATTCATATTGGAGGCTGGCCATTTCCCCAGGGCTCCAGCCGCCCTCCACTCTGGAGCTGCGAACAATATCCCCTTTTACCACCCCCTTGTCTCCCACTTCCGCATTTAATTGCAAGTTCATGGGTATTAAGTGGCCCATACAGCTGACCTAGCTCCCTCTCCCCTCCCTACCCCCCAAAAAAGAGGTCCACAGCTCTGCCTCTGTTCCCCGCCTCTGTGTGCCCACTCTCTCAGTGATCTCCCCAAAGAGAAAAGAGAAAGAGCCCCCTTTTGTCCCCCATCGTTGCCTTCCTCAAACAACTCTGTTCTCACCCAGAAACGCCGCCTTGCAAACCAAGCTGCTCTTGGCCCAGGCACAGGGCATCGGGCCCTGGAACGGTACCCTCTGTTCCAACTGGCCAGGCCACTGGCACACTCAGTTTGCACCTCACTGTAACCCTACTTGATGCCTAAGGAAACAGAGGCCCAGGAAGGGTCAGCAACAGGCCTGTGGTCCAGCCAGGGCCAGTGCTAACAGCCTCCACACTCCTCTGCCTGCATGTCCTGGCTTTCCCTGAGCTCCCTTCTGGCCCCCCTTTCAAGAGGGGCCCCAAACCTTTGACCCTTAATTCCTTTTCTAGCTTTGAAATTCCAGGGACAACCCCAAGCTCCTCTGTGACCTTTCATTGTTGGAGAAGAAGCCACATGAGCCTATTTCCTGCCCTTTACATGAACTTGCTTATGGGATTCCCACACTGGAATGTTCCCAAGGCTGTCAGGCCCATCCTGAAAGTCTCTGCCTCCTCCAGGAAGCCTTCCAGGTTACATCAATGTTCCCTCCACTGAAAAGCCTCGCCTCCCCCATCGCTCCACCACCAATTCAGGACTGAGCCAGCTTTATCGCAACCCTGCTGATCACCGCAGACAGCTGACCAGTAGCCACCTAACCGGTCTTGCTGGTCCTACGGTCCAGGCTCCACATTCTGGCCTCACTGGCCTCTTTTACAACAGACATGGAGCACTCTTCTGCCCTGCTCTCTCCACAGCTGCCAGCTGCACCTGGAGGAAGCCCCTGCTCCTCACCTTTACCCGTCAGGTCTGGCACACTGTGCCACGACCTTCCTCACCTCGCCCCTTCCCTCCCTCCACTCCAGCACCTCCTGCACCTCAAACTCACCCAGTTCTTCCCCACTGCCCAGCCGTGGCTCTTGCACTTTTCTCCTGGGAGAGCTCCCTTCTCCCAAAGTCGCATCCCTGGCTTCTGCACATCATCCCTGGCCTCACTGCTAGGTCAGGCCTTTCCTGAGCACCCAACTCTTCATTGCACCCACCGTCCTTCCTTGCACTGTCTCCCTCCTGGTAGGCACGGAAACCTGGCATGGTCCTGCTCACAGTGTTCTCAGGACGTCTCCGTGGCCCCATTAGAACACCGGCTCCACCAAGACAGGACTTGTTTTGTTTTGTTTTGTTCACTCCTGAGCTCCCAGGACTCAGTACAGCACCCAGGAGATACTCAATAAAGATTTAGGACTTGAGTAACTAATGAGAGACTGTTCCTATTCTTCTTTAATTGGCATCTAATTCAAGAGCTGGCCCAGATTCTGGACATTACCAGGTGCTACTAACCTGCTACTGACCAGCTCTGGGGCTAGACCAGGTGGCAGACCTCCCTGCGAATGAATGCCTAGAGCAGCGGTCACCAACTGGTGGTCCGTGAGGTCCGAAAGGTAAGCGGCCTCTGCTCTAGAATCGACCGCAGCCAAGAACTCCTCCTCCCTGAAGGTCCAAGTCGGCCAAGGCAAGGCAGAGGCCCACCCTCCCCCTGTCGGAATCATCCACTCCCTTTCTGTGTTCTCAGCTGGCACCCACTGAGTGGTGCAACGTGATGGTCAAGAGCGGGGCTCTGGCCTGGCCGGGTTTTCTCGTGGTTAGAGCGTCAGCCTGCACACCAAAGGGCCACAGGTTCGATTCCCATCAAGGGCATGTACTTCGGCTGCAGGCTCCATGCCCGGCTCAGCAGGGGCATGTGTGGAAGGCAACAGATCTGTCTCTCTCACATCGATATTTCTCTTCCTCTCCCCCCACCCCTCCCTTCCACTCTAAACGCAATGAAAAAATATCCTCGGATGAAAATTAAAAAAAAAAAAAAAAAAAAAAAGATAGGGCTCTGGCATTGGGCTGCCTGCGTTCGAATCCTGCCTCTGCCTCTTGTTCTAGGCTCATAAACCCTGCAAGCTGCCTGAACCTGGGCAGATTACGGAACCTCTCCATGCCTCTTTCCTCAGGCACCCTACCGCACAGGGTGATTGTGAAAGGAGTGAATAACACCAAACTGACATTTCTCAAACTGCCGTGTTCTTGTGAATCAGCTGCACAAGCAGATTTTAAAAGCAGATTCTGGGTAGGCCCAGGCTCACACGTCCACGCTGTCAGGCCCTGGGGCACGCCTGGAGCAGAGCAAGTGTCTGGCAGGGTTTCGGTTCTTAGTAGGTGCTCAATAAAATTTATCTCCTGCAGTAATTACCTATCATCTGACCAAATGAGATTGTATCTTCTCCTCCAGCTAAGATTAAATCGGGATCTTTTCACATCTGTGCAAGACCCTGTCTTAAATCTATTCTTGAAAACAAAAGTTTAATTTCAATTTAAAAGACACAGCAGCTATCATTTCTTAAGTCCCACATATCTTCTTCCATTGAACTCTCAAGACTCCCCCGCATGCTGGGTGGAGGGTGGCAGGCGCTTCCTGCATGGAGGCCCTTCACAGCCACCAAGTGAGGTGTCCCCCATGAGGACACACACACAGGACTCAAGGAGAAAGACGCTGGCACACCCCACACTCTGTCTGGACCATAAGAGCCACTTCGGTAAGCCGTAGCCCTTTGCTGAGCAGCACGGTCGTACCGCCCTGGAGTCTTTGTGTGCTCCAAGTATTAGCTGGTTCCAAGTAAACTATTTCCATCCCCACCCTCTGGGGACCCCGTTTTGTCCTACATGCATTTTGTTCGTACAGCCCAAGACGGGGCGGGGGGGCGCTCTGGTGCATGAACGGTCCCACGCAGAGGGGAGGAAAATGAGGCACAGAGAGGCTGACCACCTGTCCAGGGCCCCGCTGGTGCACAGGCTTCTGTCCCCATGCAAGGAAGCCATCAAGGGGCCAGATGAGCTGAAACCCACCGCGGCATCGTCAGCATTCTGGGCTGTGGGAGGGGCGGGGGCTGCCGGAACAAGGGCCCACAGCCTCTGCCCTGCTAGGCACCTCCAACCATACAGATAGGATCTTGCTCTAATCTGCCTCTGGACCAGGGCACATCCCCCCCCCCCCCCCCCGGACCCGGCCATAAAGGGGGACAGGAGGAGCTTTGATGTGGTGGAGGACAGAGCCAGCCTGACTCCGAAGCCAGCAGTGGGGGAGGGGAGGACCAGGCCTTCAAATGGTCCAGGCTTCTCTCCAGTCCAGACAAGACGCATGTTACTTTTTCACCAAACCCTTTGTACTCATCATCTCATTTAAACTTCACAAAACCCTCCGAGGGAGGTACTACAACCACTCCCCATTTTGCAGGGGTGAGGAAACTAAGGCACAGAGAGCCTAAGTAAGCTGCTCAAGGTCACACAGCAGGAAGCGAGAGAGCTAGATTCAAATCTAGGCTTAGCTAAAGCCAGGGCCTACACTAACGTATAAGCACTTCTCCAGGAAAGGGACCAACTGGCCCGGTTTACCTAAGACTGAAGGGTCTCCTGGGATACAGGACTTTTAATTTTAAGATCAGGATAGTCCTACGCAAACCCGGGCAAGATGCTCACTCTATTTACCACTCTCCCCGTCAATAAATATGAAGAGAACCATGATGGTAACAGTGATACCAGCCAACAGCCACTGAGCACTTACACATGCCAGCCTCCATGCAAACCCCCAATTCTCTGCTGTCTTCATCCTCTCCCCCACTACTCACATAAGGAAACTGAGGCGCAGGGAGCCAGCAGAGCCTGCCCAGGGTCAGCACCGAGTACCGGGGTGCAGTCTCTCAGAGGACAAAGACAGCGCGTGCTGAGGCTCTTACATGGGACAGGACTCCACGAAGCACAGTGAACTTTGAACACTGGCCTGTATGAGATCCATGCCTTTCACATGCATGACATGTCACCCAACTGCTTTGGATGCAAATGATGATGGGACTTCTAAAAATGTATTAGGCCGAAACCGGTTTGGCTCAGTGGATAGAGCGTCAGCCTGCGGACTGAGAGGTCCCGGGTTCAATTCCGGTCAAGGGCATGTACCTTGGTTGCGGGCACATCCCCTGTGCCCCTTCCCCCCCCAGCCCCCCCGTGTGCAAGAGGCAGCTGGTCGATGATTCTCTCTCATCGATGTTTCTAACTCTTTATCCCTCTCTCTTCCTTTCTGTGAAAAATCAATAAAAAAAATTTTAATAAAAATAACCTAAAAAATATTTAGGTTATTTTTATTAAAAAAAATATTTTAGGTTAAAATTTGCAATTTACTGGCTGGGTAGTCTTTGGGCAAGGTCCTGTACCTCTAATTCAGATCCCCGGATTAGCCCATTCACAGAACCTGTCACCTGCAGGATTTTATTTGCTTATTGACCATCTCCCCCCGACACACAAATGTCAGACCTATGAGAGCAAGGAACTGTGTCTGTCCACTGCTGCTTCCCCGGTGCCTGGCACGTGACAGGACTGTAATTGATTTGTTGACAGTCAGAAGACGGCAGAAAACAAGATTTCTGGAGCATAACGTGTGGCTCACGTGGCGGGGACGTTCCCTTTGTGAGGAAGGCTCTAAGAGAAGGCGGGCCGTTCTGAGAGCTGGTGATGGGGAGCTGGGAGGAGGTGAGCCGAGGAAGGCTCTCCTGATGTAGATTCTGGCCACTCAGAGCGGTCCCCCGATGGGCAGCATGGGCCTCCCATCTCCAGGGAGCCTGTCAGACAGGCGGCCTCCCCAGCCCCACCCCAGACCTGCTGATCCAGTATCCGCATTTCCGTTAGATCCCCGGGTGGTTCGCATGGTCAGTAAAATCTTGAGGGAGCCTGGTTTAGGTCCCGGGGAGAGTGGGCCATGGCAGGCCCGTGCGGCTCAGGGCATTGCTAGAAGGCGAAAGGCAGAGGGCAGGCCTCCGAGGCCAATCAGATAAAACAGGACTTCCCAGCATCCCCGGGGCCCATCCAGACCCTGAGCATCCTCCCTCTCTCGGGCCTGAAACAGGACCGGAGAGGCCCAGAGCCAGCATATGCACCAGGGGAGGGAGAAGGGGGATATGAACCCGACAGCTTTGCGTGGCAGACTCCCCGAGAGCCATGCCATCTGGAGCCCCTTTGTGATTCTGAGGAGGAGGGATGGTGGAGAGGAGAGCCGGAATATCCATAAAGCGAGGGGCGAGGGGGCAGAGGAGGTGTGTGGAGGAGAGGCCGGGGCCTCCTGTCGCCAGGAAACCAACCTGCAGCACGCCACTCTGCCCCTGACCACCTGAGGAGAGGGGTCACACATTCCATAGCCACTCAGGGTCCGTGGGAAAGCCTCCCTTTCTGCAGCCCCTGAAACGTGCCCTCCTGAAGGTCACGCCCTAGTCCTGCTCTAGTCCTGGTCCATGTGTTTGGGGGTGGGGGGGAGAGGGAGGGCTGATGTCTCGCCTCCATCTACAGGAACAGACATATGACTCTGGCCTGACCCATCAGAGCTCTGGACAGGCAATGAGGGCCAGGCCAGGGAGGGCAGAATCCAGCTGTGCCTCCAGCCTTTACTCCTGAATCAGGCAGTCCATAAACGTTTTTTGTTGGTGGTGTTTGCTTGAGACCCTTTAGCTGAGATTTCTCTCATGTACAACCTAGAGTCCTGAGTAACACATCTGTCAAAGCATCTCCCACCCTGCAGTGCCATACCGATGTGTCCATTCTCTCCCCCGGCCTGAAGCTCCTTGAGGATGTGCCCAGTGTTTGATTTAACTCTGTCCTTGATGCCTAACAGGCCTGATACACACTGAGTGGCCAGATTATTATGATCTCTGAACGCATAATAATCTGGCCACTCAGTCTATTATATATCCTATATAATAAAAGGCTAATATGCAAATTGTCCCCTCGACCAGGAGTTCGACCAGCAGGCAGGCCAACCAAACGCCCATGTCCCCTCTACCTGGCCTATGCACGAATTCATGCACCGGGCCTCTAATATATATAGTATATAGTAGCCAGATTATTATGCGTTCAGAGATCATAATAATCTGGCCACTCCGTGTATAATATCTCGGGAGGTAAGTGACGGATGGTAAGGAGCACGGTCAGACTTACACAGGATGTACGTATAGAACCACCTGCCGGGGGTAAGGGTAGCAGCAAGGGCCTGGGAGGGAGGTGACTGCAACAGTCCCAGCAGGAGTTGGGATGCCCGCAACCAATGGATGGGTGGAAAGAATGGATGGCTCTTCCTTCCTGCACTCTACAGATATTTCCTAAGCAGCCTCTATGGGCCAGGTACTGTTCAGGAAACAGCAGGGAACAGGAAAAATAAAAATATCTGTCCTCTGCCCAGCCAGTGTGGCTCAGTGGTTGAGTGTTGACCTGTGAACCAGAAATGCCATAATTCAATTCCCGGTCAGGACACATGCCTGGGTTAGGGGCTCAAGCCCCAGTGTGGGGAATGCAGGAGGCACCCCATCAATGATTCTCTCTCATCATTGATGTTTCTTTCTCTCCTTCCTCTCTGAAATCAATAAAAATGTATTTTTTTTAAATCCTTGCCCTTCAAGGGCTTAAATTCTAGTGATTGGAGAGTAGACAATAATCAAACAAGTAAAGTATAAATGCAATGGTAAAGAGGGAGAGGTATGCATGGGGAAAAGATGTACTCTTTTTTTTTTTAATATATTTTATTGATTTTTTACAGAGAGGAGGAGAGAGGGATAGAGAGCTAGAAACGTCGATGAGAGAGAAACATCGACCAGCTGCCTCTTGCACACCCTCTACCGGGGATGTGCCCGCAACCAATGTACATGCCCCTGACCGGAATCGAACCTGGGACCTTTCAGTCCGCAGACCGACGCTCTACCACTGAGCCAAACCGGTTTCGGCAAGATGCACTCTTTAGACGGGGAGGTCAGGGAAGAGTACCTTGTGGAGGTAAGATATCTACCAGCAAGCAGGGACCTGAAGGGGTAACAAACCACACGGATGCCTGCGGAGTGTTCTAGACCAAGCAGACAGCATGTGCCCAGGCCCAGAGGCAGGGATCTAGCGTGTCTGCTTGGAGATGTGGTCAGAGAGGTGGGCACGGAGAGTGGGAAGACCAGACACGAAGGGCCTTTCAGGTTGACCTCAGGGCCTTGGCACTTACACTGAATGAAGTGGGGGCCATGGGAGGGTGTCAAGCAGAGGAGGAGCACGGTCAGACTTACACAGGATGTACGTATAGAACCACCTGCCGGGGGTAAGGGTAGCAGCAAGGGCCTGGAAGGGAGGTGGCTGCAACAGTCCCAGCAGGAGTGGATGGTGGCTGATTCCAGGGAGGAGGCGGTGGAGGAGTGAGGCATGGCCAGATTCTGGGTCCTTGTAGAAGGCAGAGTCGGCTGGATTTCCTGATAGCTTGGTTGTAGGATACCAAAGGGAAGGGATAGAATTGAGATGGCTTTAAGGATGTGCCGAGGCAAGTGGAAAGATGGATGTGGCTGTTCACCAGACGGAAGGGGGCCAAAAGAGAGGAAAGCTGGAGAAGGCAGGGAGTCTGCAACGGCCTCTAGACACCCGGGGAGAGATGTCCAGTCATCATTTGGACATAGACACCTGGAGGTCAGGGCAGGGGTCAGGGCAGGGAATAGCCATTTGAGAAGTGTTTCTGAAAAGAGATAGCATTTCAAGTGATTGGACAAGCCCTAACCCATTTGGCTCAGTGGACAGAGCGTCGGACTGTGGACTCAAGGGTCCCAGGTTCGATTCCGGTCAAGGGCATGTACCTTGGTTGTGGGCACATCCCCAGTAGGGGGTATGCAGGAGGCAGCCAAGTCAATGTTTCTCTCTCATCGATGTTACTCTGTATGCCTCCCCCTTCCTCTCTCTAAAATATATTTTTTTAAATAAAGTGATTGGACGAGACAAACTCAACCATGGGGTGATGATAAAATGATGGGGAGAGAGAAGAAACTGTTCCCATCTCCCTGCTGCTGGGCTCCCACTGCCACCAGCCTCCCAGGCTATGTGCTGGGGGGGGAAGGGGTGACCAGGAGAAAGGATGGTTCGGCGCCTTCTTTGAGAATGCTTGCTGTAGACAAAGGAGTTCAGCATCCAGCATCTCCCACCCACTCCCAGCGCGTCTCTGTCCCCAGCTGAGAAACCGAGGCTCAGAGAGGGACATGGCTGACTCGAGGTGATCAGGAGGCCAATTCAGCTGGCTGAGCTGCTTGAACCAGGGCTGCAGACACGGCACACTGCTGCCAAACACAGCTTTAAAGAGATATCCCCCTCCCAGGGCTGCCAGCACAGAGGACATGACAACGTGACAAAGACCCTACATGTGAGGAGGGGGCTGAGAAAGTGTCTTGGCCGCAGGCATCACAGTGACTGGCAGATGACAGCGCTGGCACCCAGCCGGGGAGCCAGGAGGGGCAACTAGCACCAAACTCAGGACGGGTCTCCTGAGACTGACTCCCCAGCGCCCAGCCTGGAACCCAAAACTCCACCTCGCCCCCCCCACCCCACCCCAGAAACAGGGCATCCTGCTCCCACCTTCGTTTCAACACCTCTCCAAGCCTCAATTTCCTTGGCTGCGAGATGGGTGGCAAGCACAGGAACGTGTGTCACCATGCTGTCATAGCAGCTAATACGTGTTGAGCTCTTACTGTGTATGTGCAGACACTGACCTAGCCCCCGGGTTTCAACCAGATAATTATTGTAGGGCTGTGCTAGGCACTGCAAGATATTTAGCAACATCCCTGGCTTCTACCCACTAGATGCCAGTAGCATCTTTCCTCCCCAGTTACAGCCAAAAATGTCTGCAGATAACTAGCCCTGGCTGAGGACTCAGTCCGTTGAAGCGTCGTCCTGTACACCTAAAGGTTATGGGTTCGAATCCCAGTCAGGGCACATACCTAGGTTACGGGTTTGATCCCCAGTTAGGGTGTGTATGAGAGGCAACCAAATGACATCTCTCACATTGATGTTTCTCTCTCTCTCTCTCCCCTTCTCTCCCTCTCTCCCTCTCTCCCTCTCTCAAATCGAGGGGGGGGGGAGAGGAAATATATATATATATATATATATATTGCCTCAGGTGAACATTTATAAAAAGAAATGTCTGCCCAGCTGCACTGGCTCAGTGGTAGAGCGTTGACCCATGAACCAAGAGGTCACCAGTTCTATTTCCGATCAGGGCACATGCCCAGGTTGCAGGTTTGATCCCCAGTAGGGAGTGTGCAGGAAACAACCAATCAATGATTCTCTCTCATCAATGATGTTTCTATCTCTCTATCCTTCTCCCTTCCTCTCTCTCTAAAATCAATAAAAACTTTTTTTTAATGTCTGCAGACATTGCCAAGGTCGCCTGGGGCCCAAAACTGCCCTCAAATGAACTGTTCCAGGCACAGTTCTATGCCAACCAGGACATCGGCTTCATGGGGGCAAAGGTCTTTGTCTCTTTGTCAAATCTGGGCCCAAGATTTAAATTAAGGGGGGTGGGGGGGGCCTGGTTTCAGAATCTTGCTCAACCAGCCATTATCATGACTCTCAAAGGACTCTGGGAGGGCTTATAGGACCCAATATTCCATGCAGGTCTGCCACACAGAGGGTGAGAAGCCAGTAAATCTTTTATTTGAAGTTCACCTTAACTTAAAATGTATGTTAATTATAATAAATGAAACATTGCAGGAAAACATGAAGATAATTATATTTCTCTACCCCCGTCCCCATTCTCAGCCTGGGGCCACCAACGTCAAATTGCTATCCTGATGTGTATCATTCAGTGCCCTTCTCAGCATTATTAACCTACCAAGAAGGTCTCTTTGTTGTTCTTTCTCTACAACATTGGGATCACACCCTACGTCTGACTTGAAGCTTAGCCTCTCTTGTTTAACAGTGTGAGCACGTGCAGCCTTTCATGTCAAGAGATGAGGTCAACCTCATTCCTCTAAACCACATGTGTCAAACACAAGGCCCGCGGGCCAAATCCATCCCGCCAGGCCTTGCAATGTGGCCCGCACCGCGCTGTCATCACTGCACTCCGCTGCGTTTCCATCACAATGACAGTTTATGACTGTTCAGTAAACCATTCGGCCCGCGATTTAGGCTGGATTTTAGATTTTGGCCCCTTCTCTGATTGAGTTTGACACCCCTACTCTAAACAGATGCCTGGCATCCCAACACGTGAGTAAACAGCTCTCTTCGCCTTTTCTCTGAGAATGACTTAAATACCCATGTGGTTCCCTTTCTTTCTTTTTATTTCTTTATTATTATTATTTTTTTTTTTTTTTTTTTTTTTTTTTTTTTTTTTGCTATTATAAACCAAGCTGGAATAAACATCTTTGGAACTTACATCGTTACATACTTTTTTTCTTGGTTCTGTAAAAGAGATTCCCAAAGAAACTGAACCGAGGAATAGTGTGTGTGTTTTATTTTTAAATTGCCAGATTATCTTTCCCAAAAGATGGCAGCTCCCACCTCTCCCACCAGCATCATGTAAACTGCCTGCTTCCCAGCAGCTGTGCCAGCACTGGGTGTTTATCACTTTGTGTGTGTGTGTGTGTGTGTGTGTGTGTGTGTGTGTGAGAGAGAGAGAGAGAGAGAGAGAGAGAGTGTAGTGCTATGGAAGGTGATGTTTACGGATGTGGCTGCTGAGGGGAAGTGTGGCTCCACGTTCTCGTTCCACAGAAACAATTCAAGAGCATCCAGGTGAAGACAGAGGGTCGTGGGGGGAGGGGAACAGGCTGTCCATCTACGCGACCCTGAGAGGTCTTCCTCCAAGCCCTCCCCATCCTCACAAGCTGGCTCCTGAGCCCGCCCCATCCTCACTTCTGAAACGGATTTCACAACTGGGCACAACAAAGATGCCTTTGTCACTGGGAAAGAGGGAGCGACTGTTGCCAGAACATTCTGGGATCTGTTCACCCAAATCTCCATGTAGGGGGAGGCGAAGGGGAGAGGAGGGAAACAGGATGCTTCCCGCTCTGGGCCTGACCGCAGGGGTGGATGCCTTGGGAAGAGCTGGAGCAGCCCCAGACTCCCTGCCGTGCGCTCGCTGGTTCATTCCACAAATATTTGCTGAGCGCTTACAATGTGCCGGGCGCTCCGGGAAGCATGCTGCGTTTATCACTTCATGCAATCCATGCAGAAGAACATAAAGGTCAATAAAAGGGGGAACATCCTTAACCCCATTTTACAGGTGAGAAAACTGAGGGCTCCATAGAAGCAAGTCAAGACCCAAGGCCACAGAGCTAGCAAATAACACGGGAGCGCTAAGGAGGAGCAATTAATGAACTTCCAACCACCTGCACTGCCCCCCAGACTCCAGCTGTCATGTGGTTCCACCAAGGCAGCCTCCTCCCTCTGTCTCCACCCTGGCCCTTACAGCCCACTCTCCATGGGCAGCCAAAAGGATTCCTTCAAAAACTAAGCCAAGTTGTCCCTCCTCTGCTCAAAAGCTCCAAAGCAGGCGTCCTCAAACTTTTTAAAATGGGGGCCAGATCACGGTCCCTCAGAGAGCTGGAGGGCCGGACTATATGAACTACTAATTCCTACTGTAACACCTCGGCTGCGCTCACTGCCCAAAAAACCTGGCGGGCAGGATCAGACTCCTCTGCGGGCCGCATGTGGCCCTCGGGCCATAGTTTGAAGACGCCTGCTCCAAAGGCTCCCATCTCACTAGGAATAATGTGCAAAGTCCTCAGGATGGCCCTCAGGCCCTGCACAATCTTCCCACCCGGCTCCTCGCTCCCACTGTGACCTCCCCACCTTCACCTCGAACTCGCTCTCCCTCTCCAGTCCCTCCGGCCTCCTTGGTTCCTGAAACACGCTCCTGCCTCGGGGCCTTTGCACGTGCTGTTCCCTGTGCCTCACATGCTCTTCCCACAGAAGAGAGATGAAGTCATTTTCCTGAGGGGACAAATCCAGAAGGAGCAGAGCCCAGGTTCAAACCCTGGCTGCATGGCATGAGAGAGAACAAAACGCACACAGCGCAGTGAAGTCTTCAATGAGAGAGAGAGAAGGATGCTGTGTGACCCTGGGCAGGTTACTGAACCTTTCTGAGCCTGTTTCCTCACCTATAGAATAGGCAACGTAGAACTTCCCCATCAGGTTCCTGGGAGGCTACCTTGCTTGGGACATCCCCCGAGCACAGAACCGCATACATGTGGACACTGGTGTTATTATTAGATTTATGGGAAGAGATGACATTGTCAGACAGGGCCTTCTGAGAAGGCAGGAAACAAGCAAAGCGTTAATGGTAGGAACTGGAAAAGCTATGAAACACTGCAGTGGGCCAGGTGACCCAAGACGTGGGCAACGACAACGGCTCCCAGCCTGGGACAGAAGGCACGGAGGCAGAGAAGAGATGCTCCCACTTGGCTTCCCATCCTTCTTCCAGTCCCAGCACCCTGGGATCTTCCTTCCAGAAACCACTGCCCTACGGCCCAGGGCGCCCCTCCGCCAGACCTGGCCAGGTAGGGTCTCAGTGACTAACGCAGGGATGGAAGCATGACCTAAAGCAGCCAGTCAGAGCTCACTCCAGGACAACACACCAGACCCTTCCTGATCACAAACCAAGCAAGTCCTGGTGTTGCTAAGGCAGTTTGGGCTGGGTTTCCTGTCACCTGCAACCAAAGACTCCTGACCACCTAGCTCTTGCTAATCTCATCAGCAACAGCAGGGCTGTTAGTGTTGTTGTTGTTGTTGTTGTTGTTGTTGTTGTTGTTGTAAAACCTTCCCTATTTGACAGAAAGAAGGCAGGAAGAGGTCGCCGCTGGGCTGCCCAAGTACAGGAAGACACGAGGCCTGACCATGATGGTCTCAGGGTCCTAAAGCCCCAGAACAATCTGGGGGACAGTCTCCCACCACTGTAGGAACCCACTGCTTCCCCTAGCCTAGGGGGTCCGCATCCCAGGGTCTCCCCAAGGAGCATAAATAAGTACAGAACAGGGTTCAGGAAATACGACAGGCAAACCTGGGAACCCCCAGTTCTATAGCTGAGGATGGGAAAGAAAGTCCGTGACTGCCCACAGGCTACAGGAAGTGGAATCTGGGGTAACAAACCACCCTTTCTAAGGAAAAACCACCTCCTCCCCCTCTACCCATCTGAGAGAAAAGGAAGACCAACCACACACTGGAACCGCATCTCAAACTCAACTGCCCACCGGGGCTGGGCAGGTAAAGGGGTAGGGGAACCAGATGGGCATTCTTCTAAATGGCAATGAAAGTCATATCCTAAATAAATAAATAAATAAATAAAGCTCTTTTGTGCTTATTAAACACATTTTTGCTCAGTAAACTTTTTTTTTTTTTCCAAGAGAAACCTGCCACCACCTATATTTCCTAAGACATGTGCCCCTCTTGGTCTAGCTTTCAGTTTTCCATTTGATAGAAAGAATGGTTCGAAGGACCTTTGCCCATTGTCCTCTTAACTCTACTATTTAAAAAAAAAAATAGCAGGACAAGCACAATGATAAATACCAATCACATTTGGTTTCAATGTCAGGGATAGGAGGGAAGGGTGGGGACTGTGGCAAACTGAAGACTGCAAGTCTTGTCTGAAAAGGGCAGCCGCAATTCAGCTCCAGCCATGTGTTTACCTCTAGGAATGCAGGCTTGTTGATGTGGATAAATCTTTATTTAAGAAGACTGAAATTTATTTTTTATATTCATTTCTAAATTTTCATCATTGGCAATTAAAAATTTTAAAAACACTGTACAGGCCTGTTGAAACCTACTTATGGGGTCTGAGCTGCTGGCCTGAGGACCCAGTTTGAAACCCAAGGTGCTATGGACTCGTGGACCATGAATGATAGTAACACACACACACACACACACACACACCACTTATGACCACTGAAGTCAAAGAATCTGGGCGCACAGGACTCCTGGCTCAGAGCCTCCGTTTCCCCTTCTGGATGAATGGGTGAGGTGATCGCAGTCTCTTGAAGTTCTGACAACCTGATCCTACGATTCCAGTTGCTAATGATTTATTTGAATTGGTAAAGACCAAGGGTTTTTCAGCCCTCAGTTACAAAATCAATAAAAGAACTGGCAGCTTAACCAAAATGTACATGGTCTGTAACTTTGCGGAACACTATATAAATGCCCAATAAAAGAGGAATAGTTAAATAATTATTATTTTTGTAACTAATACATATGGAGAGCTTACTGTGTGCCAGGCATTGTTCTGTGAGCTTTATAGATCTAAATTCACCTAAGTCCCCCATCAAAGAGGCGGGCACTCTTTTTGGAAATGAGGAAACTGATGCACACATGTGGATAAATCTTTATTTAAGGGGCTTGCCCACGATCACACAGCCAATAAGCAGCCAGGCTCCAGAGCCCCCGCGTTCTATTGTGAAGGTGTCAGAGGTTTGATAATGACAGGCGCTTGTAGTGACAGGAGGAAGTGCACAGAAAGGTCAGGAAAAGCAAGAAAAACTCTCGTGTGCAGCGCGATCACACCTAGGCTAAGTCAAAATGCACAGAGCAAGGAGGAAATGTGCTGAAAGGTGAAACAGCGGTTTGGAAGGGTGAGATCATTTTACTCATCTTTGTTTTCCAAATGTCCTACAACGAACACAGGGACAGCAAGCACAGCCGGAGCACGGCAGAAATCCCGAGGAGCCAGCACCATGCCCAGCACTCCTACTTCCCTCCACGGAAATAAGCAGCCTCCCACGGAGCAGAGTCCCGCCCCCAGGGCCAGGCCCACCGTACAATGTGTGGAAGGTGAGAGCAAACCTGTAGGGTGGGAACAGATTTCCTCCATTTTACAGCTAAGGATACTGGGACCTAAGACTCAATTGCCCAAGGTCACGGAGCTGGTAAGTGGTGGCCCAGGACAAGCACTGCCAGAACCACACCTTAGTGGAGAGTTACCACCAGCAGCACTAGCGGTAAAAATCACCAAAGAGATAGGGTCACTGCATATGATGTGTGATCCAGGATTGGACCCTGGACTGCGGATGGGAAGGGGGCTGTAGGGGGGAGAGAAAGGGCATACAGGGCTTTTTTTTTTTGCTTTTTTTTTCATAAAGGACATTTTTTAGAAAATAGGTGAAATTTGGATATAGAATGGGTCGTATAATTTAGCACCAATGTTAAACTTCCTGATTTTGTTTATTGTACTGTGGTCATATAAGAGAATATCCATGGTCTTAGGAGACAGATGCTGAATTATTAGGATCATCATGTCTACAATTTCTTTCAAGTGGATCAAAATAATAAAAATAATAAAATAATAAAAATAAAAATGTGTGTGTGTGTGTGTGTGGAGGAGGAGGAGGAGAAGGGGAGAAGGCAAGGAGATGAGGGATGATAAAGCAAATGTAGCCAGTGGCCAACGACTGGTGAATCTGGGTGAGTGCTCAGTATTCATGAAATGTTAAAATAAAAAGTTATCAAAAAATTAACCTTGAAAAAATGTACTGAATTGCCCATAAATACAACATACTGGGGATTTGTGTCTAGATGCCTGTGTGTATGTAGGTCTGTACGGCACACACCGCCAGGAACACACATAGAACATGTCCCCCTCCTTGCTCCATAAGAGAGTGCCTCTGCCGAACGGGCGTAAGGAAATGTGCTTTGACACACACTCCCCCACTGTATTTACGATCTTTGTGATGAACAGCAAATAAATCTTAAAAACCACCCAATCAACAGCCTGGCCGGCCAGCAGCCGGTGGCTGGGACCACACAGAGCTCCCTCTGCCCTCCCTGTGCGGTAAGAGCTGGAGGCCAAAGGATGCTGGTCCGCAGCCACTCCCCACACTGGGTCCACACTCCCCCAAAGTCAAGGCCACTTGTTAAGAAAGTGGCAGGAACCCTCTTTCACTCACCCACTCACTCCTTGGACCGGCACTAACAGAACACCCAGACGGTGCTGGGTGGGGGACTTGTCAGTGACCCCAGCAGACCAGGGTCCTGGCCTCACATGACATATTCGAACGGGGGAGGCGGACACTAAAAGAGCCAACAGGATGCTTTCGGAGAGGGACAGGTACCCAGAAGAACGGGCGTGGTGATGTAGAGAAGGGACCAGAAGGCCCTCTGAGGAAGTGACACTCAGAGACAGGGAGGGGCACCTGACACAGAACACAGTCAGAGGGGCTGTGGCGAGAGGAACAGCAAATGAAAAGGCTCGGGGGCTGCGCTCGGGGGCTGCAGCCGGCCCGGGCCCATGTAAGAACAGAAGCACGGTGAGCGCTGGGGGAAATGAGGTTGTGTGGTGAGCAGATGAGAAAGCCGAGGTGCAGAAAGGGAAAGCTCCTTGCCGGGGATCACATGGCCACCGAGGGGCAGAGGGTGTGGGCCAGACTCCGGGTGCAGTCACCACACGGCAGAAAAACCCTCCTGCACCTAATTCCCTCAGCCCACACTCACTCGCATGCCCCTGGTGATGTCAGAAAACATCAGGCTATCTCAGTCTCAAGTCTCCAAAAGTCTGTGCAAAAAAAATACTTAGCGGATCTATAAATCAAGATAACCGCATTTCGTAAGAAAACACGGACATGTGTTTAAGGGGGGGGGGGGAATGTTTTTCATTCAACCAACATGTAATGGGCCCTACGATGGGCCAGGCCTTGTTCTCGGTGCCAGAGAGACAAAGTGAATAAGAGCGAGGCAGGTAAAACAGGAGCGAGGAAGTGGTGAGCGAGGGGTGGAGCGCGGCTTCGGATGGTGGGGGAGGGGTCGCTGAAGACTCCTGAAGGACAGGACATTGAGCAAAGGCCTGAAGGAGGGAGCAGCAGGAGATACTGGGAGGAAAACATTCCCAGACAGAGCATGTGAGAAGACCCTGAGGCAGGAGCATGTCTGACGCATTTGCAAAAGGGTAAACGAGGCTGAGAGGGGATGAGGGAAGGACTAAGCGAGGAAGTGAGGGAAGGAGTAAGAGCAAGAGGAGATTCTGGAATTAGTGCAGCAGATTGCACAACCGTATGAATATTCTCAAACCTCTAACTCCTACACTTGGAGAAAGTGAGGCTTATGGTGTGTACATCATATCACAATTAAAAATAACTGTATGAGCCCCAGCTGGTTTGGCTCAGTGAATCGAGCGACAGCCTGTGGACTGAAGAGTCCCGGGTTTGATTCCGATCAAGGGCATGTGCCTAGGTTGCGGGCTTGACCCCCCAAGAGGGGGTGTACAGGAGGAAGTCGATCAGTAATTCTCTCTCATCATTCACGTTTCTATCTCTCTATTCCCTCTCCCTTCCTCTCTGAAATCAATATAAATATATTTAAACAAAAGTAAAAACAATTGTATGCCCAAAACCGGTTAGGCTAAGTGGGTAGAGCATCTGCTTGCAGACTGAAAGGTCCCAGTCAAGGGCATGTCCCTTGGTTGCGGGCACATCCCCAGGAGGAGGTGTGCAAGAGGCAGCTGATTGATGATTTTCTCTCTCATCCATGTTTCTAACTCTCTAACCCTCTCTCTTCCTCTCTGTAAAAAATCAATAAAATATATATATTTGTTAATTGTATGAGAAAAAAATATATAAATGAGGAGACGGGTGAAGCAATGGGGGCAGACCTCACAAAACCTTCTCGGCCATTCTAAGGAAGGGCTTTCCTTTGGCTCTGAGGGAGGTGGGGGCCAGGGGAAGGCTGTGAGCAGGGCAAGGTCTGAGCTGCCGTGGTGTTAGCTGGGTCCCTTGCACTGTGTATGGAGCCCAGAATGTGGGGGGTCAGATGGCAGCAGAGGAGGTGGCTGCAGGAGCTGTGCGTGGCCCTTTCCCGCCGTGTGTCTGTGGGCCACAGTGCCCTTCACCGGTGAAGTGGCCTGGAAAAAACGTTTGTCACAGGACAGAGGTGAGGGCTGACAGCGGTAAAGTGTTGTTATGAGGGCTCTGGGTGAAGGGTGGGGTCGAGGGTGACATCAAACAGCTGTTAACCATGCAAATTAGTTTCCTGAGCTGAAAACAGGGGTGCCTCCCTCCTTCACAGGAAGCAGGGGCATCAACAGCCCCGCCAACCAGGGGCCACTAGCACAACCTATCCACGCCCAGGTCACACACAGGGGCCCAAACTCCTCTCCCGGGGGGACCCGCTCAGAATCCGTATCCACGGGGAGGCTGAGACCCAGACGGGGCACGGAGGTGGCCCTGGTCACACAGCAGCGTGGAAGCAAACCCGGAATTCGGCTGCGGGAGGAAGCGTGGTCCTCCCTCCTGGATGGGTGTCCAGGCTGTAGGCAGGCGGTGGCTGCTGGGCCCTTAGGAAGGCCACCGTGCCGAGCTGAATTTCAGACCATCCATTAGACGATGTCACACCCGTGCTGAAAAACCCCCAGGGGCTCCTCACCCCACTAACGACACCCAAACTGCTCACCAGGCATATGAGACCCAAGCCAAGCTTACCTCCCCAACCCCCCCTCCAACCAATCTGGCCTCTTGCTGTTTCTCAAACAAGCCAAGCACGTGCCATTCCATCTACCAGGACACATTTCTCCCAACTCTTCCCGCAGCTGGCTCCTTCTCTGCCAAGAACCCACCTCCTCAGAGAGACCTTCCTGGGCCACTCCATCTCAATAGATGCCACCAACCCTAAATTGAACATGTCTCCATTTTATTTCCTTCTTGGTATATCTCTTCCCCTCCTGTGTGGACTTGAGCAAGTTACTCCACCTTTCCAGGCCTTCGTTTCCCCATCTGCAAAATGGGTACAATGATGCTACCTATTCTGCCTCAGAGGGCTGTTGCAAGGGCTCCAAGAGAGAATCCACACAAAGCACTCAGCACAGTGCCTGGCACCAAGGAGCAGCTCCTGTCACGTTCCCACGTGATCTCTTTGGAACATTGGAATATTCCATGAGGGTAGGAACTTTGTCCTTCTTGTCCTGACCACACGCCAGCACCTAGCCTGGTGCATATATTAATAGTACATATTTAATGTCCGTTTATTGAAGGAGTAAGTGAATTTGTGAATGAAAGTATCGACTGCCCAAGCCCTGCTCTGAACGGAGAGCAGCTCCATAATGAAAGCCACTCCCTCCCCCCAGCAAGGCGGAAAGTACAAGACCCCGGATCCTGGTGGCCGATGCCACCTGCTTCCACCAGCCTTCATGCCCGAGTCCTGCCAGCCTGAAATGGCCTCGCTCCCCTGGCCCACAATCAAGAGATCATCTGTCAGTTCCACCCTGGGGAAGGAACCAGGAGGGTAAACACAGATTGAGTGTCTGACCACAAGACAAAAGAAGGGTGGGCAGGTCCCCTGCTGGCCCTCACGGAGCCGAGAAAATAAAACTTTAAAGTCCACGCAGGACTGGGGGACTAGAGGGCTTCCCTCCTTCCTGGGGTGGGGGGGGTCCCCCCAGAGAACAGGAAAGGCTACCGCAAGTCCTGGGGTGAGCCTGACCTTGGCTCTGTGCTCAGCTGCGTCAGGCACCTGAGTGGCTACGCTCGCTCCTCACAGGGCTGCCATCATCTCCTCTGTGCAGATGGAGAGACCCGGGCGCAGAGAGGCAACAGGATTGCCAAAGGTCACACAGGGGCCGAGATTTGAACCCAGGCCTTTTGTCTCTAGGATCCACACTCTTAACCAGTAACCCAAGACACCCTACTGGGTGATACGAACAAACTGTACCATGTTAATTAACGTAAACGCATAAATATATTGGGTTGTCCCGACTGGGAGAAAGGGATGCCATTGGTGTCCCGCGGGTAGCGGCCACAGGTGCTCGTAAACACCCTACAATGCACAGGACAGCCCCCCACAACAAAGAATGATCTCACGCCAGTAGGTCCATCGTGCTGAGGCCGAACACAAATCCCCAGAGAAGGGCCACCCAAGTCCTCTCCCCATAACTTTCAGGATGGAACCCTGAGCAGCTGCAGGGCCACCACCCTTCGCCAGAGTTCACTTTCCTCTAGGAGCCACATCTTCTTCAGGGGTCGGTGGGGGAGTTGGGGGAGATTCACCTGCAAAACAATGAGATTCAAACCCACCCCCCACCCCCACCCCCGGCTTGATCTTAAGTTCTGTCTCGTAAACTCTGAAGCTAGAATCAGCTCTGACCTCCCTCTGTGCCTGGGGAACAAGGATGGTGAGACACCGCATGCCAATTTGAGGATCAGCCCATCCCGATCACCCACTTCCAGCCAGGATTGCAGCCAGAAAGCCTGTGTCTATTGGAAAAAAAAAAAGGAAAAAAAAGGGAGAACCCGGCTGGTGTGGCTCAGTGGCTGAGCGTCAACCTGTGAGCCAGGAGGTCATGGTTCACTTCCCAGCCAGGGCACAGGCCCGGGTCGCAGGCTCAGCCCCCGGTGTGGGGTAGCATGCAGGAGGCAGCGGATCAATGATTCTCTCTCATTATTGATGTTTCTATCTCTCCCTCTCCCTCCCTCTCCAAAATCAATAAAAATATATTTAAAAGGGGGGAAAAAGGAGAAAAATCACAAAAATCTGAAAAGGCAAGCTCTGCAGCCCGGCGTGGCCTGCTCAAACTTAACTCTCGCCAAAGCTTTAAGAGTGGGGGGCTGTGAAACAATAACCACGTGGGTTCCCTGACCTGAGGGAGTGGCCCCAAGCCCAGCAGGTCTTCCGCTCCCTGGCCTGCTAAAGAGGACACTCTCTAAGAAAGGGGTGCCCTGGGGCCTCCAAAAGCAACCCCATCCTCCTCTTCTTAACCTGACAGACAAATGGTTATGAGGGCAAACACCAGAATAATGGTGAATGGGTGTCCAGTGTGCTCATTTGAAGAAAACTCGTTCAAATGCACGAGTTCTCGCATCTTCACTAGGGTCACCCTCCCTGAAGGATAAGAAACCACGTTTGCTCTATGTTTTCCTGGCCTCGAACACTGTCTAGAATAGGGGTGTCGAACTCAATCAGAGAAGGGGCCAAAATCTAAAATCCAGCCTAAATCGCGGGCCGAATGGTTTACTGAACAGTCATAAACTGTCA
This sequence comes from Pipistrellus kuhlii, assembly GCF_014108245.1. Classification (NCBI taxonomy): domain Eukaryota; kingdom Metazoa; phylum Chordata; class Mammalia; order Chiroptera; family Vespertilionidae; genus Pipistrellus; species Pipistrellus kuhlii. Next base: position 23,965,540 of record NW_023425562.1, read on the forward strand.
TTGTGATGGAAACGCAGCGGAGTGCAGTGATGACAGCGCGGTGCGGGCCACATTGCAAGGCCTGGTGGGACGGATTTGGCCCGCGGGCCTTGTGTTTGACACATGTGGTCTAGAATATACGGCAGGTGCTCCATCCATGCCAGCAGGCTGAGAGAAACAACCCAATTTCTTTACAGTTTTACCTTTTCATTGCTCTGTTTCCTTTGCATAGAAGATGAGGCCCATCTAACTCCTGCTGACACAGGACTTTATCACCAAAATATGTTCGCCCAGACGGTGTGGCTCACTGGTTTAGCACCGAACTGTGAACCAGGTCATGGTTCAATTCCTGGTCGGAGCACATGCCCGGGTTGCAGGCTCCATTCCCAGTGTGAGGTGTGCAGGAGGCAGCCAATCGATGTTTCTCTCTCATCACTGATGTTTCTATCTCTCTCCCTTTCCCTTCCTCTCTGAAATCAATAAAAAATATTTAGAAGAAAAAAATTTGTTCACTGACTTCCTGATGATGGTCAGCACAATGCAAAGCGATCTGGTCCAGACTCTCCAGTACCCGAAAGCTCCGATAATCTGCACCTTTTGGCTTCATTCTTGCCCACCTGGGCAGTCCGGAAGTCTCACAAAGGCAATAATCTTGGTCATAACCACAGCATCATGACCAGGGTAGTAGTAAAGAATGCGGGCTATGCAGCAAGAAACCCCAGCTCTGTCCGGCTCTGTGATCTTGGGGAAATTACCTGGCCTCTCTGTGCCTTCGTTTCCTTTTTAAAATGGGAAGCACAATAACACCTGGAAATTCCGAGTGGATGCACAATTCCTGTGCTCAGGGCTGGCACACAGTTAGCGCTATGTAAGCGTTAGGAAACTATTATCGCTATTGCAACAGCGTCAAACACATGTGTCAAACACAAGGCCCGCGGGCCAAATCCGTCCCACCAGGCCTTGCAATGTGGCCCGCAATAGCGATAACAGTCGTGCTGAAACCGCAATTCCTTCTGTTGGATGTTTGTAAAAACTACATTCACATCCATATGCATTCTCTTCTATGAAAAGGGTATAACAAATAGGATTTAACATATTTTTTTTCCTTTTTTATCTTCCTGCTTGTCTTTCCCCATAAGACATGCATCTGTCTAGCCTTTTCTCCAAGCTCCTGTGATGTTATACATACAATGTCCATGTGTACATTACAGTTTATTGTCTGTTTTCCCAAAGCGGAACTGTGTTGTATACACTTCTTAGCCTCCTACTTTCCGCAACACAGCCCCATGAGAGTCCCCCAAGTCACGGGTAGGCCGTTCTGTGTCGGTGACTGCAGAATGAAAAGCGTGCCCCCCACCCCATTCCCCGGAACTGCTCCCTGGTGTCAGACTAGGAGCACAGAACATTTAAAAAAAAAAAAAAATAGTGACAACTCAAAACCACAGTTTCTTGTTTTGGCAAGCGGAGCTCCAATGAGAAGACAAGCTCTGGGCTCCCACCCCCGGAACGCAGAACCACAGAGAGTATTCTGGGAGCCTTCTGCTCGCACACCCCGGATCCTCAGGGACCCTGGCCCAGCCCAGGCAACGGGGCAGCCTCCCTGCGTGCCTGGGAGTAACAGGTCTCTGCCCTCAGCCGAGGGAGCCCCTTCCCCTAGCCACCCCGAATGCTATGGCGGGCTTTTGGGGGGGGGATGTGCAGCAATGCGGGGGGTACAGGCAGCTGAGGCTCTCCCTCTTCCCACCACTGCCCAGCCGGCATAGCCGGCACAGGATCTGCTGGCACCTGCTCCTGAGATCTCCCTCCTTGCAGGCAGGGACGCCAAACCAATCCAACCAAGAAGTAGGTGGGCTCAAGGCTCACTCAGCCTCCTCTTCAAGGGCAAGACTTCAAGCCATAAACCAACAACCTCAGCTGCCCCCCCCCCACTTGCTGCACATCCCCCCAAAAAAGCCCGCTATAGCATTCTGAGCACCTACTATGTGCCTGGCAGGAGCTTTAACCTCAGGTTCATTCAAGCTTTGCAACACCCCTATGACACAGGTACTATGCCCGTTGTACAGAGGGGGAAACTGAGGCATGGCAGCCTGGCCCCAGAGCCCCACACTGAAGCCTCAGGCAATGAACAGACACGAAGCACAGAGAAGGAACTGGCAGCCTGACATTTTCATTCTTCTACAGCCCTGGCCGTTTTGCGGAAGAGAGAAAAGAAGTCACAGAGGGGAAGTAACTGGAGGAAGCCCAGGCTGAGAGGGTCAGGGTCACACAGACCTGGGTCGAATTCCAGTTTTGCCACCTTCATAAATCATGTAGCAAACCCTTTGTAAGCCAGTGAAGTGGCCGGGGACATGAGTCCTGGGGTTGCTCAGATGTTGGCAGCGCTGCCTACAAGACCCAGGGAAGCTCGCTTACACTACCTTTGCCTCAGTTTCCCCATGTGTCCATGGGGATCCCAGCAGCACTTTCCCCTGAGGGATGTTGGGAAGTTCAAATGAGCTGGTTCATGCAAAGTGCTTAGAACAGTCAATGGTGCCTCCGTCTCAGCTCCCCTGCAGTAACAGCTATGATGGTTGTCATCCTCATCAATACTGTCCAAGAGCACACGGCACAGGGAGCACTCAGCCCCGCGGGAGCTTCTGAAGGTGGCGATCCACTGCTCAGAACCAGAAGCCAGGGAAACTTCTCTCACAGCCCCTGCGCTGTCTCCCCAGAGAGAGCCGGCATCTCTCCCCGAGGGCTGCCCCTGCCTTTCCGTGACTCACACACACACAGAAGAGGGCACCTAAGCTGTCGGTCCCCCTTGGAGGTGGGGAACGGGGTGCAACCCAGTCCCTAAAGGAAGCTGGAAAAGATGGGAAGAATCTGGGGAAAGCACAGAGTCAGTCCCAGGCCCAATAAGCCACGGGCTCCTGTGGCCAGAGTTCAGGTGGTCCAAACAAAATCCACTCAGAGCCCCAGCCCTCCTTTCTGTGCTGACAGGGATCTCACGTTCTCCAGGCAGCCCTCCCGGAAAACCCTTCGTCTCTGGATGCTGGAACCCTATAATCCTAATCACCTATGTTGTGTAATTATCATATAACATAATAATTAATCATAACAACTAATACTTATATATCTTACTGCCTTCCAGGCATGTTCTAAGTGCTTTCTATGTATTTAATATAACTCATCCTTTTTTAAAAACCCTCTAAGATAAGATCTATTGCCCCCCCCCCATTTTACAGATGAGAAAAGTGAGGCTCAGAAAGGATAAGCCATTTGCCTAAGGTCACAGAGCCTAAGGTCACAGAGCCCCAGGACTTGACCCCAAGTGGTCTAGTTTCAGAGCCCAGCTTTGCACTTGAATTGATGTAAATCCCCACCCTCCAAGAGACTGTCCTCCCCTTGAGGGCAGGAACCTAAGACTGGCTTTTCTGCACCTCCCACAAGGTTCCGTTTGTACAAAGGCTTCCTTTTCCCTGGCAATTGGAAGCTTAAAACCAGGGACCCACGGAGGCCAGGGCGGCCCCTCCATGCCTGGCTCTGCCCACGTGGAATTAAAAGCAGGGCGGGACTACTGAGCATTCTTCCGTTCTCCCAAGCCAGGGGGTTGGGGGTAAAATCCCTTAGCAAGTATAAAAGCCGGGAGGAGAGAGTGGGAAGACAGAAGAGAATCACAACCTGCAGGCTGCCAGCGTCGCTGCTGCGTGGAAAGCTTTGGTAATTAACTGTTCCCGAAGCTCGGAGCCCTGGGCTTTCAACAAGAAAGGTCTTGGTTGTTGAGAGGCTGTGTCTGAGGGAGCAAACCGAGAGAAGCCTGCAGATCACAAACACGGTACGGCTGGTCGGGTTGCACAATCAGTCCATCTCTGACACCAGCCTAGTGACACCCAAAGGACAAGGCCCAGAGGAAGCCTGGATTCCCCTCCCCTCGTTTTACAAGCGGGGAAACTGAGGCCAGGACAGGTGACATGACTGGTCCAAGATGTCACAGTTGGAACAGCTCCTCTCAGCAATGACAGGTCAATAAATAGAAATTATAAACTCAGGAAATTAAAAATGCCAAGGAGATAATGTGGGAGTAGAGTAACGAGAACTCTTTTTTTTGTATTTCTTTAATAATAAGAATGGTTGATTCCAATCAATTTCCATTATTCCAGCTTCCTCAGACTCTACATGCGGACGATGTGAAGCCACAGCGAACCCACACACAATCTATATCTGTGCCGCCCCATCTAGGGTAAAGGCTTTCTTCCCCATTAACAGAAAAATCGCTTTCCTCTCTGCCTTCCAGACCGAGGAGCAGGGAGTGGCTCAGAAGGAGAAGTGAGGAGTTCCCTAGAATCTGACATTGCTCAGAGATGGCAGAGCTGTCTACATCTTTAATTCAGAAACTGCCAGCTTCAAACTGAGCAGATTCTTTTTTTTTTTTTAACTGTGAGAGATGGATTGGGGGGGGTAGTAGAATGTTAACCCTGCCTTATTCTCACAGGCCTTTCTATAATAGATGGGTCCTTTAGCCAAATGGTTTTCAATGCCTCTGCAAAACTCAACCCCATTCCCCGAAAACAAACACACACACACACACACACACACACACACACACACGCCCTCTTTTCACAGATTGAAGGGCTCTCTCCTCCCGAGTTGGAGCTCGGACCTCACACAGCCCCAGCTACACCCCCAGCCACTAGATACCCCATGCGAGTCTCCTCTTCCTTTTGTGCCCCCTACCCCTACCCTCCAGACTGGAAGCTGCAGAGCCTGGCTCTGGGTCCCTAAAGGAAACACCACCGCCCCCACCAGCCCTTCCTGAACCAGGATTAAAAGACTTCCCAGAGCTGAGGAGGGAGTAAATGAGGTCCCAGCAGGAGGCACGGAGATTAAAGCCCCGGAGTCGCCTAACTCTCAGAAACGCCTGGTCCGGTCCCACCCCCTCCACCGCGAAGCCACTTTTCTCACTTCCTAGGAGAGTGAGGAAGCGGCCCCTTCCTCCCTCTCACAGGAGAAAGAAAAAAAAAAGGAGGGGGGAGGACGAAATGCAGCACAGGAGAGGGGTTGAAAGCACCAGCTGGGCCTGCCCTGCTTCAAAACCCACCGTCCCCAACTAACCAGTGACTTCTGGGCACTCAGCCTCCCTGGAGCCACTCTCCCACCTACAACCTGGGGGGTATGCTCGTCCCCGCTTCCTGGGCCACTTGTGAAGGTTAAACGTCCTGATGACACAGGCAGGCGCCGGCCACAGAGGGAGCGCTCGGTTGTTATTTTACAGATATCTGTCGCTGTGGTTTTGAAACTTAGAGATGGGGGGGCGGGGGGGGGAATGGTGAGCGTTTGGGTTGCCAAGTCGTGAGCTCTAGCCCCGCTGTCCCCAAGCTCCGGGAAGAGCGTGTGCGCGGGGCCCAGGAGTCCTGCGCGGGGTCTTGTCCAGGTCCGTCCACGCTCCGGGCTTTGGGCTTTGTCCTGCGCTCCTCGGCGCGGGGGCACGCCGGGCTCCAGCATTTCCAGGTTCGGTCCCGGAGGAGGACCCAGGGGTGCACCCGGGGCGGCGGCGAGGAAAGCCCTGGCGACCCACAAGCAACAGCAAAAGCTCTCCAGGCGCTTGGGTCGCAGAGCCCTTGCCTCGCGGATGTAACTAATTTTAAAACTATTCCAAAGGCGCGGAGGGGAGAGAAGGAAAAAAGACAAAAGGGCAGCGCGCCCGGGGAGAAACGAAGTGCGGGAGACCCCGGGACGGGGCTGGACCGCGGGGCCGGCCAGGAAGGCGACAGCCCGGCCAGCTCCGGAGGAGCCGGGAAGCCTCACTCCTCCGCGCGCCCTGCGGGGCGCCCCTGCCTGCGGCGGCTCTCGCGCCCCCCGGGATCCGCGGCCACAGGTTGTGGGGACCGCCCCGCGCCGAGGCCCCGCGCCCCGCCGGCCCCGCGCTCCCCGGGGGAGGCACTCACCGACTGCAAGAAGCGCAAGGTGCCCACGTAGTCCCGCTCGGTGCCCAGGATCTCGTTGAGGACGCACAGGCGGAGGCGCAGCTGGCGCTCCGACTCCCGGGCGGCCGCGCACGGACCGGAGCCGGGCGCCGCGGCGCCGGGGGCCCGGGGGTCCGGAGGGGCACCGTGCTCAGCCCCATCGCCGCCGCCGCCGCCGCGATCGCTGCCGCCGGGGACCTCCATTCTAGCGCAGCCGCGTGGCGCCGGCTCCTTCCCCCGCCTCCCCGCGCGGAGGTCGCGCCGAACGGCGACTCAGGGGTCCAAGCACCCCATCCCGGACGGGGCGCGCCGCCGGCTCAGCCGCGGGCCGGGCGCTCGGCGCGGCGGGCGGGCCTGGGGGCGGGGGCCGGGCTGGGGGCGGAGGCAGCGCGCGCGGAGGCTGGACCGGAGGCGGGAGGGGGCGGAGGAGGCGGCCTTCGGGGCTCCCAGACGGCGGGCCCCCGCCACCCGCCCGCCCGCCCAGGGAGCGTCTGCCAAGTGCCACGCCGCGCTGAGCCGCAGAGACGCGCCGCCGCGGCGCTGGGCCGGCGACTTGGGAAGCTCTGCGCGGCGGATCGGGGCGCCCGCAGCCGGCGCCCGGGCGGGAGGAACCTCCGGAAGGGGCCCGGCGGAGCTCGCAGGCTCGCGCACGAACTCTGCCCCCGATCGCGTGGCGCCCCCACCCCCGCCGCGGGCTACGCCACTCCCCCCGGCACGGGCGGCCCCCTCGCGCCCAGGCACACGCACGCCGGTCCGGCCGCCGCGGCCGCTGCAGGGCCGAGTCCACGCCGGGTTGGAAAAGCTCGCGGCGGAGAGCTCAGGAGCAAGCCCGCCCCGACACGCGCGCCCCCGTCGGCCCCAGGAAGAGAGGGGAGGCCCCGCGCGCGCGATGGCACCTCTGGGACACCCAGCCCTTTCGGTGCCCTGGGGCACTACCACGACCTTGGGGAGAAACACGCGTGATTCCTTCTCTCTCTCTCTCTCTCTCTCTCTCTCTCTCTCTCTCTCTCTCTCTCTCTCTCTCTCTCCCCTCTCCATCTCCCTCTTTCCCTCTCTCCCTATCTCCCTCTCCCCCTTCCCTTATTTTTTCCTTCTATCCTGCCTTTTTTTCCTTCTGAACTTCCATGAGCAGAGCCTACCCTCTCCACATTCCCCAGAAGGAGTGATCTGCTCTCAGTTACTGATTGACAGCTGCTCTGCCTGAGCCCCCTTCCATCCACTCTGCCAGGGATGGGGTCTCCTAGTCCACGCTGCTGTGTGACAGATGGCTTCCCCCACCTCACAGGAAGGTCTGATGCTCAGGTTCAAATCTCATCTCCCCCACTTGCTAGCTGGGTTTTCTTGCCTCGAGAGCCTTAGTATTCTCATCAATGCAATGGGAATAAAAATGGTACCTAGCTCCCAGGATCCTTCACACCGTTATGTGTAAATCCATAGGGAGTTTTTGGAGCAGTGCCCAGCACTTAGAAAGATCTCTATAAATGTTTATTCTTAATTAGTATTACGTGTATAAACAGCCCTCTTGGCCAGACCCCATTCTCCAAACTGCCCATATAATCCTGATTCACTGGCCAGAGATTTTATTATCTCCTCAATGGATTAGCTATTTCACAGAATATCCCCCTGTAGATTATAATTACCCTTTAGGTAGGAACATTATTGCTTATTTATTTTCTGTTCCAAACTCCCAGGATTGTACTCCCACTGGCCTCTGGGTAAATACTGGGACGGCCTAAAGACACAGGACAAGAGTGGGGTCGCTTTGTTCCTTTGGGCTCATGGACAAGGTGGCATTTGATCTGGGCCGTGGGTAAGTGAAGCTCCCCTGGGCAGGTAGAGGATGTGAAACGGGTGAACCTTCCGGGTTTGGGTAGTGGAGTCAACTATGTCCAAAAGGTGGCTGCCTGCTAAGGTTCTCAGAAAATTGTAGAGAAGTTTGGAGTAGCTATCCTGTATGACCTTAGACTGATCACAACACTTCTCTGAGCCTCAGTTGCCTCATCTATAAAATGGGAACCTTTGTAAAAGGAAAAAAATGTGTGTAAAACAGGGTTCCTCAACCTCAGGACTGTTGATGTTTGGGGTGATTCTCAGTTGTGGAGAGGCATCCTTTGCTTTGAGAACATTCAGCAGCATACTGTACCCACTACACACCAGATACCAGTAGCACTCCCTTCCCAGTTGTCTCCAGACTTTGCCAACTGTCCCCGGAGGGACAGAATTGCCCCCAGTTGAGAACCATTGATACAAAATATCTGACAATAAATGGCACAGAGTAGGTGGCCAATAAATGTTAGCCAGCTTCCCAGCTGTATCCCTGGAAGATTTCCTTCACCTTCAGAGAAATTTGCTATTATGTATCATACGTCACCCAAGAATTGGCCCACACTGCCAAAAAGACCATCCAAACATTTCCAAATTTATGGGTGGAACCTACCCTTGGCTCACCGCCAACCCTTCTATATTCTGTTAATCCCTCTGATCCCTCTGGAATATTTCTCCCCACCATCCCATCCCCAGTGAAAAATGATACAACTTTTAACAAATTACTTCAGCTCTCTGTGCCTTCTTTTCCTCATCTGTGAAGATATCATAAGGTAGTTGCAAAGATTCCTAAGTTAATACACAGAAAGTGCTTAGAGCAGATACGTGCTCAATAAGTGAAGACTTACTTATTCAACTCGGGGGTTGAGTGCTGAATTCATTTGGCTGCAGTTGGCAGCAAGGAGGAGAAAAGTGGGCTACTGGTGGGTTAAAACAAAGACATTGCTTATCTGACAAAACACACAAAGGAGATGGGTTCCTCTGGCTGGTTCAGGATTTGGTGACATCATGAAGGACCCAGGTACCTTCAACCCTGCCACCCCCGTCATGGTGGCTTTTCTCCCAAGTCTTAGAGCCTCTGTTTCACAAGATGCTACTCAATGGCAACATCACCCGCTAAACAATAACTCTAAAGCAGGAAAGAAAAGAAAAGGGGGGAAAGGGGTGAAGCTCTCCTCTGGCCTCTCATCAGAGAGAGAAGACTTTCCCCAAAGTCCCCGGCATACAAACTTTCTCTTACACCTCACAGGCCCGCCCAAGTCACATGACCACCCTTAAATAGTCCCCGACCAAAAGCAGGGTTGTCACTATCAAGTTAGAACAGGCCTGCTCCATCTCTCGGGACATGGCTGCCTGGACAACCTAGGTTCTGTTGTCCAGAGAGAAGTGTCTGCCACAAGCACCTACTACAGGCTGGGCACTGAGTGAGATCCTGGGGTTACAGAAGTGATAAGACCAACAACATCAGGCCCTCGGGCAGGGGTCCAGCAGTGAGCACAACAGATAAGGCTTCTGCCCCCCTGGTGCTTCCAGTCCTGTGCAGGGAGAGAGGGACAATAACCAAATTAACAACCAATCAATGAACACACAAACAAACAAGCAAGATCCTTTCAGCTTCTCCAGAGTTGGTTGGTGGCACCTTCAGGCCTCTGCATCAGGTGACTGCCTACTCAGATCACATGACTCAACCAGGGGCTCCGCACTGGTGTCATCAATGGGGACTCCCTTGGTCCAGGGCCTGGCTGCCTCCCAGCTATTCCTGGCGTAGTGCAACTCAAGGAACAAACATGACTAAGCAACACAAGCTGGGGGAGGTTTTTTCTTACCCCTGTTTCAGCCTTGGTCTCTCCTCCCTCCTTTCCCATTGCCTCCCCCGATAACCTCCAGGATCTCCAGTAGGGAGCCTTAGATCCTTGTATATGTCCAGGGCAGGGCCTAAAACAGGCCATAACTGGGAAACATTCATGAAAAGATCAGAGAAGGGCGGGGGGGACTCAGTTTGGGGGTTTGGGAGGAAAACCATGATAATGATAAGGAAATTCTCTCCTTCAGGGACACTGTAGAGTTTCTGTTGCCATGCACTTCGCAAATAGTGGGAAATACCATTTTGTTTCTATTGCGTAAGTTTTACAATTGCAGGGAAGAAAATGCTGCTTGGAAACATTAGATAGTTCCTCATTCCATGATAAGATGCTTTCAGATTCTGCAGGCTCAGGATTCCAAGGCCCCTTTCTCAAGCCCTGCTCAAAAACAAGAAAACACGAGGAAAAACAAGGGGTGATTTGGTCCACCCCTAGTTGAACGAGCCAGGTGAGAAGGGAGTATTCAGACCACCTAGGATTACCAGTCATTTCCCAAAAGCAAAAGAGTTCTCCGTAAGTGAGGCCAGCTACCCAGGGAGTCCTTTCCCCATTCTGAGAACCAGTTGCAGCTTTCTGAAAAGAGGAGCCACCTCCACACTTGGCATTGGACAGAACAGCTGACAGCTCAACCCAACGCTAGACACGCAGGCCAAGGTTCATTTCTGCAAACCAAACTGTAAGGCTCTTTCTGATCATTTTAATTGAGCCACCCCCGAAAAAAATGCCCAAGTCAAATCTTCTCCAAAGGAAGCCTTGCTGTTGGGAGCAGATCTCTCCAGAAGATTCTGGTTCAAGGTTTGATTCAAACAAAATAGATACTAGATTACATCGGGGTTCCAGAGCCTTGCCAATTGTATTCCTGCCTGGAAGGAAATACAGCCTGGAGGAAACAGAGAAGGACAGGCTTAGGACCCTGAGTTTGAATCCCCACTATACCACTGATAAGTGTGCCTTCTCCTTTCCCAGCCTTGGACATTCTTGTACCTGTAGAAACCCACTTCCTGGGTTCAAATCCCAGCCCCACCACTTCCCTATTGTGTGTGTGTGTGTGTGTGTGTGTGTGGCTTTGTGCAAGCAACTTAATTTCTCTGGACTTTGATGTGTCTCTTTGTCCAATGGGAACAATAAGAGTTCTAACCTCACAGAGTTGTTGCATGGAATAAAATAGTTCATAGATCCAACGGGCTCAGAATGCCGCCTGACACTCACGTAAGTAATAGCTATTGTAACGGGGGGGGGGGCCTTGATGTTTGGAGGCCTGGCAACTATCTTGACACCATGAGGAAGGACCATTGCTAACCAGCTGAAGATGGCAAAATGATAGATGGAAAGAACCTGAATCTTTGATGCCACTGAGCTCCTGCGTTAACCAACTGTGGAGCCACCCCTACCTCTAGATGTCTTGTATATTAAGTTAATAAAATAATTTCATTAACTTATTTTTTAAGCCAGCTGGGTCAAATTTCCTTTACTTGCAGCCAAAAGATCCCAACTGATATGCCTGTCTTCTTTCGCCTAGATTTCTTCCCACTTCAATGAACTGATTCCTTTATTAACAGCATGACTGAACACCCCAGCTTGTAGGGGACAATCCAGGTTTCTTTGTCCCAGAATGATTATGAATAGCATCCCAATTTGGATAATTATGGACACCTTATCCTTTGAAAAAAAGCATTGCCCTCTTCCTACTTGAGGATAGTGAAGAACAGCACCTCAGGTTTGTAACAGGAAGCCTGGATTGAGGTAAAGTCAAGAAAATGGTTCAGAAAGAGCTTGGTGCGTAAAAGGTAAATTCTACAACTTAGTCAAGGCCAGAGATTGCTCTGGATGGTGAATCTTGAAATCCTGCAGCCAGGATGCCAGATGGTTTCAACAGACATACTGGACACGCTTTTATACATCTGGTTTGTGTGTGTGGTGTGTTTTTCAGTTAGTTTCCAGGACTAAAAGCTCAAAAAAAGGGCGGGCGGCCCAGTCCAAACCCAGACACCTGGCAATCCCAGTGGTAACTTTTACCTCTTCCGTCAGCAGAAACACAATTAGCCACACCCTCTCCAAATGCCATTTACGCTGCAGCCCGTCTTTGAAATTTCCTGGGTAAATTCCACTCCTGGAGCCTCTGCTAAAAGGGGGAAAGTCCTAACAACCGTTACAATTTTTTGAGTGCTCACTGTGTGCCAGGCACTATTAAGATGTGATCACATTCTCAAAACTTCCCTTCATAGTACTACAGTTATCACTGTCCCTTAAAAAAAACTTTTATTATCATTATTATTATTATTATTATTATTATTATTAATTTCAGAGAAGAAGAGAGAGGGAGAGACAGAAATATCAATAATGAGAGAAAATCGATTGCCTCCTGCACCCCTATACTGGGGACTAAGCTTGCAACCTGGGCGTATGCCTCAACTGGGAATCAAACTGTGACCTCCTGATTGAGAGGTCAACACTCAACCACGAGCCACACCAGCTGGGCTATTGCCCCCTTTATATATATATGTGTGTGTGTGTGTGTGTGTGTGTGTGTGTGTGTGTGTATATTATTGATTTTTTACAGAGAGGAAGAGAGAGGGACCTTTCAGTCCGCAGGCTGACGCTCAATCCACTGAGCCAAACCGGTTTCTGCTATTGCCCCTTTTTTACTGATGAGAAAACTGAAGCTCAGAAAGAAACCCAGTCAAGGTCACTGTATTAGTTAGGATAATGATAGACACTGTAACGGGACTCAAACAGCAATGAATTCTTTCAAATAGAGCTTATTTCTCTCATGCTGTAGTCCAGACATGAACAACCCAAGTAGGTACAGAGACCTCAGGCTGCTGCGGCCCAGGCTCGTTCCAGGATGTGGCTACACCACCCTGAACACGTGACATTCACCATGTGCTCCAAGATGGCTGCTCTAGCGTCATATTTCAACCAGAGGAAAGAAATGCCTCGTCCTTTTAAGAATCTGAACTAGAAGTTTTACATGTCACGTCCACTCCCACTGGAGTGGCCAGAGCTTTGCCATCCAGGTATGTCTGAGCTTGAATCCACACCAAGGAATCTCTCAGGTGTTGCCAGTAGACTATGAGAGTCACTTTCCCTCATCAAAGAACAGTGCCAGGCACAGCTAAACATTAAATGAGTGGACGTATTAAATGAACGAATGGATATCTCCAATACTCATTTATTTTGGACTCCAGGTTGAGAGAAAACTTCCTTGGGAGTACCCGGCCCTGTGCTAGGCACTGAGAGCAGTGGACAAAACAGAGAGGAGTCCTTGCCATCCTGGAGCTGACATTCTAGTGGCAGAAGAGATGGCCAATAAGACTGCAATAAGTCAAACACCACGTCTGCCAGGTGGTGGTGACGGCTATGGGGAAAGCCAAACCACGGAGCCTGACGGGGTGGTGGAAAGTGACAGGCATCACTCAGGAGGCGACATGTTAGCAAAGACCTAACAGAGGTGAGGGAGCGGGCCCTCCCTGTGTTCCAGGCAGAAGAAACAGCAGGTGCAAGGGCTTGGAGGCAGGGACAACCAGGAGTGGAGACAGCAAGAGTCAAAGGGCAGTAGTAGGAGAAGCAGCTGAAGGAAAGAGAGGAGCCAGATGTGTGAGCTGTACAGGTGGCCGCAAAGACTTTGGCTTTTTCTCTGGGTGAGTGGAAGCCATGGAGAGCTCAGAACAGAGGAAAGATATGATCTGACAGGTTCTAACAGGATCCCTCAGACTGATCCATGAGAAGAGTTTACCGGGGTTGAGGTCAGAAGCCATGAGATCTGTGAGGAGGATACTGCCATAGTCCAGGCGAGAGACGTTGATAGCTTACACCAGCGTGATGCAGGGCAGATGAGGGGAAATGGTCTATTCTAAAGGGGGCAGGGGAGCTTAATCATGACTCTGAGATGTTTAGCCTGAGCAACTGAAAGATAAGGTTGGAATTAACCAGGATGGGGAAGATTGTAGGAGGGGCAGGTTTGGGGGAGAAGATGGAGAATTTGTTTTTGGCCGTGTTAGATGTCAAGTTCAATAGCCACATGGAGATGTTGAGTTGGCAGTCACACCATCCCAGGGTTCAAGGGGAGAGGTCAACCTGGAGATAAGAAAGTAGGCATTGTCAGAATGTGAGGGGGAATTAAAGCCACAGGGATCGGGTGAGACGACCCAGGGAGGGCATGTGGATGGAGAAGAGGACAAGGACAGAGACCTGAGCTAAACCAATGTTCGGAGCTGAGGCGGTCCGTGAGTGGACACCAGAATAAATGTTACAGAGTCTGTTCCCAATTTGTGGCATTCTCCTGACTTCCTTAAGAAGACTGGGCATGATGCCGAAGCCGTTTTGGCTCAGTGGTAGAGCATCGGTCTGCGGACTGAAAGGTCCCAGGTTCGATTCTGGTCAAGGGCATGTACATTGGTTGCGGGCACATCCTCGGTAGGGGGTGTGCGAGAGGCAGCCAGTCAATGTTTCTCTCTCATCGACGTTTCTAGCTCTCTATCTCTCTCCCTTCCTCTCTGTAAAAAAATCAATAAAATATATTTTAAAAGAAGAAGAAGAAGATTCAGCATGAGATGGTGTCTCCTGTGACCTCATGGTCGTTACTGAAATGGGGCAGAGTTCCCAGCTCGAGTCATTTCCTTCACGGGCCTGAGTCTCAGTCTCCTCATTTGTTAAATGGGGACATTAAGAATCCTGCTCTGCCAGCTCTCTGAGGAAATGTGAGGACACAACGAGGTCTTACAGATGATCTTGCAATGAAAAAAATGCTTGAAAAAACTGAAGAGCGCAAGTGAAAGAAGGTTCTTCCCCTCAGCCCAACGTTAGGCCCTCGGAAATGAGAACCTGAAGCAAAGAACAAAACTTACACAGGTTCAGAGAAAACAAAAGAGAAGTTGTGGCAGAGGGAAAAAAAAAAAATGACATCCATGCAACAACGTGGATGAATTTTAAAAACATAATGTAGAGCCAACGAAGCCAGATATAAAAGAGCACATTATGTACAGTTCCATTTATATCATGCTCGAAGCAGACAGTATTCAACTAGAGTGCTTAGAGGCACACATTTAGGTAGTAAAGCTATAAGGAAAAGAATACAGCATTTTATACAAATCGGAGTGGTTTCGTCCTGGGTCAGAGAGAAAGGGTTTGGGATTGGATGAGCCATACAGGGGCTGTAGGGGCTGGCAGTGGTATATTTCTTAACCCAGATATTGATTTCACAGAGGTTCACTTTATAATAATTTATTATGACTTACATTATGTTCTATGTACTTTTTCCAATTGTGTTCGATTCTCCAACTTTAAAATGCATAAATGCCTGAGAGGTAAATATACACACCTACACTCACACCCTTTGACTTATTCTCATTCCAGGAACGTAAACTATAGATATAATCACATACCCAGACAAATTTGGATGCACAAAGATATTCACTTTAGTGCTACTTACAATAGCCCAATTTTTTTAAAGATCTAAATTTTCACTAATAGGTAGAGTTAACTACAGTATGGTATACCCACAATTTGGAAACTTATTTAACCATTTAGCAGTCTGCTTATCTAAGTGTATTTAATGTAATAGGGCACTGGTCATGATCCATGAGGAAAATAATGGAATATAAACTAAATGTAAACTGTGATTTCAATATTGTCAATATATATTATATCAATATATTCATACGAAAAAAAAGACAGGAAGGAAGTATATAAAAATAACAGGAGTAGTTACATCTGGGCAGTGGAATAATAGATATTTGTTTTTCTCTTTATACTCATATTTCCCAAATTTCAAACAATGGATATATCTTACTTTTATTCTTTAATACATTATTTTTCCCCTTTTTTAAATCTGGACCTTAGATGCACCCTATTAGTTAACCACACTCCTCAGGCCATGGCACACCATCAGTGGCCTCTAAGTATCGCCTCTATTTTGTCACCCATCTCCACTCCTTCTATTTCCCCCTTCCCCACAGACACCCACTCAGGTATATTTAAAGTATGTTCTTTCTATCCATATGCCATACATTTGTAGGGGTGTGTGTGTATCCAAATAGACAGAGTAAAAAAAAAGTATATGAAGAGCTGAAGTGCTGTTTTATGGTTGTTTTTAAATTTTTACATAAATGGTACAGAGTTGTGAATCTGATACTGTCTTACTTTTTCAATCAGCATCATGCCTTTGAGATCATTCCTTGATGCTATTTGTAAATAAAATGCGTTATTTCCAACTCTTGCTTAGTATTCCGTTGCTTACATGTATCACTGCTGGCTGTTCCCCAAAGCAGTTTTGTCCTCTTCCAGAACACACCCAGGGACTACATTTCCCAGTCTCCCTTGCAGATAGGTGGAGCCACATGGATGCTAGCCCAAGAAACTTCTCTCTTGCCTTCTCCTCTATGCTCTTTTCCCTCCTAAGCTAGTTTGTATGAGGATCCCAGAGTGACCTTGGAAGTCATGGGTTTAAGGTGGCAGACTCACCCTCAGCCTGGGTCAGAATGCCTGAGTGGAGGGGAGCCAGACTTACCCATCAGTAACATTCATGTTGGACTGTTATATGAACAAAAAATAAAACTTCCAGTGGGTCTGACACTTTACATACATTAGGGCCTATTTATTATAGCAGTGAATATTACCCTAATCAGTAAAGCATATTCTGCTTATCCATCTCCTAATGCAAGACACTAATGCCCCTAACTCTTTGAAGCAACACTGTGACACATATCCTCATACAAATTTCCATTTACATCTGTGAGCAAGTTTTTCTTAGGTTGTCTATAGAAATGGAATTGCTGAGTCATGAGGTATGCACGTATTTTATTTGCCTGACCAAAGCAATGACAGGGGCATCCAGCTTTGGGGGCAGTGACAGCAGAGGTTTTGGTATTCAGATACCCAAGCATCAATATGGCTGGTTGGGGTGTCCATGCTCAGAGGGTCATGTCTCAAAGTGGTTTGGGCAACGTTCCAAGGTCGTGATCTCAGCCTGGCTTCCTGGGCACCCCAGAGCTGCTGTGAGCACTCATAATCATTAATAAAATTACTAGAGTGGGTTCTGTTGTATACAGCTACAAATTCCTAATCTATGTTAGATTAGGGGTTGGCAAACTACTTCACTAGACAGTAAATATTTAAGGCTTTCAGTGTCATGTGGTCTGTGCCCCAATCCTTCAATTCTGCTTTTGTCTCACTCACAGCAGCCAAAGACAGTATGGAAATGAATGGGAGTGGCTGCTTTCCGATATAACTTTTATTTATAAAAACAGTAGCCTTCAGGCCACAATTTGCCAGTCCCCAAGCTAAACAACAAGAGATGTCTCCTTTCTCTAAGTCTCTAGGTAGATATTTATATCATATTTCTTGATCTTGCTTTAGTCAGCTTCTTTCCTCAATCGACTTTTGGGTCCCACACAGAACCTGGCACATTACCTCACCTGCGATAGACTGATTGGATGAATAAGTGAGTGAGTGAATGAATAAATGAATGAATGGCTTTCATTTTGAGGTGGTCCCAGGAACAATCCAAGCAAAGACCAGTGAGAACAGGAGCCCGCAGCAGACAATCTGTGCAACAGGGGAGTCTAGTCCTGCTCCATGTCCTTTCCTTTTCTCTGAGTCCCCAGAGCCTAGCACTGTGCCTTACACGAGGTGCTTCTCTGTCCAGGATCTGTGCACTTAATTTTTTAGAAAGCCCCAAAGCAGGCCCCAGGCCTGGGTAGGTCCCTACCTTTTCACACTTTCACCCAACGCTGAACCCATCCCAAGCTAATGAGGAACCGAGAGAGTGACCTCCCAACGGATATTTAGGGGACTCCCAGAAGCTTTGTAGAAACTCCTGCCTCAACTTTAAAGGTCAAGGTGGCCATCTCTGGCCTGCCTGCTCCCCCTCTCTGCTTTTCTTGGCCTGGAAAGAGCTGCGTTGGGCAGAGGGGTAGGGGTGGGATGGAGGGATGGAGGCTGAAACCTGGGCAGACAGTTGGGTCAAGTGCCCAGCTCACTCCTCTCTTGCCCTCTGGCCTCCTGGGGAGCTCGAGCACCCCAGTGGTGGGGCTGGGAGGAGTGTATTAGCTGAGGCAACTTTGGCCTGGGATCGATGGGGCCACTCACGGTGTTCTCTGTGGAATGCAACACAATAGAAGTTTTGCTGAGACTCAGGGAGTGTCTACAAAGTGCTCTCCAAGAGCAAGGCGCTGAGGCCTCAGCTTTTGGGAGGCTTTTTATCTTTGGATCCAGACGAAAGTGTGAAGGGGCAGGGCAAGACCAAGGCTGCAGACAGTTGTAGCCACCTGGAACTGTTTCACTATTGGGGTTGTGTGAAAAGGGAGTGGTCCTGTGAGATGAACAAAAGGCCAGGCTGGATTGGGGAGGAGGGGGTCACCTTTATCCTTTAAGGTGGGCAGGGAGGCCACTGGGAGCTGGTGACTTGGCTTCAACCAGAGCCCTGTTGAAAGACACAACCACTGGTGTGGTTCAGTGGTTGAGTGTCAATTCCCAGTCAAGACACATGCCCGAATTGCAGGCTCGGTTCCCAATGGGTGGCAT
The DNA here is from genome assembly GCF_014108245.1 of Pipistrellus kuhlii. Classification (NCBI taxonomy): domain Eukaryota; kingdom Metazoa; phylum Chordata; class Mammalia; order Chiroptera; family Vespertilionidae; genus Pipistrellus; species Pipistrellus kuhlii. The sequence continues at coordinate 23,983,670 of NW_023425562.1, forward strand.
GCAGGAGGCAGTCGATCAATGATTCTCATCATTGATGTTTCTGTTTCCTATGCTTGCCTCCTTGGGCACAGTCTTTTCCTAGAATAATAACCCAAGAGGGCTAATAAAACAGGTCAAAGAGTCAGGATTTCTACCATCAGATATTGCCGGGAGATCAACTCATAAGATAATGGTAAGTGGGTAAAAACTTTATGATTATGGAAAAATTGGGTGGTCAGGAGAAGGTAGCATCAAAGTTATAGTGGGGAGTGTGTGAGGGGGGATTATCTTCACATCCCTGAGCTGAAAGCCCTGGGTTCAAATCATGTCTGTGCCATCATCATGCTGGGTAACCTCAGGCAAGTGATTCAACTACTCTGTCCTCAGTTTCCCATCTAAAAATGGGTATAATGATAATAGCCACCTCAAAGTATTGTTACAACATTTAACACAAATGAAAAGTGCTTAGCCCAACTGGTATAGCCACACAGTGAGTAGCCCAGTTGCTCCCAGGCCAAAGTTGCCTCGGCTAATGCACTCCTCCCAGCCCCACCACTGGGGCACTCGAGCTCCCCAGGATGCCAGAGGGCAAGAGAGGAGTGAGCTGGGCACTTGACCAAGCTGTCGGCCCAGAAAGTCATGGTTTGATTCCCAGTCAGGGCACATGCCCAGGTTGCAGGCTCAATCCCTGGTAGGGAACATGCAGGAAGCAGCCTATCAATGTGTCTCTCTCATCATTGATGTTTCTGCCTCTCCATCTCTCTCCCTTCCTCTCTGAAATCAATAAAAATAAGTCTTTAAAAATGTAAAGTGCTTAGAACAGTGATGATCACTTGTTAAATATTCAGGAAGTGTCATCTACTGTTACTATTTAACAACCCAGGGGTGTCTGTGTCCAAAGAATACGTTTAGCTCGCTTGAGTCATTGTCTTTACCTCGCTGGCCCCTCGGTGTTAGCTTTTCTATCTGTTGACTTAGGACACTTAGTGCAGAGGAGGAAGGAGAGAGCTGGGAGATGCCAGGGGGTGGGAAGATGGGGAATCCAGGGAGGAGGAGCTTTACAGGAACCAACAGTTTCCAGAAGCAAGGGCCATAGAGCAGCAACAAAAGCCCCAGCCAGAGGTGAGTACAGCGAAGACGCAGCAGAGGCTGCTGCAGCCTGGCAGCGGGACGTCCTGTCACAGGGACCTTCGGAAGGGACGTTGGAGCAGAAACCAGCTTCAGAGGGGCAGGGATGGCCCGCACTCAAGCAGACATTGGTCAGGAGCACCAATGCTCCTGAGAAATCTGGCCCAACTGGATTTTATCTAGAAGGAGAGAAAAATGTGTGTGTGTGTGTGTGTGTGTGTGTGTGTGTGGAGGGGGGGTTGGTTGGTTTGTTTGTTTGTTTGTTTGTTTGTTTGTTTGTTTTTAAGGATAGATCATCTGAACAGGTTTAGGGGGGGAAATATTTCAAGAGCTGTGACCACAAGGTCTGAAAGGAACACAGCCTGACTCTCTCAGAAAGTTCACGCCTCAAGTTATATGATCCACAAATTTCTATGGAACTGATAACCACCCCACACTCACTAATTTCATGGTGAGATACCAAGAAATAAAGAACACAATCTCTGCCCTTAAGGAAGGGTGGTTTCCGATCTGGCCTGGAAAAGTTCACAGGAAGATGAAGAAGATAAAGTCGTGATGAAAAGTTAAAACGGGAGGCAGGCCTGGTTGGGAGGGAGGTGGCAGCTTTGATGGTCCACAGGAAGATATTTTAAAAACTGACTTAGTTGCCATTGATGACAGATAGGAAGTTTTCACAGTAAGATCTGAATTTCTCAGGCCCCACAGCTTAACCATCAGCAAATTCTACAGCTCCGCCTTCAAAATGCAAATATCCAGAGTCTGAAGATGTCTCCCTATCTCCACTCTTACCCACACCTACTGTCCATTCCCTACGTGCAGCCAGAGGGATTCTGTGAGGACCTAAGTCAGATCCTCTCCCCCCTCTGCTCAGAACCCTCCATGGCTCCCACCTACTCGGAACAAAAACCAGAATCCCCACAGTGGCCCGCAGACAGTCCTGCATGGCCGGCCCTACGACCCTCAGCTCCTTCCACTCTCCCTTCTCTCCCTCTGTTCCAGCCACACCGACCCCTAACTGTTTGTAGGACATTCCAGTCAGGCTCCCTTCTGGGGACCTTTGCATTTGCCTCCCCCTTTTCCTGGAGTGCCCTTCCCCTGGGGAAAAGGTACCCCACAACTCGTTCGGCGAATCTTTCCAGACTTGAATCAAATGCCCCCATCTCACTGAAGTTTCCAGATACGCCTCTAAACATTCACACTCCCCGTGACACTTCTGCCCTCTGCCCTGCGTGACGTTTCTCCACAGCACTTACCACCCTCTCACATGCTACAGAGGCAAGTTGGTTCACATCTGTCCCCCATTAGCCCGCAAGCCATGCTTTTAATCTGTTTTGACCCCATGGTCACGCCAGTGCCTGGAATCGTCCTGCACATGGTAAGCTCTCCGAAAACATTTGTGCAATGAGCACATTTCCAGCTTCCCCAGAAGAGTTTGGTAACCCTGGGCAGAAGCTAGATAAGGAGGGGCCACCCCCTCTTCTGCTCATTGGAGTCCCCACCCAGCCTTTCCTCACTCACTTATGCTTTTGTCCCCTGGACAAGGGACAGAACCCTGCACCGGGAGTCCAGAGCCTGGCGTTCTGATGCCAACTTTTCTGTTAAATCGTTTCTTCCCTGCCACCTCCCTGTCCCGGCCAACCTCACTGCCTGGAATGCCCTTCCCCTGTCTGCCTGGCAAACTCCCCTTCATCTTCTAAATCAGGGGTCCGCAATCTCTGGCTGCCAGCCAAACCCAGCCGGCCGCCTGTTTTTGTGCAGCTTGTGAGCTAAGAATGGTTTTTCCATTTGTAAATGGCTAGGGGAGGGCGAGGGGATCGAAGCCAGTCAGTTTCGTAACACGTGGAAACTGTATGAAACTCAAATGTCAGTGTCCATAAATACAGTTGTATCGGCCGCACAGAGCCACACCGTTCGTTCACCTGTTGTCTGCAGCATCACTACAACAGCAAAGCTGAGCCGTTGCAACAAGGACGGTGTGGCCAGCAAGTATGAAACACTCGCCATCTGGCCCTTTACAGGAAGTGTTTGCCGACCTTGGTCTAAATCCTTTCTTGAGATGAACAAAAATCAAAAACCACCAACGTCTTTCTCTGATCCTTAGATCCTCTCTGAAGCTTTCTCTCACTCCTGGACCCACTTTGGCCCAGGGGCCCAGCTCCTGTGAGAGCCCAGTGCATTTGTCCCTTCCTCCTCCGAGGCCTGGCCCTTACCTCACAGGCTCAAAGCCTCCAGCACTGGTCACGTTGCCTGATTGTCAATGACAATTGCCTAAGCTTTACTGCAGGACCCAGGCACCCACTTCCCTCTGGGCTTAGTTTTCTCACCTGTACAGTGGGAGCCTTGATCCCTGTGATCTCCAGCACTGCCTGGAAGAAGCATACCTGAGTCCTTGGCAGGCAATGTGAGATTATTTGCCGAGACAGAATGTTTAATTTTTTTTTTTATATAATATATTTTATTGGGGGTTGTTTTGGTTTTCTTTACAGAAAGGAAGGGAGTGGGATAGAGAGTTAGAAACATCGATGAGAGAGAAACATCGATCAGCCGCCTCCTACACATCCCCTACTGGGGATGTGCCCGCAACCAAGGTACATGCCCTTCACTGGAATCGAACCTGGGACCCTTTAGTCCGCAGGCCAACGCACTATCCACTGAGCCAAACCGTGTAGGACTGTTTAATATGTTTTTATTGATTTTTAGAGAGAGAAGAAGGGAGAATGAGAGAGAAAAAGGATGGTGGGTGTGAGAGAGAAACAACCATCAGCTGCCCCCTGTATACACCCTGAGGAATTGAATGGGCGATGCACAACCAACTGAGCCACACCCACCAGGGCCAGATTTTTTTTTTTTTAAGACACTGTGCGGTTATAAAGGCCACAAACCATAAATTGTGGCCCAATTTCAGCCCAAATGTGTTTTGCTTGGTTTGTACCTGCTCTAATTTTTTTTTTTTTTTTTTTACTTAGGTATCGATATAAACATAATTTCTATAACCCAGCCCACTGCAGTCACTAGAACTATCTTTATGGGCCTTGTGGGCATTTGAGTTTGCCATCCCTGGGTAGAAAGTTAAAGATCATTACAGTCATAATGCCCAGAAGCCCTAAAGAAGCTTCTGGAGTCAAAGGTTGGGGATGTATTTAGGCCAGTTGTTCTCAAACTGGTTTGAACATCGAAATCACCAGGGAGTGTATAACGTGCAGATCCCAGGTCCATCCCAGACCCACTGAATCCTCCTCTCCATAGTATGTGGTACTGGATATGAATTTTCTTTTCAAGATCCTCCCAAAACGTTTATGCATTGCAGATGGGAAAACGTATTGAATCAAGCTCTGCAGATGTGAATTTGACTGTACCTGTCAAAATTATAAATGTATCTATCTCTTGACCCAGCAATTCCACGGCTGGGAATTTATCTTCCAGACCGCTGCTTCTTAAGCTTCAATGTGCACACAAATCCCCTAGGCATCTTCCTAAGATGCAGATCCTGACCTAGCAGGCCCAGGGTGGGGCCTAGGAGACTCCAGTTTTCACAAAGCTCCCACCTGACACCCAGCTGCTAGTTCTGGAACATTCTGAAACACACATACCCAGGGATGCCTGTACAAGGTGAGTCATTGTACGTCCTCTGTTATTTGCAAGTGTTGGGAATAACCTGAGTGTTCCTCCGCAGGCGACCGTCTAATAGGTGCATCCCTGCGATGGAGCCTTACACAGCCTTGAAAAGGATTTCGGCGGTATGCAATGATCATTAAACACAAAAGGCCAGGAGCAGAACAGTGAGTGGAGTGCTCAACCATTTGGATAAAGAGTGTTGAGGGGAATATTTATGCTCATGTCAACTTGTAGAAGCATAGAATGGCCTGGCAGGAGAAACATAACTGAATGCCTCTAGAGGAGAGAACAGAGTGGATGGGTGACAAGGGAGAGAGGGAGATATATTAGAACACCCACTTGAATTTTGAACTATGGGAATATAAAACCTGGTTCAAAGATTGTTTTTACTTTTAAATTATAATGAAAATAAAATGAACCCCAAATAAAAAGACTCATTTGTACTTCTGGTGCTCAGACACGAACTTAGACCATCAGAAAAGCTGGTGCAGAGTGGGTCACTCCCTACCTCGGCACACCATGTGCATTTGTGCATACACACACACACACACACACACACACACGCACGCACACTTGCAGGCAGCTTTGAGGACAGTCTGTGCAATGTGTTGGCAAGCAGACCAGGCATAAACTCTGCAAACTTGTTAGATCCCAGTCCTGCCAGCCAAGTGATATAGAGCAAGACATTCAGCCCCAACGAGCCCCATTTCATGGGGGATGGTCACAATAACACTGGTTGCCCTGCAGACGGTGAGGGGCGGGAAAACACTTCACAAACAAGAGTACACACGAAAACACTAGTTATAACACGAACCCAATGGTGAGCAGGGGGTGGGGCTGTCCAGCCTGTTCTCCACAGGGTCTCGTGCAAACCTCCCAGGACACCATGCAAGGTGGAAACCCAATACCTTGACCTTTGCAGGGAGGCAACTGCTCTGAGCAACCCCTGGCAATGCTAGTCACCAGCTCTCCTCCCACCATCTGGTCCAGCTGCCAGGCTGAGTCACATGAGGGCAGGCTGAGGGACAGCCACATGACCCGTATGTGGGACTGGTGAGTGCGGTGGTTGGGGGAGGGTGGCAAAGGCCACAAAAGGCTGTCACTCCCCCCTCAGTGGGAAATTTCCTGCCAGAGGAGAAGGTCTGAGCTTGACTCGAGGTTCGGAACTCAGCTGGCTGCCTGGACGTCTGGTGGAACTTCTCCTTCGGGAAGCCTATGAGGGGGTGCATATGAGCGGGTGAGGGAGAGACATGGAATAATAATAAAAATAACTAACATTGCTGAAACCGGTTTGCTCAGTGGATAGAGCGTCAGCCTGTGGACCGAATGGTCCCGGATTCGATTCCGGTCAAGGGCATGTACCTTGGTTGCAAGCACATCCCCAGTGGGGGGGTGTGCAGGAGGCGACTGATCGATGTTTCTCTCTCATCAATGTTTCTAACTCTCTATCCCTCTCCCTTCCTCTCTGTAAAAAATCAATAAAATATATTTTTTAAAAATAAAATAATTAACAAATATGGAGTACTTACTGTGTGCCAATCTCTGTCCTAAGCATCCTGCAGATTAGACTCTGTGAATCTTCATCAACACCAGCATCCTCATCACCCCCATGTTCCAGCTGAGGATCTAGAAGCACAGCACAATTAATAATTCACCCAAGGTTGTAGTCCAATTTCAGAGCCAGGCAGGCTGATTCCAGAGGCCACCCCACCCCACCCCCTCGGAACCTCTCAGCTGCAGGGAATTTCACTCCTTGAAGGGGTTTTCCAGGTGACCCTGGGCTCAGAGCAGTGAATGACGATGGTGGAAACACTGCCAGCTTACGCTGGCATCTGTCTGCGGAACGTTGGAGAAATGAACTCTGTGCTTCATACCTAGAGCTTCCGTTTCCTCACCTGTAATCGTGGCAGTGCCCACCTTTCAGGCTATCTCGAGGCTCAGTCATGAGGTACTGAGAGTCCTGCACACAGGGCTGCACCAATATTAACGTTGTTAATATAATTTATACCCATTATTATCCAGAACTATTGAATGATGTATTAAAAAAAATAAACAAAACAGTCCGAAACCCCCAGGCCTATGCAAGAAGGAATCAAATCTCTTTCTTTAACTGTCTGTCTGTCCATAGCATTCATCTGTAACATGTAACCTAAATAACTTGCTTTTTCTCCTGTTTCTATAAGAAAGTAACATAGGGTTAGCAAAAAAAGTACACAGATCTTGGTCATGATTAAAACCACTTTCATTTTTTCAAAGACACCAAGAAGCTTGATTTCTACCAAGAGATTTTCGCAGAAGAAAAACCCACACATGGCACCAAGTGGGACAGAAGAAATGTATCTTTCAAGGACACCTTCACCTCTTTGTCCTCGGGAAATTCATCAATTCAACAATGATTTAGTGAGCACTTATCCTGTTCCAGGTCCCTACTAAACAAGAAAAATACAACTTTCCCTGTCTCATGAGGCTGACATTTTAAAGCAGGAGACAGATCATAAACAGGTAAAGAGATCATCGGGTGTCAAGCGTTGAGAAATGCTGTGAAGAAAAATAAAGCAGAATTAGGGCATGGAGAATGAGGAGGGAGGTGAGTTATTAATTTGAACAGAGTGACATTTAAGCGGAGAGCTGATGAAGTGAGGGTAATTAGGGAAAAGATATTGCAAGTTGAGGGAACGAGTGGCATGTGCAAAGGCCCTGAGGCGGGCGTTGGGGAGAGAATGATAGAAAATGAATTTGGACAAGCAGGCAGGCCTTGTCTCTCTTTTCTTTGCCCAACCGAGATGAAACCAGTAACCTGCCACCCCACCTCCATTCCAGAGCCGCAGGGAGATAACAGGTGGGAAGGTTCTTTGAGAGGGAGACCAGGAACCGTGTTATGAATGGACATGCTGGACAAGGCCCATGCCAGGTGCACTTTGGGACAGTGTGCTTCCTCCTGCCTCCTGGTGATTCTGTTATCCTACATACCAGCCCTGGGAGAGTCCAAGATTCCAATAGTTCTGTGCTCTACTTCAAGGGGTGGAAAAGGCAGGGCCCAGAGGGGAGAGACCTGCCTCGGGTCACAGAGCAAGGTCCTCCACAGCCCTTACTTTCAGGATTGGGCCCAAAAGCAGCCAACAAATATTGAGCCAGCCCACTATCCGGTGAAGATAAGAGTAAATAAAATCAATGCTCTTATCTTCTAAAGAAGTTGCTACTTCCCCAGGGCAAGAAAGAGGTGAGACATTTTGCTGGGGGGAGGCCGGGAGGTGGGGGGGGGGGGAGACACAGGGGGCTGGGCTGGGGGAGATACACTCTGCAAAGCAAATGAAATGTGTTAAATTGGCAATTTATCCAATAGATGGGTCTCTTTGCTCTCAGCAGGTGACCTCTCATTTGTGCTTTTCAAAACATTCCCCTAATTTTCCTAGAGATTCACAGCCCAAGACTCAGGACAGGGGGAGGGGGGGAGGGGGCTGGTTGTCACCTCCCCACAGAAGAGGAGAGTGACAGGGCCAGGCTCAAAGGAGTGACATAGCTCCTCTGAAGCTGTGCAGCAGGTTTAGCTGATCAGTCAGCCGACAGGGCCTAACGGTGGCCTGAGAGAGCAGGGAGCTGGCCACATAGAAAACAACATAATGAATAAGACCATTCCAGAGAACACAAAGATGAAACAGAACATGGGGACTGCAGAACTAATTTCGTGTGGTTAGAGAAGGGCCCCAGGGGAGGTGACATATGAGTGGAGCCTGCCGCCTGACAAGAAACCAGCTCTGTCCAGAGCCAATCAGGAGAGGGTTCAAGACTGAGGCATCTCAGACACCAAGTCCCTGTGGTCGGAACTCGCCCGGTGGTTGAGGAACGGAGGGGCGGGCCAGGGGGCGGGCGGGGAGATGAGATCAGAGATGGGGGCAGGGCCTCGCCGGCCACTGGAAGGAATCAGACTCAGTTCTAAGGGCAGAGGCTGCCAGTGCAGGGCTCTATGGCTGGTGGCAGAGCTGGTTCTTCACACCCAGATCCCAGATCTCCTTCTTCAGAACCAAGGCTCGCTCTTCCTCAGCTCGCTTTGGCCTTTTAGGTATCCTGGTACTTCCTCAGCTGACCCGGGAAGTTCCTGGTTGTGCTCCCAGCATGTGACTCTGTCTTGCTCTGCTCAGCCCCGATTTCCCACAAACTCATCATCCACTTGACTGCCTTTCTCACACGCACAGGCAGGCCTTCCCCTCATCTTCTCAAGTCCAGACTCTCTGGGGGTCTTGCAACAGGCGATGAATTTGCATCCCCCTCCTAGGGATGGAGAGAGAGAGAGAGAGAGAGAGAGAGAGAGAGAGAGAGAGAGAGAGAGAGAATATGAATGAGTCTTTCAGGAGTAAATCTGCCAGCAAGCTAGGTAGAAAGGCAGAGAGAACACAGGCCAGAGCTGGTATAAGGGGCTTACCAGCCGTGCCCGGGGACAGGCTCCCAGAGGCCGTGGCTGTCTCCTCTGGCCTTACTTTTGGTGTTAGGAGGTGGCAGACAAGGATCTCTGAATGCAGCTGGCCAAAAATAGCCATGCAGCAGGGACAGCCTCCAGGGAACCCTGAGGGGGTCTTAGGTTGTATAAGGTCGTCATTACTATCTACACATTTTGTTATTCCTTGAATGTATTTCCTTAAAATTATACATAAAGAGAATGAATTGGAAACTATATTGGCCAGTGTCGTGTGTGTTTATGTGTGTGTGTGTGTTAAAAGTCAATTAAATCAACAGGAATAAGAGAGCAATGTTCACTTACACCACTCTTATTCAGCATAGTACTGGAAGTCCTAGCCATAGCCATCAGACAAGAAAAACTAAATAAAAGGCATCCAAGTTGGAAAGGAGGAACTAAAACTGTCATTATTCAAAGATGATATGATATTGTAGTATATAGAAAACCCTGAAGACTACACTAAAAGACTACTACTAGGTTTAATAAAAAAATAAAAATAAAAAATTTCCATAATGTAGCAGGATACACAACTAATACCCAGAAATCAATGGCATTTTTATGAACTCTGAGAAAGAGAAACTTAAAAAAAACATTGCAACAAAAAAATTAAGATACTCAAGAATAAACTTAACCAAGGAGCTAAAAGACCTGTACTCAGAAAACTATAGGACATTGAAAAACAGATAGAGGAAAACATAAACAAGTGGAAGAATATACCATGTTCATATATTGGTAGAATAAACATCATTAAAATGTCCTTATTGCCTGCCCAGTGATGCTCAGTGGTTAGAGTGTCAGCCCAACACCAAAGGGTCTCAGGTTTGATTCCCCATCAAGGGTATGTACCTGGGTTACAGGTTCTCTCCCCGCTCCCAGTGGGGGCCTGTTCAGGAGGCAACCAATTTATGTGTCTCATATTGATGTTTCTCTCTCTCTCTCTCTCTCTCTCTCTCTCTCTCTCTCTCTCTCTCTCTCTTTGTCTCTCTCTCTCTCTCTCCCCTCTTCCTTCCCTTCTATTGTCTCTCTCTGAGAAGCAATGAAAAAATAAATGTTTATATTACCCAAAGCAATCTATAGATTCAGTGCAATCCCTATTAAAATACCAACAGCCTATTTCAAAGATCTAGAACAAATACTCCAAAAAATTTATATGGAACTAAAAAAGACCCCAAATAGCCTCAGCAATCTTGAAAAAGAAGAACAAAGTTGGAGGAATCACAATAACAGATATCAAGCTATACTACAAAGCCACTGCAATCAAAACAGCCTGGTACTGGCACAAGAACAGGCATTTAGACAAATGGAACAGAACAGAGAACCCAGAAATTGACCCAAGCCATTATGCTCAATTAATATTTGACAAAGGAGGCAAGAGAATACAATGAAGTCAAGACAGTCTCTTCAATAAATGGCATTAGGAAAATTGGTCAAGTATATGCAAAAAAAGTGAAATTAGGCCACCAACTCACACCATACACAAAAATAAATTCAAAATAAATAAAATATTTAAATGTAAGTCATTAAACCCTAAAAATTCTAGAAGAAAACTTATGCTGCAAAGTATCAGCAAAATTTTCATGATCACTTAGGGGAAGAGAAACAAAGGAAAAAGTAAACAAATGGGACTACATTAAACTAAAAAGCTTCTGCACAACAAAGGAACCAGCATCAAAATAAAAAGCTTCTGCCCCGCCAGGTGTGGCTCAGAGATTGAGCATGGACCTATGAACCAGGAGGTCATGGTTCCATTCCCAGTCAGGGTATGAACCGAGTTTCAGGCTAGATCTCCAGTAGGGGGCATGCAAGAAGCAGCCTATCAATGATTCTCATCATTGATGTTTTTCTCTCTCTCTCCCTGTCCCTTCCCCTTTGAAATCAATAAAAATGTATATGGGGTTTTTGTGTGTTTTTTTAATGAAAAGAAGACTCACTGTATGGGAGAGCATATTTGCCAATGATACATCTGACAAGGGGTTAATTTCCAAAATATATAAAGTACTCACACAACTCAACAAAAGGAAGACAAATAATCCAATTAAAAAATGGCCAGAGGACCTGAATAGATACTTCTCTGAAGAGGACATACAAATGGCCAATAGACATATGGGGGGAAAAATGTTTAACATCCCTAATTATCAGAGAGATGCAAATTAAAAGGACAGAGAGGTATCACCTAACACCTGCCAGAATGGCTACCACCAACAAATCAACAAACTACAAGTGCTGGCGAGGACGTGCAGAAAAAGGAACCCTAGTGCACTGCTGATGGGAATGCAGACTGGTAAGCAGTGTGGAGTTTCTCAAAAAATTAAAAATGGAACTGCCATTTGACCCATTGATCCCACTTCTAGGAATATATCCTAAAAACCCCAAAACACCAGTCAGAAAGAATATATGCATCCCTATGGTCATAGCAGCACAATTTACAATAGTTAAGATTTGAAACACCCCAAGTGCTCACCAGTACATGAATGAATTAAAAAACAAAACAAAACAAAAAAAAAACTGTTACATTTACACAATGGAATACTATGCAGCTGTAAAAGGAAGTAATTATTACCCTTTGAGACAGCATGGAGGGGCCTGGAGATGATTGTGCTAAGCAAAACAAGCCAGTCAGAGAAAAACAAATATCACATGACCTTTCTTATATGTGGAATCTAATGACCACAATAAATTGATGAATAAAATAGGACCAGAAGCATGGAAACATGGAACAAGCTGGCAAACCTCCGAGGGAATGGGGAGGAGGGCGGGCTGGAAGAGATTAATCAAAGGACTTATATGCATACAGCATCGTCCATGGACACAGACAACAAGAGTGGTGAAAACCGGGAGTGGGGTGGCAACCGGGTGTGGGGAGGGAGCAAGGGAAGAAGAAAGGGGAGACATTTGTAATCCTCTCAACAGGAAAGATAAAATAAGTAAATAATTTTAAAAGCCAACTAGTCCATCTATTGCATTTTTCCATTCCAGCCTGGGCCCAGCAGAACGGCCCCCACAAAGAGTGAAGGTGAGAAGGACCATTCTGCCATCAAGAGAAAGAGATCAGAGAATACACCGTCAGCGTTCACAAGCATGTCCAAGGGGAAGCCCTTGGACACACAAGGAGATCTAGAAATTAGCCTTGAAGTTGAATGGAAACTCCAGAAGTGCCCTTTGATCCAGGCCAAAGGAAGAGGGAATGTCACTTACACACCTATGTATGGTTATCCAGAAGCATAATGAGGATGAAGACTCACCAAACAAGATCACCACCTTCAAAAATCTGCTATCCGCGTGGGTGAGGACTAACCACTGATGGTCAAATAGAGTTACAAAACCACAATTTCTTTCAAAGCCAAATAGTCAAACTTTTAAAGCTGAGCCTAAAATTTTTAAAACGTAATAAACACTCTAGAGCAGTTTTATACTTACAGAAAAACTGAGGGGAGAATACAGAGAGTTGCCTATTCCCCCCCTGTACCCCTCACCGGCCAAAATTTCCCACTATTAGCATCTTGTATTAGTGTGGTACATTTGTTCCAATTGATGAGCCAATAGTGATTCATCATTATTAACTAAATCCATAGCTTACATTAAGATCCACTCTGTGTTGTATATTCTATGGGTTTCAACAAATATATAATAGCACATAGTTACCATTGTAGTAATATTTAACATTGTCTTTTCACTGTCCTGAAAACCCTTTGTGTTCTGCCTGTTCATCTCCCTTCCCCCCACACCTCTGGCAATCACTGATCTTCTTACTGTCACATTATTTTGCCTTTTCCGGAAAGCCATATATTTAGAACCGTACAGTATATAGTGTTTACAGATTGGCTTTGTTTCACTTAGCAATATACATTCAAGTTTCCTCCATCTCTTTTTTGTTGGCCTAATAGCTCATTTTTTAAAAACTACTGAATAATATTCCATTGTGTGGATATACCATAGTTTGTTTATCCTATCGAAGGACATCTTAGTTGCTTCCAAATGTTGGCCATTACAAATAAAAGCTTATACATTTTTAAAAATATTTTTTCTTGTAATTGCAAAAAGCAATGACATCTGTTCATTGTAGATGAGGAGAACACAGACAGAGGCAGAGAACGAAATAAACGTCTCTCATTTCACAAACAAAGAAACTGAGGCTCGGGGAGGGAGGGTGACGTGTTCCTTCCTTCATTCTTCCCTCCAGTGAATCTGTGCAAAGCTCCTCCAAAGGCAGGCACTGTGCCTGGGCAGGAGACACCACTGAGAACCAAGGGGACAAGCCCTTCCTCTGCCCTCCCGGAGGTGACATTCTAGATGGACAATAACCAAGTAAATATATAAATGAAATGAATAATGAAAGAACAGCTAATATTTATTGTGTACTTCTTTAGTGCCAGGCATGGTTCCAAAACCTTTGTGTGGATTGAGACAATTAATCTTCACACGCACCGATGGGAGAACTGGGGTCCAAAGAGGCCAGATCACTCATCCAACATCACACAGCTAGAAAGTGGAGGACGCAGGATTTGAACCCAGTTCATGGGCTCCCACATCTGCAGGCTTACCACTCCTCTACTACAACAAGAGGAAGTCTTTTCAGACCAAGGGTTGGTGGCAGAGTGCAGGCTGAACCCTGATCTTCAGCTTTTTGTCTGCCTTAGGGGTTCTGAGAAGCCAAACGTCATTGCTCTTCGTGGCTCCTTCCAGTCGTTTAGCTGTGGTCCCTGAGGACTGGAGGAAAGGTCTTGGAGCTCAGTGGCTGGCCAGGGCTCCTGAGTGCAATCGGATGCCCTTTATTTTTAAGTCATTAAATCCCTGATGACAAATGCTGCTCTTCAGAGGAGCAAGATGACCTGACCAAGAGAGAGAGTCATCGCTGGGGATGGAAAAAAACCATCTCAAAGCACACACCTCAGCTGGTGCACTTGACCATCAGTCAGGGAGGAGCAGTCTCACTCAAGCTGTTTCCTGCAGGGCAGCTCAAAACCAGCAGCAGAAACGCCAAAGACTTCCATTCATGGTGTTGGTGAGGCTCTGGGAAAACAGACATGGTCATAGACAGCTCGTGAAAGTCAGAACTGCTTTGGGAAATGATTGACACCAAATACCAATTTCATTTTTATTTTATTTTTTTTACTGATTTTTTAGAGAGAGAGGAATGGAGAGGGAGAGAGAGAGAGAAACATTGATGTGTAAAACATTGACTGGCTGCCTCCCTCATGTCCCTCACTGAGGATCAAGCCTGCATCCGGGGCATGTGCCCTGATTTAGAATTGAATCAACGACCTTTTAGTGCATGGGACAACACTCAACCAACTGGGCCACACCAGCTAGGGATCAACCACCCAACTTTAAAGGAACACAGCCCTGGACCCAGCAATTCCAGGTCTAAGAGTTTCATTGTACAGGTATCCTCACCTGTGTGTACAATGATTTAAACACAGCACGGCAGTTTGTAGTAAAAGAACTGGATAGGACTGGCCAGGCAGTTCCGTTGGTTAGAATGTTGTCCCAGTACATCAAGGTTGCAGGTTCAGGACACATACAAGAATCAACCAATAAATGCATAAAAAGTGGAGCCACAAATTTCTCTCTCTCTCCTTCTCCTTCTCCCCGTCCCCCCAGCCTCCCTCCTATTCTCTCTAAAAAGCAATAGGAAAAAATACCCTCAGCTGAGGATTAAAAAAAAGGATGGCTATAATAATAATTGTCCTTATCTACCAACACTCTCCAGGGAAACACAGGAAACTGGGTAACGGGCTACTTCTGAAAACTGGAAGGATGGGGATGGGATAGAGGGCGACTGAGAGTGCGTGCCCTTATTGAAGCATTTTATTTATTTACTTTTGTTTACCTTGTGCATGTATCACACATTTAAAGCATATCTTTTAAATGAGTGGGAAAGAGCCCACCTGACGTGGTTCAGTGGTTGAACATCGGCCTATGAACCAGGTGGTTGCGGTTTGATTCCCAGTCGGGGCGCATGCTCGGGTTGCAGGCTCCATCTCTTGTGTGTGCAGGAGGCAGCCGATCAATGATTCTCTCTCTCTCATCATTGATGTTTCTATCTCTCTCTCCCTCTCCCTTCTTCTTTGAAATCAATTTTTAAAATATTTTGAAAAATAAAATAGGGGAAAAGAGCAAATTCAAAACGAGGTGAATTTTCCAGCTGGATTTTCTGAGCTAACAGCAACCTGAATGTCAAAGCCTAGCTGCCCCTGGGCCTCCCCTGGAGGGCTGCTGGAACTGCAGGGCCTCAGCCCCGACCCAGAGCTGCTGAACCAGAATGGGCATTGTAACCAGATGTCCAGGTGAGCTGCACACTTATGCAAGTTTGAGAGGCACTGGTTGTAAGACAGCTACCCTACCGGCTGCCAAAGGCCAGAGGCGGCATTTTTCCTTTTTGTGACTCAGCGGAGCCCAGGATGAATGGAATGAGTTGCCCCTCCCTTGGGGTAACGGTGGGGGGAGGGGAGAGAACAATAAGAATTAAGACCTCTGCTTGCTCTCTCCCCACAGGAGGTTGTAGTATGTGAGATCTGAGGTGTGTGGCTTTTGGCAACTCCCCACTTAGGATTTAAAATAACTTTCTGGTTAAAAAAAAAAAAAAAAAAAAGAAAGGAAAGGAAAGGAAAGAAAAGAAAAGAAAAATAAAGAAAAGGGAACCTCTCACTGCAGCCCACGCAGCACCAACGTGAAAGGAAGGCCTCTGCTCTCCCCATCCCATTTCATCTGTCTTTGGAGACAGACAGAAGAATTGCTAAAGGAGAAATCAAGTGGGAGATTCTTAGAGTTGAAGGGCTTCTAAGATGATCCACTTCAAGCTTCTCATTCAATAGGCGGGAAATAGAGGCCCAGAAGGGGAAAGTACTTTGTCCAGGTCACACAGCAAATTGGGGCAGAAGCAGTTCAGGGATCATCGAGGCAAGAGAACCCTTGAAATGTGAGGGGCTTCACAGGTAATGCTACCAAGAGAGGCAGATCGGCCATTCTGTCCCACAGGCCACAGAACGGGCACGTGAGCCAGCTGGGCTGATGAGAATTGGTTCTGGGTCCTTTGTTAGTATGGGGAGTCACCTTTGCATCTACCCACCGGTATAGAACTTGCCTTATTAAAAAAAAAAAAAAAATAGTAGTAAAATACACATAAGATTCACCCTCTTAACCATTTTTAAGTGGACAGTTGAGTAGTGTTAAGTACATTCACATTCCTGTGCAATGAGCCTGCCGCTTTTGATGGAGACAATAGTAGAAGGAGTGCTTCACAGACACCATGCAGATGGTAATGTGGACGGAGCTGCCCTCACACGCAGCAAGTGTCCTCTCAGATGTGCCAGTCAGCTTTGGCTGTGTAACAAACAACCACACACACACACAAATCTCACTTATTTCTGTTCTTTTCACCTAAAATCCTTCACCAAGTGCTGGAGGAGGCCCCGGGTTGCAGAGGGGAGTCTGCAACTAAAACCCATGAACGAGCATTGGATCCAGACAGACATGAACCCCAATCCTGGCTCAACCTCTTTCAAGCTGTATGATTAAGTAGATAATTGTCCGCATTGAGCTTTCGTTTGCTCAACCGTGACAGGAGGATAATAGAAGCCCCCACTTTGAATTGTACTTGGTAACCACTGTGGATACAACGTAGGTATCACAATGGACCAACCCAATTGGGCATTACAATTAGGCCCAGGTTACCAAGATGCTCAGACGATGAAAGGCTGGAAGGACCTGGGCCTGAGTGAGTGAAGATTCAGGGTTCTCCTCTCACTTACCCTCCCCCACATCCCACCTCCACTTAGGCAAGAATGGTGGGCAGAATCTCCCGTACTCATTAAATTACCATGGCTTTTCCCATCGAGCGCCTATAACCGAATAGGTGCACATTTACATGCACACGTAAAGTAATGCCTTTGCATTTGTATAGTGTTTATGCACCTACGTCCTGAGCTCTGTGAAGCAGGGACTGGCATGGGAACAGCTAAATGTTTTGCCAGGTAGAATACAATATTAGTCACAGCTGCAAAGTGCCAGGGGAAGCACCACCATTCACCCTGGGGCCTGGAACGGCTTTGCAGTCTTCCGAGCCAGCCGTTGAAGGAGAACTAGGGGGTGGAAGAAGACCCAGCACTTATTAACTATTTGCTTGGCACTCTGGTTCCTGCTTTCATTTTTTTCTTCTTAGTTTTTTGTTTTTTTGTTTTTTCATTTTAAAAGATGGCACAAGTGTACCAGTTAGGTTTTGCTATACAGCAAACTCACTTATTTCTTCCTCACGCATCTGTGGATTTTCTGGGAGATGTTGTTGATCTCATGATCTCAGCTGGGTCTCTGGGCAGTGGATCTGCCCACATGTTGCTCATTTGGAGGGGGGCGTGGACTAGCAGGCAACCTGTGGCACTTCGCGGCCATCATTCCATTACCCTTAGTGAAAGGCACAGGGAACCAGCCCAACTCCACCAGCATGTTTCATGTTCACTGACATCCCATTAGCCAGAGTCAGTCACACAGCCAAGGCCAAAGACAAGAGATGGAGTACATTCCTTCCATGAAAGTGAAGGTTGAGAGGGTACCTATTTGCTCAACAATAACCTACTCTCCAGCAACCAGTAATACTTGAATGCCGTCTCATTAAAAATCCAAACAAGAAAACATAAAAGCATAACAAGAGAGGAGACTACTACCCTCCTCCTCCCCATCCCACCCGCTCCCCACCCAGGCATAAGCACTTCATCATCAGTTTGGGATGAGTCCCACTAGACTTCCTCCCGACTCTTCCTCCACACACACAGAAGGTTTTTATTTTACACAGTGAGATCATACTACACAAATGTTCACATGACAATTAAAGTATCTAGTCATGTAAGTAGTATATTGGCCCTACGATTAGGCTTGTTGAGTTACCATTTTAAAAATGAGGAATCGCCGAGACCGGTTTGGCTCAGTGGATAGAGCATTGGCCTGCAGACTGAAGGGTTAGGTTCGATTCCAGTCAAGGGCATGTACCTTGGTTGCGGCCACATCCCCAGTGGGAGTGTGTGCAAGAGGCAGTTGATTGATGACTCTCTCTCATTGATGTTTCTAACTCTCTGACCTCTTCCTCTCTGTAAAAAATCAATAAAATATATTTTTAAAAATAAATAAATAAAAATGAGGAATCTAAAATAAATAAATAATGAGGAATCTAAAATAAATAAATAAATAAATAAATAAATAAATAAGGAGTCTGAGATTAAGATGCTTATGTAAGATCTCCTACCTCTTAAGTAGCTGAACCAGGATTTGAACACAGGACTTTCCAAAAAATTCTTTTCATTGCAATGAGCCTGCCTCTATCAAAAGGGGATTGGGTTTGTCTATCAACGTGTTACCAGCTCACTGCCCCTATCCTTTGGGACCACAGAGAAGGATGTGTGTTTGCAGGTATGAGTTTTAGGAAAAGGAAAAGGGAGTGTTTACTGTGACCAGACTTATGTCAGGAGCTTTGAGAAACACAATGTGGAGGACAAAAGACCTTCCCCCCAGGTCACGTTTAATTGAGTCAAAGAAACCAGGAGTCTCTCTTGAGGCAGTTTAGTAGCAGGGCAGGATGTTCTGGGTAAAGTGTGGGGCACCTACAGGAAGTTTCATTATCTGTCCATCTAAGAGCTCAACGCTGAAGGCGAGCTCAGCCGAGGACCGATAGCCCTGCTCAGCCTTGGGGAGGACACAGGCCTTAACCACATTCCTAGAAAACGGGTAGAATTTAGAGAAAGGAGGAAAAAACGCACTCCAAGCAAGAATTGAGGGTGGTGACTATTACTCTACTCACCCCCAGCAGCATGCCATCTGAGTGTGTCAGTGGGGGTCCGGGAAGTCCATGTAAGCAGAAACTTGAAGGCTGATTGGGAATTAGGTTTTAAAAAAGTAGGGGGAAGAGAGTGGATGGCATGTGAGAAAGCCTTGACTGAAGCTGGGGTGGGTTTGGGCACCAAAGAGAAAGACACTTGGGTGGGGATGGGGGCAGGGATGTGGTTCAAGATAAGGCTGAGCGGTTGGCAGGGGCCAGGCATGCAGGCACGTGAGCTGAGCTCATTGGGAAGGCGAATGAGCAGGGAAAGATGTGGTGTGACCACAGGCAGTGCCAGCGGAGGAGGGCGCAGTTGTGTGCTCTGTGTAAGAAGGGCTTTGTGAGCATGTAAGAGACTCAGGGCAGGGCAGCCAATGGCTCTGCCATAGGACCAGGGCAGGTGCTGGGTAAACCCTGTGAGGACTCTGGAACATGACTGAACCAGCAGCTAAAAACTCAAGGTTTTGAAAGGGTGCCTCAAACAGCAAAACTTGAGACGCCCTCTGCACGGGAGTCGAACAAAGCACAAAAGAGGCAAGTTCTGATGTGTTTGTGGTGCAGAGGAAGACATGGGGGAGGGATTGGCATTTGGAAAGTGTCACAAGGTGACATCTGAGGATTGAATGGGATTGAATAGGTCTTGAGGAATGAATGGGAGATCACCAAGTAAGAATGGGGGCAGGACACAAGAGGCAGAAGGCATGGCAGAGGCAAAGGCAGAATGTCCGGAGAGTGAAAAGTGATGGAAGGGTAAGAGTTAGGTTCCTGAAGGAGAGGGGCACAGAAGACTGTGGCGGTTCAGGTGAGGATAAGCTGTGCAGAGCCTCCCACACCAAACACGGACACTGGGGAACTCCGGGATCCGATGGTTCATCATAATATAATGGGCTTACCTTAGTGCTCGCTCGCTCACTCCCAGGGACCAGAGAGCAAGGCTTGTGGGGCCCTTCCCCCTCTTCCTTCACACAAAGACACACCTTTTGGGGAGGTCGGGGTGACAGATGGGGGTGAGAGATCCTGTAATCCTATCCCAGGTCCCTGTGTCAGAAAGCTCTTTCCCCAGTGGGTTCCAGTCCAGGTCTACTGTTAAGACTGAGGTTGGGAAACTTTTTCTCGTCCACCTGGCTTCAGGTGGGCGGGATGGAAGCCAGCCCGAGTCCTCTGGAGACAGCTCTGGCTGTGCGATCGGCCCCTCAGAAGACACAAATGAAACCCAATGCAACATGAAAGATGGCAGGAGGTGGCCAAGTGCTGATCTTATCAAGCGAAGTCCTTAGAATCAGAGAAAGGGAATAGAGCTTTTCTTGTTTTCTCTCCTTTTTCTTTCTGGTTAATTGCCAACCAGGGGACTGTGGCATGGGGTTGTAGGGGACTCTTAGATGTGTAATCAGGTCTGGGAGGCAGGTTTCCCAGCCACCCTGGAATTTTACCATTTTCTTGTTGGAAGTCACTTCAAGCAAACTGTTAAACACCATTGAGGGGGGGGAGGGGAGAGAAGGAGGGACAGAAGAGGTTATAAAAAAAGAAGAAAAGAAAAAGAAGACTGTCTCTACAAAGAGTTTATAATCTTGATGAAAGCAGGAAAGAGGCACATGTTTGTTATCTATCTCACTCAACTGTGAACTCATTGGGTGCATCTACCTCTGGAACCAAGCACATAGTGGGACTCAATATCCATGTCATCTGCTTCAGAAATCTTTTAATTATAAGTATTAGAAACCCAGCTAAGTCAATCTGAGGAGATTCGATCCTGAAACTTTCATTGGAGGTATTAGAAACACAATGCTTTTCTTATGCTGATCTTGTTAGAGGGGTAATATAAGCATTCTGCCATTAGAGCTACCACTTGGAGAAACACCAGGGAAAGCAGAACAGGAGAGGAAAATTGAGATCTGGTTGACATGTTTGAGCCCCTGGATGCAGCCATGCCTGAATCCCATTGGTCTTTTAGTTGCATGCCTTAGTAGATTCCCTTCTTTGTTCAAGTCAAGTTGAGTTGACTTTTAGTCACTTGTAAACAAACAAACAAAACAAAACAAAAACACATTGAAAGGCTGCTGTTGTAAAGATTAAACAAGATTATAAATTATAAAGTGCTCAAAAAACAGGAGTTTTTATTAGTAGCATTTTATAGTTCAATCTTCTGCATGCATATTGAAATCTGTTTTCACTTTAAAACTTTTACTTAAGGGAAAAAAATGCTTAAAAGTTTATAAAATCATGGCTGATATTCACTTGGTACTAGTGTGGCCACATGGATTATTTTAATACTGAAATATCTCCATAATGGTTATTAAATTGCACCACTTTGGATCTCCAGGATAACCCAACCTCTCTCTCTCAAGACCCTTCCTTCCATCCCACAATATGGCACGTAAGGAGTTAATACCAGGGCTGGCAGGGGATCCCTGGACCTGCTCTCTGACTTAAGGCCTTCTCCATGCTACATATTTTTTATATCGCCTCTGGGTATAGCTATGTAACCTTTTCTGATCCCAAAGATGCCAGAGACATAATTTTGCACAGTGATAGCTAAGCAGGTTCGGGCATCAGGCCAAACCCTGCCTCTCTCCCTGCCTGTTACCTTGTGGTGCTCCTTGCCTTAATTCTACATCAGGGCCATTTTTGTCATTTCTGTGGCAATATGATATGCCTTTGTTTTAACACACGATGGCTGGCCCAATCCTTCCCCTGCGGTGGGACATATGGTCTGTTTTTGTTCAGCTCTTCAAATTTTAAAAACTCGCTCTGTTGGAAATTGCATTTCCATGTGGTGCCCATCTTTCTGGTAATAAGCAACGGATTTCCTTCCTGCTTCGAACTTCAGTTTTGCGAATCACAAGGCACAGTTTAGCCTTTTTGTCTGGAAATGTTTTTTTTTCTCCATTGTTGCTCTTTGAAATAGGAATCCATGTGCTCAATTATGTAATGCTGCCATTTAATAAATTATTTATTTTGACTCTAAGTCCATAAAGGATTTAAAACGGTTTATAAAAATACATACAAGATGAAATCAATACAAGAGGGAATGGGGTGGGGGAGAATTAAGAAGTAGTATATCTGATAGGTATGGTGTTCTGCTGCTATTGGGAGAGACCAGAAATAAGAGCAGCCTGAACACCATAGATGTTTATTTTTCTCTTGCACCAATGAAATCTGGAGAAAGGAAGCTTAGAACTGATTTGGCAGCTCCATTAAATCAAGGACACAGCCGAAACCGGTTTGGCTCAGTGGATAGAGCGTCAGCCTGCGGACTGAAAGGTCCCGGGTTCGATTCCGATCAAGGGCATGTACCTTGGTTGCGGGCACATCCCCAGTAGGAGGTGTGCAAGAGGCAGCTGATCGATGATTCTCTCTCATCGATGTTTCTAACTCTCTATCCCTCTCTCTTCCTCTCTGTAAAAAATCAATAAAATGTATTAAAAAAAAAATCAAGGACACAGGCTCCTTCTAGTGTCCTGTTTCAGCAAATCCTTAGAATGTGGCTTCTGTCCTCAAGGCTACCTCATCGTTCAAAATGGCTACTGGAGCTCCAGCCATTACAGCCACATTTAGGCAGCAGGAAGAAGAAAAGGAGAACATCCCGCGATCCCAGCTTTCTTTAAGGAGTTTTTCAAATGTTCCAGCCCCAAACTTCAACTTATATGTCAACTAGAGGCCCATTGTACGAAGAGATTTTTGCAATAGGTCTTCCTTCCCTTGGCTTCCAGCACTGGTTTTCCTCTGGCATCCAGGACACAGGCCTTTGCTCCGGCTGGAGTCTGCAGTCTTATCTTCACTGGCACTCAGCTCCTGCAGATCCCTTCGCCGTCATCCTCCCTCTCATAGCAGGTGTCCTACCCCACCTGGCCACTGCACGCCTAGAGCAGCTGGGCAGTGGCCATCTTTGACCTTCTAATTTGCATACTCACTCTGATTGGCTGTGGGCATAACGGAGGTATGGTCAATTTACATATTTGTCTATTATTAGGTAAGATTGGCCAGAATTTAGCCCTCACTGCACAGGAAGCTGAGAAGTGCAGTCTGAAAGAGGCACAATGCCACCTCAAATAAAACCAGGATTGGGTTACTAGGAAAGAAGAAAGAATGGATCACAGGCAGAGTGATAGTAACCTCTGCTACAAGTAAGAAAAAGAAATAAAGCCAGGAATTCTGCTAGTTCACAAAACTGCCTATTGTAAAGACTTTTTGGGCTTCCAAATTGTCTGTGAGCATGCTAGCAACCATGACAGAAAGAAATCCATGACTAAATACAAAGTGTTATTATCAAAGCAAAGAAAGCAAACCTATTGCCCAGAAAAACTTATTTTTTTTCCAGATTCAGAAGTTAAGAAGAAAGTTACCTACAAGTCTTCATGAGGAAGACATGGGACATGATGTCCTTAACAATATTCCTGCAAAATGGAACAACATGATTCTGGGATTTGCTTCAAAACTTCCAGGGAGGGAGTGTGTGGGAGTATAGCTAAAACCAGATGAGCCATGAGTTGATAATTGCTGAACTTGTGATGGAGACATGGGACTTTATTATAAGTTTCTCTTTACTTTGGTGTATGTTTAAAATTTATCCATAATTTTTTTAATAAAAGAACTTAAACTCTGCAATACATCCTTTCCTACAGTTGCTTTTCAAGTGTTCCTTTCAATAAACTTGTCTTCAAGTTTAATTATCAGGCAGTTTCTATGATAATTAATCTGTCATATTTTTGGCCTTCTTATGTAATTTCCTTATTAACTTCTTTAACAGTTTTATTGAGATACTAGAGGCCTGTTGCACAAAGATTCATGCAATAGGTCTTCTTTCTCCTGGCTGCCAGAACCAGTTTTCCTCCAGCACCCGGGACCCAGGCTTTCTCTCTGGCTGCCGTCTTCCATCTTCACTCTGACCAGCTGGAGTCTTTGCTCCAGCCAGAGTGTCGCTCCTGTAGCTCCATCCACCCCCTGCCCTCTCCTTCATAGCAGGCATCCCGCCCCACCCAACTACTCCATGCCATGTATGCAAATTAACCCATCATCTTTGTTGGGTTGATTTGCATACTAACTTCTGATTGGCTAGTGGTTGTTGTGGAGGTACAGTCAATTTGAATATTTCTTATTTATTTAGTGTAGATCATCCATATACTGTACAATTTACCCTTTTAAAGTGTCACTCGTTTCTCAGAGATGTACAACCATTATCACAATCTAATTTTAGATCTGTTTATCAATGTATAGAAACTCCCTTCCCGTAAGTAGTCACACCCCATTCCCCTCCTCCACACATCCCTTGACAACCACTATCTACTTGCTGCCTTTCTGCATTTGCCTATTCTGAATATTTCATATATGGAATCATACAACATGTTTTCATGTATGTGACTAGCTCCTTTCATTTAGCATAATGTAGTCAAGGTTCTTCCATGTTGTAGCATGTATCAGTACTTCATGCCTTTATCCAACCAAAGAATATTTTGTTTTATTGATAATACTACATTTTGCTTATCCAATTGTCAACTAATTACATTTGAGTTGTTTCCAATGTTCAGTTATTTTGAATATTGCTGATATGAATCTTTGTGCACAAGTTTTTGTGTGAAAATATGTTTTTATTTCTCTTGGGTCTATACCTAGAGGTGAAATGGCTGGGTTAAATGGTAACTCTATGTTTAAGATTTTGAGGAATAGCTGAACTGCTTTCCAAAGTGGAAATAAATAATGGTTCCAACTTTTCCATAGCATCATCCACACTTATTGTCTGTCTTAATTACTTTAGCCATACTAGTGGTTGTTAAGTGGTGTCTTGTGGTTTTGATGTGCATTTCCCTAATGAGTTATGACACTAACCATCGTTTAATATGCTTATTTGCCATTTGTATATCTTCTTTGGAAAACATCTTTTCAAATCCTCTACCCACTCATCAATTGACTTATTGTCTTTTAATTGTTGGGTTGCAGGTGTTTTTGTATATTCTGGGTACAAGTTCCTTATGACATATATGATCTGCAAATATTTTCTAGCGTTCTGTAGCTTTTTAAAATATATATATATCTACTGATTTCAGGGAGAAAAGGGGAGAGAGAGAGAGAGTGAGAGAAAGAGAGAGAGAGAATGAAAAACATCAATGATGAGAGAGAATCATTGATTGGCTGCCTCTTGCATGCCCCCTACTGGGGACGGAGCCCACAACCAGGCATGTGCTCTGACCAGGAATCCTGGCTCATAGGTGGATGCTCAACCACTAAGCAATGCCAGCTGGGCTTTTTTATTTTTATTTTTATTTTTATTTAATAATTCTTCTTTTTCTTTTTAAATATATTTTATTGATTTTTTACAGAGAGGAAGAGAGAGGGACAGAGAGTTATAAACATCCATGAGAGAGTCATCCATCAGCTGCCTCCTACACACCCACTACTGGGGATGTGCCCACAATCAAGGTACATGCCCTTGACCGGAATCGAACCTGGGACCTTTCAGTCCGCAGACCAACGCACGCTCTATCCACTGAGCCAAACCAGTATCGGCTATTTTTTATTTTTTGATGATGTCCTTTGAAGCATAAAGTTTTAAATTTTGATAAACTCAAATTTATCTATTTTTTCTTTAGCCACTTGTTCTTTTTTTTTTTTTTTTTTTTTTTAAATCAAGTCTAAGAAGGTTTTCCAGAGTCCTCTAACTTTGTTCTTTTTCAGGATTTTTTCAGGTATTCTGGGTCCCTTGGATCTCTGCATGGATTTTAAGATCAATTTGCCAACTGCAAAATAGTCAGCTGGGATTTTTACAGGGATTGCTTTGAATCTATAGACCAATTGGGGGAGAATTGCCACCTTAACAATATTAAGTCTTCTAATCCATGAAAATGGGGTATCTTTCCACTTATTTCTGTTTTCTCTTATTTCTTTCAACATCTCATTGTTTTCAGAGAAGAAACTTTGTACTTACTCTGTTAATTTATTTCTAAATATTTTATTCTTTTTGATGCTAATATAAATAGAATCATTTACTTAATTTTTATTTATAAACTTTTCATTGATACTTTACAGAGACATAATTGATTTTATATCAGTCTTATATAGTGCAACCTTCTTTACTAGTTCTAATAGTTTTTAAATGAATTCCCTATAGTTTGTGATATATAAGATGATGCCATCAGAGGATTTGAAGATGGCAGTGTAGGTAAACACCTGTACTCACCACCTTCCACAACCACATCAAAATTACAACTAAAATACAGGACAATGATCAACTAGAACAGCCAGAAAGCTGGCTGAATAACAGCCCTACAACTAGAGAAATAAAGAAGAAGCACACTGAGACTGGTAGGAGGTGTGGAGGAGCAGAACGTGCTGGTCTGGCACCACATGGGCCACATTTTTAATTGGGAGAGAGATCATCTCTTCACAGGCTGCCCAGAGGACAAGGAATCCCAGCCCCACACCAGACCGCAAGCCCAGGGAATCAGAGCTGGGAAAAGAAGTCTCTAAGGGCAGTAAGCACTACGGGCTGTAAAAATCAGTGCAGATTGGGGCTCAGTGACACAGAGGCTGCTGGAGGCCCAGCTGTTCCTCTTAAAAGGCCGGCACCACAAACTGAACTTACAAGGTCCTGCTTCCTCTATGCTCTAGCACTAGGATGAGGCTCTGGGGAACACAGACACATAAAAGGGGAACTGGATTATCTGGCACCAGGGCATGAACTCGGAGCAGCTTTCTCCCAGATGGAGGTGCTCACAGGGATCATTGTTCCTAGGCTGGGACCTCTGTGGTCTATCACAGGGATGCCTGGCAGCCCTTTCTGTTTTCTCTGCCCTGGTGATTCTCTAAGACCCCGCCTCATCCAACTTATAACCTCACCCAAGCTGTGGGCAATAGCTTTTTCAGATGAATGGCCTATCCTTACTCAGGTTAAAATCTCTCAAACAAGGTGCAGCTGGGTCAGAGAGGCCCAAACCAATCAATAAGAAGCCCAAGACCTGGCACCAGCACCAGCTTGCCGTGCTTGACAGCTGGGCCTTATCTGGGCACTTCCAAACCCAATAAAGAGGAAGAATCTGCAGATCTCTTTGTACCTCCTGCTGAGTGGCCCCAGGAAGTGGCTGACTTTGCATTCCACTTTGCATTCCTGGAGACCCAAGAGCCAGTATACCCAGTAGTCAGTGTCAGACCATACCAGATTACATCTCTACACATCCATAAGGTATTGCAGCTGATCTTCACAGCCAGTTGGCCTGGAGGTCAATTCCTCCCAGTGACACCAACAGCAATCAAGTCTCAGCTACAACAAGACTGTGCTCACAGACCACAAAGAGGTTCACCTAGAAATCCCAGCTCAGGTGACTGGGGAGGCTGAGCTACTGGGCCCTATAGGACACCTACTATACAAGGCCCCTTTACCAACTTAAGGGGACATAGCAGCTCTACCCAATGCATGGAAACAGACACAGGGAAGCAGCCAAAATTAGGAGACAAAGAAACATGTCACAAATGAAAGAAATGGAAGAAAACAAACTACTGGATACAGAGTTCAAAACCATGTTCATAAGGTTACTCAAGAATCTTCTGAAAACCTCCAAAAAAATGGAAAAGGACCAGTCAGAAATTAAGAATACGCTGACTGAAATAAAGAATAATGTACAAGGATTCAACAGTAGTGGATTCTGAGAATAAAATCAACACTTTGAAATATGAAGAAGCAAAAAACACCCTACCAGAAGAGCAAAATAAAAAAGAATCCAAAAATATGAAATAGTGTAAGGAGCCTCAAGCGTACGAACATTCGCATTATGGGATTGCCAGAAGAAGAAAAAGAGAGCAGATATTGCCGAAACCGGTTTGGCTCAGTGGATAGAATGTCGGCTTGGGGACTGAAGGGTCCCGGGTTCGATTCCGGTCAAGGGCTTGTACCTTGGTTGCAGGCATATCCCCAGTGGGGGGTGTGCAAGAGGCAGCTGATCGATGATTCTCTCATTGATGTTTCTAGCTCTCTATCTCTCTCCCTTCCTCACTGTACAAAATCAATAAAATATATTATAAAAAAAAAAAGAGAGCAGATATTGAAAACCTATTTGAAGAAATAATGACAGAAAACTTCACCTATCTCCTGAAAGAAATAGACTTATAAGTCCAGGAAACACGCAGAGTCCCAAACGAGGAATCCAAAGAGGACTACACCAAGACACATCATAATTAAAATGCCAAGGGATAAAGACAAAAAGAAAATCTTAAAAACAGCAAGAGAAAAGCAGTTAGTTACCTAAAAGGGAATACCCATACGACTGTCAACTGATTTCTCAACAGAAACTATCCAGGTCAGAAGGGAGGTGGCAAGAAATATTCAAAGTGACGAATAGCAAGGACCTACAACCAAGATTACTCTACCCAGCAAAGCTATCATTCAGAACTGAGGATCAGATAAAGAGCTTCACAGACAAGAAAAAGCTAAAGGAGTTCATCACTACCAACTCAGTATTATATGAAATGTTGAAGGGTATTCTTTAATAAGAGGAAGAAGAAGAAAAAGAAAAAGGGTCAAAAATATAAACAACAAAAATGGCAACAAATACATACTGATCAACAATTGGATCTAAAAATCAAAGTAAACAAATAAGAAATCTAATGAACGGAATAAACTGGTGAATAAAATAGAACCACAGGCATGGAAATGGAACAGACTAACGATTCTCAGAAGGAAGAGGGGTGGGGGTGGGTGGGAAGAGATTAAACAAAGATCTTATTAATATATGCATATATGCATTACTTATGGACACAGACAATAGGGTGGTGAAGGCCTGGGGTGGGATGGAAACCGGGTGGAGGAGGGCCATAAGGGAAAAAAAGAAGGACATCTATAATAATCTCAACAACAAAGATTTTTTAAAAAAATATATTTTATTGATTTTTTACAGAGAGGAAGGGAGAGAGATAGAGAGAGCTAGAAACATTGATGACAGAAAATCGACCAGCTGCCTCTTGCACACCCCCTACTGGGGATGTGCCTGCAACCAATGTACATGCCCCTGACCGGAATCGAACCTGGGACCTCTCAGTCTGCAGACCGACGCTCTACCACTGAGCCAAACCGGTTTCGGCAACAACAAAGATTTTTTTAAAAAGATGATGGCATCAACAAATAAAATAGTCTTACTTCTTCCTTTCCAACCTGGATGCCTTTTATTTCTGTTTCTTACCTAATTTCCCCAGCTAGAAGGCCCAGTACAATATACAATAGATGTAGTGAGAGCAGACAGCTTTATCTTGTTCCTGATCTTAAGTGGAAAGCATTCTTTCATCATTAAGGAGGAGGGTATCTGTGGGGTTTTGTAGATGCCCTTTATTGGCTTGAGGAAGTTCACTTCTATTTCTAGTTTGTTTAGTAGTTTTGTTCTTTTTATCATGAAAGGGTGTTGGATTTGTCAAATGTGTTTTTTGGGATTTTGTGTGTGTATGTACCTACTGAGATGATCGTGTGGTTTTTATCCCTTAGTCTATTGATATAGTATGTTATATTCATTGCTTTTTTTCATGTTAAGTCCACTTTGCATTCCTGGGATAAATTCCTGGTGTGTAATTCTTTTTATATATCTCTAGATTCAGTTTGCTAGTATTTGATTGAGGATATCTGCATCTAAATCCATGAAGATATTAGTCTATACTTTCATATTCTCATTATAGGCCCGATGCATGGAGATTCCTGCAAGAATAGGCCTTTTTTCCCCTGGCTGCTGGCACTAGCTTCCCTCTGGCACCCAGGACCTGAGCTGCTTCGCTCTGGCCGCTACCAGGCACCCAGAACCCAGGCTGCTTCATTCCGCCACCATCGCCACCCACTGGGGGTGTGCTCTAAACCATGCTGCAGCCCCTGGGAGCATGCCCCCATCCCTGGTGTGTGTCCCCTGGGGCTGGGTGCCGCACGCAGTCCCCTCCCGCCCATCTGTGTGCACAGCTCCTTCTGAGCCAGTTGGGACGCCTTAAGGCATCCCAGCTAATTTGCATATTACTAGATAAATCGATAGATAGATAGATAGATAGATAGATGCTGTCTTTTTAAAAAAATATATATTTTATTGATTTTACACAGAGAGGAATTGAGAGGGATAGAGAGTTAGATATGTTGATGAGAGAGAAACATTGACCAGTTGCCTCCTGCATACCCCCCACTGGGGATGTGCCCTCAACCAATGTACATGCCCTTGACCGGAATCGAACCCAGGACCCTTCAGTCCCCAGGCCGACGCTCCTCCACTGAGCCAAACCGGCTTCAGCGATAGATGCTGTCTTTATCTGGCTTTGATATCGAGGTAATATTGACCTTATACAATAGAATGAGTTGGGAAATGTCCCCTCTTCTAATTTCTAGAAAAATTTGTGAAGACTTTGTATTAATTCTTCCTTAAAAGTTTTGTAGGATTCACCAGTGAAGCTATCTGAACCTCGCTTTTCTTTGTGGAAAAATTTTTATTAGTATCTCTTTCTTCACTTGTTATATACATCTATTCAGATTTCCTAATTCTTCTTGACTCGATTCTGGTAGTTTGACTTTTTAGGAATTTGTCCAGTTCCGCTAAGTCACCTAATTTTTGGCATAGTTGTTTATAGCGTTCCTTTATAAACCTTTTTCTGTTTTTCTGTAAGGTCAGTAATGATGTCTCCTCTCTCATTCGTGATTTTAGCAAATTTGAGTCTTCTCTCTTTGTTTCTTTGTCGGTATGGCTAAGATCTGTCAATTTTGTTGATCTTTTCAAAGAACCATCTTTTGGTTTCTTTGACTTTCTCTATTGTTTCCTATTCCTTATTTTATTAATTTCTGTTCTATTTTTTCCCTTTCCTTCTGCTTGACATAGATTTATACATAATATTTTTAAAGTAGTATTTTCTAAGTTATTTTCCACAGAAAATAACTGATAAAAAGTAAAGATTACTCCAATAAATAGTTTTTGGGAAACACTGAATTTAATCACATTAAATACCTCTCTCACTCACTTACTCACTCACGCCTTCAGAACCTTTGCTATCGTTACGAATAATGTAGATTTCCAAGAGGGGGTTTCAGTACTAGTATGCAGCATTTTCAGTAGTTATTTACTACAAAACTCTTTTTTTGGTAAAGTAATGTTGGATTCTGAGATTTTGTGAAAATCTACTCTTCAGTTTTCTGAAGTTTTACCATGCACACAGATTTTATATGGTTAAGATGTAGAGTAACCATATAATTTCTCATTCAAACCAGCACACTTTTGAGACTGACATGGGTGAGAAATTTAAGGGCTGCCAAACACTTGGTGATCAGGATAAAAATATTAATGATGCAATTTTAAAAAGCAATCCAAATCAATGTATAAAAAATTCACGGTGAGCAAAATATCAACATTTTAAATGAAGACAGGAGCAGTATTCTAGATTTAGCCTTTTGCCTCAGGCCCAAGGGTGAGCATGGCACTGTTACCAATCGATCCTATTTCTATAAAAAATAGTTTTTTCATTCATTATGGGGGTTTTTTGCATTTGTTTTTATTTTTGTCAGTATTGCACTAAAAATATAATTATCCTGATCACTGTGTGGGTTTTTTTGGGTGCCCACCCTCCCTTACATTTTGCCTGGCTCAGCTCACCCTACCCAGTCCCCGTCTTCTATCAGGTTGCCTTCTTGAGAGAAGGCACTCAATACCTGATAGCTATGGCTGTCACTATTGTTTGTTGACTGCTGTGTGCCAGAAATTGCTATGAAGAGTTTTGTTAAGTATATATCACCTCAACAACAACCAGCAGAAAAATCTTTGCAACTTTACATTGCAAAGTAAGTGACATGCTGGGAGAAAATATTTGTAGTTTATACAGGCAAAGGATCACTGTCCCAAATATATAAAGAACTTCTACAATTTTTTTTTAAATTTATTTTTAAAGATAAACCACCCAACACAACTGCAGGCAAAGGAGAGAAACTGGCTGTTCACCAAAGAGGAAAAACAGATGGTCAATCATCACGAGCAAAGGCCTCAACCTCGCTATTATGAAACACAGATTTTGAAGTTTGATGTTATCAAGTCTTGGCAAGGGTGTAAGGAAACGGGATTACAAACTGATATCCTCCCTGGAAGAAAATTGGTCATATCTGCTCCATTAAAATTACACTCATCCTCTGGCTGAGCTATCCTACTTCTTATCTACAGCAGGGAGTAATGTGGCACGTGCACAAAGTTTTTGGGGGGACTTCGCACACAATGGCAATACATTGGAAACACCCTCAAAGTTTCTTCAAGGAGGGAGCTGATAAATAAACCATGGTATGGCCAGCAATCCCATTCCTACTGCGGGCCCCAGTGGACCCCAGTGGTCATCAGCCCCACTGAGCTTCTTACCACACGTCTCTTATACATTGGGGAATTGGAGCATTGCAGGACAGGGTCTTCCACCTTATCTGGTATCTTCACTTTTGCGAACCTGCCTTTCTGCGTCTGGCCTCCCCTCCTTCACAGCCTGCTGGGCTGCCTTTCTGCCATACGTGGTCTGGGCCCATGTTTTTCCAAGCAGCCCTCCTGGGAGCCTGGGGGCATCTGTCTGTCTCCTGGGGAATTAAAGGTGTTAAATCTGGTATCACAGGAATGCTCACAAATAACAAACTCACCCTTATGCAATATCATGTTTAGCTCCCTACACCCTCTCACCCCTCCACCCAGCACCTTCAGTCAGCTTGTTCTCTCCTACACCCTCTCACCCCTCCATCCAGCACCTTCAGTCAGCTTGTTCTCTCCCGGTTCAGGCTGGTACACAGGGAACTCGTTCTGCAGTCCCTGTGGCATCTAATCCCCATACTCCTTAACCCAGAACATCTCCCAGTGGGGCTGTGCTGGAATGTGGCTCTTGGAGACTGGGGGGGGGGGGGGGGGGGGGGGGTGTCCTGTTTGTTGGTTCTCCACCTCTAGGGTTTGAGAGAAAGGCTAGACTCCAGCTTCTGGAATCACATGGCTTCAAGCTCAGGAGCGCAGCACTTCCTATTTGTGTGGTCGTGGAAATTCACTCAACCTCTGTGAGCCTCCCTTTCCTCTTCTGCCAAGGATAGGGCGGACCACGAGCCTCATGGGGGTGCTATAAGGATTAAATGCGACAGCACCCTCAAAGCTCCCGCAGAGAACCTGGATGGTTGGGCTGAGGGACTTGGATGGGCCCTTTCATACCTGAGATTCTATAAATAGGAAGAAATGCTCATCCGAACCCAGTGGGGAATTGTAAGCAGTGTCAGGAACTGGGTGAGAGGAAGAAGAGGAGGATTTGAGGGGGGAAAGGAAACACAAGCTGTGGGTTGTGCATGGTGTTCTCTCTAAGGTACTTCTCTGTCGTGGGTGCTGACCTATGCATTGAAGGATTCATAACACACCGGCCTCTACCCACTGGATGCCAGTAGTCCTCCTACCCCCATTGTGACAACTAAGTATGCCTTGGTGGGCAAAATTGTCCCCAGTGGAGAACCTCTGCTCTAAAACTAATTAAGCCTCCGGGTAAAACTGGGGTAATAATGTAGTAACCGCAGCCTTGTATGGTGGCGTTAAAGATTGTCATTATTTGTAGTGTGTTTATTGAGCACTTACTGTGTACCAATGACTGTGCTGAGGCCTGACATGCATCAGCTCTCCCAGTCCTCTAGTCCATCCTGCTTAGCACTGCTCTCTTTGTCTTCACTGTACAGATGAAGAGACTACAAATGTCTCTCTCGTCTTCAAATTCAAATTCAACCAACGCCTTCCAAGAGCCTATGTGGGCGGGGACTCAAGGAGTTATTGCACATATATAACCACTTGTTTCTGGGTGGATTCAGCTCCCGGGAGCCACTAGGTAGAAACCAGAGAATGAGAGGAGGGGAGAATTCAGGGCATCTCAGCAACTTCAGCAGCTGCTGTATCTCCTCTGTGGTTCCAGCTCCTCCCTCGGGGGTCCTGGCTCTGGCTGCCTGGCCAGACTTCCACCAAGTGGCCCAGACTCTGAAACATGGTAACACCAACTCCTCTCTCTATACTCCTCCCAACAGGGGTGGCAGCATCCTCCTGCCATGGTGAATCTTCAGGTTGCCTAGCATGCCCTTTTGACTTTTCAGCTCCTCCATCACCCATGTAACTAATGCCTAGTATTATATTCCCTCCGTTTAAAACCTGGAGGGATTCTAGCTTCTCTGGTTGAACTGTGACTGCTATACAGAGGATTCAGTTTCCTAGGTCATCCTCTTAGATATCAACCTGATGAGCTCTTGGCAATACACGGTGATCTCCCAAATACGAGGATAAATGTGTCTGATGGATGTATTAGTCGGGACTCTTTTGATGGCAAGTGATAGAAAACTCAACCCCAAATGGTTTAAGCAGGGGGAAAATGTACCAGGGATTAGCTTTGGTACAAAACAATTCTTGGGGTAACCCAAGGGACCACAATGCTATAGTCAGAATATCTCCATCTCTAGCTCAATGGTTCCCAGCCATTTGAACTGCTCAAGGCCAGTACAATTTCTTAAAAACAAAACAAATGATTGAGCGATCTATATAAGATGGTCTGCTTTTTATATTACCAAGTAAAGACTTTAAGATAAGAGAAAAAAATGTTTTTAAAGCACCATCACTAAACCTCCCAAAAAAGGGAAGGAGATTAAAATATTAGAATAAACAGCAGTTAAAGTTTATGAAAATTTTACTACGTTGTTACTTTCTTCAAAGTACATGAACTGTTAAACAAACAAACAAAAACAAAACCTCACTCTTCACAGTCTAGTCCTGGTGTGTGTGTGTGTGTGTGTGTGTGTGTGTGTGTGTGTGTCATCTCAGCTCTAGGGAATTTTGAGATGTGTAAAAAGCGATTCTTGTCCCAAAGAACTTCAAGCACTGAGAAGAATAAAAACCAGCATAATTGCTTTAATTGAGGCACAAGCAACAAGAGAAGTCGAAGACAGAAATCAGTTCTGACCATGGGAAAACCAGTTAGAGATTCTGGGCAGGCCGGAATGAATTCTGTGTCCACAAGTCTGGGAGATAATTTTTACCAGACCAGAGAGAATCTACAATTCCTAGAGTCTTGGTATCTTTTGGAACAGAGAGATCCTATTGCCAAATAATCTCTTCCAGTTGGGGCATTAATGAAAACAGTGGGGAGGTTTGGTCCCCTCTCCTCCTGGGCCTCAGGGGCTCTGAAAGCCATCGCCTTCAATAGGATCCAGCCTGGAAATTAGCTCCAAAGTGCCTGCCACCTGAGCAGATTTGGGAAGAAAGCAGCAGTCCCAGGAGGTCGGGGTGCCATCATGAAGGAACTAAAGGAAGATGTACCTGGGGCGGCAGACATCAGGGGCTCTGGGAGGCTGTGAGACCCCCACCTCTTCCTAAAAACTCCTAGAATTCCCTTGGAGAATCCGGGGGAGGCAGCCAGGGGACGGTCGTAGCTGAACGCATTATGGGAAGGATCATTCTCTCTGCTGCCCAGTCCCACAGCTCCCAGCTGGAAGTACACACACGAGAAAAGGAGGCAATAAAATGTGGCAACTTGGTATATGACTAAGTGACTCCCAAGGGGAGAGGCAAATCCTACCTGCAGGAATTTAGAAGCGCCTGGGAGGAGGGACGAGGGTGGGGAAGGATGCTGTGGCCTCACCCAGGTAGAGGGGAGATGGGTGGGCAGTCATTTCCTTCTGTCCCATCGCCATATGGTTCTTGTGTTCTGTTCTAGGCCCTAGGGATGAAGCACTCAAGTCCTTGTTCTCATTGACCTTAATTTCCTGTGTGGGGAAACAGACATAAATTCATGTGGGGGGTGGTTGAAGCCCTATTTGCATCGTAGGTCATAGATGAGAAGCACTCACTGGCAAAATAGTGCAGAAGTGTAAGTGTATCAAAATCAAACTTGGCTGATTTCCACCCAAGGCTGGTAATGAAAGGAGAGAAGGAAGTCCCCAGGTTTTATGAGGTGGGCTCATGGAAAGTTGTGGTGAGGGAGATTTTTTCTGATTATCTCTGAAGGATAGAATAAGCCAGTACGAACTCACACATGATGTAGCTAGCAGATTTTTTTTTCTGGTGCCAGGGGAGCTATGAGAATGATGCTAAGGCCAGACGATGAAGCCAAAACCTTTTCCCTCCTGTTTTTCAGAGGGGAGTAAAACAGGACCAGGTGGTGTGTCCCTCTGAACTGCCTGGACATTGGCGTCCTCTGGTGGCCGATATACAAATTGCGTCAAGGTTGAAGATGGAATTAGGGTAAAATTAGCAGATGCTTGGGCTCAGGCCTTTAAATCTGAGGTAAGCAATGCAGAAGGTTTAGGACTTGTTCTGAAAGGCTGAACAAAGCCAAGAATGAGGACCCAGTATGCAGTTCTGAGACCAAAAGCATCCTTTCCAGAATCCTCTTTTGGTGTAATTTTGGATTACCCGAACATCCTCATTTCCCACTTATTTTCTCAGCCTGGTTCTCCAGACTTCTAATTCATTTTGTAAAAGATTCATCATCATTCTGGTATAGCCTCCCCCCCCCCACTTTTTTTAAGTTAATAAAAGTTAGTGTATTGCTTAAACCGGTTTGGCTCAGTGGATAGAGCTTCGGTCTGCGGACTGGGGGGTCCCAGGTTCGATTCCGGTCAAGGGAATGTACATTGATTGTGGGGAGGGGGGGGACAGGAGGCAGCTGGTCAATGTTTCTTTCTCATTGATGTTTCTAGCTCTCTATCCCTCTCCTTTCCTCTCTGTGAAAAATCAATAAAAATATATATTTTTTTAAGTTAGTGTATTGATTAGGTTTCGCTGCATACATCAGGAAAAAAAATAATTGCGACTTAGCAATTTCCTCTTTGTAAAAAAGTGCAGAGGTCAGCAGTCCAGGTGGCTTTCAAAGATCCTGCATCCTGTGTTTTGATGCACTGGCTCCAGTTAGCACACTGCCTCGTGGTCTAAAACGGCTGCTCTTGCTCCAGCCACTGTGTCCACATTCTGGCCAGAAGGGTGAAGATGATATGCCCTCTCCCATTTAAGGAGACCTACACATCTCACGTAACACCTCGTGGCTAGAACTTAGTCACAAGATGACTCTTCGATGTGAGAAATGCAGGAATGGTTATTATTTCACTGAGTAGTCAGGAATCTGGCTAAAAATCAGGGTTACATTGCTCAAGAGGAAGGAAGGCATGACACCTGGGGTAGGCTGCTGGGAATCTCTGCCTTAATCTGTCTCTGCTACTGTTCCACCAAGAACCTCACATGGAGGAGCCAGGCCAGGCTACAAGTCTGTAGCCACAATACAACAAGGGTCGCTGATAATACTTACCCATTGACCTACAACTGGCTCCCCCCAAATTTATTTTCTCTAATTTCCTTTATCAAATTATTTTGAGTTCATTTCCCATTTGTGCTGGATGCCCATTGGAACTCCCTGAGCCCTAATTCCTTCATCTTTCTGCTCTATTTTCTTTCCTACAGGCCCAGCCCAAGATAGTAGCCTCCACACCTTGATGCATGCTGTTCCTTTCACCTGGGAGGGCCCTCCTTCTCCCTCGGACTTACCTAAAGTTTAGCTATGGGGAGCATGTGACATGCTTTTTGGCGACCCTGTTTGGGGGATGTCCCACCTTACAGGTGAAGTGGAGCCAGGCCTGATCTCTAGCCTCCCTTGCAGCTAGAGGCAGGCATATGGCCTTGGCTTTGCCAATCAGTCATAACCAGACAGGCCTTCAATTTGGAAGTGAGTGACATGAAGAAGGCACACCTCAAATCCTCCTGGTGAGAGTAGCAGAGGGGCCTGCAGCTTTCGGAGACAGCTACAGAAGCCGGGACCTAGAAAGTGTCTATCGTGCGCAGCACTGGCCATTGTGAGCAGACAGCCTGCGCTCCGGGGTGGTGGCAGTGGGTCTTTCTGGGCTGCCCAGCAGTTGAATGTGGACATTGCATTTGGTTGTGGAGCCTCCAAAACGGATTTCCTGGCCCTCCTTCTTGGTATATTTTAGTAAAATCCTTTTCTGCTTAAATGATCTAGACAGAATCTGTTGTTTGCAATTAACACTTGTCTGGTACACTCACTGTCTAGGTATTATTTTCCTGTGTAACAAATTGCCTTAGTAGCTTAAATCAACACAGATTTATTATCTCACAGTTCTAGAGGTCAGAAGTCTAACTAAAATGGGTCTCATTGGGCCAAATTCAAGGTATCATGAGGGCTGTTTCCTTTCTGGAAGCTCCAGAGGAGAATCTTTTTTCTTACCTTTTCCAGAATCTAGAACTGCCCACACCGCTCATGCCCCTTCCTGCATCCTCACAGTTAGTAATGGCATCACTCCGACCTCATTTCTGTCATCACATGTACCTTCTCTGGCTCTGACTCTTCTGCCTCCCTTTTAAATTTATAAGAACCAAGCTGAAACCAGTTTGGCTCAGTGGATAGAACATCAGCCTGCAGACTGAAAGGTCCCAGGTTTGAGTCTGGTCAAGGGCATGTACCTTGGTTGTGGGCACATCCCCAGTAGGGGTGTGCAGGAGGCAGCTGATGGATGTTTCTAAATCTCATCTCTCTCCCTTCCTCTCTGTAAAAAATCAATGAAATATATTTAAAAAAAAACAAAACAAAAAAATAAACTTGTACGAGTCCTTGTGATTATATTCAGCCCAGCCAGATAGTCCAGCAAAATCTTCCCATCCCAAGATCCTTAATGTAATCCCATCTGCAAAATCCCTTTTGCCTTGTAAAGTAACATATTTATGGGTTCTGGGGATTAGAATATGGGTATCTTTGAGGAATTATTATTCTATCCCAACAGTTGGGTTCCCCAGAAGCATATCCTGAGACAATGATTTGGATGCAAATGGTTTATTTGGGGAACACCAGTGGGAGAGCAGGGAAGGAAAGGAAGCCACTATGCGGTTTGCCATCAGGCTAGCAGTCACTGGGGCCCTCTGGGAGACTGTACAGCATGCCCAGAGCTGTAGGTTTATGGTTGGGTGGCTCTCCCAGGTGTGACAACCCATTGGCACTTCTGGTCTTCCCACGTTTGGCCAAGCACACGTCTTTGGCCAGAGAAACCTCTGAGGCTGAGAGTCAGGCACATTTAAAACCAAAACAAGTTCCAAAGCAGCATGTGGCAGACACAGTGCCCCAGCCATCTGCCGGCACTCACCTATCCTGCCCTGCCTGGAGGAGGCTGCTCCCCATGGGCCATGGGACTCAGCCAGCCTGTGTGCAGGACACGCTCTCAGAGTCAAAGTCCCCAGAAGCAGCCTGTAGGCAGAGAAGGGTGGGGACTACGTGAATAGCTACCCAAGTTCCCTCATCCCCCGCTGGGAGAACTCTGGGGCACGTCTACGGTGACTCTGGGTTGTCCTGTGGGCTAGAGCCCCAGATGCCCTTAGTGGTCACTGGCTTGATGTCACACCTTTGCTGGCTGCATCCCTGCTCCCCTGCTGCCGTGTCCTGGGATCACCTTCCACACACACTCAGACCCTTGTCTCAGGGTGCTCTTCTCGGGACAAGCAAACAACAAAATCCACACCGTGGTGACTTAACCGTTTACATCGACCAAGTGAACATTTCTAGTGCAGTGGGGGCTCGAGGTGGGGCCTCATAGCTGGGAAAAGCCTCCGATGCAGACTCTGGAGCGTCTCTGCAAAGGAGGTTATGTACATCGCCATTGGATTCCGCTTGACAGGAATGGAGGACACCGCATTTGAGTTCTGTCTTAACGTAAACACAGAAAATAGATGTGTTTCAAAGGGAACAGTGGCCCACAGAGGCACTCTGGGAGCGGGCGGGCCATCCAGCACGGCCAGGCATATAAAGAGTCTGTGTGCGGCGGGAAGAAACCGGACTGGCAACGGGAAAGGCCAACGGCAGGCTCGGCCACAAGGGCCTCACATGATGGTGCATGTGACCAAGATGAGACATTACTCAGAGGAAAGCAGGAGTCAGAGCAGACACTGTTCGTTGCCAACTTTACTACTTATGACCAGTAGTAATAAGCTGCAAGAGGTAGGGAACCGAAAATAAAAGATGCTTCTGTCTACCTCATGTGCTAGCAAAAGTCCATCGGTAGCCCTAGCCAGTTTGGCTCAGTGGTTAGTGTGGGGTGTCGAACTCAATCAGAGAAGGGGCCAAAATCTAAAATCCAGCCTAAATCGCGGGCCGAATGGTTTACTGAACAGTCATAAACTGTCATTGTGATGGAAACGCAGCGGAGTGCAGTGATGACAGCGTGGTGCGGGCCACATTGCAAGGCCTGGAGGGATGGATTTGGCCCGCGGGCCTTGTGTTTTACACATATGGGTTAGTGTGTCAGCCTGCGAACTGAAGGGTCCTAGGTCCGATTACATCCAAGGGCACATGCCTGGGCTGCGGGTTTGATTCCCAGTAGGGGGCGTGCAGGAGGCAGCCATTCACTGATTCTCTCACATCATTGATGTTTCTCTCTCTCTCTCCACCTCCCTTCCTCTCTGAAATCAATAAAGAAATATATATATATAATATATTATATATATGTAAAATATATTATATATATTTTAATATAATATATATATTTATATGCGTGTAAAATATATATTATATATATTTTTTAAAAAATATATATATTTTTTTTAAGTCAATTGGTAGGCACGCTGGAATGTCAGGGACCTTTTCTCTTGTTGCTCTGCTAAGGAAACTTCTGTGTCAAAGATTGCCTTGTGGTCCAACAAGGCTGCTGGACACAGGGGGGATTGGGGAGAGGGGCTGCTAGGTAAAATACAACCTATTCTGTTAAATTGCAATCATTTCTATTTCAGGTAAGCAGCAAATACTTTCAAAATATAATTATGCTCCAATGATGGCATGAGACATACTTAGACTAAAGAATGTACTCATTGTTTCCCTGAAATTCAAATTTAACTGCTGTAACAAATTACCATAAATGTAGTGGCTTACAGCAGCACAAATTTATCCTCTCACAGTTTTGGAGGTCAGAAGTGCCAAGCCGTGTTTCTGGTGGAGCACTAAGGGAGAACCCATTTCTCTGCCTTCCCAGCTTTTAGAGGCGGTCTGTGTTCCTCAGCCTGTGACCCCACAATCACTCCAACCTCTGCTCCATCACCACATCTCCCGACTCTGACCCTCCTGTGTCCCTCTTAAAAGGATCCTTGTGATCATATTGAGCCTACTGGATAATCTAGAATAATTTCCCCATTTTGAAACCCTTCACTTAATCACAGCTACAAAATCCCTTTGCCCGCTGAGGTTTCTGGGGGTTACGATGTGGAGATCTTTGGGGATCATTATTGTGCCTACCTTAGAAATACACAGGTTGTCCCCCAAATAACTTGCTGATTGCATGATTAAATCATGTGGACCCAAATTCAGCCACTTCCATTATTCATCCATAAACAATTACTAAGCCCCTCCTATGTGCTCAGGGCATAGAACTATGAACGAGACAAAGTCTCTACCTTCGTGGACGCACATTCTACTTGGAGAAAACAAGATGGCAAATGAACAAACTCACATGAAAACAGACCTTTCCTTTAAAAGGTGAAGCCTAGCCAAAACCAGTTTGGCTCAGTGGATAGAGCATCAGCTTTCGGACTGAAAGGTCCCAGATTCGATTCCGGTCAAAGGATATACCTTGGTTGTGGGCACATCCCCAGTGATGGGTGTGCAGGAGGCAGCTGATCGATGTTTCTAACTCTCTATCCCTCTCCCTTCCTCTCTGTAAAAAATCAATTTTATATATATATATATATATATATATATATATATATATATATATGATGGAGCCTAATTCTTCTCTCCTTGAGTGTGGACTGAACTTGTCATTCATTTTTAAAGCAACTCTATGTAAATTAAGGGAAAACTGTATTTTGTCTGGAAGTTTGCCAAACTGTATGTTGTTCACCATTTCAAAACCACATCACCACCATTTATGCCAAACATGGTTGAGTTGCCAAAATAGCACCACCATCTGTAGGGTAAGCCACTTCAGAGACTAGGTCATAAAAATCACGGTGGCTTCCTATGATTGCTCTCTCTTTCTCTTGGGTCACTCACCGTGGGGAAAGTGAGGCGCTGCGTCAGGAACACCTCAGCAGCCCTATGGAGGGGTAAAGAACTGGGTCTCCAACCAACAGCCCAGTGAGGGAGCACCCTGTGAGCGGCTCCTCCCGCTCCAGTCAAGCCTTCTGATGACTGTGGCCCCAGCTGACAGCCTGACTGCAACTCATGAGAGATCCTGAGTCAGCACCAACCTCGCTGCTCCCAAGTTCCTCACCCACAGAAATGATGAGGTCATAAATGTTCAGGTAATTTGTTACGCAAGCCACAAAGTGTTCAGGTAATTTGCTATGCAGCAAAAGACACCTAATACACAGATAAACACACACCACCATTTCAAGTTAAATTTAGTGCAACAAACGAAGTAAATGAAGATGATGTGGAAACAAGCCGTGGGAGCAGGGGTGATAAGACTGGGAAGTTGGTGACAGCCTCTATTGCCGGTGACCTTCGAACAGAATGGTGGAAAGGAGCCAGCCAGCAGGGCTTTCCAACCCCAATAGAGGCCACACACCCCTTTTTATAACACTAGGCCTCCATTAACTACTCAAAAATGAAATTCAGAGGCAATTAAATCTTCCTACACACATAATTTTTAAAAAAATATAATGACCTAATGAACAAAGATGAAACAAAAAGAAAGCAATGTATAAATTGCACATTTTATTGCGATGTATAAATGCTCAGACACAGTTCCTCTAAGGCCATGGTCGGCAAACTGCGGCTCGCGAGCCACATGCGGCTCTTTGGCCCCTTGCGTGTGGCTATTTCCACAAAATACCACGGCCTGGGCGAGTCTGTATTGAATAAGTGGCGGTAGAAGAAGTTTAAGTTTAAAAGATTTGGCTCTCAAAAGAAATTTCAGTCGTTGTACTGCTGATATTTGGCTCTGTTGACGACTG
Source organism: Pipistrellus kuhlii (assembly GCF_014108245.1). Classification (NCBI taxonomy): domain Eukaryota; kingdom Metazoa; phylum Chordata; class Mammalia; order Chiroptera; family Vespertilionidae; genus Pipistrellus; species Pipistrellus kuhlii. The sequence goes on from NW_023425562.1 coordinate 24,026,544, forward strand.
AGTTTGCCCAACCACTGCTCTAAGGGATACAGTAAAGCAGCCGGATGCAGGAACCTAAAAGGAGAATCCCTTGAATGGTGACAGCTGCAAAGCAGACTTAAAGGGTGCTGTGGTGGCAACTCCAATACCATGGCTGGAATAAATGGCAGTGGTGTGGTTTTGAAATAGTGAACAACAGTTCCAGACAAAACAGTTTCCCCTTGAATTACACTAATAGTTGCATGCCTGGAAAATTCGTATATATTAAAACAGGATGGGAAGTGCTTTGTGCTTATATGCAAAGCAAATGTAGGCTCTAGGTTTAGATCATTCTTAATAGGTCTCTCCCCTACAGGGATGTCTAATCCAGCCACGTGAGACACGTGTAAATCTTTGCTATTTGGAATTGTCCCGCTCCCTACAGGATGTTGTCAAGCATTTCTGCTCCCCCTCCTCCCATCATAACAATAAAATTACTCCCCCCCCTCCCCCCGCCGCAACATTTCAACATGCCCCGGGGCATGGCACTGCCCTCACTGAGATGCATTGACTGAGAGGAACAGAGATGCTTCAGCCAAGCCTTGATGGAAACAAAAGGGGAATCCAGTGTGGCTGGAGAGTCCTGAGGAGGAAGAGAAGAAAAGGGGAGAGAAAGAGGTTCAGGCAGAGAATTCAGCCAAAGTGAGATACAGGTATCCCTGCTTTTCCAAAGTTCACTCTCCTCGGCCTGGCTTTTTCAAAAGACCTACACTGGGCCCTGTTTTCCTTAACCAAAAGAAACCTGAAAAGCAAAATGAGAACCAGTAGAGAGGCATGCACACGCTGAGCGGTGAAAGTGACACCACCAAGCTCCTCTCCCAGCAACCACAGGCAGCAAGCAGCTCAGCATCAAGCCCCAGGGCTTTGAACTGTGTCTGTGAGCATCTGTGCTTCACCTCCATTTATTCTGTGCATCCATCATCAAGACGTAGCCTAAGGCATCAGAAAAGCCTGAGAGACCTCTAAGGCTGTTCTGCTTAGCGTAAAACTGGACATAATTAAGTATTTTGATGGTGGTGAATGAAATAAAGGCATTGAACTTGCCTGTGTTCACCATTCATACCACTTACACACAGAGAGAGTCTTGAAGGCTGCCGAAGTTACTACTGGTTCTGCTAATAATAGCAAGGTGGTTGCCATTAGCCAGCATCCAGTAATAGATAAAATGGCAAGTGTATATAGCTCGAGCGGATTAACGGATGCACACAACATGTGGTGTCCTACTAAGTTATCTGGGAACACTCAAAAAATTTCCATATAAATGAGTGGTAATTGCTTCTTTGCCTTATGCCATTTCAGTTTACAGGAGGTTTCATAGGAACGTTCTACTTCCAGCTAGCAGGAGAAACTTTCCCTCAGTTTCCATTCCAAGGGCACTGGGGAGTCGTCAGGGTTTTCAGCCTGACCTTGCTGTGGGAGGTGGCTCAGAACCTGTTACTCCGGGGATTGCACTGCACTTCTCTTGAGAGTTTCACACGTTCAAGCACTCATTCATTCGACACATAAGGTTTAAGGGGTGTCTCATGCTGTGTAACAAGCTACTCCAAAATGTAATGGCTTAAAAGAACAATCATTTGTTGTTTCCTGCTACTCTGTGGGCTGGCTGGGCAGTTCTGCTGGTTTCACCGGGGTTACTGACGCTGCTTTATTCAGCGGGTGGGTCAGTGGGAATGGCTGGGCCTCTCTCTTCGTGTGCTAGTTCTTCCAGATGCTTCCTGAGCATCCAAGACTTCTTGATGCCTAGGCTCTGGACCACACACACAGCCTCACTTCTATCACATTCTATTGGCCAAGGCAAGTCACAAGGCCACCCCAACAGGGTAAAGAAACAGACTCCGCTTTTTAACAGGGAGAGCTATAAAGCCACATTTACAGCAATGGAATTCATGCCCATGAAACATTCCACCTGGCTCTGGACCAGGCCCTGGGGATACAGTCTGCCCTTCTGTGGCCAATACCTGACAGACCACAATCAAGTCAACAAGTCAAAAAGGTCAGAAAATGCAGTGAAACGTCAAGTAAAGAAGAGGGGCGGCTTTATTTTTTAATTTGCTTTATTTTTTTATTTTTTAAGTTCATTTTTTTAAAAAAAATTTAATGTGGCTTTGCACTTTTTTGAAAAATATATGCTTTAATTTATTTTATTATTATTTTATTTATTTATTTATTTATTTATTTTTAGAGAGAGAGAGAGAGAGAGAAAGGAAGGGAGAGGGAAAGAGAGAAACATCATCATTCAACTGCCTCCTGCATGCCCCCCACTGGGGATTGGGTCTGTAACCTGAGCATGCCCCCTACTGGGGATCGAGTCTGTAACCTGAGCCTGTCCCTGACAGGGAATTGAACCTGTGACCTCGCCATGCATGGGAGGAAGCTTAAACAACTGAGCCACATGGGCCAGGGGGAGAGGTGGCTATTTACACAGGAAGGGCCTCCCTGGGGTGTTTGAACTGAGACCTGAGCATCAGAACATGCCTGCATGGGAAGTTTCTGAGGTTTCCAAGAAAGACAAGTTCTTGCGTGAGCCCAAAGCACGGCGGCCCCGCCTGGGAGAGGATGGCAGTGACACAGAAAGGGCTCCTAGGAACATCGCCTGCGGGGCTGTGACATCACTGCAGTGGGATGGAGGGGAAGATGCCTAGGGCCAGAGGGCCTGTCTTCTTATACTCATTTGCAGCTGTATAACACTGATGGCCTCGGTCAGACATCACCCGGTGTACTGCACACCACACGTTTATGAGAATAAACGGACACACACCAGAGGGCTAGGCACTCAGGGTGGCTCTGACTGGCTGCAGTGTGCACAGGTGTGGTACTAGCTACACAGAAGTTCTCCATCCTAAATGCCAGGAGTCAGCTCTTCTGCGCAGACAGGAGGGTTGTGGGGAAGGTGTGTGTCTTGCCAAGAGCATGGAGAAACCCTGTTTTGGAGAGTGTACATGAATACCTGTCTCTCTTTCTCTCTCTACCTTCCCTTCACTTCTCCTTCCCATCCACTCATCAACCCCTTCATTTCCTTTTCTCTCTCCATGGCCCACCATGCTTTCTTTTTATTTTTTTTAAATTTGTTTAAGACAGTGGTCGGCAAACCACGGCTCTTTGGCCCCTTGAGTGTGGCTCTTTCACAAAATACCATGGCTTGGGCAAGTCTATTTTGAAGAAGTGGCGTTAGAAGAAGTTTAAGTTTAAAAAAGTTGGCTCTCAAAAGAAATTTCAATCATTACACTGTTGATATTTGACTCTGTTGACCGAGTTTGCCGACCACTGGTTTAAGGTATTACAAATAGTAGTACATATGTCTCCCCACCACCACCACCACCTCCCCCTGGCCTCCCCTACCCCCTTGGCATTTGTCTTCGTCCCCTTGCCCCCAGTGTCTTGAGTTTGTTGGTTGTGTTTATATGCATGCATACAAGTCCTTCAGTTGATCTCTTACCCTCCCCCCAAACCCTTCCCTACCTTCCCACTGTAGTTTGACAGTCTGTTCAATGCTTCTTTGCCTCTGTCTATTTTTGTTCAACAGTTTGTAATGTTCCACCATGCTTTCTTTTCATCCTTTCTCACCTCCTCCCACACCACATATTTTTTCCCTTTCATTCCTCTTCCCTTGTCCCAACTTCCCCCTCTTCCCTTTATCCCTCTCATCTCCTCTTTTCTTCTTTCTCTGCTCTCCTCCTAAACTCTCCTCTTCCTACCTCCTCCCTGCCTTCACCTGCCTCTCCCCCATCCCCACCTCTCCCCCTGCTTCTCTTACCTCCATGCTTCCCCTCCCCTCCTCTCTAACCATCTCCCCTCCTCTCCTACTCCCCCGGCTTCCCCTCTCTCCTCCTCCTCTTGCCCCTTTATCACCTCCCTCACTCTCTAACCCACATGTGTCAAACACAAGGCCCTCGGGCCAAATCCGTCCCACCAGGCCTTGCAATGTGGCCCGCACCGCGCTGTCATCACTGCACTCCGCTGCGTTTCCATCACAATGACAGTTTATGACTGTTCAGTAAACCATTCGGCCCGCGATTTAGACTGGATTTTAGATTTTGGCCCCTTCTCTGATTGAGTTCGACACCCCTACTCTAACCAATCCTCTTCTTTTCCAAACTTTTTCCCCTTCCTTCCTCTCCTCCTATCTCCTCTCCTTTCCTCTCCTTCCTCACCTCTCCCTCACCCCTAACTCCACTCACACGACCCTCATGCCTCTCGGTCTCCTAACCTTCCTTCTTCTTCTTTTTAAGTTAATAAACTTTTATTTATTTAAGGAATTTCACATGTTCTGAGTTCTTCCACTGCCTTAGTTCCTCTTGAGTTCGAGTATTAATCATCTTACTCCCTTTTTTGCTCAATCCTGATGTCATTTCAATCAGTCCACAATCGTTTTAGTTGAGCTAATTTGATCTATACTTGAATATGGACATGCTTCAAAAACTCTGCACCTATAATTGTTGGGTGCTAATTTCCTCAAACAATTTACTTTAGGGCCGTAGTTCAGGTTTGAGTATCTGCCTGGTTTTTTTAATTTCAGACACCCACTAAACATGAATAAGTGCACATCTTCACTCCTACAGATAAAACACCAAATAAAAAGATTGACAAATGTATAATTAAAAACTAAAACTTATACAGCGCTTCCTTTCCATCACCCACATCATGTCCTTCCTTCCACCCTTCAGGTCCCTGTGGGCCTTCGCCCACTGGCCCTCATCTCCCCACCTTCGTCTTTCCTTCCTTCCCCCACCTTTGCCCCGCCCCTCCCCCCTCCGCCAGGCCCCGCCCCCAGCCTTAGGCCCCGCCCTACCGGGGTCACGGGGTCGACGGACGCGCGGCGGCCGCAGCGCCCCGCCAGTCACGTGGTCACGTGACGCGATCCAACATGGCGGCGCTGTGGGGCCGCGATGTCGCTTCCTGACGGGGCGGCACGGACGGACGCAGCGGGTGCCGGCCGGGACGCCGGGCCCGCGGCCTCGTTCACCCCCTCGCTCGTGCCGCCGGCCCGCGGGGCTCCCAGCCCCCGCCGGGCTGGTGCCATGCAGGAGAGCCAGACCAAGAGCATGTTCGTGTCCCGGGCCCTGGAGAAGATCCTCGCCGACAAGGAGGTGAAGCGGCCCCAGCACTCCCAGCTGCGCAGGGCCTGCCAGGTGGCGCTCGGTGGGTGAGCCGCTCCTCCGACCCGGCCCCGCGCCGGCCTCCCCACGTCGGCCGTTACCCCACTCGCCCTCAGCCCGGCCTCCTGGGCTCCACCTCCCCCCGGCCCCCCGAGTCCCACCCCGCCGCCCTGCTTCTCCACCTCGGGGGAGGCTGATGCTCCGGCACCTCGGGACTGGCCCAAGGTCACCCGGCACGTTGTGGTGGCCGCCACGGCAGGCTCTCCAGCCTCCAGGCTGAGGGCACTGGCCCCCACTCCTCGGCGCCCCGTCTCCTGGTTCCTCCCCTCCCCCCTCCCTCAGGAACTCACATGGAGTCCTGGCTTTAAGTTTGTTCTTCACCCGGTTGGGGGTTCTGTGTGAGCGGAGCCGGTGGGGAGGGCCGGTGTATAGGGAAAACGCCGAGGCTGGCTTTGGAAGTGCCGGATTGGAGGACGTGTTCATTGGGGGAATCTCCCGTAACTCCCTTCAAGGAAGGAATGGAGAGGGTTCTCCTGCGTCTCCCACGTACCGTGTGGGAGAGACTTGTCTGGGCGCTCCACTCCAGTTAGGGGGTCGGTGAAGACCAAAGACACTCGTCTGGTTTGTTCACTTCTGGGTCCCCTGCACCTGCTACGGTGCCTGGCACATGGTAGATGCCGGTTGAATAGACCCCTCGTTATGGAAAGAGGGAGAGGACGCTGACTCACAACTAGTTAAAACCTTCATAGTTCATGCCAACATCAGCATCCTACTTTTCAGTTTTAAGTCAACAAATACTCGTCAGATGCCCACTGTGTACCAAGCACTGTGATGGGCACTGAGGATATATCGTGGGAACAAGTCAGACAAGATAGTTGCCCTTTAAAGAGCGTATACTCTTAATAGGAGAGAGAAAATAAGTAAATAAGAAAGTTAATGAGACATCCTTGAATACTGATAAGTACTTTTGTAAAAATAAAAGAGCAAGATGTGATAATAAAGGATACAGGATAAGGTGTCAAGAAAGTAATCCTTCCTGAGGAGGTAACAGTTGAACTGAATGCTGAAAGGCAAGAGGCATCCATGTAGAGTTTGGGCGAAGAGAGTTCTGGGCAGTGAGGATCAATACAGTTGACTACATCTGGCTTCGCTGCCCCTATGCCTTTGGTTTGGAATATGTAAAAAGACCTGTTTTTCCTAACAAACTGAGTAAATGGAAAGTTTTCTTTTCTGCAGAGTTTGAGATTGCCATCACCTTTCTCTCTTTATCTGGTTCAAGGTACAGTGCTGAGATTCTTCTCTTGGGGTCTGGGACTGGGCTTGTGAACTTTCCACTCCTCTGCGAAGAAGGTCCATGGCTTTTATCAGATTCCCATAAGGGTCAGACTCCCTAAGGGGTCTAGAACGATTGATATAGAGGTTGTTGTTGCTTAGATAATTGTGGAGGAATTTACTGAGATTTAGACTTGTAAAGCTTTTCTGTTCAGAAAACCAAAGCTAAGGGTCGGATATCGTTTTATCAGGAATGCTCAGTAAGCACTACAAAGCAGCTTGTTAGGCCAAAAGCCTGGTACTTATAACTCTACTTGGAAATCTGCCTGGATTCTATCCTGTCACTATTACTTTTAAGTGTATTGTCATTTACACGATTCAAAATAGTTATTTGGCCCCTAGCTGGTTTGGCTCAATGGATAGAGCGTTGGACTGCAGACTGGAGGGTCCCAGGTTCAATTCTGGCCAAGGGCACATGCCTGGGTTGCAGGCTCCATCCCCAGTGGGGGGGGGGGGGGGTGTGCAAGAGGCAGCTGATCAATGATTCTCTCTCATCATTGATGTTTCTATCTCTCCCTCTCCCTTCCTCTCTAAAATCAATAAATATTTTTTTAAATAGTTATTTGGTAGAAAAGTCTCCATTCCTTCCTCAGAAAACAATATATAATTTTCACCAAACTGTATATCTCATTCTTGGAATCTACTTATAAAATGGATCCTAAAGGGCCATAACATTGAGAGCTTATTAGACATTTTTGGTTCATGTCTTTCTTCAGAAATTCATATTTTTCCAGCCCAAATTGTGAAATGCACGTTCAGTGTGTTAGTAGTGAATGTAAAAGAAGCCTGTAAAGGAAGTAATTCGACCATAGGTTAAGTGAATAGCAAATTGACAGAGTGGCTCATCGTCATAAAATTGAGTAATAGGAGCTATAATGAGACCTACGCTTAGTGTTGAGTTGAACCAGCCATCTTGTTTAAGAGAACAATTGTGTGTTATTGCTGTTAAATAAAAATGACCGTTTTACTTATAAACAGTAGAAATCATATAGCAAGTACCTGGTGAGATTTCACTCTGCCTCTCAAGACACAGTCCTCTTCCCAGTAAAAGGAGCCAAAATGAGCCTGTGTAGAAGAAGGGTTGCAACATAGCTAGTATTTTAGAGGTTACCATATATGGATTATTATTAATTTTTTATAAGAGGAATGTTAAATGACTACTCAAAGTCTAAATGCTTGAATGAGAAGAGCACTTAACAGAAAACAGCTTCTGTGATATGAGTCCAACTGTAGCTTGTCAGGGGAGGGGAGAGGGCTGCTGGATAGGGATTAGGGGTGTGTGCTCTAGACTGGTTTCCCATGCCTTCCACTTGTTATCTTTGTGATCTTGGAGAGTTCTACCTTCCTTGTAGGGTTATTATAAAGTTAGTTGACATGTGCAAAGAACTTGGCATGCAGTAGGTGCTCTGTAAAGGCTTGCTGCTATTACTTATATTTATTATTTTAAGCTACAAACCACAGAAACTATAAGTGCTCTGGCTTAATGTGTATTAACCTACATTGGTTCCTCGTTCAGCAATGGCTTTTTGCTTTATTTGGTTTGTAGATGCAATAAGAATTTAATTACATGACAAAAAGATTGTATTTATTGCTAAATAAATCCAGTGAAGATGGGGTGGTTGTCTCTTGTAAAAACAATGATGATCAAGATGGAAAAAGTTTGGAGTAATCTCACTGATTCATCTCCACTAAATGCCAAATGCATAGATAGAGACTCCCAAGTAGGGGTTTGTGTCCTTACAGCCTTTATCTGGAGAAATCAAAAGAGCCCATCAGAGTATTCATCACCACAAGGACATTGTGGCTCTTTATCATGTTAACAAATTTTTGTCATATAAGTAATCTTGAACCTTTCAGCCTCTGTTGGGTAACATAATTATATCATTAAACCTCCCTTTCATGTCTTACTTAAGAGCCATTTTCCCCCCATGATCTCTCCTTAACTATATTTCTACTCTTTTTTATTTTTAATCCTCACCCTAGGATATGCTTATTGATTTTAGAGAGAGATTGAGAGAAATATCATTCGGTACCTTCTTTACATGCCCTGACCAAGATTGAACTGCAGCCTAGGTATATACCCTGACTTGGAATCAAACCCACAAGCTTTAAGTATATTGGATGACACTCTTAACGCAGCTGAGCCACCTGGTCAGGGTACCTGTTCTTGAGCTATATGGAATTTGTAGATTTGACAAGATAATTGAGTGCTTTTTAAATTGGGCATAGAAAATTTTGCCTGGAAATCTGAAAAACAGCAACTGAATTGTTCTAGCAATACTCTACATATATATGAGATACAGTATCTTATTTAATAATTTAATATGCACAAATGGCCAAGTAAGGGTTAAGTGTTCTATAATTGCTGTCATTATTCTTAGTCATTATCAAGAATATGTGAAGCGAATAGCAAACATACCTATATGTTTTTCAAATGTAATTGAATGACTTTTAAAAATTGAATTTATTTTTTAGAGTAGTTTTAGAATCACAGCAACATTGTATTAAAGGTACAGAGAATTCTCACATAGCCCCTGCCCCACATGCATAGCCTTTCCCATTATCACTATCTCTCACCAGAGTGGTACATTTATTTCAATTGATGAACCTAAATTATCATTAATGTAGTTACCCAGTTGAGTGACTTTTTAACATCACATGTTATGTAGTAACTATGATATCTCCCATATACTGAGTATTTCTTATGTTCCAGGCATGGTGCCATGAGCTTTACATGCAGTTTAGTTCTTACTGTTATCCTCATTGAGGCCCAGAGAAGTTGGCCAGCATAATTCAGCCAGTAAGCAGTGGAGCTGGGGTGTGAACCAGGCAGTTTGGCTCCAGAGCCCAAGAACTATTACTACCAAAAGTTCTTATATATGAAGTCTTTAAACAGTTATTAGACTGCAGTGATGTTTCTATGCAAATGAAGTTTTCATAAAGTTACTGTAAGTAAACCACTCAGTAAGTAAAGAGACCATATTTTCTGTAGTTGGGATGTATTTGAAAGGCTTCTACTGAAAAAGATCACAACTATTTTTCCTGCAGGGTTTTACTGCATAGGTCTTTGGTTAACTTTAATTTATGGACTAATGGGAAGAGGTAAATAAGGGTAAAGAGCTGGCTTCCCATAAGTTTCATTTGAGTTATTAAGTTCTTCTGATTTATGACATCTCTCTCTCTTCATCAGCAGTAAACTCTCTCATATTAATTCTGGAGTTGTGGCCTGTAATTGATGTCCGTCTTGGGTCCAATAGGGAAAGGGAAACCAAGGCCCAGAGAGCAACTTGCCCACATCTGCACAGCCAGATGGGGAAACAGTTATATACAACACGGCTCTCGCCTGACATAAATGATAAATTAATCTTTAGATTTTCTACTTAACTGTTAAATATATGGGATTTAGAGATATGTGTCTCTTTGGAGAGCTTAGCTTGAGCTGTCTAATGGCATGGTGATGGTGGAAACCAGACTGGAGTGGGTTGAGGCATGAGTGGGAGGTAAGGAAATAGTGATCTCAGACAACTCTCTTCCAGAGTTCGGTTGTGGTGCGAAGGAGAGGAGGAGATACGGATCATGGGACGTTTTCTTTCTGTTGTTTATGTTTTTTTAAGATATGAAAGATTTGTTTAAATGTCATTGGGAAGGAGCCAATTAAGAGAGTACATTCATAAATCTTAGTTGTATATTAATGTACAAAAAAAATTTTTAACATTTATACATCCATCTGGTGGTACATTGCTTTTTCCTCCATATGATGATGATGATGATCTAATTTTGATGTGTTCAAAATAACTATTTTCACTATTAGGAAGAACCTCAGTGCAAAATTTGAAAAATACAAATTTTTAAAATCCCTAAATTGTCATAGCAGATATAGTAAGACTTTAAAATGATATATAGAATAAAATAATTTAATTTTAGCAAATTCTGATATTTTGATTGGGCATTTTGTTTTTGAATGCTGTATATATAAAAGTTTTGAGGAATAACAGGACTCCGGAGTCTGGCAGATTACTCTTTGTTGAAAAGTTTTATAATGATTCTTTGGGAGGAGGTCATCTCTCTGGAAGCAGCATCTAAAAATTGGATTTTGATTATTGAAAGGTATTTATTTATTGGAATGGTGGAATATTCTTTGAGAACTGAATTTGAAACTTTGCTTATTCATTAGTCCTGTGAACCTGAGCTAATAGGTTAGCTTTTTTGAGCCTGAGTTTCCTGAGATGATAAAGGTAAAAATACCTGTGCCACAGGATTATTGTAATGGTTAAGTGAATTAATGCAATAGGGAAATTACTGACACAGTACCTGGCACCTAACAAATGACCTGCTAAAATTCAGAGGCATTGGTGTTACCATATTTAAAGGAGAAGGAACTGAATGCTTGCTCTTCTCTATCTTCCCTATTCATTAGTTTATGGACCTTTTTGCTGGTCTCTGACATTTGGAGACCAGAGAAGCAAGTGGTTGGATGAATTTAGAGCTCTGTCCTGTACTTGTAAATCTCAGGGAAGATTCTGTAAGCAGTGCTGGGGAAAACAGTAAGACTATTCTTTATGGAAAGAGTGAACTTGTGAAAAGCGTGTACTTAATCAGCAAGTACATGGAGTCTCCTACGTAAATAGCTCAGCACTGTATTTAGTTCTCACCATTTTTACCAGGCTGAGGGGCCTGCCAGGAAAATACTTGACTTTCTTTACAGCAAGGTTATCTTAGAAAAGAGTTTTTATGTTTGTTCATCCTGGAATCTTCCTATAAGAAACTTCTTTTGGTTTACTGTCTTGGTTGTAAATAAATCTTTTAGCTTTTTGTTAGGTATTTTATTAGGTTTTATAAATTTATAGGGAGAATAGCCTTCTTGTGCTAGGACATAAAACTCTTAAATTTTCCCTCAGCCCTAGGGCGTGGTCAGTTTATATTTGTTCTTTATGTAATTCTTTTTCCTGTTGGCTAAACCAAGCTGAAATTCATTTAGACAGTATTTATTTGGATGTCATACCTGGTGTTATGATGCAAGGAAAATAAAAAATAAAAAAACAAGGACCCTGTTCTCTTCTCATGGATTTGCAGTTAATGGAGAAGAAGGGCATTGTTCAAATGATCTAGTCCTCTGGGCCATACTAGCAACTTGAGAAATCCCAGGAATGAGAGAAGCCTGGTCCTACAAGGGGAGTGAACAAGAAGTGAGGGAAAACTTTACTGAGGAAGTCTGGAGATCTGAATGATAAATAAAAATTAAGTAAGTCAGGGTCAGAGGTATTTTGGCAGTATGGGGAAGCAGCATATGTAAAGGTCCTGTGGCAACAAGGTGGTATACCTGTTAAGGAAACTAGCAGTTATAACTATATGCAAATTTACAGTTATTAAAAAAAAAAAAAGTCAGGGGAAGAATGTTTGAGGATGAAGTAGGAGTTGTAGTCCAGGGCCCTTGGAGATCATTGTGAGGAGTTTGACTTTTAGTCCAAAAGCAGTGAAACAACACTGAAGAGTTCTAAACAGGGAAGAAGGTGATGGGATGACTGGTTTTGTATTTTGGAAAGATCACTTGGGCCATTGTGTTCAGAACATCTTGGAGCAGGGATGGGGGACATCTGGCCCATGAGCTATATAAGTTCCAAAAATCATTTGGTCTGGCCCTGCCAGGGCATTATGGGTGAGTTAATTAAATATTTGACCAAATATAGCAGACTAAATTTTAAGTTGATAGTTTTATATGGCCTGCGTATGATGTTATAAGTATCCAAATGGCCCTTGGCAGAAAAAAGATTCTCCACCCATGTCTTAGAGCACATGTGTCAAACACAAGGCCCTCGGGCCAAATCCGTCCCGCCAGGCCTTGCAATGTGGCCCGCACCGCGCTGTCATCACTGCACTCCGCTGCGTTTCCATCACAATGACAGTTTATGACTGTTCAGTAAACCATTCGGCCTGCGATTTAGGCTGGATTTTAGATTTTGGCCCCTTCTCTGATTGAGTTCGACACCCCTATCTTAGAGGAAGCCGTTGACAACTATCCAAATGAGAGATGTCAGTGGCTTGGACTTAGCGTGGTGACAATAGAAATAGAGCAAAATGAATGGTTTCCCATTTGCTTAAAAGGTAAAGCTCACCAAACCCGCTGATGGATGGGGTAAGAATGTGAGGAGGAGGATTGCTAAGACTGTTAAGTTTCTAACTCACCCATCTGGATGGATGTTGGCTCCGTTCTTCAAAATGGGAGTGTGGGTAGGTCATCTGGGAAGAGGAGGGGGTCAGGGATGTATTGGGACTTGGGTGTGTTGAGTATTACCTGCCTTTGAGCATCCATTTGAACCGCTGGAGTGGGAAATGCATAGCTATATGAGCCTGGTGTTCATAAAACAGGCCTGGGCTGGAAATTGAGATTTGGGAGTCATCAGAGTCTGTGTGGGGACCGAAGATATAGGTGAGGGTAGATGGCCTGAAGAGAGAGTGAAGGGAAGGAGGGCCTGAGGAACCCACCCCGCTCTGGCTGAGTAGAGGAGGCTAAGTCTGTAAGGGAAATGAAGAAAAGATGGGCTGACAAGAGGCAGAAGGCAGATGAGAATGTGTGCTTAAGAAGCATAGAAAATTTCAAGAAGGGTGAGGTCAGTAATAAGGTCAAATGTTGTAGGGAGCTCAGGTCAAATAGATACTGGAAAGATGCCTATCAGATTGAGTGGTATGTGGTGCATTTAGCTTGAGCTGTTTTGTTGGTGCAGTGAAGTGAAAGCCAGGTTGGAGTGGGATGAGGAAATAGACAGCACAGACAACTCTCTCACATGGGAGTCGTGGAAGTTGTATTGTGTAGAGGTGTGTTGCTTTTTTGAATTTATTTATTTAAAGGCAAAAGCTTGAACTTGTTTCAGTGTCATTGGGAAGGGAGCCCGCTGAGGGAAAAAGCTAAATGCAGGAATGAGAAAGGACAGTTTATTCAATAAGTATTGAGTGCCTACTCCATGCATAGGAATTCCTAGGTACTGGGAATTCAATAGTGCAGAAAACAGGCAAAAGTGTCTGATTATAGAGTTTATATTCTACTGAGGAAAACCAATAATAAATAGATTGATAAATAATATTCAAGGTTGGTAAGTACTGTGAAGAAAGATTAGAAAAAATGAGTCAGAATAAAGTGAAAAAATAAAGTAGATAAGGAGATACAGAATGATGAGAGGTAGGAATGACAGTTTTAGGTGGTGAGGGAAGGACTCTGAAGAGATGACATTTGAACACTGATCTGAAGGAAGTGAAGGGGAAGCCATGGGAGGGAGGGCCTTCCAGGCAGCAGGAAAAGCAAGTGCAAAGGTCCAAAAACAGAAAAACCCAATAAGTAGGCTGGAGGCAGGTGGTAAAAGGTGAGGTCAGAGGGATAGCAGGGGGCCAGAACTTACAAAGGCTTGGAAGCCAATGTCATGATTTTGTATTTTACTCAGAGTGAGATGAGAAGGCAGTAGAGAGCTTTGAGCAGAGGAGCTTATATCATCTGATTTACATTCTAAGGGAATCCCTCTGGCTGCTGTGTGGAGAAAAATGTGGGGTGGGAGGGCAGATAAGATCTAAAGCAGTAAAACCAGTTAAGAGGCATTTATAGTGGTCTGGGTGGGAGATGATGGTGGAGGCCTGGTCAGAAGTGATAAGATCCTGTGTAATGTGGAAAGCATGAAGTTCCTGAGAAGGCAGGTAGGGATGGGCTACTGCAAAACCGGAGGGATTGGACACCAACTGTCTTCTAGCAGGAGTAGAGCTGGCAGGTGCAGAAGTCAATTTGTTGGGTCTAGTAATAATTAATGTCGTTTTTAAACATTCGTTTAAAATCTTACTTGGCGTTGACTTGTATTGACATAACCTTCAAACACGTGGTATCTACAGAACGTGTGAAGTGCAGTTAACAAGTTTTGCTTGAAAAAGTTTGTGTTTGGTTTGGTTTTTGTTGCAAAACTAGGGCTAAGAAGATGGCGGATGAAGAGCATATTCGGCACTGCATGCTTTACGAGTTCCAATTAGGAAGAAAAGCAAGTGAGGCTGCAAAAAACATCTGTAGTGCTCATGGTCAAGATGCAGTTAGCGCCAGAAAATGCCAGCGTTGGTTTGAGAAATTTTGCGAGGGAAATTTTTTGTTAGATGACAAGAGTGGTCGAGGCCGTGTGTCCAATTTTGATCAAGAAGCTCTTGGATTCCTCTCCTCTTCCTTCCCACTCCCCCTCTCCCCCAATCCTCTCCTCTTCCTTCCCCCTCCTCCTCTCCCCCATTCCTCTCCTCTTCCTTCCCACTCCCCCTCTCCCCCAATCCTCTCCTCTTCCTTCCCCCTCCTCCTCTCCCCCATTCCTCTCCTCTTCCTTAAAAAAAAGAGATCTAAAACTAAAAAAAAAAAAAATAAAAAAAAAAAAAAAAAAAAAAAAAAAAAAGAAGCTCTTGAAGCTCTTTTGGTGCAAAATCCTCAAATTACCCAACAAGAGCTTGCGACAACTTTAAATTGTTCACAAAAAAACAATTTCCAATCAATTGCGTGCACTTGGCAAAGTCCAAAAATTTGGAAAATGGGTTCCTCCTGAGTTGACCGACAACAACCGTAATCAAAGAGTCACAATTTGCAGTTCGCTCCTCTCTCGTCAAAACCGTTTGCCGTTTTTAGAGCAAATTGTTACCGGAGATGAACAATGGGTGCTGTATGTTAATTTGAAAAGGCGGCCTCAATGGTTGGACAAAAATGAGGCTCCGCAGCCCACGCCAAAACCTGACTTGCATGCGAAAAAAGTGATGTTGTGTGTTTGGTGGAATTTTAAAGGAATTCTTCATTATGAACTTTTACCATCTAACCAAACCATTACAAGTGCAGTGTATAGTGCCCAATTGGAAAGGTTAGCCCAAGCTTTAAGAGAAAAAGAACCCGCGCTGATTAATCGGAAGGGCATAATTCTTCACCACGGTAACGCACGACCGCATACTGCAAGAATCACTGCTGAAAAACTGCGCCAGTTGGAATGGGAAGTTCTCCCTCAACCTGCATATTCTCCTGATATTGCCCCTTCCGATTACCATTTGTTTCATTCTTTGCAAAACTTTCTTCTTGGAAAAAAATTTAATAATGAAGAATGCCTCAAAAATGCATTGACCGAATTTTTTGCATCAAAATCACAAGAATTTTACAACAGAGGGATTAAAATGCTTCCTGAGTGTTGGGCACAAGTAGTAGAAAACAATGGCAACTATATTGTTGATTAAATTTTGTTGTATTGTTTAAATAAATTCGATTTAAAAAAGTATTAGAAAACGACATTAATTATTACTAGACCTAATAGGTTTGCTAGTACCCGTGTTTCCCCGAAAATAAGACATCCTCTGAAAATAAGACCTAGTGCATGGAAAGATAAGACATCCCCTGAAAATAAGACCTAGCACAACTTTGGGAGAAAAAAATTAATATAAGACACTGTCTTATTTTCAGGGAAACAGGGTAGGAAGTAGAGGGAGTCTCCTTGTGGCAGCTTCTAATTTCTGTGTTAAGTAGGGGTCACTCCTTCGATAGTGAGTAAAGGAGTGGTGATAATTAGGAGGGAAGGGGGGGGGTGTTCAGGAGAGCAGAGAAATGTGCAGTAGTCATTGTAGAGCGTTAGAAAAGATGGGCTTAAGTAGCAGTATTTAGGGGTGCTGACTATGGCTTTATAGATCTGCCAACTTGATCTGTTGTCAGAGGTCTGGTTTTTAGGTGGAAGATGGGTCAAAAGGAGATGGTAGTACAATCTAAGTTTGAGATTTTGCCAGAAGTTAAGAGTAAAGGTCAGAGAGAGAGAGAGTGTGTCAAGACTATTGATTCCCTATCATTCAGATAACAATCCTGCTAATGGATTCTGTTCTGGAAAGTGAAGAAATGGGAAACCTGATATATTAGCCTTGTCAGAGTTTGACAGGCCCAAAATAGGCCCTGCTTGCAGTTGAGCAGGTCAATTGGAAGAAAAGGAGGTTGTGGGCAGAGAGCAGGAAGGAGCTGGAAGTACCACCGTTGCACATGGGGACAAGATTCGCAGTGTCACCAGCCACATCAGAGTGGCTTAGGGGAAGGAGGTCATTGGAGGGCGAGTTGAAGGAATTGAAGGCAGCCTAGCAGAGAGGGGCTTGGCGGGTCAGATGTGTGAGGAGAAGTAAAGGTTTGAAGGGAGTAAAGGTTTAAAGTCCCATGTTGTAGAACTGCGGGAGCTGACCAGTGATGGCACTGTGGAGCTTGGCAGTCGAGGAGAGAATGTGACTTAGTGCCAAAGTCACTGATTAATGGGGAGGTATGACCCAGGAGGTTCATAGATGGCAGCCACGCCCAGAAAGGATTTCCCAGGAAAGCCTTGTGGCTTTTCAACTGAAGCCACCCCTCCCCACTCAGGTCTCCTTTCTTTCCAGCCTACTTTTTTATTGCTTCTAATTGCCCAGTTGGCAGTTGGGAAGCAATGCCTAGTAAGAAGTGGAGCAGTAAATGGAGCAGCTGTGACCTACCATATGCTTCTCTTTCTTCACCCCCCACCACCACCTCCTCCTCATCGACAGGTTCTGGAGTGCCGGCTCTGGAGCAGCCAGTCTGGGTGTGAATCCTGACTGCACAGTAGCTCCTCCGTGCTGTGGGCAGGTGACTTCACCTCTAGGTGCTCGAATTCCTCACCTGTATGACAGTTAAGGATAAGCGTGCTCTTGCTTCCATGGGTTGTGGTGAGGACTGAATGGACACCTGTCACTAGTGAATGTCCGCTGTTTTGATAATGATTTTCTTTTTTTCCCTTGGCTTTGTCTGGTTCCATCTATGGCACTAGAGATTTTGCACTGTTGCTAACTCCTGTTTTAAGATAAGAACAAGACATTTATTGACCCCCTGCTGTTTGCCGCATAGTGCCTTAACCATTAATCTCACAGTACCTTTCTCATGGGGTATTTGAGAGAAGTATTAATACCTGCACCCAACTGCCTATCACAGTCTCTAAAGCACAGGGGGTGCCTTTATCCTTTTTGTTGTTAATTCTCACCCAAGGATATTTTTTCCATTGATTTTTGGAGAGAATGAAAGGAAGGGAAGGAGAGAGAGGGGAGAGAGGCCAGGAAAGGGGATTGGGAGACTCCAGAGCCAAGTTGTAAAAGCCTCCCCAAGGCATATGGAGTTCATTAGAGTAGCACAAAAACCAGAGTTTTGTGGCATTCACAGTTTGACATAGTGATAGCAAAACCAACATTTATATTGTTCTGCATTTACAGTTTACAGAGTAATTCTGCATGCTTATTTGAGAGTCAAGGTACCTAAGAGGTTATGAACATGGACTCTGGAGCCCAAATTTTGGGTTCAAGTCTCCCTCCACTTAGTATCTTGGGTCTTGTTTTTTCATCTGTAAAATTTAACAGGATCTGGCTTGAATCCTGACCCTCTGACTTCTTAGTTGCTCGTTGGCTCTTAGGCTGAGCAACATACAACTTGTACAAAACTTCGATATTTTGTCCTCACAGTGCTCATCATAGTCCTCAAAAGTCACTTTTATCCTCTGCAGTTACTTTTTGGTAGTCAGTAAAGCACTTCCTTTTGGATTCTTCCCTACCCCTTAAAGCAAAGATTGCAAAAGTAGCTACGGGGTCAGGGTAGCCTGCAAAACAGTTTTATTTGAGCCATATATTTTTTAATAGTAGAAGTTGCTTTGAATTGCAGTCAGAACTTTCACTTTAAATCTAAGTCAAACAACTGGCACTCTAGGCTGAGGGTCTCTAGAGGTGTCAGTCAGCTGGAGCAGAGGTGCTGCTGTACCCTTAGCCCTTTTGGGTTGGGAAGGGTCCTCCCTGCCTTTACTGTCCTACACCCACACATCTCTCCCCCTGAGATTCCCTACCTGGTGGCTCCCATAGGCCTTTAAGTGTGTAATCCCTGCACTTGATTTTATAACCATGGGTTCCTCCGTAACTAGCAATCCTGATGATAGAGTCACAGATTGGTGGGTTGAGACCAGCGGCATTCCAGAACAGATTGTTTTAAAGCTTTTGGGTTATCAGGGACTCTAGCAAAGGCCTAATTCTTTCAGAAACATTTACTGACTAAGCTTAACTTTAACAAGGTAGCCATGATTAGAAGGAAACTTTATATTTGTAAAGTGCTCCTCAAGCGTGTCATACAGGGACAATTTCACCACCAAGCAGAACCTTCAGGTTATAGATGTAGATTTCTGGAGGCTAAAAGCTTAGCCACCAGTCTCATGGGTTAGATTTCATGGGTCCCTTTCATAGCCTGGGGGCTTCAGTTTAGAGAAGCCAGAACTATTTCCTTAGTGTTTCCTTTTCCGTGAAGTGCAGGAACCATGCCACAGAGCTCTCTTAAAAAACTATGTCACAGGCCTTATGGTCCATGAGCAAAATGCTTGATATTAATCATGTGGGTATTTGGCTCCTGTTTTCTCAATGCAGTAAGAAGATGTTGAAAAATCGGTTTGAAGGTTAAACTTTGCCACATCTAGTGAGTCTAGGTATTCATTTTTTACATCTAAAGTTCAGTCTAGAATAGGTGTGAAAAAAAGGAAATTTGTAACCTTCAGATCTATGTTCTGGGGTCATTAGGATAACTAATACCATATTCAAACCAATGGCTCTCAAGTTGTGCAAAGAAGGCTGGTGTTTTGGACGTTACCTGGATATGTGCATGGCATTCAGGGTAGGCTGCTTCATTGGTCCATGTTGGTGATATATTGAGCCTAACATATATGAACATGTATGATTGAATGGGTGTAGGGAATTCTGGGTATTTAGATAGGGTGTTCAGTGTTGTAGCCTTAGTACTTCTGTAAATAAGACTATCTCTTTGACATTGTGATTTCTGAATAACATTTATTTCTGTAAGTGTAACCTCCATGGTTAATCATCGTTCTACTTAGACAACTTTTTATATTTGTTTGCAGTTTTCCATGCATATTTTTATATAGCTAAAGTATTATTGTATTACCATGCTGCATTGATAACTACATTAACATACATTTTGTAGAATAGGAAAGTAGCTAGAACATGGACTATGAAGCCAAAATGCCCGAGTTCCATTTCTGGTTCCCCAGTTCCTGATAGGCAACAGGAGGCAAGTTACCTAACTTTTCTGTGCCTTAGTTTCCCCTGACAAATCAGAGATTCTCAACAGGGGCAGTTTTGCCCTAAGGAACACCTGGCAATGCCTGGAGACATATTTGGTTATCAAGATTCAGGGGACAGGTGGGGGGTATGTTACTGGCCGGAGAATGCTGCTAACCATCCCCGAGTGCACAGGACAGCTCCAAACTAAATAATCTGCCCCCAGGTGTTACTAGTGCTGAGGCTGAGAAGTCCTGCTCTAAGTAAGAGATAATAGTACCTACCTCATGGGATTGTTATGAGTACTAACTAGGTTAAAATGTGTAAAAAATTTAGAACAACGCCTAGCATGCAGCTGCTGTGTGTTAGCTATTACGGTTTATATAATCATTTTCATCACTTCACATCAGTATTTCTGTACTTTACAATCTTATAAATATTATTTTTAATAGTTTATGAATATCTTTAGCAAAGTTTCCTTTTATATAAACATTGCATACTCCTAACAGGCTTTTCTCTTTTCCTCATTAGATGAAATTAAAGCAGAAATAGAAAAGCAGAGGTAAGCTGGGGCACTTTCTCCTTGCTAACATACAATATTAAGGGAGTACGTGGTGGCTAAGGGAACCCATTTCTCTACATATTTTCTTATATTTCTGATCCTTGGGCAGCACACACTTTCCTAGCCCAGAGCCAAACACATTGTAGAACTCTGTATGTATTTGAACCGATGCTAGGTTAACAGGTTACTGGCTCAATAACTGTGTATTTGGAGGAAAGAGTAAGAAATAAGAAAGGTCAAGTTAATGCTGTACCTTTTCTTGACAAGAGGTAAAGTCCTTGCTTCTTGTATGTCATGCTTCCTTAAGCAGGACAGCTTGCCCCTGTGTCTGTTCCTCATCTTCACAGTAATGAAGCCAGTCAGTCACATTTCAGAAGTAGAGCTCTGACATGGCAATGCCAAGATTCACTCCAGGATGCAGTCAGTACACCTGTATAATCTGAGACCTTGCACTTGGGTATTTTGTCCAAATGCATGTATGTATTAACTTGGATTGTTTAGCCCCACAGATGCAGTTTGTAGGTATTTTTAATTAAGTGATTGCAGATGGGATGGGAAGTTAGAGTTAGGTGTAGGAAGAGCGAGCTTTTTGTTTTCTCATTTTCCCACACTGGCCCTCTCCTGCTTTTTTTCCTAGGCTTGGAACTGCCGCACCACCAAAGGCAAATTTCATTGAAGCTGACAAGTATTTCCTTCCATTCGAGCTAGCTTGCCAGTCCAAGTCCCCACGGGTGGTCAGCACATCTCTTGACTGCTTACAGGTATCATGTTTAAACTTTATTGTGTAAAGGGGGCTCTCTGCAGGCCACATTGATGATTCCCCTACTACTCAGAATACTCTCCGGGGTGACAGAAAAAGGAACATTCCAGCTTATTTTTTTTTTTTAATTGATTTTTTACAGAGAGAAAGGGAGAGGGAGAGTTAGAAACATTGATGAGAAACATTGATCAGCTGCCTCCTGCACACCCCCTACTGGGGATGTGCCTGCAACCAAGGTACATGCCCTTGACCAGAATCGAATCTGGGACCCTTGTGTCTATTGGCCAACGCTCTATCCACTGAGCCAAACCAGTTAGGGCCCAGCTTATTCTTTACAGATGTCTCATGATGAAAGGAAGTTAGAGGAGACTAATCTCTTTAGCTAAAAACAGAATTCATTCCCTAAAAATACTATTTTGTTGATCTCTTTTATGTATGTTTTTCTAAATGAAACCTTTAGCATTAATTGGAATATTTGCTGCACATGGACACGTAAGGAAATCTTATTTAATCTCTTCCTTGATGGCATTAAAATTCATAAAATCAAGTAGAGAAATAGATATATAACCAAATCTCATTATTTGTAGTAAAAATCTTATAAAGTTGTTATATGGGAACATGAACCCCTTCCCATGCTCCAGTCCCCCCTCCCACTCTGTGGGAAGACAATAAGACAGTAAGGGCCATCAGTTAAGCAGACTGAGACCTTGGGAGCCTGGCCAGCTCCTCAGGCAGGAAAAACGCATTTTTTATCTTCCACAGGCCAGTCCCCTTCCCCTGCATGCCCTGTTTTCCTCTGCTTTCTGTACTCTGTAAAACCTGTGTTGGGAAAGGCTGGGTGATTGAAACAAGAGCACCGAAATACTGCCTCCGGTGTGGCCCATCGCAGGCCAGATGGGACCTTGCTGTTCATACTCACTGGTGGCAGCTGGTGTGGCAGTAAACTTCACTTTGGGAATCCAAGGGCAATACCCTAAGGTTTTCTGGGATCTCAGCACTTTACATACAGTTTCAAACACTGGTTTAGTAAATTCTGTACCATTGTTCCTAGAAGAAATACAGAGTTAGGTTCCCTTGAGCCTCTGGCCCCAGCATGTTCATCAGCTGATCAGTATGTAACTGGTCTCTGGGTGTTTTGTTTAAAGACACCTTATTTGATATATACATTACTGATTCATTAAGAGTGAACTCACAGTGCGGGGAGGAGGAGTTAATGGAGGGATGAGGACACATATATAATACCTTAATCAATAAAGAAATTAAAAAAAAAAAGAGTGAACTCACAGTCCACAGTATTTGCACTTGCCTGAACAAAATTTACTTAATACACATAATGTCTGCATAAAGCACATCATTGTCTTCTTTCTCTTAGGAACACTAAACAGCACTTAAGCACTACATTTGGGGGCTATTTTAAATGGCAAACTTTTGTCCTATTTTAAAAGGACAAAATGGGAAAAACATAGAATTAATGGACCACAAAAAAGATACTGCTTACAGTATGAGAGCTGACTCAAGAAGGCAGAGTGTCGCCTTGTTTGATCTCAGCTGGGAACCTGTGCATTAAGTGATTTGAATTT
This sequence comes from Pipistrellus kuhlii, assembly GCF_014108245.1. Taxonomy (NCBI): domain Eukaryota; kingdom Metazoa; phylum Chordata; class Mammalia; order Chiroptera; family Vespertilionidae; genus Pipistrellus; species Pipistrellus kuhlii. The sequence continues at coordinate 24,048,957 of NW_023425562.1, forward strand.
TTCACTGCTCACTCAGTACATGTCTGCAAATGACCACAAATCACCACAACTATTGATTTTGGGCTTACAAATACATTTTAGTGAGTGAGTGCATTTACAAATACAAAATCTGCAAATAATGAGGATCACCTGTATTTAGATCACCATTAACCTTGTAATAAATTACCTTTTACTAGTGAAGAAGCAGGAGTAGAGAAGTTAAGGTAACTTGTTCAATAATATACAGATAATAAAAGACAGAAATAGGGCTACAAATGGGATTTAATTCCTGGTCCAGCATCCCTATATATATTTTTTTTTTTTCATTTAAAAATTATATAGGTTTCAGGAATACAATTCTAAAATACTTCATCTGTAGGTTGTATTATGTGTTTACCACCCTGTATTTTTTTTAATGATCTACCCCTGAGGTTTCTGATTACCTCAAAGGACCTTTATTTTTAAACCCAGTGGGCAGCCTACATCAATGAAAAAAGATTGATACATTTTTTTAAAATAAATTGAAGAGATCCATATTTATTGGTACTTTCTAAAACAGGAATAGGTTCTGTATTATGGTTGTTTCAAAGCTATGTTGAAAACCTCACCTGGGTTTCTTTAGAAAGTGCCATGATTGATTGGTTATGTCTGCTGAGGCACAGGGATGGTGCTGATAGTTAATGTTATTGATATCCTAAGCACAATGGCTAACATGTATTGAATGCTCAGCCTATGCTGGGCCCTGTGCAAAGTGCTTTATTCTCATCAAGTTTAATCTTCTCACAAACCCCCTGAGTTAGTTACTCTTAGCCTTACTTTAGAATCGAGGAAACTGAAGCTTGGAGAATAAAATGACAAACCCCACCAAATTCCCCTGGCCCAGAAGAGATGGAATTGGGTGGGTGTCTGGGATTTCCTTATTCCACATGTATGTTCTTAACCAGGGGTCTTTAAACTATAGCTATGAGCTATATCTGGACTGCCACCTGCTTTTGTAAATGAAGTTTTATTGGAACATAGCTGCCTTAATCTACTTGGACTAATATACCAAACTAGAGGCCCAGTGCATGAACCTCGTGCACTGGTAGGGTTCCTATTGGCTACCGGCTGCCAGCTAAGTACTCCCTGCCTCCCCTGGCCAGCCCCACCTCCTGGTCAAACTCCCAGACAACTCCTGGTCAAGGGGACAATTTGCATATTATGCTTTTATTATATAGGATACCACAGACAGGGTGGCTAAACAAGAGACATTTATTTCCCATAGTTCTGGAGGCAGGAGAATCCATGATCAAGATACCAGCTGATTTCTGTTCCTGATGAGAGCCCTCTTCCTGATTTGTAGATAGTCAAATTCTCATTGTGTCCTCATATGACAGAGAGAGCTCACTAGCTCTGTGGTGTTTCTAATCCCATCCTGAGGACCCCACCCTTAATGACCTTGTCTGAACCTAATCACACCCAAAGGCCCCACCTCTGAATACCATCACATTAGGATTAACACTTCAACTTAGGAACTGTGGAGAATGCAAGCCTTCAGTCCATAGCAACAGCAATGCCTGTTCATTTATGTATTATCTGTGGCTGCTTTGCTGCTACTCTGGCTGAGTTGAGTAGGTGGAATGGAGATAGTATGACCTGCAAAGCCTAAATATTTAGTATATGGTCCTTTACAGAAAAAAAATTTGCTAACCCCCTCTCCCAACTATTATCCTGTAGTTCTGGACACTTTAATTAAAAATATGGTCTGTTATCCTAAAAATAGTTTGTTTCTGGAAATCTGTGCATGTGTATGATTTCTGTTGGAAACATCGATGTCCTGCTTTAACTTTGAGTTGAAAATTCAAGAGTAGTGTTCCTGTCTTGTGGTTTATGACATATGGTTAGCTCTTTTTTAGAATGAAAGTTCTCAAAAATTAGTTAGGTACTCCTTTTTATGACAGAAATACTGAATGAAATTTTAATTTCCTCTTGGTGGTTATCCTTGCAAAGTCTGTTTGACTGGCTTTTCCCAGTATGTGTGAGGTAACTTCTGTCTTGGAAATGGAAGGCCAGATGGGTTAAGGTTGGTTTTGGCTGGATTGGAGCCAGCCTCAGACACATCCGCATTCTGCCCTGAGCATATAAAGGTACCTTCTTTGAGGTTGGAGGGGTGATGGGTGGCAAAGGTATTTCTGGGTTTCAGTTAGCTCAGAGTTTCCTCTCCCCATTGGAGGAAGCCTTCCCTCTGCTTAGTTTACCAAATGATAAAGACCCTCTGCATTCTTTTCCTGCAGCATCTGGTCTGCCACACACTTTCCCAAGGCCAGGACTGGGGAAGGAGCATTAGGTTCAGTCTTGTTTAAGCTAATGAATGATCTCCACATTTCTCCAGGCTCATATCAGTAACAAAATGTTTTAAAGACTATCCTCCTAGTATAGTCATATTTCTTCAATGGTAAGATTATACATATGCCCTACTGCTATTAAATTATATATATTATAAGACATATAAAAATAGAACTTATAAAAAGATAAAACAAAAAAATAATAGAAATAAAGTTCTAATTTTTCTACATCCCAGTGAAGGCTGTAGGAAACCACTGGTCTAAGCTGTCTTGTTCATACCACAAACATTGTTTTCTAACTCTTATTTCTAGAAAACTTTGGGTTTTTTTGTTTTTGTTTTTTTTTTAATATATTTTATTGATTTTTATACAGAGAGGAAGGGAGAGAGATAGAGAGTTAGAAACATCGATGAGAGAGAGTCATCGATCAGCTGCCTCTTGCACACCCCCTACTGGGGATGTGCCCGCAACCAAGGTACATGCCCTTGACCGGAATCGAACCCGGGGCCCTTCAGTCCCCAAGCCGACGCTCTATCCATTGAGCCAAACCGGTCCCGGCAAACTTTGGGTTTTTAAATGCAAATTTATAACTATATAAATTGTATGACTACGTTCTTTGTTAAATATTTTTAGAACTTTACCGATAAAGCCAGAATCCCTTGGTCCACTAGCCCCAAACCCAGTTGCCTGTTTAGGTGTATAATATTCTTCCTCCTCCTCCTCCTCCTCCTCCTTTTTTTTTTTTTTTACATAAATGGTATTATTTGTACAAGTTTTCCTACAATTTTTTTTATATTTAGCAGTGTCTTTTTTAGATCTAGTTATATTGCTATAGGCAAATATAAGACAATCCTTTTTACTGGTATGTGGTATATTAATGCTACTATTTTATTTATCTCTATAGAGGACATTAACTTGGGGTTACAATGAATACCCCTGTGCGTGTAAGCCTCCTTGGATACACGTATCAGTGAGCCAGCTGCCCACAGGCCTCCCTCCTCTGTCTCTCTCTTCCCATCACCTTACTGCATCAAAGAACAGGGCAGGAACTTCTCTCCATCTCTATCACCCCCAAAGTCAAAGCCATCAGCAACTGAGGTGTTCTCCTCACTGGTCCTCTGCTTCCACTCATGTTACCCTTCAGCTTATTCTCCACACAGAAACCAGGGGGAACCTTTAGAAATGTATAACATTGTGTTACTCTCTTGCTTAAACTTGCCAGTAGAAGCTTCTACCTCACTCACTGTGCAAAGCACTTTCCCCCAGGGAGTTTGCCAAACATACTCAGGCCACTGGACATCAGATGTTCCCAGGCTCGCTCCTGTGCATTTATAAAAAACGTAATTTTTTATTTTTCAAAAATGAGACAATGCTGTGCATTATTGCTGTAACTTGCTTTTTTTAAGATGACTGCAAATCACACCGAGTCCTGTGTGTCCCAGTCCAGACTTTTGGCTTTGGTCTGTCCCACTATCCCCTGGGAGAATATAAACCCTAGGAGAAAAAAGACTGCCTTACTTGTACCTCCAGTACCAGAAGAGTATCTGGCACAAAGAAGGGTGAGAAGGCAGTAATAGAGAGACCCACAGAATGCAGGAACTCTGCTTCCTTCTGATCCTGTCTCTGCACAGATGGGGGAGTAAAATCATACTTAAAACCCATTTCAATTTGAAGGGTCATGTGCCTTTTAAGGAGTTTGTGGTGGGAAGAATAATTCCACATTTTTTTGTATCTGAATTAAGCATCCAGTACCATCTTTGCTTTGCAGCATTAATGTTGGGTTCTATGGGGCCTACTTTTTTTTTTTTTAATGTTACTGTCCATAGTATTTGTTATTTATTTATTTATCAAGAGAAACTATTCTTTAACCCCAGTATTCATGTTTAGGAACACAGGTCAGTGACAGACTTCCATAGAACTCAACCCAAAGAAATACTTTACCTTCCAAAATCAGCTTGCACTCTGAAAGATACCAGCATTTCTCTTCTCCTCAAAATGTTTTATGGAATCATAATTTCTGTAGAAATCCACATATGCCTTCTTTCTTGGTTCAGCCACAATAAACTTAAGATAAAACTGAAATCCCAAGGGTTACAAGTGAATGCTCCAACAATATGAAATCACAGATGATTGTCCAGAAGGCCACACATCTGAAGTTTCGTCAAAGCACTGGAAGGCATGGTGATTATATTCTTCTCAACACCATCATCCTTCCTGATTGGGCCTACTTTTCAACATTCACATTTTAGTTCATAGCTCATCCCCCTCTTCCCAGTGCTCAAGTCGGACTTGAGTCTATTAGGAGTAAGGAGTAAGCAGTGTCCAAACCCAGAGTTCATTTAGCAGGTAGCCAGCTTTGCCCTCTCGGGAAGCCTGCACATACAGCAGCTGTGAAGGGATGAGGTAAAGGGCATTGTGATTTGTTCTTCAAAAACACACTTCAGTCCCCTCCCCCTTCTCCTACCCAACCCCAATCTGGAGATCTGATCAACAGCCTGCTCATTCAGTCACCAATCCAACAGTATCATATTTCTACCCTCAGCCACTCTCTCTTAATCTGTTTTTCTTCTACTGTGGAATGCATGCGGGGGGGGGGGGGGGGGGGGGGGGGGGGGGGCGGCATTCGGAAACAGTGTCAGGCCTTTGCAGGGTGGTGGGTCTTCCTGGGTAGTGGTAGCTGCACTGTACATAACCTCAGATGCTTGTCACTTTGTGCAGGTAGAGGCAAAAATGTGACAAGCCAAAAAACAAAAAGGATAAGGAACAGAATAGCATTTTTAAGATTCTTTACTAAGGCCCTAGAAGTAGATGATGCTTTAGAATTCATGAATCCCAGATTACTTGTGGTTCCTTTCCACCTTCAGAATAGCCTGAATAGCTTAGAGAAAAACACTGATTCCTGGGCTCCAACCCAGAAGTTGTGGTTCCGTAGGTGTAGGTTGAGGTCCAGGAAGCTGTATTTTTAATGAGCTCTCTCAGGTGATTCTGACTCTCAGCCAGGCTTGGAAGTCATCTGCCCCCAGACCTTTGAGTTCCCTTCCAGCTCTGATTCTCCGTGGTTGAATCCAGGTCATCGGTGAGGTGACAGGCAGGCTGCCTCTGAAAGGTGGCCCCTGTCCAAGCTGATCTGTCATCTGATTATGAGATTGTGGGCCAAGCAGCCACTTATCTCTTCAGCCACAAGGGTAACATGCACTGTTTGATATCATAGATGTGAAATTTAGTGTTTTTTGCTTTAAATTTTAGAATAAAAAGTATACTGATGTGATTCAACATTCAGAAAGAATGAAAGAGTATACTGTAAAGCAGAGGTCACCAACTGGTGGTCCGCAGACTACTTGGTCCATGATACCTAAAAGGTTGGCAACTGCTACTATAAAGTGTCTTAGTACCATCCCTGCCCTCAGCTGCTTAGTTCCTTCTCAAGCAATTTATGTTATCATTAGTTTTTATGTATTTTTTCATTTAAAGAAAAATATATATGTGGTTTTTTAACAGCTTGAGACATAATTCACATGTATATGATTTAGCCTTTAAAATGTACAATTTAGTGATTTTTATATAGTGACGGAGTTGTGCAACCATCAGCAATCTACTTTGAGACTATCTCTGTCACCTCAGAAAGAAACCCTGTGCTGCTCAGCAGTCACTCCCCATTTCTCTAATCCCCTCAACTCCAGCAGCCACAGACTACTTCCAACTCTATTATGTATAGTTTTAATCCCTCAATTTTTTGCATGAGTGGTTGTGTACTGTGGACTGTTCTACAACTTGCCTCTTCCGTCAGGTACTGTTTCGCCATCTTGGAGCTCTTCTGCCCTGAGGGAGGAACAGAACCAAAGCTGCACTCTCAGGGTGGCTGTGCCCATCGTGCGCCCGGGGTGCAGAGGGATCTGTGGGAACTGGAAGTTAAGGCCATGCTTGTTATTTGCTACAGGGCGTGGCCTCAATCCCTGCCAGCAGAAACATCTCATCTCTGTTCTCTCTGTGCTTAGAAACTCATCGCATATGGGCACATCACCGGCAACGCCCCAGACAGTGGAGCTCCAGGGAAGCGGCTGATTGACAGGATCGTTGAAACCATTTGCAATTGTTTTCAGGGCCCTCAGACCGATGAAGGAGTCCAGTTACAAATAATTAAGGTATTTCTGTGAGTTTGCCTGGTCTGGATTTTAAATTTGAAACCAGTCTCCTGTGGTAATTTGGATTTCTGATTTACCATGTGTTAGTTGTCTCAGGTGGTGCTGAGCTGGAACAGAAAAATGTAAGCATCACTTAGATCTTTTATAAAGTGTCAGAATTTATTAGCGTGGAATAAGACAAGAAGAGTGGAACCAGGTGTGTTTTCAGAGTAAACAGTTCCACTAATAACAATGTAAATTGCTTGTGAATTAAATTGGCTTGAAGTCCTTTGGTCCTGCCCCTTGAATTTCTGGATTCCCAATCTGCCATTTCTTAGCAGGTTCCTGTTGATACTCTTATCACCAGTTTGCCCCTGTTCCCCTCTCCCCCCACTCCATTTCCCTGTTCTTTTTATCCTGCCAGGAATGGTTTGGCATGGAACAAAGAGCAGGATCAAGATGAGTGTAGCCAACATACTGTATCTTAAATCCTGGATGCAGAATGAGTGGTGGCTCCATGTTAGCCACACCTTTCCTAATGCTCCCTTGAAACTGACCCCCCCTCCCATCAAAACATGTATATTTTGGTGTTAATCTAGGTGAGATCAAGTTGGAGCATTTTTCTTCTTAAGAGAAGTGTCTCTTTTTTTTGTTTGTTTTGTGTATCTTTTTAAAAAGTAAGCTGGTAGAAAGCCCACTTTACAACTTACTTTAAATGATTTGGACTTTATGGATTTAATAATTGTTTTTAAACTCAACGCAATAATGAGTCATCTCTTAGTACTAAGCATCCAGTTTAGTTTGCAGAGCCGTTCTTTTAAAATTATGTCAAACCAAACAAAAACAAAGCCAAACCATGTGGAAAAGTTTGGCTGTGGAAGACTGGGCACAAGCGGGGGTATTTGTGAAGGCGAAGGTTTCGGATTTTTGTTTTAGGCTCTTCTGACTGCAGTAACGTCCCCGCACATTGAAATTCACGAGGGCACTATCCTACAGACGGTTAGGACATGTTACAATATCTATTTGGCCAGCAAAAATCTCATCAATCAAACCACTGCCAAGGCTACCCTTACTCAGATGCTGAATGTCATTTTCACCCGCATGGAAAACCAAGTGGTGAGTGAGCAGTCATCCGCTGCTGGGGGTGGGACAGCAGCCCATGCTGTGAACTGTTTTGTACGTGGCCTCAGTGCCTGGTGAAGATTCACTAGCATTTTAAAGTATATTCCTTCTTCCTCTGAATTCTCTGCACTTTGTTTTCATTCTTACTATAAAAAGCAAGAGATAGAATCTAGCAGGTATTTTGAAATTTGCATTCAGAATTTGCTTTGAGTTTGTCAAAGGGATTTCTTTACTTGTTAAAATGTTATCCTTCTCTTTGGAAGTTTTTTAAGCAACAGGCTGGTGTATTTTCTGTTCCTTATCAAAATTCTGGGACCATTTGGATTGAATCCCTTTTTTGTTGCCTTCTAGTTTCAGGAGATCAGAGAATTGGAAAAACCAATCCAGTCAAAACCCCAGTCCCCTGTGATCCACGCTGCAGCAGGGTCCCCAAAGTTCAGTCATTTGAAGCAGAGTGAGGCAGAGAGCACACCAACAACTCCTGAAAAGACAGATTTAACCAATGGTGCACATGACAGGAGTGGTTCTGGAAAAGTGAGCTCAGAGAATGGAGACGCACCCAGAGAAAGAAGCTCATCGTTATCAGGTATGCCCATGTGCTGTGAGAGGGACAGGAGTCTGGTAACATCAGCAGGAAACCTCATCTGTTTCTGGGCCTTCCCCTTGACTTTCTGTTTGCTTTCCTCTCGTGGAACACAACCATCAAGGCATGATGGCTGATGCCCATTGTCACCTGTGTAGTGTTCTCTCAGTAATTCCTGAAATGTATCTATCAATAGCTACTGCTGGGTTTTGTCTTTTTTGGGGTGGTTTTATTTTGTTTTTTGTGTGTCTTTTTTTTTTCTTTTTTTAATCCTCACCCAAGGATATGTTTTCATTGATCTGAGAGAGAGAGAGAGAGAGAGAGAGAGAGAGAGAGAGAGAGAGAGAGAGAGAGAGAGAAACATCAATATGAGAGAGAGACATCAGTCACCGGTTTTCCGTATGCACCCCAACCGGGAATCAAATCCACAGTCCTTCAGTACACGGGATAATACTCCAGCTGCACTACACTACACTGGCCAGGGCTGGCTACTGCTTCTTGACGTCAGCTTCAAGGCAGTGGGTTCAGTTTGGGGCACTTATCACCCAGTAGTTAATTATTTGGGTGGTTAGTTGTTCGATGTCTGTGTTATCTTCCCAGAGGATGACAAAGACACACGTACACACAGGATCTCCACGCCTTCCCACTGTCCTGCAAGTCCTCGATACCCAAAAACATCTGTGAGAGGAGCAAAATATGGGCAGTTTGCTAGAGATGTAGCTGGACAGACAGACAGCTTTGTTTTCTTATTCTATGACTGAGAACATTAACTGTTTTGTTTGCTTTTTTAAATGAAAGAGATATTCCCCACCTGTTTATAGTTTTAAAGCAAATAATGTATTAGGCATGGAATCTTTTTTTTTTTTTTTTTTTTTTAATATATTTTACTGATGTTTTACAGAGAGGAAGGGAGAGAGAGATAGAGAGCTAGAAACATCGATTAGAGAGAAACATCGACCAGCTGCCTCTTGCACACCCCCTACTGGGGATGTGCCCGCAACCAATGTACATGCCCTTGACCGGAATCGAACCTGGGGCCCTTCAGTCCGCAGACTGACGCTCTACCACTGAGCCAAACCGGCTTCGGCAGGCATGGAATATTGGATTGGGTTGTCATAAGATTATTTTCCTTGGACAGTTGATATGAACCAATCCAAAATTTATTTATTTTTTCCAGGAATGTACCTTCCCAAGTGATTCTGTCAAATAATTCATTACTAGCTGGTTGTTGTACATGAAATATCTGACCTGTCTTTACAATTGCTCTCATGTTTTCTTCTGACACATTGGTGACAATTTCTGTCAATAGTGTGTTCCCTACTAGAGAGTACAGATTGGAGCAGCTTTTGATCCTCTAAGTCAGTGTTTCCCAAACTTTTGACATATGTGTACCCCTTCTATAATTTTCATAACGCTGAGTACCTCTTGTACTCATGAGAACGTAGAATTAGGCACAGCTAAGCACGGTGCAGTGCATATCCCCACCAAACTCCAATGCAACACATACCCCCACCAAACTCTTCCCGTACCCCTGGGGATACGCGTACCACACTTTGGGAAACACTGCTAAGGCACCAGAGGGCTTGGCATACGTAGGAACAGGCCAGGTGTCATTGCTGGAATGTGTGCTGTATCAGTTCACGCAAGAGAAGAACAAAAAAGAAAGTGGCCACTAGGAATTGCATGTATCTCAGGGTGAGCACAGAAGTGCTGTCTATTCATTCCTGCTGTCGTGTGTCTTAGGGAAGATGCTCAGAAACTCCTGGCCCACACTCTGTATATGTCATAATCATTGCCTTCTCAACTCTCAGGGCAAGGACCGGGTTTTTACTGTAACCTTTGTCTGGCTGTAATCAATCAACAAATGTTAATTTTAAAACCCTGTAATAAGCATAGCTGTGTCTCTCTGAGCTGCATCAAAGTGCTTCCACTACAGCCCATTTTTACATGGCAGCCAAAGTGAACTCTTAAAAGCATGCATTGGATCACAAGCCTCCTCTGCTTACACCCCATTGGTAATTTCCCATGCTGTCCCATTCAGAGCGAAATCTATGTCCACCCTGTCCCTGTGGCTTCCAAGGCCCTGATTGACCTGGCCCTTGCCCACCTTTCTGTCCCCTTCAAATAGTATTCCTGTACATTACATGTACAAATAGTATTCCTGATTCTTGGAAGTGCCACACGTGATCTTGGTGCCTTTGTATTTCCTATCCCTTCTTTGCCCTACCTTTATCTTCAAGTCTCTCATTTCAAACAGATCACCCTCTGAAGTTCCCTGTCATGTCTGTCCCCTAGCCTCTCGTCTTCATAGCACTTATCACTACTTGAAGTTAACTGAGTTAATGTTTATTTGTGCCCAGTCTGAGACCTAGGCCGCCGTTTTTATAACTATTTCCAGCACCTGGAATGGTGCCTAACACATATGGCAGACTCTTAGTAAATACAGTATTTTGAACAAATTGGGGGGGGGGGGGGGGGGCTTGATTTCCAGAATATAGTTTTGCAGAAACACAGTAACTTAAAATACTGTGAGAATGATTTGCAGGTAGTATGTTGCTGTGGATTTCATTGCCAATAGTTGGTGTACCCCATGAGGCTTCTCCCAAAAGTGTGGGAATCAGATTGCCTGTGAGAAACAAACCGAAAATTTGCAAATAGTAGGTCAAAATGGAGGTGTGCCTCACCCTTAAAAAGAGCAAAAGGCTTCAGTTCTCAGGATGAGGCTCTAAAGAAAGAATGGGCCCTTCAGAAGAAAGGATTGAGAAGCCTTGGAAGCAAGGAGGATGGACAACCTGAGAGGCAGATGGCGGAGACAGTGCCTTGGGCTGAAGTGATAGAGACCACTCATCCACCCCTTCATCACATAGCCACCCCTAGCTTTGCCAGGCACTGTGCTCCTTTCATGAACACTCCACATACATTTTCCTGCTTACCTGGGAATCCTCCCCATGGCCTGCCTGGAATAATTTGCCTCCCAAGAAATTTGTGTAGATGGGGATAATTCACCCAAAGACCTGAGCATCTGTTTTCTTTTTCTAATTGTCAATCTTATCTGCCTATCTTAAGAAGTGGATCAGATGGCTCTTTGTAAACTCACAAAATTAGGTATTTTTTCTTTTTAGGTTAAGAATTCTTTGCCATGACTAACCTCCTTCCCCTGGAACCTCACCCCATTTGTCCATTCACACCTCTCCTGATTGGCAAGCCATTCTTGTCAGTTTCTAAAGAACAACCTGTTGAGATATAGCATATACTGTAAGTTTGCCCCTTTAAAATCATTGAATTCTTGTTAGTATGTTCACAGAGTTGTGCAACAATCACCACAATTAATTTTGGAACATTTCATCACACCCTTAGCAATCACTTCCCCTTTTTTTTTAAGTTCATTTTTTAAATTCTGACATTTTAACTCCCAACATTACACATTAGCATTTATATAGTTAATATGTAGCTATTGTAGGTACACAATTACTATGTGTGTACTGATTGGTTAGTTTGCTTTTAAATAACCCATTTTTAAGTACTATACACAATGGAGAAACTTTATTCTCCTCAGCCAATGTGGAGGTTCTGATCAGACAGCCTAATTAAGTTCAGATCATGATTCTATCACTTAGTTCTTTGACCTTGGGCAAAATCTTTAACCTTTCTGAGCCTCATCTGTAAAATGAGAATACAACTAGTACCTATCTTATAGGCTTGGGAGAATTAAGAGCAATATCTGCCAATTAGGGCTATGTAAGTGTTTACTATTACTATTTTTCAAATAAGTTTCAGCTTTAACAGTGACTTAGTTTTTAAAAAATATATAGCAGATATTTCAGCTGGTAATCTGACGTGAAGGTGGTGGGAACAGTGTCATGGATAAAGAGAGCCTGTTTTCCATGTTAAATAAATACTTGTGGTAGGTTAAGTGTTCAATGGAAATGAAAACACTTTGGGCTGTACTCCAGGACACTGGGGACCAAGCATGGAACTTACAAAAATAGTGGCTTGATTGAAAATTCTTCTTGAGGAAGAATTTAAAGGGTTATTTTGGTTTTGTTTATTCAATGTGATGGCCTTTTTGGTCATTGTGGTGTTTTATAATGTTTACTTCTAGAAGGGCTATTCAGTAGTTCTTACAGATCTAGTTTTCTACAAAAACAAATGGTGCCGAACCTCTTCCATTTAAACTGTTAACACATTACAGAATAATTCCATTTAAATTTTAGTAAATCTGCCAAAACCGGTTTAGCTCAGTGGTAGAGCGTCGGTCTGAAAGGTCCCAGGTTCGATTCCGGTCAGGGGCATGTACATTGGTTGGGGGCACATCCCCGGGAGGGGATGTGCAAGAGGCAGCTGGTCGATGTTTCTCTCTCATCGACGTTTCTAGCTCTCTATCTTTCTCCCTTCCTTTCTGTAAAAAATCAATAAAAAATATATTTTTAAAAAAAGAACTAATTAAAAAAGATGTTTTAAATTTTAGTAAATCTTCAACTAGCACATTGAAAATCTCATGCTAAGTTCTACGTTTATTGTGGGAAAAACAAGGCAGCAGAAGGTAGGTAGTTCCTCATGTTCCTGAGCTGAAGACACATGAGAACCCGTCTTGTTTTGCCAGGAACCATAGATGGATAAAATCCATCTCCTCCCTCCAACTTGGGGGTGAGGAGGAGGATCCTGGGATTTAGAGCAACTGTAACTTAGGAAGGAAAAGTGTGTGTAAGTCGGAGGGGTACTAGTGTTCCATAAAGGAAAGTTGAAATCATAGTTGATGTTGCCTGAAAATTTCCAGATTTCATGGGACTTGAAATTTGCCTTCTAAATTTGATTCTAGAGAGCATGGACAAAATCTCTTCCTATTTTCCCTAGAAATGCCCACATGTATATGCTTGTGTTTGTGTGTGTGTGTATAGGGACTGGCAATGGAGCCCAGGAGGTGGTGAAGGAGATCTTAGAAGATGTGGTCACATCTGCTGTCAAAGGTAAGAACCAATAACCCAGCCTTTCCTTCTACCCCATTCCTTCAAAAAAGTCCTTAGCCATCTATATATTTAAGTGGTAGTGTGCCCCTCCTCTCCATCCCACCCCCTTACCCCCCGTGAGCCCATGGAAAATGAATCTGCCCATGTCTCCTCATCTTTCATATGGAACTCAAATTACTTGTTTTTAGCAGGTCATTTTATTCTCATTCGGGTTGGGCTCAAGAAGCACAGTCTGACAGTGTTAGGGTTGAGTGTTCCACACAGAGACACAGAGGACCACTCCTATATACATGCAGTTTTACCCGGGAGTGGGCTGTGAGCTCCGACGTGGTGTCCATTACTGCTGAATTATCATGGCTAGCCATTGACTTGCTGAGCAGACAGTCCCTATGTCAGCAGGTATCAGATGCATATGGAAGCTTGTTCTTTTGTTATATTTCATTCATAACTCCCTCAGTTTTTCAGTGTGGTTTCAGTGGAACTAAATTTGTACAGCTCAGTTCCAATGCCAATAGACCATTATGGGTTAAGAAATCAGTAATGTAGTGGATTACAGTGAGCATTCTCTAAATGAAAGAAAATAAATAGAATACAAACTGAATGCATTGCATGTGATGTGTTAAGCATTGTTTCATGAAACATGCACTTCAGTTATGTGCACATGTGTACAAGCTCATGATTTTTAAAATGTATTTCTTACTGAAGGTTATCATCAAAGAAATGTGACCTTCTGCTCTAAGCCTGTCCTTTTGTTGATTTAGGGTCCCACCAAGCTGTATATATAGATTTCATTATTTAACCCTTTTAGAAATATCTTTAAAATTAAATAATTTTATTTCACATGCTTAGATTGTTTTCTGTGGCCACTACAAGAAGTGCTCACATAATAAACATTCATCTGTCTTGTTCTCTGCTATATCCCTCAGTCCCTAGCACAGAAATTGGTAAATAATGGGCACTTGATAACATTTGTCGAATGAATATATGCTTTGTAAAACCATTATGGAAGATTGTGCTTATTAAGTTGTTTGTTGTCCCATCTATATGTAAAGATCTACATGGTAAATTCTCATGGAGTTCTGTTCTGCTAATCATCAAGTATAGCTTTCTTTCATTAAATGATAAAATCTATTAATACTTTCTCTTTCCATTGTTCACTTGGCTGCCAGGAAGCTCACATCTTCATTTTCTTTCTTTTCTTTGTAACTGAGGTTTTATTTCATAACTTATCAAACTCTTTAATTTATGTGGCTCTTTTTCTCTAACCCCTGCATTAATAGACCTTTTAAAAATAATTTACACTTTTCATGGTTAGCTTTTTCTAATCTTCTTGAGAAGGGGAAGGATAGGGCAGGTTTGCTGTATCACATTTCTGGATGTACCATTGACATGGACTGCAGTATTAACCAAGATCCTGGTGTTGGGACTGTGGATAACAGACACATGGAAAACCTACGCATCACTCTGGGCAAGCCTTTTTCAATGCCTATTATGTCAGTCATGGAGTAGTGATGCAGGGAAAGGGAAAAAGCAGTACCTAGAAGGTTACATGAATCACTTCTTCCTGATGGCAGGCTACCTTTCAGGATAAGTACTAACTTGGTAAAGATATTTGCACTTGTGTTTGAAGAAGCAGCACAAAAATACAGTCTGACAGAATCCGAGAGGGCTGTTGGTGAACTGGAGGGACAGGAATGTGCTGTCCCATCAGCAGTGGACGAAAACTCACAGACCAATGGAATACCAGATGACAGGCAGTCCTTGTCGTCAGCGGATAACCTGGTATGTTGATGATTCTCTCATATGGATTCATTTCAATTTTTACCTTTTTAGAAGATGCAGAATTAAATCTCTGCCAGAAGAAGTGAGTGAAAACCAGTGAGCCCTATTCTGTTACTGGTCAGAGTCCTGGCCTGATATTCTTGGTTAGTAGGTCCATTTTGGAACATGCTAATTGATGTTGATTGTATTCAACATTGTTATTAAACCTTGTTTATTCAGAATTTTAACACGTATATTTCTTGCCCTTTTTAATTCTCTCTCAAAGTAATATGCATTTATTATAGGAAAATAAAATGTAGAGAATGAAAAAACAGAGAAATATAAGTCATCCATAACACCATAACTCAAAGATAACCTTTGCTAACATTTTCTTTATAGCTTTCTAAATTTTCCTACCCTTCACATATTTTGTCACTTAAATGGAATAACAATATACATGCTGTTTTATAACCTATTTTGTAAACTTAATATATATTATGAACATTTTTTAAATTTCTTTATTGATTAAGGTGTTATATATGTGTCCTTATTCCCCCATTACCCACCCTATTGCCCCCCTACTCATGCCCTCACCCCCCTGTTGTCTGTGTCCATTGGTTAGGCTTATATGCATGCATACAAGTCCTTTGGTGATCTCTCCCCCTTCCTCCCCGCCTCCCCTACCTTTTAAGGTTTGATGGTCTGATCGATGTTTCTCTGTCTCTGGATCTGTTTTTGTTCATCAGTTTATGTTGTTCATTATATTCCATATATGAGTGAGATCATGTGATATTTATCTTTCTCTTACTGGCTTATTTCATTTAGCCTAATGCTCTCCAGTGTTCATAGCAGCATAATTTACAATAGCTAATATTTGGAAATTGCCTAAGTGCCCATCAGCAGATGAGTGGATTAAAAAACTGTGGTACATCTACACAATGAAATACTATGCTGCAGTAAAAAAAAAAAAAGGAGTTCTTACCATTTGCAACAGCATGGATGGAACTGGAGAGCATTATGAACATTTTTTTCAGGCCGATACATTCAGTACAATTTTTTTTTAATAGTTTTATTGTTTATTTGAAAATGTTATATGTGGAACCTTGGTTCTCAAACTTAATTTGTGCTAGCAGGCTGTTAGAGAAGCGACTTATTTGAAAACCGAATCATTTTTTCCCATTAGAAATAATGTAAATTGAATTAATCTGTTCCAAACCCACAAATAATTCCCTGTTTTAACCTTTCTTATATGTAATACATGTCTAATATACTTTTTAATCTATAAGTACTTCTTTTCTTGCATTTATTAAACTACCCCCTATTATCCTTAAATGAATCACTTCCAGCACTTGTCCCAGGGCTGTCTTTTAGGAAGTCAGCATGGGCATCTTCCCTTTTTCACATATCACTGTCTGTAATGCTGTCACTGGCTAACCACTTTTTACTTATTAAAACCAGCAACAGTTTGTCTACCTCTTCAATAGCCTGTGATCATTGTTTTTGCACACCCTTAGCAACATTAGCACTCTTTAATAGCCTCTTTATGTTGTAAAATTATGCTATTCATCAATTTGCCAGCAATAAAAACATTCTCTCCTTTGTTGCCTGAGAGACTCTTTTTGTCATGCTAAGGTGTTAGCATGAAAGGGTTGTCAGGTCAAAAGCCTAAGTTTGATCTGACAACCTAGACATTTTTTCTCTAAACCATTTGATCGAGAACTGAAATGGGAGATGTTTGAGATCCGAGGTTTGACTATATATAAACATTCAAAACAGGAAGTAATATAACATTTAACATCCCACTTAAACATACTCCCTGTACCTTTTCACTAGTGTTTCTCAAACTTTTTTCATTATTACCTCTTTAAGGAGCCTTTTAAGTCCATATGAGGGTCTCATGTCTTATATACTGTGCTCAATTGTTTTGTTCACTCAGCACTATCTCATGGACATCTTTCCACATCAGTACATATAGATCTAACTAATGTTTTAATGGACATGTAAAATGCAATCATATGGATTACTGTAATCTATTTAGCCAATTCCCTATTAGGCCTTTAGGTTATTTCAGTTTTATCACAGAAACAATAGTTCTATAATGAACATCATTATAGATAAAGCTTGTGCACATCCTATTCTTTCTTTGTGATAAATCCCTGCAGTTGTATTGCTGGGTCAAGAGTTGGAAATTCTAAGGCTTTTGATCCCGGGAGTGGGCTTAACATCAAATTAGCCTGCTGGGAAGGTAATACTGGAATCTGTGCCCACTGTAAGCTGTCATTTCCTCATTGAAATGGGGAGAAAGATGCTGCCTTAATGATTGGTAATAAGGTTATTTAGATTTGCATTTGCATTTCTTGGTAAATTGCTTATTGATGTTTTTTACCAGTTTTTTATTTGAGATAAAGGTTTTCATATTTTTTAATGAATTATAAGAACTTACTATATATTGAGAATATTAATTCTTGTCATAGGTTTCAAATACTTTTATTTTTAAATGTAGTTTACTTATTTAAAGAAGTATTTTTAAAAAAGCACGTCGTATTTCTTATTTACTTTGCAATAGTATTCTTAGAAATACCTTCTTACCCAAGCTAATATAAATCATTACCTATATTTGTTGTAGTTTTTTATGTTTAATGTTTAAAAATTATTTTAAACCACTTTTTGAAGGACAAGGAACACGGTTTTAGAATTGCCTTAATAACTCCCCATAGCTCCTATTTTGCCATTTCTCCTCCCTCCACTTCTCACTTCCCCATTGAATAAATAAAATAATTTGCATTTTCATGAGATACTTATTTCTTGTTTTTTAAAATAATTATCATTTTGTTTTGACCTTTATTTCTTTCTATTTAGGAATCAGACGCGCAAGGACATCAAGTGGCTGCTAGGTTCTCTCACATTCTGCAGAAGGATGCCTTCCTTGTGTTTCGCTCCCTTTGCAAGCTGTCCATGAAGCCCCTTGGTGAAGGCCCCCCAGATCCAAAGTAAGCAGACAGTAGTTCTTGGCTGTCTGTAACCCAGGTGATCCAGGAGGATCTCAGGGGCTCCAGGAAACCCGGTGCCTTGGCCCCTGGCAGGAATTTATTCATGATAGTTTCATAGCTTTTTAAATTCATGTGGTGCCTATAATCAGTTCTTTCATAATGAATTGTCTCTGTGTCCCCTTCAACCAAGATTCTGCCCAGTTTTGCTTTTTTGGTTTATATACTAAAAATAATTACCTTGGCCCTAACCATTTGGTTCAGTGGATAGAGCCTCGACCTGTGGACTGAAAGGTCCCAGATTCAATTCTGGTCAAGGGCATGTACCTTGGTTGCAGGCACATGCCCAGTAGGGAGTTGTGCAGGAGGCAGCTGATCAATGTTTCTCTCTCATTGATGTTTCTAACTCTCTGTCCCCTCTCCCTTTTTCTCTATAAAAATAAAAATATATTTTTAAAAAATAATAATAATAATTACTTTGAATATGCCTGCACCCTCTTTTTACTGACTAAACAATTTAATATACTAATGAGGGCAGGAGCAGGAAGTGAGCAAATTTCAGTTTCCTGTCCTGGTTGAAAACCTTTGTTGCATGGGTACAGACCCAGATTCAAACCAGAGAAACCAGCCTTTCTTTGTAGTGACTGAACTACCACAAGGATGACAGTACTGTGGTGTCCAAGCAGAGGCTTTGGAGCCAGAGAGAACTGCATTCAGTCCTGGCCCTTACACCTAAGACCAGCTCCACGGCTTATAGGAGTTTCTGGAAAATGGGAATATGGAAAATCACTTTACAAGACCCATTTAATAAAACAATATAAAGCACAAGGCCTTGCACTTTATAAGAGTTTTATAGATACTATTATTATCATCATCATTATTAAACATTAATAAGAACCCTCAACTCTTCTGTTGAGAATATAACCATTATGAAAATTTCTCATTTCTTACTATTCCTGTGGGCGGAGTGAGAGGGCATGAGGCAGGTGGATAAAGAGCACCATCTTCATTGTCTATGAAGGCCAGATGTTTTAGGCTCCATGAACGAGGTTGTAAAAGTAATTGTTCTATCAGGTGAGTTGCAGAACCAGCTTTCCAGGGGCAGGTGTCACTTCTGCTTTATGGTGGGGGTGCGGTGAAAAGAATAGAAGCTGTCAGTTCTTGTTCTCACAAGATCTGCAGGTCCCAAAAGGACCCATCTCCTGTCTGCCCTTGTTCTCTTGACATTTAGGTACTGTTGCTAGTTCTTAAATCATTGGCATCTCAGGAAATTCTCACTGGTGGAGGAGTGAGGACTTCTCAAGAAACATGATTTTTAAGTTTTATCTTTTAACCCCATCATTGTTCTTTGTTTTCTTTGCTAGATCCCACGAGCTGCGCTCCAAGGTGGTTTCCCTGCAGCTGCTCCTCTCGGTGTTGCAGAACGCCGGCCCAGTCTTCAGGACTCACGAGATGTTCATCAATGCAATCAAGCAATATCTCTGCGTGGCATTGTCCAAAAACGGCGTCTCTTCAGTGCCTGACGTCTTTGAGCTCTCTCTGGCCATTTTTCTTACTCTTCTTTCAAATTTTAAAATGCACTTGAAAATGCAGATAGAGGTACGGACTCCAAATTGATTTTTTTCCCCATTTTGTACCAGATGGTCAACTGCTGGTGGCAGGGTCACCAAGAACTGCAATTACACAGTCTACTGGCTGTTTTTCCCCCAAAGAACTTTTTGAATGAGTGAGGAGCGAAGAATACCTTTTCATGAAAAGTTACTGCCCAAAAAACTTGTATTCCTTTCATTTTAACCAAAGGTTTAAATCGAGTCGTCTGTGTGCTAGTTTTAGCCCCCACAAATATGTTTGTTTAGTCTAAATTATTTGAACTACCCTGAATTAGTTGCCACGTAGAGAAATCAGATTCTACATGAAAATCCATATTTCTATTGTACTTTCTCTTGAAAAATCACGATAGTGGTCCTGCATTTCCAGGTGGCAGCTCTTGGCAGTGACTCAGAAGCAGCTGCTCCCTCTGATGAGTCCGTATTCCCCAGTTCCCCGTGCCCTTGCCCTCCAGCCGTTCCCACGCAGCTAGGGTTTCATTGCGATAGTAGCAGGCGTACACCACTCCTCATCATAGGATCTGCCTGTCCTCTAAAGGTTTTGAGGTTTGAGCCCTAATTTAAACTATTAATCATTGTCCTCCTTTGTCTTCATGTCACATAGGTCTTTTTCAAAGAGATTTTCCTGAACATTTTAGAAACATCAACAAGTTCTTTTGAGCACAGGTGGATGGTCATTCAGACTCTGACAAGGATCTGTGCAGGTATTTTCTCCCTGAGGTGCTCATCCCTTTGGCTAGCCCGGAACCTCTTGATGTGTTTATTTTCCAAAGTCCAGAGGGAGATCCTTAACTCCTCCTCTTTGAGTTTTAATGGAGTGCTGGGAAAATCATTACTGTATAGGCCAGTGCTAACCTAATGACTAGACCAAACCCACCCCACCTTCTTTAGAGGATGAGCAACTCAGCCTGGCTGCCCGGGAAATTGGGGTTTTGGCACTGAAAGTTCCACATCCTGAGAAACCCTCAAATCCTAGAAAACGGGGACACTTGGTCACCCTGCTTATCAGCTGAATGTTTTTTAGTCACAGGATCCAAGGTATTGGTGCTGCCAACCCTTGACAGTGTGCGTAGGTAAATGTGGATTTACCTTATACAATGCAATTGTGTGACTGAAAAGCCAGCATCCTACTTCTCTACATCCAACATAGGAGTTACACAACTTTTAGAAATGGATCAGGCAGTTATTACTCCCGTTTTGATTAGGAAAGTGAGCTTAGAAAGTTGGAATGAACTGCCTGAGATTTCAGGTAGTGCCCAGGCCTAGAGAGAGGGCCTCCCATCTCCCTACTACTTAAGACATTCATTTCTTATGTGTGGTACTGTGGTCTGTCCACTGGAGTTAGCAGTTCACTGGGGAAAATTTTTTGACATAAGAATCTTATTTAATAAGAAAACATAACTGTTATTTGTGTTTAATCAGAATTTATAATATCTGTTTGTTATTTTCCAAGATGCCCAGTGTGTTGTAGATATTTATGTCAACTACGACTGTGATTTAAATGCTGCTAACATTTTTGAGCGCCTCGTAAATGATTTATCCAAAATTGCTCAGGGAAGAAGTGGACATGAGCTTGGAATGACACCTCTGCAGGTAAAAATACTAAGAACACTCATTTATACTTAAAGTTCATTCATTTTGATAAACATTTATCAAGTGCCACCATGTGCCATGCACCATTCTTGCTGCTGTGGATACAAAACAAATATGTATGTACCTGCACACAGTTGCTACCGTCACAACTCTTACAAGCAGACAAGGAAGAAATAAGTTGCAGAGAAGAATAAAGCAGGGATGATAGAGAAGGAATGTGGAGGTGGTGTCATTTTTTTAATGACGTCATCATAGTTTCCCTGAGGAGGTGACATTTGAACTGATATTTATAGGAAGCAAGTTCACTCTCAGTCACCTTTCCAGAGACCTTGCAGGATCTCAAGCTCCAGTAAAAGCAGAAGAGATTGCCTCTTATCGGTGTACCTATAAAGAATAGGATCTTTAACTTGGGGCCTCTAAATGAACTAGTCAGAATGTCTGAGAGCTGCCTGGAATTATGTGTAGGATTTTGGTCTATGGCATTTTTCCTAGAATGTTCATATTGTCATTAGATTTATAGAGAGATCTGTGCCACCTTAGATGCTGTTTTGATCCTTAAATATTGGTTTTTGTTTTAGATTATCTGCAGTTCACATTTAATTTTTTATTTAAATGCTATTTTTTTAAACAGTGGTTTTATTGTAGAGTGAACCTTAAAAGGGAATACATTTGTGGTCGTTTGGAAGATAAGAGTGTGTTCAGTATCACTAATTTCCTGCATAATACAAGATTTTTTTGGTCTTATTTTGAAACTAGAGGCCCAGTGCATGAAATTCATGCACAGGGTGGGGGTTTCCCTCAGCTCAGCCTGCACCCTCTCCAATCTGGGACCCTTCAAGGGATGTGGGATCAGGCCTAAACGGATAGTCTGACATCCCTCTCACAATCCAAGACTGCTGGCTCCCAACCACTCGCCTGCCTGCCTGCATGATTGCCCCTAACCGCTTCTGCCTGCCAGACTGATCACCCCCTAACCCAGTGGTTTCAACCTTTCTAAGGCTGCGACCCTTTGATACAGTTCCTCATGTTGTGGTGACCCCCAACCATAAAATTATTTTCATTGCTACTTCATAACTGTAATTTTGCTACTGTTAATGAATCATAATGTAAATATCTGTGTTTTCCCAATGGTCTTAGGCGACCCTGCTGGCGGTTCTCAACTAAGTCTCTGTGCCATGTCACTTTTGTCCTTTAGGAGCTCAGTTTGAGGAAGAAAGGCCTAGAGTGCCTCGTGTCCATTCTCAAGTGCATGGTGGAGTGGAGCAAAGACCTGTATGTGAATCCCAACCACCAGACCAGCCTCGGTGAGAAAGGGTTGCTGCCCCCACCACCTCCATTCACAGTTGGCTATTTACAGCTATTGGGAAAAGTTGTCCTGTTATAGTTGTCTTAGAATTAGCAAAAAACACTTTAGTTTTCTAAATACCTATAGTATTTTAAAGGTTCTGCTTTTTAATCTTCATCTGGAATTTGGAAGAGGGATAGTATGAGTTGTGCTCTAGCTTCGCTTTTCCAAATGGAGGACCAATTGTTGCAAAAAAAATTTTTTAATATATTTTATTGATTTTTTACGGAGAGGAAGAGAGGGATAGAGAGATAGAAACATCGATGAGAGAGAATCATTGACCAGCTGCCTCTTGCACACCCCCTTCCGGGGATGTGCCCGCAACCAATGTACATGCCCTTGACCGGAATCGAACCTGGGACCTTTCAGTCCACAGACCGACGCTCTACCACTGAGCCAAACCGATTTTGGCTGTTGCAACATTTTTATTAGTCTCCCTCACTGATTTAAAAGTCCACCTTTATGACATACCA
Organism: Pipistrellus kuhlii; assembly: GCF_014108245.1. Classification (NCBI taxonomy): domain Eukaryota; kingdom Metazoa; phylum Chordata; class Mammalia; order Chiroptera; family Vespertilionidae; genus Pipistrellus; species Pipistrellus kuhlii. Next base: position 24,071,819 of record NW_023425562.1, read on the forward strand.
TTTTTCCTTGTGTGTATATGTCTGTTTCTGAATTTTCTATTCTGTTCTATTGATTTGTCTACTCTTGCACCAGTGCAAGTGTCTTGGCTGTTTTTTTTTCTAATTTTTTTATGTGAATTTTAGAATTAACTTATCAAACTCCACAAAAATGTAAGTTTTTAAGTAAAGGATTAGAGTAATATCACAGTTTTATACTTATGATCTTGACAGTGCAAACTTATTGTTATAGGTGTGGAAAAGAATTACAGAGCCAGACCTGAGTTCAGCGATATCTGTTTCTCTTCTGCTAATACGGTTTTCTTTTCTATTATGTCATTGCAGGTCAGGAGAAGCCCACAGATCAGGAAATGGGGGATGGGAAAGGTCTCGACATGACGAGACGGAGCAGCGTGACCTCCATGGAGTCCACAGTGTCCTCAGGGACCCAGACAACTATCCAGGATGATCCAGAGCAGTTTGAGGTCATCAAGCAACAAAAAGAAATCATTGAACATGGCATTGAGCTGTGAGTGTGACTGCTACTTTAGCTGCATCTCTTGGGGCCTCTGACAAAGCCACATCTCTGAGGATCTTAGGCTGGCTCCTCAAAGGGAAATGCCTAGTACAGAAGGCGAGTGCTGGCACTTGGTAGCTGAGCCTGATTAAGCCAGCAGAGTGAGTGAGTTTGTGTGTTAGAGAGAAATGTAATGGGTTTGTGTTGATGCCTGGTCTTTTTTTCTTTTTCCCTAATTAAAAAAATTAAACTACTAGAAAATATAGAAGAGTATAAAGCAAGAATGTTAAAATTGCTCGTAAAATTACTGTTAGAGGAAATCACCATTGGTAACATTTTTTCCAACTATATATTATGAAAATTTTTAACATACAGAAAAATTAACATCTGCCACATTAGTGTTACCTGTGTATTTTTTTCTTCTGAACCATTTGAAAGTAATTTCAGCCCTACATCTTTAAAAATCTTACCATTATTGTAATCACTGGTAAATCTTAATGTGTTTCTTTCTAGTCTTTTACACACAAAAATACATATGCACACATTTATATCCTGTCCAACTTCTGAGTAATTGAAGTGTTGATCTCTTCATTTCCTGTCACCATCCTTACATCCCTCAAAAGTAATCTTTTTGAAAACTTAGATCTTATCACTGCCCTGCCTAAAGTCATTCCAGGTTTTCCATTTTCTCATCACATCCTGACCCAGCCTCTGGCCCATCTTGCTGACCTCATTTCTCGATAATCTCATCTGCCAATACCCCTGAATCACATAATCATTTCAGTCTTTTAAATACTTCCTGGTGTTTTTGTTCTCGTGCCCCCTGATTGGAATACTCTTGTGTCTTTTTCATCCTTTGGACTTGGCAAAACGTCTTCCTCAAAGTGGCCTTCTGTAACCACACTATCTAACATGTCCCAAGTTATTCTCTGTTCCTGCACCCTATTCATCTTCTTCCTTCACAACCCTTGCAACAGTTTGTGCTCCCGTGCACAGCCTGGTAAATAAGTTGAATTTATACCTTAGTGGAAAATTTGCCTGCCTTTAACAGGAAATACATAAAAGCAGTCTAGAGCTTTTATAGTGGCTTCTATGGGCATCAGAGATCCAGGCTACTCTTAGCTTTCTGTTTCACCAGCCTTAATGCAATTTGCATCTTCATTGTTGACTCATGGTTTAAGGTAACTGCTGGAGCACTAGCCATCACACATATATTCTGGGGAAGAAGAGGGAAAGGGCAAAAAGACAATACCTCGCAGTCAAGTCGGCTTTGTTTAAAGAGCCTTCCTAGAAGTACCCATAACATTTCTGCTCAGTCCTCACTGACTAGAACTTTATCACGTGGCTGTACTTTGTTTAAGGAGAAGGCAAGGAAATGTAGTTTTTATTTCAGGGAATTGTGTCCCCAGGTAAACATCTAGGGTTTTGTGAATATTGGAGAAGGGGAGTACGGATATTGGGTGGCAACCAACAGACTTTGCTGTATAGCTAGGTCAGAAATTGAAGATGGAATTCAGAAACCTGCCAGGATACATAAGACCTTCCTAGCTGATATATGATGGCTTGTTAACCTACCTCAAATGCCAGGTACTTCTATCCTTCAGATTTTTAAATGAGCAATCCGTATCTCATTTCTTCTTAAAACAGGTTCAACAAGAAACCCAAGAGAGGGATCCAGTTTCTTCAGGAGCAGAGCATGCTGGGAACATCAGTTGAAGAGATTGCCCAATTCCTGCACCAGGAGGAGCGTCTCGATTCTGTAAGACTGAGAACTGAGCACTTGCAAGTGGGTTCTATCAAGTGACACTAAGAACGTACCAGGTTTAACATAGAGATTGTCTGACCCTGAGTGCAGTGGCTATTGTCCACACCTCTGCTTATAGCAGCCCTACTCTTCCCTTTGGCCAGTGATGCAAAAAGCTCTTTGAAGGGAATGAACTAACCACCTGACAAGTGAAGTGTGCCTTCCCTGCTAGAAACTGTTCAATCTGCCACTAACCTCCCCCTCTAGTGTGCCCCATCAGTTCTTCCTTTTTAAGTCTCTTGTGCTTCCTCCTCCTCTGTGGCAGGACAGACTGACCTGGATTTATTGGGTGGGCAGACAGTTCAGGGAATCACCTAGCATTTCTAGTAGTTTTTCTTGTCCTGAGTGTCTTGAACTGGGCACTATGCCTCTCCACTCTGACTGAAGTGTCTTTCGTTGTGCATACATATTTGACAATTTCTAGATGTAAGTGAATGTGTGTGTTTCAGACCCAAGTGGGTGATTTCCTGGGAGACAGCACGAGGTTTAACAAGGAGGTGATGTATGCCTATGTGGACCAACTTGACTTCTGTGAAAAGGAGTTTGTCTCAGCCCTGCGGACATTTCTAGAAGGTTTCCGCCTACCCGGGGAAGCCCAGAAGATTGATCGGTTAATGGAGAAGTTTGCTGCAAGATACATAGAGTGCAATCAGGGGTGAGCGTCATGTTTAAATCCCTTGTACATCGTGTTTTTGCTTCCATCAGAATACTGATCTTAGTTTGGTTGGGGGTTGAGTGTAATCTTTCTAAGTCTATGCCAAACAACTAAAGTTTCTGTTCACCATGTGCCAGACACTGTACTGAGGGATTATTTCATGTAAGAACTCAGAGCAACTATGTCCCCTGTTACAGACAATGAGATTGAGATCTGAGAGGCTAAGTAACTTGCCCACGCTATTATGATAAGAAATTATTATGGTTTGAGAGGAAGCACTTGGTCACCTCTTCCCTAATCAAAAATAACTCCCTGATTTAATATATGGGATAGATCTTAGGATTTTAGTTTTTCTTTAATTGCATACTGATGAGCAGGTTACAAAAAATGGCTCTGTAACTAATAAAACCCATCTAAGTGCATGATTCCATGTTAGGGCCTTTTTTCATAGGTAGTTCATGTTTTTTGTAGAAAGTGAAATTGAAAAGAGAACTGACCTTTATTAAACACCTGCTATGTGTCAGCCAGGCCATGAGTTTTACATGTGTTACATTTAATTCATAGTAAGCCTGCGAATGGTATCCCCGTTTTACAGATGAGGAAACAGACTCTGGAACATTGAGCAACCTGTCCAGAATTAATCAGCTAGTAAATAGCAGAGCCAGGGTTGGATATGGGTTTGCCTAAATTAAAGCTCATTCTTTTTTCACTGAACATGAAGTTACTAGGATAAAAATGTCTGGATATACTGTGAAAATGATGTAAAATTGTTCAGTAGAAACATGTTGATAACATTTTCTCTCTTTAATCAAGTTGGTTTTCATATTAATTGATTCCAGTCCTCCACGGCAAGCTGTCCCCTGGAGGTGGCATGATCAGCAAAGGGATCATCTGGTCATTCTAACTAAATGGGTGCTAGAATTTCTGTGAAGACATAATTATATGTTATTTACTTTAAATATATAGGCATACCAAAAGTATTTGCTCACTTGTGTCTCGGTGCCACATTTGGATAATCTACAGTATTTCTAACTTTTTCATTATTAGTATATTTGTTACTGTAATCTGTGATCAGTGATCTTCAATGTTACTATTGCAATTATTTTGGGGAAGCACAAATCGCACCCGTATAAGATTGTGAACTTAATAATTGTGTGTGTTCTGGCTGCTCTACCAACTGGCTGTTCTCTTGTCTCTCTCCTCTCCTTAGGCCTCTCTGTTCCCTGAGACACAACAATATTGAAATTAGTCCATTTAATAACCCTTCAGTGGCTTCTAAGTTTTCATGTGAAAAGAAGTGTCTCACATCTCTCATATTAAACCAAAAGCTAGAAATAATTGTGAGGAAGGTATGTCAAAAGTTGAGATAGGCTGAAAACTAGGCCTCTTGCACCAAACAGTTAGCTAAGAAATTGCTACACCCACCCCAACCGTCAGCAACAACCATTCTGATCAGTTAGCAGCTATTGACATCTAGCAAAAAGATTACATCTCACTGCAGACTTGGACGATGGTTAGTATTTTTAGCAATGAAGTATTTTTAATTAAAGAATATACATGACATGCTACTGCATACTTAACAAATTACTATAGTGTAAATATAACTTTCATATGCACTTGGAAACCATGTGACTTACTTTATTGCAATGTTCACTTGATTGTGGTGGCCTGGAGCCAAAACTATTATATCTCTGAGGTATGCCTGTATTTCCTTTGTGGACCTGGAGACCTTGTTCTGTTTCCCTTAATCAGAAAATATGTGGCCTAATTAAACTTCACATTAGAATGCAGACCTTTTGTGTGTTCTTCAGAATTTCTCCTTTTCCTATTGGAAGCAATTGGGCAGACCAGTTTTTTCTAGCTTTAGCCTCACCTATTATGAAACTGTGCATCTACCAGTTTTTGTCCTTTTATCCTTGCATAAGACAAAAATAGTCAGACATCACCAGCATAATGTTTAGAACACACAAATAGTTCCTTTGTATTTCTGCTGTTAAATATTACAGTGGGTAATGTAAACTGTAAACTGTTGATAACTGGACAGCAGTTTTAGTCAGCTTTCTACCCAGTGCCCAGCACAAAGTGCTTGCGGACAGTAAGAGGACCAGCCTGTGGTAAGCGAGACACTAAGGGTGCTACCTAGAAGAGGCCTCACACTCAGGGTCTTACTCTGCAGGGTTGATGTCCAGGAGTGAGGGTGCCTTGTTTGTCTCAACCTGGAGGATACTTGGGGATCTTCTTACAAAACTGACTTGAAACTGTTTTATTCAAAGAAATCTAAAGCTGACACATATTCTTAACTACCTTTACACGCTGATGAAAGCATGAAAACTCTTTACTCATTTGGCAACATGTGGAGCAATCCGCCTGCTTTCAGTGAAGCGTGTCCCCATTCAGCACTGGACTGTCCCAGCCTCATCTCTATGCTTGTTCTGACATCTGGAATCTTGTTTTCCAGGCAAACACTTTTTGCTAGTGCTGACACTGCGTACGTCCTAGCATATTCGATTATTATGCTAACTACAGACTTGCACAGCCCTCAGGTACAGTATGTTAATGATTTATATATTATGGTAGCTCAATCAGTAGCTTGATTTGGACCACTGGATATTTTCTAAATGCTTTTTGAAATTTTTTTAAATTATAGGTAAAAAATAAAATGACAAAAGAACAGTATATTAAAATGAATCGGGGCATCAATGATAGTAAAGATCTACCAGAAGAATACCTCTCAAGCATCTATGAAGAGATAGAAGGCAAGAAAATTGCAATGAAAGAAACAAAGGAGCACACAATCGCAACCAAATCTACTAAGCAGAGTAAGGTCTAATGGCAAACTTTATATTCACTGCAATTTTCAAATGTGTCAGAATGCATGATTAAGCTCATTTTATGGATGATGGTGTTAATTTGCATATATAGATAACTGAATAAGAAATGTGGTTAATTAATCTGAATTGCTCTCCAAAAATGTTCCTTAAAACTTGCTTTGATACAAGTGGTGATTTTGCTGACCTTGATTAGAATTCTGTTAGTTTTGGCACTTTTGAAGCTACCCATATCTTTGTTTGCGAGGCAGCAGAGTGTAGAGGTTTATAGTGCAGGCTCCAGAGCCACTCAAGTCCCAGCTGTACTACTTATTAGCTGTGTGACCCTGTGTAAGTTACTTAACACCTCTGTGCCTCATTGTATGATGATAATATTTCTAACAGACTCATAGGATGGTTGGGAGGATTTGTGAATTGGTTATTATAAATTTTTTGAAGCAGTGCCTGGCACTTAGCCAGCACTCAGTGAGTCTTAGTTCTTATTCTCTTATTTCTCTCTAGATGTAGCTAGTGAAAAGCAGCGACGGCTGCTGTACAATTTGGAGATGGAACAAATGGCTAAAACAGCCAAAGCTCTAATGGAGGCTGTGAGCCATGCCAAAGCCCCATTTACGAGTGCCACACACTTGGACCACGTCCGGCCAATGTTCAAAGTGAGTATCCTGAGAAGTTAGGATGCGGCTAACCCCAATCCTGGAGTTAACCAGCCGGAAGCTAACCAGCGAGTATATAATGGGGAAGAGATTGAGGAGAGGAAAGGCCAACTCTGGGAACTGCTTTCTGAAGGTGAATCCTTTCTAGAAGCCCTATGATGATGATAGGCTCTGCAGTCAGAATGTCTGGTTTGGAACCCTGTCTTTGCCATTTTCGTTTTTATTGATGTTGTTTTTTAATTGAATTTATTGGGATGACACTGATTAATAAAATTAAGACGGGTTTCAGGTGCACATACATTGTATTGTGTGTTCACCACCCCAAGTCAAGTCTCCATCCATCCTGTATCCACCACTATACTCTCTACTTCCCTTTACCCCAAGCCTTGGCCACTTTGTAGTTCTGTGACCTTGGTCAGTTACTCAGCCTCTCTCTGTTCATCATCTATAAAATGGGGTCAAATACAGGGTTGCTGGTGAAATTTAATGAATTAATAATTATTTAGGCAAAAGAGTCCGTTTTATTGTGATAGCTCATCTCAGTGGCCTCAGGATTCGTTTATCAGATGAGAGTTGGTGGAGGTACACCACCTTAACCTGAGGCCTCTCTATTTTTAAAATGTCTAAAAAAGAAACACGTTCTAAAGCTACATTGATCAATTCTAGATTTTTGTGAGCTTTTCTTTTCAGGAAGTTCACAAGAAAATTGGAGGATAGGTAAAGTCTAAATAATTGAATTAGGGCTCTTTCAATTAATTAATTAAATTACAGGAGATAAGTTGCCTATAGGTTTTATTTTTGCACGCTAACCTCTGATTGGTAATGCTGCCTATTACACTGTGGGATCTCATTGATTAGTGATGTCTTTTGTGAGCACAGGTAGGCATAGAGGTGGCACACTAGCCACAGAGTTACCATCCTTTCTTTTGATCTGTACATGTAGTATATGGCATCCCCATAGTGATAGTTTTGACCACTGTTTTATATTGTAACTGGAATAGATTGAAATAAAAATAGCAGTTAATTTGGCACTCTGGCTGTGCTCATAACTAACAGTATGGCCTGTAAGTGCTCTTTCCACTGAAATTCTAGACATTATTGAAACCTTCCTTCTTTGGTAGCTGGTGTGGACGCCGCTGTTGGCAGCCTACAGCATTGGACTGCAGAACTGTGATGACACTGAAGTGGCCTCCTTGTGCTTGGAGGGTATCCGCTGTGCAATCCGGATCGCCTGCATCTTTGGAATGCAGGTGGGTGTAAGTTAACAAAGTTCCAGAGATGCTGGTAGGCTGTGTTCTTTTAGATTTGGCAAAACCTAGAAACTATCAGGCATTTATTGTAAAATCTCAGCCAACTCCTTATTTGTGCCCACTGAGAAGCAGCCCACAGATTTGTGTTAGCAACTGCCTCATTGGGAGGGAAAAATGGAGGTTTTGGTTAATAGTCTCTTAAAAGGTTTTACAGTTGAAAAACTTCCTTTGAAAGTTCAAGCTACTTGATTGGATTTGGTCTGCCTAACTTGCCTTCCCTGGTGCTTAAAATCAGCTTTTATTATAATTCCCTCATTTCCAGATCTTCTCTGGGGGGAGCAAATAGTTCATTAGGAAATGAATATGTCTGTAAACTTTTTGAATCTTAGAAAGTTCTAGCAAATAAAATTAATTTTTAAACTGTCATGAAATGAGGACATTGTCAATCCCATTCATTTTCTAAGTCAATAAGAATTTGCATCCATTTATTTGGAAAAACTCAATCTTCTATTCCCATTTATTTTACAGTTAAACATTTTCTTTTGTACCAAGACCATAGGCTTTGTCATCAGGCAATCTGGGTTTCAATACCCAGCTCTGCTATTTCTCTAGCCATGTGACATTGGCCCAGCTAACTTCTCTCTAAGATACCTTGCATTTCCTCATTTGTAAACTTGAAAAAAATAGGCCTACCTTGCAGGATTGTTACAGATCCCAGAATTTATGGGTAATGTTAGCATTCAGCAGATTCCTCCTCTGCTCCCTCCAAAGGGAATGGAACAGGAACATAAGTTTGAGGTCATTTGAAAAGGAAAGGGCTAGTTCTCAAACATGTGGTGTGTGGGAGCCTCAGTGGGATGTTATGACAGTAGGAGAACACCAGCGTGGAATAGCTGGTATGTTAGTGTGCATGAAGCCTGTCGTGTGTGCAGGTATCAGAGAAGCCCAGTGCACCAGCCCATATATGTGAAGACGGTCATGCTCAGGGTGGAATGTCAATGTTCTCTCTGGACTTCCATTACAGCTGGAACGAGATGCCTACGTTCAGGCTCTTGCTCGCTTCTCCCTGCTGACAGCCAGCTCCAGCATCACAGAAATGAAGCAGAAAAACATTGACACCATAAAGACGCTTATCACAGTGGCTCACACTGATGGCAACTACCTTGGGAATTCCTGGCACGAGGTGTGTGTCTCTCTGAAAGCCTGGTAATGGCCTTTTTTTAGTTCAGGTGACTACCGCATTCCTTTTATTCAGTGTCAGTTTCTCTTTGGTCACTTTCCGTTTTCTCGAAGTCGAGCCTAACTTTAACTCTAGGTTTTCTCTTATCCACAAATACATCATATATCTAAAGGTCAGTCTCTGGGGCTGTGGTGAGGGAAATGGTTTTGTTCAGATGCACCACCTCATGAGGTGATCTTACACCCCGGCCAGTGTCCTCACAGAGTGCACTGCTATCGTGACAGCTTTGCTCCACATTAATGCCACTTTCCCCCAGTCCTTACACATCTCTGGGAGTTCTCACCATCACGAGTAGATTTAGGACAAAGCTAGGAGCTTGATTTATCTCCCAATTCTTTCTTTTAAAAAATGGTCAGCATTTACAGTGAGCCATTAGGAAAATCGCAAGTGGGTTCACATTTTCATTTAACTAAACAATATCCCAACATTCTCACATAATTATGTGTACAAATGTGCTTGAAAAGTCATCGAAACTTTAGTTCTAAGGAAAAGATTGAAGTAAAAACAGCCTAAATGTTCCAACAATGAGAGATTGCTCTTTTTTAAAAAGTGTGGTACACCAGTTCTTTTCTGTGACGTAGCCATTTAAAATGATGTTGCGGAAAGGAGAGACAACCAGACATCATGCACTCTCTGGTCACATTTGCCTAAAACTCAAACTTAAATCAATTTGAGCCTCTACTGCAGTTTACAGGAAATACAGGATATAGAGAAGCACAGTATTGTTAGTTATTATCTTGATCATCATGGCACAGACCTTTGTCCATTTTCACCCATCCTTTCCTTTCGATATACAACTCTGGAGTATTTCATGTTAGAAAAGATGAAGGATGGGTGTTTTGCTTTTCATAAGTTGGGTACTTTTAAAAAAAAATAATTTCCTGCCCTGGCTGGGTAGCTCAGTTGGTTAGAGCGTTATCCTGATATGCCAGGGTTGTGGGTTCAATCCTCGATCCCCAGACAGCACACACAACTAATGAATGCATGGATAGGTGGAACAGCCAATTAATGTTTCTCTATCTCTCTCTCTCCCTCCCCCCCACCCGCCTTCCTCTTTCTCTTTAAAGAAAAAGTCAATTAAAAAATAATTTCCTGTCTTCTGAGGTGTCTTAATAACTACCTAGTGAATTAATGAATAGCTGCTTTCTCTCCTACAACTTATTTTTTTAACCTGGGAGGTATGATCTATGTGGGGTTTCTACTGGTTGCCAAGCATTTGCAGCACCTGGAAATATTAAAAATGAATTAACCGCCTATTTAATGGTCAGAAATCTTGAGAAATCAGGTTAGAGCCAATAAATTTTTGGCCACAAGTATTCACATGCTTGAGATTCCAGCTCTCCCCAGCTTCTGGAAAAGGGAGTCAGTAGGCATTAATAGTTTACTAGTAATAATTTATAGTGTGCTGTGTGGACCAACCAGGGAATGGCTTTCTTTGGTAGAATTAAGTACCTTTCTCAGTCAAGAGGAAGACAGTTTATAAGTAAAGATACTCAGCAGTGTTCAGTGGTATAGTGAAGCCCTGTCATCTGGGATTGGATTGTAAGATCAGTATGAAAGGCAATCTCAGCTTTAGTCAGAAGTTCCCTTGAACATCCTTAGGAGGGCTTTATCTGGAGATCTATGCTCCATCCTCCAGTGAGTTTCATGAGGCTAGCTTTCCTTCCAGGAGAAGCTGAAACTAATTTGTTTCTTTAGGTAAGCTCCAGGTGAGAGAGGCTTGTGTGAAGGTATGTGATCTCAAGCACCAGAACCACCCACAGGGCTGGAAGATACTCTTCTCCCACTGCATGTCCATTCTAGGGCACATGCTCATTCATTCAGTTAACCAAGTAATAGTTGCCAACTATTTAACTGCTGGGTATTCAGCAGTGAACAAGACAGAGTTAATGCCCTTTTGGCACTTAAGACAGCGAACAAACAAATAATTACATGGTATAATGTTAAAAAGTGTGTGACCAGGGGAGGGTGTGTGATCTTGGGGTGGTCAAGGTGGGTGTCTCTGAGGACACAGGCCTAAGCTGAGAATCTAAGGAGTGAGCCAAGGGGAAGAGTATAATGAACATGTTCCAGGCATAAGAAACAGCAAGTGCAAAAAGACCCTGATGTAGGACTAGATATGTCAAGCTAAAGGAACAGCTGGGAGGCTAGTGTGTTATTTAGAGAAGAAAGGAGGTGGGGTGGCTAAGTCAGAATAGATGGTGCACTTATTGAGTGGCATGGTGGATGGAATCTCCTTCTCTAGGCAAACACCTTCTTTTCTCTCTTGAGCACTTAATAAATTTGCATAAACATTTATATCACATAACTGTTGTACCAGCTTTTTATTTATTTATATATATGTGTGTGTTTTATATATATATATATATATTTTTTTTTTCCCCCCTTCCTCAGAAAGGAAGGGAGAGGTATAGAGAGCTAGAAACATCAGTGAGAGAGAAACATCTATCAGCTGCCTCTTGCACGCCTCCTACTGGGGATGTGTCCACAACCAAGGTACATGCCCTTGACCGGAGTTGAACCCGGGACCTTTCAGTCCACAGGCAGACATCCTATCCACTGAGCCAAACCAGTCAGGGGTGATGTACCAGCTTTTATTTTGCTCTTTCCCTTTTTAATAATTTGTTATTGTTTTTTATGTGAAACCTGTTGTCCAGACCTACATTCTGGGACTAGGAAAGCCCCCTTAAATGCCTTCAGATTTTATTCTCACCTGAAAAGCTGTGCGTTTCCTAGGACTCTTTAATGACTAATTTAAGATCACGCTAATTTAGGCTATAAAATGGGACCTCATTTCTTTATGCCTTCTTTTTATTAGATCTTGAAGTGTATCAGCCAACTAGAGCTTGCTCAGCTGATAGGAACCGGTGTGAAGACCCGCTACCTGTCTGGGGCTGGGCGTGAAAGAGAGGGGAGCCTGAAGGGCCACACGTTGGTGGGAGAAGAGTTCATGGGCCTTGGTCTTGGTAAGACTCCAGGCCCCACAGCTGGCCATCATGGACTCTCAAGTTAACCGGGATGAAACACTGCTTGTCTCATCAGGACTGTCTCATAAACCGTCTCTTCCTTCTGTGCCAGCTGACAGTATGTTTACTAATGCAAGTGCTGCTTCAGCAGTCTTAATTGTCATGAAACTGTCAAGTAATGCCAATTTTATCAAAATTAGCAGGGTGCATTACTTTTCTCTATAGACATAAAACTATACTAGTACTGGGAGGAAAAGCCACTTGCTTTAGAAAGGCTACAGCTTTGGTACCTCCTATGAGAGGAGTGGGTATGTGTATCTCTAGATTTTAAAAGGTGGAGTCGACCTCTCTTCCATGTTCATTTGGGGAGCTTTTTCAAATGGTATTCTTATGAAAATAGAATTATTTCTGGCTATATGTTAGATTGAGAGGCTCTTATCAGTGATATACTGGTAACACAATAATAATAGGGCAAACAGATATGCCAGGGCACATTCTAAGCTGTCAGTGAGACTGGGACTATTATCCCCAGTTTGTAAATGAGGAAAGTTGAGGTACAGGGGGTGAAGGGAGATATAAAGCCACCCTGCAAACAAGTGGCAGAGGTAATTTTCAAAACCAGGCCATCTGATTGCAGAGAGCAGGCTCCTAGGTCCCACAAACAGTGGTTAGAATAGTACAGAGTAGCAATACTCCATGAAAATGGAGGGTTGTAATAGTACCTACTTCTTAGGGTGCATGTGAGGGTGACTGGAGTGAAATCCTGGAACATTATACTGATCATTCAGCAGGTGTAAGCCATTACATATTATAGAAGCTCTGGATTAGTGTATATTAATTCAAATTTATTTCCTTAATATAGGCATGTAATATTATAAAAATGTAAAACACTATGAAGAGAGATGATTAATACAAACAAGAGAAAGTATAAAAATTCATTTTAAAAGCCAAACCCCAAAATATAAGTTTCATTTTACTCCACCATCAGTTGAGGATTTTTTTGCCTGCAAACCATTCTCATTTGTGTTTTTTGTCTGCATGTTGATACGGTGTTCTGAATACTTGACTGTTTTGGAAGCACTGTTGTTTTGTGCATTGTGTTTCAGGTAATTTGGTGAGTGGTGGAGTGGATAAAAGACAGATGGCCAGTTTCCAGGAATCGGTTGGGGAGACCAGCTCCCAGAGTGTGGTCGTGGCTGTAGACAGGTACCGTAATGACTTTTCTCTCCAGTGACGCTGGATCACCCAAGGGCTTGGAATGCTCTGTGTCAGCAATTTCCCACCTTGTACATCTTATGGCACATATAAACCAATTACTAAAGTTCTGTGGCCACAAAAAAATCTATTCGTTGCAGATCTGACCAAAAAAATGTAAAATATTTTGATTCATTTACACCAGATGGCTTTTGTTGTGTTGGCTGTCATTTTTATTTGACCATCTAAGGGAAAAAGAGGTCAGTGTCCCTAACTAAATAGGTAGTTCATGTTTTAAAAATTCTTAGTGCACAGCAGTTGAAAATCACTGCTCTATATAGTTACTAGGTGAATGATTCCTAGTTTGTTTGTTGTCAAAATTGTCGGTTCCAAATCACTCAAACTAAGAACTGTTCAAAGTGGCAAACGTGGTCCATAACTCATAGCCTTCACATTCATTTTGATTTTGACCTTGAATTCCATCATGACCTTTTAAAAAAATTACAACTTTAACTTTGTGACCAAATTGTCTCAAGTTAAAACTGCCATAATGTTCACAATTCATTAAACTGTCTTTTTTGAATAAACATTTTTATAAGCCTTTTGTAATTCCAAAGTTCAGTTCTGAAAATGTTAATTTTGGTAATTTTTTGCCAGTTTTTTATTGCTGTCATAGAAGAGCAGCTTTTTGAAGTCCTCACTCAGCCACTCCCACTGTGGTGTCATCACATGCTAATATGTTTTAACTCTTCCCCTCTCCTTTTGGTGTGTCACTTTGTCAGTATAGGCATTTCTGTTCTGTACCTCTGATGCCTCAGCATTTATTTTAAAATGGAGATACCAGACCTGAAATGTTTCCTTTCTCCCTTTTCTAAGATTGTTTGAGATTGAAACTTGGGCTTTCAAATCTAATTTTCATTTTATTATGTCTGGAATTACCTTCCTAGAATTTTTACCGGATCTACTCGACTGGATGGAAATGCAATAGGTATGTATGTGACTCCTCTGTGATAACTCAGACGCCTCGTGTTGTGCCCGTCTGACCGTTACTAACGAGGCCTCGCATGTGTTGTTGGGTCTGGCCTGTAGTTGATTTTGTCCGCTGGCTGTGTGCTGTGTCCATGGACGAGCTGGCTTCCCCCCATCATCCCCGCATGTTCAGCTTACAGAAGATTGTGGAGATATCATACTACAACATGAATCGGATCCGACTGCAGTGGTCCCGAATATGGCAAGTGATCGGAGATCACTTCAATAAGGTAACTCTTCAGATTTCAAAACTATTCCATCGCTGTTCAAAACAACAGGCAATTAAATTTTAAAAAGAAGTGATGAGAGTTTAGGTGCCTATCACCCATTTTCCCTGTGGAGTCAAGGACAGCTCAGTAGGACCCATAGTATACTTACATATTGATAGAACTTAAAGAGAATGAATTAAGAATTCAGGCTGTGCGAAGTCTTCAATATCCCATAGGCTAACATGACAAAGAGCATTATAGTCACTCAACAAACATAATGGTATTTGAAAACATTATGAAATCCTAAAGTGCTTTCTGAAAAGTTTATGTTCCATGTAGTTTCACTATTAAATGTCACTTCCATTCTATTCTGACTTCATTGTCACCACTTTTCTGAAACTTACAACTACTGAGAGAGAGCCAGACTAAACTTTCTCTCCACAAGAGGTTTCATTATATACATGCACTTTGGTCAATATAGGTAGACACATGCACACCTATATTGACCAAAGAAAAAGAAATCAGAAGAATATGTATTACATGTGTATGTATGTACTTGTGATGCTAATTGCTTCATAAGGGAAAAATAACAGCTTAATAACACTGTTCCCTACCAAAGCACACTTCACAATTTACAAAAAATTTCTCGGGTCTGGAGATATAATAATACAGTTATAATACAGATGCTTAAAAATAGTTTAAAAAAAAAAAACATTTACCCAAAAGAGAATCACTCTCTACACTGAATAGAAGAAAAATCGTAAAAAGAAGTTGTCTGCCATTGAATATAGAAGGAGCAATAGAGTGCCAATAAATAATTTGTAGCATCTGCTGATTTCTATGGTGCTCCCTCCCTTTTCCAGCGACCAATTTGAGGTTAGTAATAAGATGCCACTAAATGTGTAGACTAAGGAAGAGTTGGGCACTGCTGGCTCTCATGGGCCAGCTCCCGGACCCTACAGAAATAAGGCATTGTCAGGTGTAGTCTGACTTGGAACATCAACTAGTCAAAGTTCGTGTTTACTTTGTGTCCTTATTAGCTCCAAGTAGGGTACCTCACAGCATCTTTTTAACAAACTGCCTGAGTGCCTATACCAGGCTGTGGACAGGTGAGGTCCCTGCCCTCAGAGAGTTCACCCACATTTTATGATAAAATAATCGATGGTAAAGGGTCAGGTGACACAGTATGTCAGTCTTCTCTACAAGTGACCTTTCATCTGAACTCTCAGTGAGGAAACAGCTACAAGAGCCTGAAGATGACCCAGAGCAACTGTTTGCTGAGTGAATGGTGACACTGTCATTCTTCTAAAGTCAGCTGGTTCAGCAACCATCTTTCCCACTGTTCGAGTAAATGAATGCTTAGTGGACCAGTTGACATGATTGATGTGAACTTGCTGGAAGTCTAGGTTTCATGTTCTTTTGTCGATTTTCCGACCTGCAATTCTGTTGTCAAGACTCTACATGCCAGTACTCAGTTACCACTGGGTCACTTCTGGGCAGGCTTGGGACGTGGCAGGTAGTACTTAGACATTTCATGGCTGTCAACTTCATTCCATCTAATTGGTGCCATTAAGCACAAAGTTTGGAAAATTCATTTGCTCGCCCTGGGGCTTTTTTTTTCTTTCTTCACAACCTCAAAACCATGTCTGCTTTCCCTTGGGAACTGGAGCACCTGAGAATCTCGAGGCTTGAAGAAATGGACGGCTAAGTACAGCTGTAACTTAGCTCTGGAGATTCTAGCAGAGCCATTGGGACAATCACATGTTTCTTTTCTTCTAAACTAGGGCACGTGTGTGTCTTGGGTTATGCAAAGTTGCACAACAAGCCTGGTGTATATTCCTGAAACAGGAATTCCTGAATTCTCCTGAATTTTTAGGATTGGTTATATTTTTTATTAGTCTCTAATTACATAAACATTACATGAACATCTTTTTTTTTTAATATATTTTATTGATTTTTTACAGAGAGGAAGGGAGAGAGATAGAGAGCAAGAAACATCGATGAGAGAGAAACATCGACCAGCTGCCTCCTGCACACCCCCCACCGGGGATGTGCCCGCAGCCAATGTACATGCCCCCAACCGGAATCAAACCTGGGACCCTTCAGTCCTCTACCACTGAGCTAAACCGGTTTTGGCTACATGAACATCTTTTAAAAAATTATAGCTAAAAACATCTTTGACCATCACTACCCCAACAGTACAGCCCCTAAAACTAGTTGTTGTTATCAGTTTGATATATATCTTTCCAGACACTTTTCTATACACATGCATATGTTGGTACTCATAGAAATATAGATAATATTGGTTTGTTTTGCTTTTTTAAAAAACAACTAGTATTATACATATTTTGTAATTTGCTCCTTAATTATGCTACAATATATGAGTTTATTCTTTTTTAATTGTAGTAAAACATACATAACAGAATTTTCCATTTTAACCATTTGTAAATGTAGAGTTCAGAAGTGTTATTAAGTACATTCGTTGTGGTGATCTCCTGCGTTCTTTTCATCTTGCAAAACTGAAACTCTGTACCCATTAAGCAACGACCCCATTCCTTCCTCTCCCCAGCCCTTTGGGAACTATTTTCTCCTTTCTGTCTGTGAATTTGATGGAATCATTCAGTATTTGTTCTTTTGTATCTCGCTTATTTCACTTGGTATAACATCCTCAGAGTTCATCTTGTAGCCTTTGACAGAATTTCCTTCTTTTTTGAGGCTGAATTTATTCTTTCTTTTTAATTGCCAATGTTATTCCATGTGAACATATCATGTAGTAATTTTCCTATTGATCTTTTTTTTTTATTGCAAATAATAATGATTTTGTTAGAATTCAAACATTTTCCGGTCAGACATGTGTCAGTGAAGTTTCTCACTTGGAATAAGCTCCTGTATGCGGTTCAGATCCTTTGTCAGGGGTTCTGGTGAGAAATATCCCCTTGCTCTGCTGTTAGGGTTTCTTCTTGAGGGAGAAGTTTACACCCATAACTTCAGTCCCTAAAAGTAGGTAACCCATAGACAAGTCTAATGTTTGGGAATTGAAAGCCTCACTATTTCTACTGAATTTTCTGAGGCTGACGATACTCATTTGTAATGTTTTGCTTTAGGCGGCAGACGTGGGCAGTATGAAAAGGTTTTACAGAGACTTCCAGGTCTTCTGACCTGTCATGCATGTTTGTATCAAGTTAAATAGCACATGTAGAATTGTTTAATGGGTATAATTTCAATTTTGCAAGATGAAGAGAATGCTGGTAGTACAGTAATGTGAATGTCTTTAACTACTAAACTGCACTTAAAAACGGTTAAGATGATATATTTTGTGTTATGTGTATTTTGCCACAATTTTTAACAAATTGGCACATTTTAAAAGAACTTGTAACTAAATGTACATTACTTTCACCATTAAACTTAACTAAAATTGTACAAGTCAAATGCTAAATAATCATTTTTTTTCTCCTTCAGTGTGTTTTCCCAGAGCATTTGTTTTAAAGGCAGGACGTACATTTTTGAGGTTCAGAACCCCCCATCAACAGTTGTTTCACTGTGCCTATTTCACCTCACTTCCTGTTGTGCTCAGGTTGGCTGTAACCCTAATGAAGATGTCGCTATCTTTGCTGTTGACTCATTAAGGCAACTTTCCATGAAGTTTCTTGAGAAGGGAGAATTAGCCAACTTCCGTTTCCAGAAAGATTTTTTGAGACCCTTTGAGCATATCATGAAGAAAAACAGGTATGTGCATTGTTCTGAAAGAGCTTTGGTCAAACTCCCCATTGGGCCCAGCCAGTGAGGCTTAGTGGTTGAGCATCGACCCATTAACCAAGAGTTCCCCAGTTCAATTCCCACCAGGTTATAGGCTCAATATCCCTCACTTTCATCTCTCTCTAAAAAAAAGAAAATCAGTAAAAACATATATTTTTTTTAATTTCCCTATTGATCCCCTAAAAAGACCCCCTACCACTAACCACACAGTTTTTTTCTTTCTTGATGGTGGAAGCAAATAAAATGAACAGACTCTGATTCACATCTATTGTCTCTAAGTAAATCACACTGCAATCGGTGTGTAACTTTTCCCAAAGGACACATTACACCACTGCACATAGTAATAATGCGTCACGTGTCTTTTTGAGGCTGTGGGGGGGGGGGGGGTTGTTGCGGGGCAGAGGAAGAGTCACTGCTGAAGCAGCCTCCAGCAAGGTCAAGGATTATGTGACTCAGCATTTGTGCCCCAGGAAAGTGATAAAGAGGTCAAGGCAGCTACTAGCCCTTCGAAGCAGTCACCTTTTCATTCATTCACTTGGCTTTATGGAGGCCTGCCATCTCCTAGGTACTATTCTAAGTGCCAAGCATCCAGCAATAATGAAAACAGTCAAAAATTTATATTTTCATTTGGCCCTGATTCAATAATCATGGCAACTGGATGATAGGTATACAGTATTCATTACTCCATCCTCTCTATTTACATATATGTTTAAAGTTTTTCATAATAAAATTAAAAAACAAGTTCTTGTTTGTTTGTTTATATTCCAGTGTGATAGATAAGTAAATGTTCAATAAATCATTGGTAATTACTCTAAAAAACATTAAGGGGCTAGGGATAGAAAAACTCTTTATACGGAGCAATCATAACCCAGTCGTTATCAAGACTCAGGTTCTTTCTATTTCTTTGTTTGGCCATCCACAAGGTCACTTTCATCCTTGAGCCTATTGTTTGTGATTGCTGGACTGAGGCTCTAGCTCCAGCCATCATGCTGCTGTTCAGAGTGAAAATAAGAGAAAAGGGGGCAGAACCTGCCATGTGTATTCCTTTTAAGACAAAAGCTAAACCTTCCCAGAAACCTCTTCTCCCTGATGCCATACATTTTTTTCTGACATCTAGTTAGAGTATCGGGTCTAGTAATAATTAATGTCATTTTTAAACATTCGTTTAAAATCTTGCTTGGCGTTGACTTGTATTGACATAACCTTCAAACACGTGGTATCTACAGAACGTGTGAAGTGCAATTAACAAGTTTTGCTTGAAAAAGTTTGTGTTTGGTTTGGTTTTTGTTGCAAAACTAGGGCTAAGAAGATGGCGGATGAAGAGCATATTAGGCACTGCCTGCTTTACGAGTTCCAATTAGGAAGAAAAGCAAGTGAGGCTGCAAAAAACATCTGTAGTGCTCTTGGTCAAGATGCAGTTAGCGCCAGAAAATGCCAGCGTTGGTTTGAGAAATTTCGCGAGGGAAATTTTTCGTTAGATGACAAGAGTGGTCGAGGCCGTGTGTCCAATTTTGATCAAGAAGCTCTTGAAGCTCTTTTGGTGCAAAATCCTCAAATTACCCAACAAGAGCTTGCGACAAACTTTAAATTGTTCACAAAAAACAATTTCCAATCAATTGCGTGCACTTGGCAAAGTCCAAAAGTTTGGAAAATGGATTCCTCATGAGTTGACCGACAACAACCGTAATCAGAGAGTCACAATTTGCAGTTCGCTCCTCTCTCGTCAAAACCGTTTGCCGTTTTTAGAGCAAATTGTTACCGGAGATGAAGAATGGGTGCTGTATGTTAATTTGAAAAGGCGGCCTCAATGGTTGGACAAAAGTGAGGCTCCGCAGCCCACGCCAAAACCTGACTTCCATGCAAAAAAAGTGATGATGTGTGTTTGGTGGAATTTTAAAGGAATTCTTTATTATGAACTTTTACCATCTAACCAAACCATTACAAGTGCAGTGTATAGTGCCCAATTGGAAAGGTTAGCCCAAGCTTTAAGAGAAAAAGAACCCGCGCTGATTAATCGGAAGGGCGTAATTCTTCACCACGATAACGCACGACCGCATACTGCAAGAATCACTGCTGAAAAACTGCGCCAGTTGGAATGGGAAGTTCTCCCTCAACCTGCATATTCTCCTGATATTGCCCCTTCCGATTACCATTTGTTTCGTTCTTTGCAAAACTTTCTTCTTGGAAAAAAATTTAATAATGAAGAATGCCTCCAAAATGCATTGCCCGAATTTTTTGCATCAAAATCACAAGAATTTTACAACAGAGGGATTAAAATGCTTCCTGAGCGTTGGGCACAAGTAGTAGAAAACAACAGCAACTATATTGTTGATTAAATTTTGTTGTATTGTTTAAATAAATTCGATTTTAAAAAGTATTAGAAAACGACATTAATTATTACTAGACCTAATAATTATGTAGCTCCTCTAGCTGCAAGGGAGACTGGGAAATTGGAGTCCTGGCACATGCAACAAGATTTCCATGTTGTCTTATATTTATGATTTGTTTCCTGAAGTTGGGCATGTTGCTGCCTGCAGTGAGACTTCTGTTATAAGGAGGTGGGAGGGTAGTTTCTGGGTAGGCAAGTAACTGTCTCTAATTTTTTTCTTGTATTTGTGTAAGAGTTTATTTGAGGCAAACTGCCGACATATGCTGGAGAGCAAGATCTCAAAGATCCAGAGAATAATAAGTTTTGCGGCTTTTTTATGGATGTGATATTAAAGAGGAAACATAAAGGACAATTACATGGAAATGGGGAAAAACAAGGCAGAGATTGGATTACAAGATAGTTAACAAGATTATGTGGTCTGTTATTTCAAAGGTGTGTTAACCTAGATGCACAGAAACTATGGACAGGTCTTGCCTCGGGCATGACTACTCACCATGACTTGCCCAATTAGGAATTCATGATCTTTTTTTTTTTTTTTTCCCCCACAGTTGATAATAAATCAATCAAGATGATACATTCATGACCAAGCTTTGGTCAAATATTGTCTCCAATTTTTTTTAAGTGAATGTGGATTACTGCGTGGTTTTAAAAAATGTGTTAAGTGCTGCTTCTACATGATAAGCTGTGTATGTCTTCCCACTATAGAAAGTACAGATGACATGGCTGCCCCATTCCTTCCTCAGGTCACCGACCATCCGGGACATGGTGATCCGCTGCATCGCCCAGATGGTGAACTCACAGGCGGCCAACATCCGCTCGGGCTGGAAGAACATCTTTGCCGTGTTCCACCAGGCAGCCTCAGACCACGACGGGAACATCGTGGAGCTGGCCTTCCAGAGCACAGGCCACATTGTCAGTAGGTGTCTCTGTTCCCTCCTAACATCCCCCACAAGTCTAGAAGAGGGACTGCTTATTTCCTCCCAAAAAAGGGCTTCCTTGGGTTAGCTATACTGTGATATAATGACGTGCCATATTCTTGACATGTGCACAGCAACCCTGTGAAGAAAATACTGTCAACTCTAATTATTCGCAGCGTCCATGTTTGTGAATTCACCTTCTTGCTGAAATTTATACGTAACCCCCATTAATACTCCTGGCACTTTGGGTGCCTTTTGTGGACGTGCACATGCACAGAACAGCAAAATACTTGAGTCACCCAAGGTACACATTCCCAGCTGGGTTATTATAGAAGGCCATGCTCTGCTTTCTCGTTTCAGCTCCTTTACTGTAAATTAGCAAGTGTTCTTTCCATAGTACACCTACTGCCACGTTGTTTGCATTTTTGTCTTATTTGGTGATTTTGCCATTTAAAATGGCCCTGCACATAGTGCTAAAGTGCTGTCCTGTGTCCCTAAGCACAGGAAGGCCGTGATGTGCCTTATGGAGAAAATACATCTACACTAATAAAAGAGTAATATGCAAATTGACCATCACTACAACACACAGGATAGCCACCCCCATGTGGTCAAAGATGGCCTCCCCCCTGCTACCAATCTGGTTACCCCCAACTGCCCTACCCTGCAGGCCTGGTCACCCCCAACTGCCCTCCTCTGCCGGCCTGGTTCCCCCAAACTGCTTTCCCCTGCAGGCCTGGTTCCCCCCAACTGCCCTCCCCTGCTGGCCTGATTGCCCACAACTACCCTCCCCTGCTGGCCATCTTGTGGTGGCCATCTTGTGTGTTAGAGTTATGGTCAATTTGAATATTACCTCTTTATTATAGGATTATATAGGAATTGACTTAGGTGATAGTTGTCTGTCTTGCCCATTGGAGCATGAGCACCCTGAGGCAGCAAGTTTGATTCATCATCCCTGTCTCCAGGGCCCATAACCATGCTTTGCACATAGTTGACACTCAAATGTTTATTGAATGAATGATGTTTGGGTCTTTACATCATTGTTTGAGCTCAGGAACCAGTTTAGCCCAAATTGTACCCAGTGCACTTATTCCTGAATAATTGACTAAGAAGATCTGTCTTTCAGAAATACTGGCATGCTTTTCTTAGATTTTCACAAAAGAAATCCTCTCTGGGGTGTGTGTGTGTGTGTGTGTGTGTGTGTGTGTGTGTGTGTGTGTCTCTGTGTGTGTGTGTGTCTCTAATCCACATTTCTAAATCCTGGTCTTATTTTTTTTAATGTGCCTTTGTCTCCCCAGCAACTATTTTCCAGCACCATTTCCCTGCTGCCATCGACTCCTTTCAAGATGCTGTGAAGTGCTTATCGGAGTTTGCCTGCAACGCTGCTTTCCCTGACACCAGCATGGAAGCCATCCGGCTCATCCGTTTCTGTGCCAAATACGTCTCCGATAGGCCTCGGGTACATTTCTCCTTTTCTCTCTCATAAGAGCAATGAGGGGACGGAGTTATGGGGCCAAAACCTTCCCTGACCACCTGACAAAGAGCTTTCCATTGTAGGGGTTATACCTTTTCTGTATTTTGTATTTATGAAATTATTTTATTCAACTGGACTTTTGTTTGGTATCCTACAAATTATTTTGTAGACAGTAATAGTATTTTAGCTTTGAATTTTTGCAAAGCTGAACAAGTTAGACCCCTGGTCGGCAAACTGCGGCTCTTGGACCACATGTGGCTCTTTGGCTTCTAGAATGTGGCTCTTCCACAAAATACTACAGCCTGGACGAGTCTGTTTTGAAGAAGTGGCATTAGAAGAAGTTTAAATTTTAAAAAGTTGGCTCTCAAAAAAAATTTCAGTTGTTGTACTGTTGATATTTGGCTCTGTTGACTAATGAGTTTGCCAACCACTGAGCTAGGCCTTTCTATTTGAAGGAAAATAAACCTCCCTTTTATGAAATGATATTTTGCCATTGTGACATGGCTGGGAAGTCACACTGAAAAATCACCTTTTGCTATCTCCTGGAAATATTTTGGGTTTTTCTATTACCTGTGTTTCCCCGAAAATAAGACATCCTCCGAAAATAAGACCTAGCGCGTAGAAAGATAAGACATCCCCTGAAAATAAGACCTAGCGCAACTTTGGGAGAAGAAATTAATATAAGACACTGTCTTATTTTTGGGGAAACAGGGTATGTCTTCCCTATCTAAGGCGGCCTGCTTGGTTTAAATGACAATCTCAGAATACTGAAATTGGGTGGAAACAAGCATAAACTAATGGCTAGATCTCTTCTCAGGCATTCTCTACAGAACTGTAAGACCCTGAGATGACATGCTTGGTCCCCACAACCGCTCATGAAGATGATGATGATGATGATAGTGAGAGCCACTGTTAGCTGAGCACTTACTACATGTCAGGCACCATTCTAGGGACTGGGTGTTGATTTATTTAATCTCCAAAGCAGACCTACTAGGTGGGTAGTTATATCCCCATTGTGCAAGGGAGTTAACTGAAGCACAAAGAGAAATTGCCTAAGATTAGGTAACCAGAGTTGTTAAAGAAATTCCTTTACGACAAACAATGCCACTTTAAGAGTGGTTACAGAGCAAAGGGCTGGAAATCCTAGCAATAGGGCTTTACATCCAGGCTATGGAAAGACTGCCAGCTCTTAGCTGCATGACCTTGGGCAGCTTACTTACCCTCTTAGTGCCTCAGTTGACTCATCTGTAAAATGGGACCAGTATTTTTTCCCTGCCTCTCGGAATCATAGTGAGAATTATTAAACCATGTAGAGCACTTTCACAGTCCCCAACCCATAATAAGCATTCAGGAATAGTAGCTGTTGCTGCTAATATTTTAAGTCGTATTTTAAGAACTGTAGTAACATTCCAGAAAGACCTAAGATTTTGCATCATCCCTTGCTGAATGGATATTTTTAGGAGAGGACATGTATGAGGCCTTCCTCCCTGTGTAGTTCCCTTCACTTTCTTCCTTTTGCTTGCATAGTAATGAGAGGCGACTTTCATTGTAGGTGCTACAAGAATACACAAGCGATGACATGAATGTGGCTCCTGGTGACAGAGTCTGGGTCCGAGGCTGGTTCCCCATTCTGTTTGAGCTCTCCTGCATCATCAATAGGTGCAAGCTGGATGTGCGGACAAGGTAACTGTGTCCCAGGGTGGTGCCCCTCCCATCACTGATTGAGCCTCAGTCACCTGCTCACCTGACCCATGCTCTCCCACTCTCTGATCTGTTCTTCTCTTCCCCCGCCCCCTCCCTATTCTGCCCCTGGCTTTGTTCCTGCAGAGGACTCACGGTCATGTTCGAGATCATGAAGAGCTATGGCCACACCTTTGAAAAGCACTGGTGGCAGGACCTGTTCAGAATTGTGTTCAGGATTTTTGATAATATGAAACTCCCGGAGCAGCAGTCAGAGGTAGGTGATGACTAAAGCCCAGGATGACATGGAAGACAAGCCTCTCTGTCCTTTGTCTGCCTCTGGGGGTTGTGCCCTCATCTCCATGGAAGTCTTAAATACTGAGCCACTTGAGATGTGTTTTAAAAATGGAAACAGCCTTCCTGGCACTCTTCTACCAATATCAACTAATATAAGAAACCCTCCCCGTCTGAGGACGAGTGAGAGGAACTTAATCACCTCGCTCTGCCTTTTTGGCCCTGAGGCATCGTACCTGCCAGATCAGCAGGGCACCCGACTAGTTCACTTGACACCTTCTGAACAGTCAGTAAAAAGTGGAGTGACTCTGTCCCTTCAAAAACACTTAAAAGGGTTTTTAATATGAAGTTGCAGTCAGATGGTGTCAGCAAACATTAGGCCATTTTTAAAAAAGATGCGAGATGTTTCTAGTTGTCTTTGTTATTTCTACCCTGGAGGGAGAAGGCATTCTAGCTCAAGATTTTAAGATGGGAGAGTAACTTCTTTACCTTCTTTTAGGAACAGTATTCCCTCCCTCCCCTGATATAGAAGGAACATTTGTTTAATATGGAATATTAAGAATACAAAAAACTAATCATTTAAAATCATTGCGAAATTAGTTAATGTTTTGGCAAGTTGCCCTCTGTCTTTTATATAGACTAAATAAGGTTGTGAATGGACCAGGTTATGGTATAGATACAGTTTTCTAATCTTATATTAAAGTAATTAAAATTTTTCTTCATTATAAAAGAAATTGGAAAACAGAAAAACAAAGAAAAAATTTAAGCACCCACAGTTCAAAACTTCCACAAGTTACCACTGTTAACCCCTTAAGATATGCCGTGTGTGTTGTGTATGTGTGTGTTATACACTTTTTTTTTTACAATGGAATCCTATCATATACGGGGAACTTTTTTTTAACTTACGGTAATGTGTGTTTTCCTACAACCGCAACTTGTCCTCCACAACATTTTTAGGGACTACAAAAACATTCCTATCTGTGGATGTTCCATAGTCCATGGAAATGGTTTCCAATTTTCCTTTAGACAGCAATGAAATGAACATTTTTGCAGCTACAGTTTGCTTTTAGGAGAAGTGGTCTGACTGCCAGGTTTGGGGCTTGCACATCACTGAGGCTTTTGATACCGTGTTTCCCCGAAAATAAGACATCCTCCGAAAATAAGACCTAGCGCATGGAAAGATAAGACATCCCCTGAAAATAAGAGCTAGCACAACTTTGGGAGAAAAAATTAATATAAGACACTGTCTTATTTTCGGGGGAAACAGGGTACATACTTCTAGTTGACCTCCAAATACACTTATAGCTCTTCACACTTCTGCCAGCAATGCATGCATGTTACTGCTTCCCCATACCCACTTCCAGCTCTTCGTAATTTATTTAATCATTAATTTGATAAGCCAGAGATGTGAGAGTGACACATCTACTGGTTTCCTCCTGCACGCATCCTGACCAGGGCCAGGGATCAAACCCACAACAGAGGTATGTGCCCTTGACTGGAAATCAGACTTGGTATCCTTCGGTCCATAGGCCAACGCTCTAACCACTGAGCAACCAGTCAGGACTAGATATTTCTTCAACATACTTTTTTCAGATATATATCCAGAGGTAGAATTTATTGGATTATATGGTAGTTCTATTTTTTTTTTTTTTTTTTTTTTTTTTAGGAACCTTCATACTGTTTTCCATAGTGGCTGTACCAATTTATAGTCCACCAACAGTACACAAGTGTTTTCTTTTTTTCACATCCTCTCCAGCATTTATCTCTTGTCTTTTTGATGAATGTCATTCTAACAGCTGTGAGGAGACATCTCGTTGTGGTTTTGATTTTTATTTCCCTAATGATCAGTGATGTTTACTACCTTGCCATGAGGTTGTTGGCCATTTTAATATCTTCTTTCAAAGTTGCCTATTTACTCATTTTTAATATTTAAATTTTTGATGTATGGTGTATTTAGCATAACCTTATATTCATTTTTCCCAAATAATTAAAAGTTTTTGTAAGTAACACTTTGACTGTTTAATGTTCTGACAAATGGATGTACTCGATTTAATCGCACATTGCTGGGCATTAGTTTGTATCTGTGTTTACAGTGTATAAATACCAGTGTGATAAACATAAACCTCACCCACTAATCTTTAGGCTTCATTCCTAGAAGTGTTATTGCACCAGTGGATGTGAACTGATATGACTGTTGATACACAATCCTAGATTGCTTTCCAGAATAGTTTGTCAGTGACGTGTGGGACAGAGTGGTCTTTAAACATTATCTTTGTACTGTTTTTCCAGAAATCTGAGTGGATGACAACAACTTGTAATCACGCACTTTATGCCATTTGTGACGTATTTACCCAGTTTTATGAAGCTTTGAATGAAGTTCTACTTCCTGATATATTTGCACAGTTGCAGTGGTGTGTAAAACAAGGTATTCTATGTCTCTAGGCATCATTTATCTTGACATAGTCCTTCATGATAGACTAATTTTTTCCACATATAAAAGCATGGCTATAATGCCAAGGAGTGCACTATATCATTTAATTTAAGGGTGGAGAACTTTTTTCTGCCAAGGGCCATTTATAAATTTATAACATTATTTGCAGGCCATACAAAATTATCAGGTTAAAAATTAGCTGCTATGCCGAAACCGGTTTGGTTCAATGGATAGAGCATTGGCTTGGGGACTAAAAGGTCCCGGGTTCGATTCCGGTCAAGGGCATGTACCTTGGTTGCGGACATATCCCTGGTAGGGGATGTGCAAGAGGCAGCTGATCGATGACTCTCTCTCATCAATGTTTCTAACTCTCTCTCTTTCTCCCTTCCTCTCTGTAAAAATCAATAAAATATATATATTTTTTTAAATTAGTTGCTATATTTGCTCAAACATTTCATTACTCACCCTAATGCCTTTGTTGGGCCCGACCAAATGATTGTCCCAGCCTTAGGTGGCCCTCTAGCTGGATGTTCCCCAACCCAAGTTAATTGGTGAAAATGTATTTTTAAAACTTTAATTAGGACAAAAACAATCTCTCAACCAAGTCAGTTTATATTTATTTAAGGTGGTCTGTAGTTATATTTTAAAAGATGTATCTTTTTGTAAGTTATACTATTTTTTTCTATTTTTGTCTATGTTTAAAATTTTCTATGATAAAACTTTTTTGTTTTGTTTTTAAATATATTTTGATTTTTTACAGAGGGGAAGGGAGAGAGATAAAGAGCTAGAAACATCGATGAGAGAGAAACATCAACCAGCTGCCTCTTGCACACCTTCTACTGGGGATGTGCCTGCAACCAATGTACATGCCCTTGACCGGAATCGAACCTGGGACCTTCCAGTCTGCAGACCGATGCTCTACTACTGAGCCAAACCGGTTTCGGCTGAATGACTTCATTTTTAAAAACACTGTTCGGATATTTTCCATCTTTTTTTACCATTTCTCATACAAGAAGCCAGTTAATTAGGTGGCAAAATATTGACCTTCCATCCCTAGCAGTAAAGCTATGAGAAATAATTTCTCCCCCACTTGAACTATAAAAATGTTAATTTTATCTGTAGCAATGCTGCATTAATTAAAAGCCTATAAACCCACCAATGGCGTAGTCTCCACAACATGAAGCATCAGCAATCTGGTTGACAAAGGGCAGTTGAAATTTAATGATAGATATTTTATTTTGCAGATAATGAGCAATTGGCTCGATCAGGTACAAATTGTTTAGAAAACTTAGTAATATCCAATGGAGAGAAATTCAGTCCTGATGTCTGGGATAAAACGTGCAGCTGTATGATGGATATTTTCAAAACAACCATCCCACACGTGTAAGTGTTAGTGTGATTATCATTATTTGTTTGTATGTTATGTGGAGTCTTGGAGCTCTGCGTTGCCTTGTAAGTGATCCTTTTCCTTCTCTTGCATTTTCTCAAGTTTGCTGACGTGGAGGCCTGTAGGAATGGAGGAAGACTCATCAGAAAAACATTTGGTAAGATTTCTTTTTGGTTCTCTTTTCTCATTTTATAGTAAAAGATTTAACAGCTCAAAGAGTTAACTAATGCTTTCCTGATGGGAAGTGAGTTAAAATGGTTATAAGATCTAAAAATGATATATGTTCATTAACACGGTTTTTCGAAAGTATAGAAAAATATTACGAAAATAAGTCACTCAATAAAAAACACAAAACATTTCTAGTGTGGTTTTTTCTTTTGTTTTGTTTTTTTAATGTGACTGACTCATGTAACCCACATATTTGAAATGTGGCTTACTTGGCACATAATGTATTACTTAACATTGTGAGCATTTTCCCACATTTTTAAATATTCTCTGAGAACAGCCTTTTCAGTAGCTACACATTATTATAATTTATTTAATGAATTCTCCCTTGTTGGACAGGTCAGTTCCCATTATTAATACTTCAGTATAATTATCTTTGTTTATTATCTTCCTAAATAAAGAGTACTTTTTCTCTCCACCAGTGAGTTGTTGTTGTTGTTTTGGGGGGTTGTTTGTTTTCAGAATTAATGATTTATATAGAAAAATGTTCAGTACATGCATAGTTTCATACCTGGCTTTCCAACTAAGCAAGGACTAATTGGAGTATCGGCTGCAGCGTGTTGGCACTTACTAAATGTTAACACATTAGCTGTATAACAGGAGTTACACAGACTGCGAAGTAGTAGTTGTTTTTTGTGTGCAGCCACAGAAAGTTCTAATTCAAGCCCCACCTTAAAATACTTTTGGTTTACAAGTATTTTACTTTCTGGTGATTTTTGTGTGGGGGGGGGGGGGGGTTCATTTTATAACCTTTTTTTTTTCAATTACGGTTGACATATACAACATAATATTAGTTTTGGGTATATAGCATAGTGGCTAGACACTTGTATAACTTACAAAGTAAACCCCCAATAAATCTAGTACCCCCATGACACTATACATAACTATTAAACTCTTCTTCTGTAGTTAATAGAAAGGGGAAAAGATGAGCTGTTACACTAAGTTTACTTTTTAATTTTATCTCATTAAAATTTGGTCATGCTCATTGTTAAATCATATGTTGAGAAATGCCCTCTAAATTGGAATGAGAAAATATGAAGTTTTAATGGAGGGACGAAATCATTGAAATCCGTAATCTCTCCTGTGCAGCCTCTGAGAGGTGTCACCTTATGCATGCAGTGTAATTGTACGTCAGGCTGAG
This sequence comes from Pipistrellus kuhlii, assembly GCF_014108245.1. Taxonomy (NCBI): domain Eukaryota; kingdom Metazoa; phylum Chordata; class Mammalia; order Chiroptera; family Vespertilionidae; genus Pipistrellus; species Pipistrellus kuhlii. The sequence continues at coordinate 24,101,831 of NW_023425562.1, forward strand.
CAAGACACTTACGTTTATGTTGAGCCCCAGTGTTAGGACAGGCACCACTCTGCCCAGGTGCTGAGTTCCAGATGAGAAGTGACCGTTGTATTTCTCTCTGGTTTACTTTTAGGATGTGGATCTGGACCGCCAGTCGCTAAGCAGCATAGATAAAAATGCCTCTGAGAGAGGCCAGAGCCAGCTCTCTAACCCCACCGATGAGAGCTGGAAAGGGAGACCATACGCAAGTAAGGCCACTTTTTTAAGTAGGTAACACATTGACGTGGTTCTGATATTCAGAAGGCAAAATAGGGTAAACATGATAAACCCTTCTACACTGTGCCTCAGTCTGCCAGTTCCTTCCCGTCTGGCCAACAGTGCCACCCATTTCTTAGGTGCCTTTCCAGAGACATTGGTTCATATGCGTGAAGTGCATGTCCATAACACACAAATATGTATGTACATGTAGACAGACAGATACAGATACATAGGTATACTATATGTACATATACTGTATATACTCATATATCGGTTCTCTCCTCTTGATGCAAATTGTAGAAGGCTATGCATTATTATTTTTTCACTTAATATATCTTAGAACTCATTCAAAATCAGTACTTAAATAGCTTTCACATTCTTTTACACTATTGTATATTATTCCAGGCTGTAGATGTTATTTGTGTAATTGGGTCCCTACTAAAAGACATAATAATATTGTATTATTCCCACTATTTTTTTGTTATAGTCAGTACTGCATGAATCACCCAACGGGTATTATTAATGAATTTATGTTACCATATGGCCCAAATTCCTAGTCATTGGATTGCTGGGTTAACTAATAAGTGCATTTGCCATTTTAGCAGATAGTCCAGATTGCTGCCCATTAAGGTTATACCTGTTTACATGATCTCTGGGAACATATAGGCGATATTTTGTATATTTGGAGTCATTTTAATTTGTAACTTTTTAATAATGAGACTGAGCCATTTTTTAATGTGTTTAAGAACCAATTCTATTTTATATGAACTATCTGTTCATAATCTTCGCTCATTTTGTATTGATTGTTGCTCTTTTTTTTTTAATTTATTGGTTTGGAGGAGCTCTTTATGTGCTAGAGATCCCTTTTCTGGATATTAGTTTCAAATTACTTTTGACAATTTGAATCTTGTGGTGTTGCTTCCGGTGTTTTTTCCTGTCATTTTTTTTAAATAGGTATACCTATTTTGCTATGAGCCAGGCAGTGTACAGTGTGTTTCATTTTTGTGATCTTTCACGTCTTGGTCTTTGGTCAGATACTACATTTTCAGAGCGGCCTTTCTTGACCACATGGCTTACATTTTCAAACCAATCCTGACACCATCCTTACCTTATCCCCACCCCTACGTGTCTTCATCGTTTGACATAGTACTCTGCCATACACTTAAATACCTTGTTTGTTTGTTGTCTGTGTCTGCCCCGGGAGCAGGGATTTTTATCTTGCTTATTATTGTTAGGCCACATCATCAAGAACTGTGCCTGGCACATAGTTGGAACTCAGTGAATATTTATTCAATACTGGCTGAATCATTATTAGGGTTAATCTTTATCATCTAATATAGATCAGAAACTGTTTGCCAGCCTCCTCATCAAGTGTGTGGTCCAGTTGGAACTGATACAGGCCATTGACAACATTGTGTTCTACCCGGCAACGAGCAAAAAAGAAGATGCAGAGCACATGGTTGCTGCCCAGGTAAGGAAAGCAGACCTCGAGAAGTTGTGCAGGTACAGTGGTGTGCTGGAACCAGCTGTTACTGGCTTGCAAGGGTCCATCATGCTCATTTTTCCCCAACCCCATGTTCAACATCATATTGGCCATAGCCGGTTTGGCTCAGTGGGTAGAGCATTGGCCTGTAGATTGAAGGGTCTTGGATTCAGTTCTGGTCAGGGGCACATGCCTGGGTTGTGGGCTTGCAGGAGGAAGCCAATCAATGATTCTCTCTCATCACTGATGTTTCTATCTCTCCCTCTCCCTTCCTCTCTGAAATCAATGATAGTATATTTTTTTAAAATAATAATGGTAGCTTCAAATTGGCCATGGTGGAAGTATCGTATTTACACCACAGAAATCAGCAAATACTAAACATCATGGCTTCTTTTTATTCCCCAGAGAGTTAGTTTATCAGCATACCACTGCTCAGATGCCATCCCCACCTTGAATATTATTAATCACAGGATTACTTCTCAAAATTGATATATAATTTAACCACAAGTGACTGAGAGGGGAAACATATGTGGATAATAATACCAGTTTTTCCTTGAGAAAGTACACATTTTGTTTTACATATACAATCTTCTGTGCACACCAGTATTCTTGGAAATAGAGACTTGAGTGTCCAAAATATGGAAAGTAACCTTATTACCAAGGGTTTTAAACTTAAGTGCCTCAGGGGCTAGCAGATCCTGTGAGTGCTAGCGGCAGGCTGAGGAGAGTCCAGGCTGGCTGGAGCCGAAGCCACGCCCAGCAGCAGCGGTGCTGCTGTAGGGGAGGCAAGTCTTAATGGTCTTCCCGTTTTCAGGAGAAACCAGAATCGAGATAGTTTCATATGGGAAATCACCTAATTAAGTACGGTAATATGCTGAGCAAAACATCTGTGATTCAAAGGCTATTTTTTTTAAGTGTACAATTTCGTGGTTTTAGTATAATCACAAAGTTGTACAAATATCACCATGGTCTAATTCCAGAATATTTTTTGTCACTGCCAAAGGGAATGCCCTAACCATTAGCAGTCACTTTCCCTTCTGGCTCCAGCCCTTGGTAACCACTAATCAAATCTACTTCTCTATGGATTTGCCTAACCTCGTTATTTTATATTAGTGGAATCATATATGTGAGCTTTGGTGTCTGGCTTCTTTCACTTTAGCGTAATATTTTCTAGGTTCATTCATGTTGCAGCTGGTATCAGTACTTTATTATCATTATTAAATATGACTGAATAGCCCTGGCTGTTTTGGCTCAGTGGATAGAGCATTGGCCTGTGGACTGAAGGGTCCCAGGTTCAGTTCCAGTCAGAGGATGGATCCCCAATGATCTCATCAGTGATATGTTTCTCCCTCTCCCTTCCTCTCTGAAATTAATAAAAATATAATATATATATTACATGAAGTACTCCATGTACTCCACATTTTGTTTATCCATTCATCAGTTGATGGACATTTGGGCTATTTTTATTGTTTGGCTATTGTGAATAATTCTGTTATGAGCATTTGTGTATAATTTTTCATGCGGATGTATGTCTTTAATTCTCCTGTATATCTAGAATTGGGACTGCTGGGTCATATGGCAACTCTGAGTTTACCTTTTTGAGGAATTGACAGACTGTTTCCCCCGAGGAGTCCCCGGCACAGGCCAGGCCGAGGGTCCCCTCAGTGCACGGATTCATGCACCGGCTCTCTAGTTTGTTATAAAGACTATTTTCCTCCAATGAACTATTCTGACACCCATTTTGGGAATTACTTGACCATAAATATAAGAATTTATATTTATACTAGAGGCCCATGCATGGATTTGTGCACATTGAAAGGAAATTAATTAGAAGGTGGCCGGCCGGACTAGGCAAGACAGGCCAGACAGGCCCTGGAGCCAACCTCCTGCAGTCCCTTCCTGGCCAGCAGCACCTGGGGCGGCGCCGGGCTCAAAGGGCAGCGGGCGTGACGAGGCCCCTCCATCAGATGGAGTCCCTCGGCCTGGCTGCGGGGATCAGGCCAAACCGGCAGTCTGACGTTCCCCAGGGGTCCCAGAGGGGGAGAGGGCGCTTTGTCACTTGGCAGCTCCTTTGTTAAGTGTCTGCCTCCTGGTGGTCATTGCACACATAGCTACTGGTTGGAGCATCTGCCCTCTGATGGTCAGTGTGCATCATAGCTGATGCTCAGACTGTCGCTTAGGCTTTTATATATCAATATATATATACTAGAGGCACGATGCACGAAATTCGTGCAAGGATCTTGGCCCTCACAGCTGTGGCAGCGGCTTTGTCCAAAAGGTCATTCCAAATGTTCAGCTGTCCAGTGTAATTAGCATATTATGCTTTTATTATTCTAGATTTATAAGGACTCAGTTCTGTTACATGGATCTTTATTCTACCTTTATGCCAATTACCACAGTCTTGATTACTGCAGCTTTTTATTGAGCTTTGAAATTGGAAAATATGAGTCTTCAAATTTTGTGCTTTTTTTTTTATATATATGTAAGAGTTTATTGGAGCCAAACTGATGACATTGGCAGGAAGCAAGCTCCCCAAAGCTCTTCTTTTTTCAAGATATTTTGGACATTCTTCACTTGCATTTTATATGACTTTTAAGACAGCTTGTCAGTTTCTGCAAAGAAGTTGCTGTGATTTTGTTAAGACGTTGACTCTAGATCAGTTTGGAGAATATTGCAAACTCTGCCCCTTTTGTCCTCTTGTAACCTCTGCCCTGTGAGGAGGATGGGGTCCATTCCAAGAAGGCTCAAGAGATATAGAATCCCTGATTGCATCTCACATTTCAGGCAACGTGTTCAATAAAATTTCTAGCATTTCACACATGTTTTTATGTGTTGTTTTCTTCACATTGGAAAACACAGTTGTTGAACTTAACCCTTTGTTCACTATAAGCGTCTATAGACGCGGGGGTTTCTGTTTTGGATGTGTGGCAGTTAAATGGTTAAGTTCATTAATCACCGCGGAAGCTAAAGATTCCAGTTAGGCTTTGCTTAATAATTTCTATCTTTCAGGGAGTATATTTTGAGACTTACATTTTCTGTCACATATACTACAGTTTGATTTTACAATTTTCCAATTTCTTTATAAAATAAAAAGAGAACAATGCACTCCTTTAGTGAATTAATTGGAGAAATATAGTGTTCATGCCATAAAGACAATAGTGACCAAACTGAAACATTGGCCAGCAAAGCCCACCAATGTGCCAGAGCTCAGAATATTCTCTAACCAGACAGTGTGCCGAGTCTTCATGGGAAATAGTTCAGGGTGTTAAGGAGTGCAGTCTGTCTTACACAGAGGATAGGATTTTTGGAAAGTATAACTCCCTGTATCAGATATCACCATGTCCAAAACCATTTCATCTTCCTTACCTAGCTCTCTATCCTCTCCTTTCTAGCAAGACACGCTGGATGCGGACATCCACATAGAGACGGAGGATCAGGGCATGTATAAGTGCATGTCTTCCCAGCACCTCTTCAAGCTGCTGGACTGCTTGCAGGAGTCCCATTCATTCTCAAAAGCCTTCAACTCCAATTACGAGCAGCGAACTGTCCTATGGCGAGCAGGTAAGGACACACAGCAGATAGGACAGGCGGCCACAGTGGTCATCACCCTAAAACCTTAAAGCCTTTGGGAGATTCCTGACATTGTACACATAGCTGGAATAACTCACCACCTGTTTCCATGCCTGAGGGAGAAAGAAAGGAATTGCTGGATAGATGTTATCACAGTACCAGGAATACTGTGGCTTGTGAGAGATTCTCAGTTTTTTATGGAAAAACAAGTTGAAAGAGAATTGAATTGATGTAATAAATAAAAAAAATTTACATTAGATTAAAATTGTTATATGATGATATAATAAGTGTAGTAGTCTAGAAGAAACAAAGCATTCATTCATTTTCTGAAGCTTTTAGGGGTCTATTCTCTTCCTCGCCTCCAAAAATATGTACATAAATCCTGGGGTGATGGTGGGAAGCTCATTTTTTTAATTTTGCACAATAGTGATACTTTATATAATTTATGTATTTCCATTACTTAAATCCCCAAATACCTATTTTAACTCAAATTTTTAAATCTCATTTTTCTCTCTGACTTTAAAATATCTAGATGTGTTGTCTTTGCCTATATTAAGGTCTTGCCTCTGAGAGTGGGTTCCACATCTCTGTGGTTGATTGGTACTGCTTTAAGAAAATGTGTTCTTAACCGTGCTTTGTGAGGGGAAAATTCTTGCAACGTGCTAGAATCTTGAGAAGCTGAAACAAATGGCTTCACCAGCCAGTGAGCAGAGTCGCAGGGAGCAGGGAGCAAGGAGCAGGCAGTGAGACCGTGTCTCACACAGAGCGCGGTGAGCTGCCGCACTGCCTTTGCCTGGTATCACATTTGAGCCATGTTAAGAATGTAAGCTGCCCCCTCTCTACAATCAATAAAAACATTTAAAAAAAAGAAGAAGAATGTGAGCTGTTTGGGTACTTTTTACTAGATTAGATTAGATTCCCAGATTTTTTTCAGCAGAAACCTAGAATGTGCACCATTTCAGTGACGATCTGATCTCTAGGTTTTAAAGGCAAGTCTAAACCCAACCTTCTAAAACAAGAAACCAGCAGCCTGGCCTGTTGTCTGAGGATCCTGTTTCGAATGTATGTCGATGAGAATCGCAGGGATTCCTGGGAAGAAATACAGCAGCGACTCTTAAAGTAAGAAAATTGGTTTTGATTAAATTGCTTATCTGTGATACACAAAATGCACCACCGCAATACCATGAATTGAGAAGAGCAGGAGAAAAGTACCTATACACGGATGTTCTTTCATACTGTTTCCTGTGTGTTTTTCCTTCTCTTTGGTGACTTTTCATTTTCTTTTCTTTTTTTAATGTATTTTATTGATTTTTTTACAGAGAGGAAGAGAGAAGGGTAGAGAGTTAGAAACATCAATGAGAGAGAACCATTGATCAGCAGCCTCCTGCACACTCCCCACTGGGGACATGCCTGCAACCGAGGTACATGCCCTTGACCAGAATTGAACCTGGGACCTTTCAGTCCGCAGGCTGACGCTATACCCACTGAGCCAAACCGGCTAGGGCTCATTTTCACTTTTCTTAATGCCCTGAAGATGGCAGCGCCACATTTCTTTAATTTGTCCTTTTCTCAGAAACAAAAACAGGCCAGTGAAAAGTGCCCTGTGCTCAGTCAGCAGGGTTGAACTGAAGTCCTTGCTAGGTTCTCTTCCGAGCACTGTCAGCCCTGACATCCTATCACTTCTTCTTTCCAAGAGGAATGGATAGAACCATATGAATGCCACGATGTATTAGGTCTAGTAATAATTAATGTCGTTTTCTAATACTTTAAATCGAATTTATTTAAACAATACAACAAAATTTAATCAACAATATAGTTGCTGTTGTTTTCTACTACTTGTGCCCAACGCTCAGGAAGCATTTTAATCCCTCTGTTGTAAAATTCTTGTGATTTTGATGCAAAAAATTTGGTCAATGCATTTTTGAGGCATTCTTCATTATTAAATTTTTTTCCAAGAAGAAAGTTTTGCAAAGAACGAAACAAATGGTAATCGGAAGGGGCAATATCAGGAGAATATGCAGGTTGAGGGAGAACTTCCCATTCCAACTGGCGCAGTTTTTCAGCAGTGATTCTTGCAGTATGCGGTTGTGCGTTATCGTGGTGAAGAATTACGCCCTTCCGATTAATCAGCATGGGTTCTTTTTCTCTTAAAGCTTGGGCTAACCTTTCCAATTGGGCACTATACACTGCACTTGTAATGGTTTGGTTAGATGGTAAAAGTTCATAATAAAGAATTCCTTTAAAATTCCACCAAACACACAACATCACTTTTTTTGCATGGAAGTCAGGTTTTGGCATGGGCTGCGGAGCCTCATTTTTGTCCAACCATTGAGGCCGCCTTTTCAAATTAAAATACAGCACCCATCCTTCATCTCCGGTAACAATTTGCTCTAAAAACGGCAAACGGTTTTGACGAGAGAGGAGCGAACTGCAAATTGTGACTCTTTGATTACGGTTGTTGTCGGTCAACTCATGAGGAACCCATTTTCCAAACTTTTGGACTTTGCCAAGTGCACGCAATTGATTGGAAATTGTTTTTTGTGAACAATTTAAAGTTGTCGCAAGCTCTTGTTGGGTAATTTGAGGATTTTGCACCAAAAGAGCTTGAAGAGCTTCTTGATCAAAATTGGACACACGGCCTCGACCACTCTTGTCATCTAACGAAAAATTTCCCTCGCGAAATTTCTCAAACCAACGCTGGCATTTTCTGGCGCTAACTGCATCTTGACCAAGAGCACTGCAGATGTTTTTTGCAGCCTCACTTGCTTTTCTTCCTAATTGGAACTCGTAAAGCATGCAGTGCCGAATATGCTCTTCATCCGCCATCTTCTTAGCCCTAGTTTTGCAACAAAAACCAAACCAAACACAAACTTTTTCAAGCAAAACTTGTTAATTGCACTTCACACGTTCTGTAGATACCACGTGTTTGAAGGTTATGTCAATGCAAGTCAACGCCAAGCAAGATTTAAACGAATGTTTAAAAACGACATTAATTATTACTAGACCCGATACTTACTTTGATTGTGGGGAGACAGTGAGATGCCATTGGGAGCTCCCCAGACAGAAAAAGTAGATTTTGCCACCTAGTTTCTTGGGCAAGATGCTATGTCAGAGCCTCCATTTACACCTTTCTTCTTCTTAATATATTTTTATTGATTTCAGAGAAAGGGAGAGGGAGACAGAGAAAAAAAATCAATGATGAGAGAGAATCATTGATTAGCTGCCTCCTACACACATTCTACTGGGGATTGAGCCTGCAACCCAGCCATGTGCCCTGACCGCGAATCAAACCGTGACCTAGTTCATAGGTCAACACTCATCTGCTGAGCCATGCGGGCCTGGCTCCATTTACACCTTTAGGATTTAAACCAGCAGTGTGCACTGCTGCCTCTGTGCCTCCGTGTGGGCTGTATTGACAGGTTCTTCCTGGAAATCAGGTGTCGTTATAAATCAGGAACCTAAAGATGTTCACTCCTTTGCGTCAGTAATCCACTGTGACAGGATCTATTTAAAAAAATTCTAAAATATAGTCAACAATAGATGGAGCCAAAACCGGTTTGGCTCAGTGGATAGAGCGTCGGCCTGCGGACTGAAGGGTCCCAGGTTCGATTCCAGTCACAGGCATGTACTCTGGTTGTGGGCACATCCCCAGTGAGGGGGGGTGTGCAGGAGTCAGCTGATCGATGTTTCTCTCTCATTGATGTTTCTAGCTCGCTCTCTCCCTTCCTCTCTGTAAAAAATTAATAAAATATATATTTTTTTTTAATTCTAAAATATAGAAATAAATATTCCCACACATTAATATTGTTGGCTTATAAAAAGAAAACATTTAAAACAGCTCAACTGTTAAATTACAGTATAATCTATAATAGAATATTAATACACACCCATTAAAAATAAAGTTTTTAAAAAATATTTTCTCTGATGTGGAAATCAGTAAGTTTCACCCCCAAAAAAGCAGATATAAAACTATGTTGTATACTTAGGATTTTCAGCAGTGTTTTTTTTGTTTGTTTGTTTGTTTAATAAGTCTTTATTGTTCATATTATTACAAAAGTTCCTCATTTTTTTTTCTCCTCCACCAGGTTCCCACCCCACCCTCTGCCCTTTCCCCACCCCCCATTGTCCTCATCCATAGGTACACAGTTTATGTTCAGTCTCTTCCCACACCCCCACTCCTCTTTTCCCCAAAAATTGTCAGTCCACTCCCCTTCCATACCTCTGATTCTATTATATTCAACAGTTAATATTGTTCATCAGGTTTTTTAATTCCCTTGGTTTTTAGATTCACTTGTTGATAGTTACATATTTGTTGTTCATAATTTTTATCTTTATTTTCTTCCTCTTCCTAAAGAACCCCCTTCAGCAATTCATATACTTCTGGTTTGGCGGTGATGAACTCCTTTAGTTTTTTTTTATTAGTGAAGCTCTTTATCTGGCCTTCGATTCTGAGTGATAGCTTTGCTGGATAGATTATTTTTGGCTGTAGGTTCTTGCTATTCATCACCTTGAATATTTCTTGCCATTTCCGTCTGGCCTGCATGGTTTCTGTTGAGAAATCAGCTGACAATCGTATGGGTGCTCCTTTATAGGTAACTACCTGCTTTGCTCTTGCTGCTTTTAATATTCTCTCTTTGTCTTTTGCTCTTGGAATTTTAAGTATGATGTGTCTTGGTGTGGTTCTCTTTGGATTCCTTTTGTTTGGGGTTCTGTGCGCTTCCTGGACTTGTAAGTCTATTTCTTTCCCCAGGTGGGGGAAGTTTTCTGTCACTATTTCTTTCAATATGTTTTCAGTATCTTGCTCTCTGTCATCTTCTGGGACGCCCATAATTCTGATGTTGGTTCGCTTGAAGTTGTCCCAAAGGTTTCTTACACTATCTTCAACTTTCTGGATTCTCTTGTCTTCTTGCTTCTGCGGAGGAGTGTCCTCTGGCTCTGTGTTCCAAATCTTTGACTTGATTCTTGCAATCTTCCATTCTGTTTTTAGGACTCTGTATAATTTTTTTTATTTCAGAGAATGTATTCTTCATTTCTAGTTGATCCTTTATTATTTCTAGTTGATCCCTTTTCATATCTTCATAGGTCTTGTTTATTTTATCGGCCTTTTCTAGGAGATTCTTGAAAAACCTTATAAGCGTGGTTTTGAACACTATATCCAGTCGCTTTTTGTCCTCCATTTCTTTCGTTTGTGATCTGTTTCCTTGTCTTGGCATTTTCGCTGCTTCCCTGAGTTGGTAGGGCGGGAGGATCAGCTGTATCTATGCCAGGAGACAGCCTTATTCGACTAGACTTGGAAAACTGCAAGAGCCTCTGTGCTCAGCTTGGATGGGGCAGAGTTTCAGGGTGGAGCCTACAGCCTTGGTTTCTGGTTAGCCCCGCCCTATGAGGTTCCTGAGTCTCAGTGTTCCTCAGTATCCTTTTGTACTTGCTGCAAGCACCTCTGAGAGAAAGATGCCCTAGAGTAGGGGTGTCGAACTCAATCAGAGAAGGGGCCAAAATCTAAAATCCAGCCTAAATCGCGGGCCGAATGGTTTACTGAACAGTCATAAACTGTCATTGTGATGGAAACGCAGCGGAGTGCAGTGATGACAGCGCGGTGCGGGCCACATTGCAAGGCCTGGCGGGACGGATTTGGCCCGAGGGCCTTGTGTTTGACACATGTGCCCTAGAGTTTCACCCGCTACTAGGCAGTCTAGTCTCTCCCCCAATGAGCCTGAAACGGGGGTTCAGTGCAGTTGGAAATGGGGTTAAGAGCAGTCCGGAACTTATATCTCCTTCCCACTAGGGCAATCCAGCGGCTCAATCAACAGTCCTCTGCGCGAAATATGCGTGACTCCGGGGCTCTGCCTTTCGCCACTCCCCTGAGCTTCCACCTTACAGCCCAGATTCCCTCTGTATGTGTCTGGGTCCCCAGGGTCTCGCTCAGAACTGGGGTTCAGCACAGTCCAGAGCTTTTATCTCCTTCCCGCTAGGGAATGCCAGCCAGGCACTCAGCCGCCCCTCCTCTCTGGCTCCGTCCTCTCCGCGCGCACCGCGTGGCTCCGTACCTTAGGCTTTTACAGCTCCTCTGATTTTCCTTCTGGTTTTCTTTTTCCTTCTTGTTGTAGAGTTTCCAGTCAGTCAACTTTCCTGTAGTTCTGGATAACGTCCATTTCTATATTTTAGTTGTATTTTTTGAAATTGTTGTGTGAGGCTGCAGTTAGGCAGTTATCTATGCCGCCATCTTGTTTCTCCCTCTTCAGCAGTGTTTTGTGGGGAGGTTTTTTATCATAAAAAAGTTGGAAGGAAATACTATGCCAAAATATTGTCACATGTCCCTCAGGATGATAGAATTATGGATATTTTCCTTTTTTTTACTCTTATGCACTTTTCAGCTTCTTACAAAAAGAGTATATGACTAACAAGTCAAACTGAAAAAAGGACTAAAGGACACACCAGTTGCTCATTTCAACTTAAACCCAACAGAGATTTACCTACATAGTTGTGTAAAGTTTCTCTAAAGAAGATACATACATGTTTTTAGCATAACATGTTTTAAGTACAGCAATCATATGTGATCTGAGAAGAAAAAGGCAGGTTATAATTAATTGTGGATAATAAGTTCTCATGCTTTTTGTGCTGCAAACACTGATTGAGCCCCACCTATGTGCCAGGGCTGAGCTTAGCTAACATTTAACATACGTAGTCCATTTAATCTTCACAACAGCCCTTGAGTTTGGTATAGTTATTTATCCCCATTTTACAGCTGAGGAAACTGAGGCTCAGATTTGCTCAGGATGGCACAGCAGAGCAGGTGCTTGGTAAATACTCACTGTGAGAATAAAGCGTCCTCCACCCCGTAGAACGTGAGCTGTTCATCTTTCGTTCCATGTGCCCTTCTGATTCTTGCAGTGTGTGCAGTGAGGCTCTCGCCTACTTCATCACCGTGAACTCTGAAAGCCATCGGGAGGCCTGGACCAGTCTCCTGCTGTTACTCCTAACAAAAACCCTCAAAATAAACGATGAAAAGGTATAAGCAAATAAACAGGTTTGGGTTGGCTTTTTACTCAGAGTGCAAGGTAACTATCTTCTCAACTCTTCCAAGGATGCTTACATGGCCAGTAGCATTGTACATGACGGGGGAGGGTGGCTCATTGCAGACAAGGGAAGCCTTGGGTAACTGGGTTTTTCTCCCTCAGAACCCAGCTGGGAAAGGCTGGCGTTGAAGCCATAGCAACATGCAGGCTATTGAGCACGGCAGTGTCCTCAGTGAGGCTGTTGGAAAAGACTGAGATTGGGCAGCACTGGTCTAGCGCTGGGAACTTGTTTTACTAAAACTGAAGTTGCCTTTTGTAGCAAGGCTATCCCTACATTTGTGTTTGGAGTTAAATATAAGGAAAACAAGTTTTAATTGGAAAATTTTTTGCACCAACTTTCAAATAGCAAGAAGCACCAATACTGCAAGAAGTTCAAAGTGAGGGGAACACTTTTGTAACAAGTAGTTCTGTGTCTAATGTGCTCTCTCTCCTTGTCTCCCCCCTCAAGTTTAAAGCACATGCTTCCAAGTACTACCCCTACCTGTGTGAGATCATGCAGTTTGACCTGATCCCTGAGCTCCGGGCGGTTCTGCGGAAGTTCTTCCTGCGGATAGGTGTGGTGTATAAGATATGGATTCCCGAAGAGCCAGCACAGGCAGCAGGCACCCTGCCACCAGAGTGGTAGCCCTGGCCCTGCTGCCCTGCAGAAAACTCGCCACATCGCCTCTGCTGGCCCCTCTCCTGAAGGGGCAGATCCTAGAAACAGGAGTCGGCATCTTGGAGCTCAGGGTGGTCTGGATAACGCTGGCCTCTGCGCTGGTCCCTCCGCGGCCCTGAATAGGGCGTGTGGTTGTATTAAACTGCTGCAGACCAGTTAGCACAGCGGGCGGGGAGTCTCCCATCTCTGTCCTTCCATTCCACTGACTGAACTGCCAGTCAGACCTGTCGCTGCACATGCTGTCCTCTCTGGGGACGTCCCAGGATGGACTGCAGCCATCTGTCAGAGGAAGTCGCTCTCCTTTAAATACTGGACATAGCTGTATCGGTTCGTGACTGTTAGTCTGTTAATAAAATTTCTTGTAACGGCCGAGTGCCACCCTATACGCTGGGTTTGTTGTTGTCTGAGTGTGTTAGCCAAGTCCGAGTGTCTGTCAGTTGTGAGTCAGCTTCGGTAGATTAGTTTGGGGAGATGTAGGGGACAGAAGAGGGTGTTTCCGTTTTTGTTTATGTCTGAGTGATTTTTAAAGTATTTTACAAAACATGATTGGAGATTTGATTGAAGGCAGGGTTTAGTGATTAAGTTAGAAGAGTGTGCAAGGTTAAAGAGAAGTAGTGCCTCCTGCTCTGCCTGTTTTAGTCACTTGGGGAGGAAAAGTCTATGGGAAAAGAAAAAAATGTAATGAAGATTAGCCTTCCTTGAAGTAAGTACTTGTGGTGGATGGGTATCAAATTAAATTTCCAGGATACTTGGTCCATCTCACACACTGAAATCTAATATATGAAGTAGTAATTTAAGAGTTAGTTTATATTTGAGTAAACCTTTTATTTTTACCTCAGAATAGTGAGCGTACCAATGGTTAGTGTCCTGGCTCTGCACGGTCCCCAGTGAAGGGGCCGCAGAGAGGGCAGTGGCTGTGCGGAGCGGGATGCCCTGACCTCGGTCCGTGACCTTGGCAGGAGGCGACATGTGCCCAGTGCTTCTGCTGATCTAAGCCCAGGAGCTGAATTCTTTGGAAGGTTCCATTCTGAGGCCCTTTCTGTGTTAATGATAGTGCAATATTCTCAGCTGCAGTGGAACTGGGTTCTGACGCACCTTATGTAAACACGGGCTGTGTACTTGGACGTTCCCTCTATTCGGAGCCCGTGAGAAAGAGCACACACCTCACGTCTGTCCTCGCCCGCCGCTCGCCTGGAGCAGCCCTCGGCATTAGAAAGTGTTACAGAGTCCGTAAAGCATTCACACTCTACCGACGCCCTTCGTCCTGTAAATTGGGTTATAACAGTGTCAACTCTGGTGCCTTAGAAGTTAGTAAGTTGGGAACCTATCTATAAAATCAGATTTTTTTTTCTTGATAGAGAAGGATTTCTGGTGCTTTTGTTTATTGAGAAACCCATTTCTTAAATGTTTTTCTTTTCAACAGCCTTGAGAAATGTTTGGTTTGGGCCAGCAGTACTCTGTATACTTTTTTTTCTTTCCCTAAAAGTGTTTTCATTTCTTTACCAAAGAAAAAAAGCAGGTTTGTGTTTTTACGTTACTTACACACATTTACGAGGAGCTGTGGAACAGGAAGGGACGCGGGAGAGCACACTGGACTGACTTGTCTTGAATCCGTTACATCTTGGCCCTGACCGTGGGAGCCGTCCGTCCTAAGACTGGCTGACTCCTGGTTCTAGGCTCTGTCACAGCCCAACACGTCGGTCCTCCCCATCGACACTTGTATAAAGCATAAACGGGGAACACGCATGTTCACTACATTTTCGGTACAGCTGCATCCCTGAGATTTTTCCTTTCCTTCTGAGATTGTCATATGACATTTGCTTCATGGACAGTGACTGCAAGACTTTTCCAGTATATTCCTGCCTTTTCTTTAACTTTTGCCTCCTTTTGTGGAGTAAGAACTGTGTAGTACATTTTGTTACATTCAGGCTTCCATTTCTTTTTAACTTTGTCTTTTAAACAATTCCATTTTCTAAATGAGGCATTTGAATTGTACCAGCGTGGACTTTTAAAAACTGGACGTAAAACCATTAAGGGTAATTTTTCTTATCTTCAGACCGTGACATACAGAGGAATCCGTTACCTCCAGTAATAAGCCATTCAGCCTAAACTCCACTTGTCTCGTGGCGCCCGTGGCTGTGCCATCAAACACTAGTGAGAGGGTGTGTGGGCTCGCTGGGCCGGGACCCCGTGTACTAGCCAAGGAGAAGAGGGAAGCATTTCCAAGGCCTTATTTCTTTCCCAGAATGCTTTACGTGTTGATTGTATGTGCCGGGTCTCCAGAGAAGTTTTGTTATAATACTGCTGCTTTGAGCAATTTTGTTCTCCTTTATTGTCCTTTATAGAAATCACCAGCTTTGGTATCTTAACAACAAACAGATGGGAAATTTCATTTCAAATACGCATCTTTAGAACAAACACACTTTTCCCTGGTATTCCTCACATACAACCAAAGAATAAACATGGAAATTGTGTAATAATATCTGGAAACACAAACATTTTCCTCTGACAGGTGACTTTTGTACAAAACGCAAAAAAGAAAAAAACTCCTTTTGAAGTTCTTTTGTGATTATGGCTATAGATTTAGTAGTCTTTAATAGTTATTAAAGGAACCTGTTGACAAAAGTATGACCATCTCATTCAGATGTTTGTTGTTATGATCCAAATGGTATTGGTTTAAACAGAAGCTGGATTCTCAGTACTGCGTTTTTTTAATTCTGTTTCTATATTTGTGTTAAGGTAAACATAGCTTGGACTCACGTGAAACCTTGGAGTTTTGCTATCAGCAGCTTTGTAGTTTGGGAAACAAAGAAACCAAAGTTGAGTGTTTAAAAGAATGAATATATCTGGAAATCTTTGCTGTCATAAAAAGATACTCATCAAAGGTGTCGTTTTTCTCAGTGTTCTAATTTTTTAAAGAATTTTATCTGCATATCAAATATTTCTTTACGAGCAACATACATGTTTTACCTTCTTAAAATGCCTAAACGTTAATAGCTACTTTTGTTTAATCTAAACACAATGATTAAGTGCATTTAATATTGGTAATTTAATGAAAAGTATTCCTTTCCCAATGGATGTATACATTTTTGAAAGAATAAGCAGAATTATATAATATGAAATGCTATGTAAAGTTTTCTATGTAAAAATATTATGTATAATACTGTTAAAATATCCCATGCTTTAATCAAGTGGTAAATCAATAAAGTTTTAAAAAGTAAAGCTGGTTTTCATGGAGTAATTCATATGTATATCAAGCCATAGTTTGGGGTTAGTTTGTTCTTATGGTAGCCATAGATACATTAATGAAAGTGAAACATGGGTCAGCTGCTTCTGCACACTCCCTCCTGGTGATGGAGCCCACAAACCCAGCATGTGCCCTGACCTGGAATCAAACAGGTGACCTCTTGGTTCCTGGGTTGATGCTCAACTGCTGAGCCACACCAGTCAGACAATGGGAGAATATTAATTAAGGGTTTGGGGGCTTTCCGAGTACGGTTCCCCTTTTCTCCCTCCTTCCCCCCACCCCTAAAGGGGGAGGAAATCCAGTCATTAAACGATTCTTATTTCTCTCTTGAACCCACTGTCACTCATTAATTAGTTTGGTCAGTGCATTTGTTCCCAAGAAAAGACTGATGTGTCCCCTCTTGCTGGCGTTGAGGGCAAGGTTGCAGAGGGAGACTCGCAGGGCAGCCAGCTGGTCGCTGAGTGGGAGGCAGTGCTGAGGTTCACCCAGAATGCCCACATAGGAAGATGGTAAGCTCGAGGCCTGGCTTCACTGCCTCTGAATACAAAATCCATCCTTTCTGAAACATTCTAAAGTTGTAAATCATTGTACTTAAAATGCGCCACTGATACGTTGTTATCTTTATTAATTCGCTGGAGTAAATGTCTGTGGCATTATGTTTCAGGAGCTCCTGGTGAGGGCTTCAAGAGGGCACCCTTTCCCTGGAAAAGGCTTCTAAGAGCATCTCGCAGAGCAGGTGGAGCCTGGGTTTTATTTTATCTAGAGCAGTGGTTCCCGGGTCTGTCCTCGGGACAGTGGCAACATCTGGAGACAATTCTGGCTGTCACCTGGGGTTGGGGTGGGGTGTATCTGCCCCCCCCCCGGAAGTGGTTAATGGAAACTGCGGAACAGGGATGCTGCTAAACAGCCCACCACACAGAATTGCCCAGCCCCATGTCAGTGGCGCTGAGGTCGAAAAGACCTTAACTGAAGTGACTTCCTTCTCTTCGTCTAAAAAGGCTTCTTCAGCTTGGTTTTGTGAGGCCTACAAGTCCATCTGTGCCATACACTTTCAGCTTTCGTTGGCCTTCCTGTTATTAAAAAAGTCACTTCTGCTTACCCATTCTAAGGAGGAAAGCAGGCTGAGGTCCCTGGCTGGGGAAGGACCAGCTGGACTTGGTTTAAAGTGCCTCTTAGTTAAGCATTTTGAAAGATGACCTCAGCATTGTACTGCATTTGTGTCCTGCCAACAGAATGGGGCACGTTTTAGGCAAAAGTAAGTTTCCATTTTCAAGAGACCAGAGTGGTTCCCGGGAATTTTTGCAAACTTGTATAAGCATGCCTGTTGTCCAGTTTAAGAAATCCGCTGAATTGTCCTTGGTTAGTTATTTGTGTCATGCCTCGGGAGTTTCCAGCTTAGCAAATGCAACTATATACCCACAGCAAAAGGAAAGACGAAAGGATGGGACTGCCCCAAGGATTCTGGCAATAGGTATTTTTTAATGCCTATTTCCAGACAAAAGCTGACCTTATCTGGTGCTCAAGTGATAATTGAGTCTTTGAGGAAAGTTTTATTTAATAGGGAATTTTCATTTTTTTCCAAGAGACTCCCAATCTTTGCATAAAGCTTCTATAGCATCCTCTTCATTAACCTAATTCAGATTTGCTTAAAGAATTTATCTTGATTTATTCTAAGAAATACTCATGTGACCTGGAACTAATATAAAGTAATATTGAGCTTCTGCATAGCAAAAAAAAAAAAAGAGAGAGAGCGCGCACGCGCGTGCACGCGCACGCGCACAAGCACCCACTGAATGGGAGAACATACTTGATACATCTGATAAAGGGTTAATATCCAAAATATGTAAGGAACTCATACAACTTAACAAAAGGAAGACACACAATACAATTTAAAAATGGACAAAGGACCTAGATAGACAATTCTCCAAAGTGGGCATACAGATGGCCAAGAGACATGAAAAAATGCTCAAAGTCACTAACCATCCAAGAGTTGCAAATTAAAACAACAATGGAGTGTCACCTCACACCTGTCAGAATGGCTACCATCAACAAAACAACAAATGACACATGCTGACGAGGATGTGGAGAAAAGGGAACCCTAGTGCACTGCTGGCGGGAATGCAGACTGGTGCAGCCACTGTGGAGAACAATATGGAGTTTCCTCAAAATATTAAATATGGAACTAACGTTTGACCCAGTGATCCCACTTCTAGGAACATATCCTAAGAAACCCGAAGCACCAATCAGAAAGGATGTATGCACTCTTATGTTCATAGCAGCACAGTCTACAGGCCAAGTGCTCATCAGTAGATGAGTGGATAAAAAAGCTGTGGTACGTTTATGCCATGGAATACTATGCAGCAGTAAAAAAAAAAAAAAAAAAAAAGAATCTCTTTGAGACAGCGTGGAGGGACCTGGAGAGTATCATGCCAAGTGAAATAAGTCAGTCAGAGAAAGACAAGTATCACATGATCGCATTCCTCTGTGGAGCTTAACTAACAAAATAAACTGATGAAGAGAGTGTATCCAGAGGCATGGCAGCATGGAACAGTGTGTGGAACCTCAGAGGGAAGGCGGGGAGGGTGGGTGGGTGGGAGGTAATTAACCAAGACCATGTATGCATGAACATGTGGCCTATGGACATGGGCATTAGGATGCTGACGGCCTGGTTGGGGCAGGGGTGAGGGCGGGCTGGAGGTGGTCAATGAGGTGAAAAGGGGGACATATGTAATACCTTCAACAATAAAGAATTACTTTTTTAAATATATATTTTTATTTCAGAGAGGAAAGGAGAGGGAGAGAGATATAGAAACATCAGTGATGAGAGGAAATCATTAATTGGCTGCCTCCTGCACTGGCGACCAGGCCCACAACCCAGGCATGTGCCCTTGACTGGAATCGAACCCGGGACCCTTCAGTCTGAAGGCTGACACACTATCCACTGAGCCAAACCCATAAGGGCAACAATAAAGAATTATTTAAAAATAAAATAAAATAATGTTGAATGTCAACTGTAATTGAAAAAAATTAAAGGAGAGAAATTCCCATGTGTTCTAGTAAATATGTTTGCTTAAGTGCATTTTAGCTCAAATAATGGCATATTGGTTTTCTTCCCCAGAGTGCTGGGGGTTTTGAAAAAGCAGCAAAAACAAAGCACTGCCAGCAGGCAGGCCAGTGGGCAGGCGATGGGAGCTGCAGGAATGCTTCCCGCAGAAGGGATTGTGCTAACGCTGTGCCCTTTGGGCACTGCACTAAGCAGGCTGTTCATATCACCTTTCGTTTACTGCGCTCCAGGCACTAAGTGAACAACCCTATGCGTATGTAGCAGTATTAGACCTCCATTTTTAAAAATATTTTTATTGATTTTAGAGAGGAAGGGAGCGAGAAAAACATCAATGTGAGTGAGAAACATGGACTGGGTGCCTCTTGAACGCACCCTAACTGGGTATCGAGCCCGCAAATCTTGCATGTGCTCTGACCGGGAATCAAACAGGCAAACCCTTCTGTGCTTGGAATGACGCTCAGCCAGCTGAGCCACGGTGGCCAGCTGGACCCCCATTTTTTAGATGAGGAAACTGAGGCCCCGAGAGGCCCACTGAGGCTGTGTGACTGGGTCACCCAGGTGAGAAGAGGCAGAGCTGGGACTCAGACCCAGCCAACCTGGGAGGAGGGTCGTCAACCAGAACACGGTGCTGGTCTCTGAGGGGCATACGTCCCAAGGCTCCTGTCCATCAGCTGACCTGCTCGGTGCAAACTGCAAACACCTGGTTAGAGCAGGCAGGGTCACGCCCTGACCTTTGCTTACTCGGCAAAAGTGGAGAAAAGGAGCAGAGTGAAGAGGAAGGGAGGAGAGGCTGAGGCTGGGCCAGTGTTTTCTCTTGCCCTCGTCTCACCCCTTTTCCGTCAATCCATAAACCGCCTTCATTTTCCACGTTACTGACCCACTGGAGAGGCCTGACGTCTTCAGAGTTCACACCTGCCCCTGCCTCAGGGCTTCTCCCTTGCTGTCCCCCCCCACACACACACACCCCGAATGCTCTCTCCCGAGATTGTCTGGCTTCTCCTCCTCAGGCCTCGGCCAAGCACAGCTCCTCAGGCGCCTTCTCCCTGCCTCCCCGGAGCCCAGCGCCGGGGGCAGGGTCTGTCTGAGGCCCGGCTCCCGGCTAGAAAGTAGCCCGTGAAGGCAGGAGCCATAACTGCCCTTGAGTCTCGCCAGTCGGAGCTCAGTACCAGGCACAAGATGGGCACTCAGTTAATTTTTGGTGGAATAATGCAGGGATCTTTTTTAAATGGGAATTCCAGGATGGTCACAGAACAATGCCCGAATTCAAGGGAATTCGTTTCCTGTGCTTTCGTGGGCTGGCACTGCCCTCTCCACTGGCCTTGCTCTGAGCCAAGAGGAAGCTGCCGCCTGAGGCCCACCTGGCCTCCAGGCCTGCCCGCGGCAGCACTGCCTCGGAGACAGTTCTGGAAGGTGCCGGGCCTCCAATCCCCGGTCACGGGAGCTCAAAGGGCTCCGGCTGCAGCTCCACATTCCGGGATCCTCGGTCTCCCAAAGGAGGAACGAGAGGTCACCCCTCCCGCGGGCCCTCCCTACTGATCACTCTCCATGCCATCGCCATCTCAGCCATTTCCAGCTTTCTCACTTCTGTGGTCACGCCTGGCAGCAAATTAATGGCGACAGTAATAACCATTTATTGGATTCTTAATGTGCAAGGCATCTGCTCGGCACACACACATCTTCCCCTTTAATTCTCACAACCACACCAGAAGGTTAGGTCCTATTATCCTCGTCACCCCCCATTTTTTATAGAGGGGTACCTGGGGCTCAGAGAGGTCAATAACCTTGCCCAAGGCCACGCAGCTCGATTTAAAGCCTGCAGTCTGGCTCTGAGACTGCCTCTGCGCACTGCCCTCACCACCTCAGTGCTGAGAGCATTAGCGCTGTCTCTCATCCCTCTCCTGCACTGCAGCCCTGACGCTCCCCTCAGTCCCCCACGGGGGCCCTCCCACAAAGGGTCTGCCTCTGTTGGGTAGAGATCCCTGTATCATTGGGCCCCAGTGGTGGGGAGCACAGCACAGTACTGCCATCTGCTGGCTCTGGAGCAGAAATACAAAGTTCATCACCACCAAACCAGTCTTGCAATTAACAGAAATTCACGTTAATAACCTTGTGAATAAAACACATTGTCAAATGCCCTAGCCAGTGCTCAGGGCTTAGAGCAACCCACTGACTGAAGGGTCCCGGTTCGATTCCAGTCAAGAACAAGTATCTGGGTTGCAGGCTGGATCCCCAGCCCTGGTGGGGCGGCATGCAGGAAGCAACCAATCAATGTGTCTCTCGCACATCAATGTTTCTTTCTCTGTGTCTCTCCCCCTCCCTTGCACTCTCTCTAAAAAGAAGTCAATGGAAAAGATATCCTCTGCTAAGGATTAACAAAACAAGAACACATTGTCAGATGGCAGACTTCATTACGAAGACATTGCATGGTCCCGGCCAGTGTGGGTCCGTGATCAGAGCACCAGCCAGCACACCAAAGGGTCTCAGGTTTGATTCCTGATCAAGGACACCTGGTTTGCAGCTTCAATCACCAGCCCTGCCGGGCTGCATTCAGAAAACAACCACCTGATGTGCCTCACCCCTCTCTCTCTCTCTCTCTCTCTCCTTTCCACCTCCCTCCATCCCTCCCTTCCATTCTCTCTAAAAATAATAATAAAAAAATATCCTTGGTTGAGGATTAACAACAACACAAAAGGCCATGTTTTTCATAGCTACTTCAGCTTTCACCTGAGTTCACATAGTAGTTAACAGTCCCGCTGGGTTAGGAGGTAAACACGTTCCCATAATTGGTTCCCAGCATCCTTCACACATGAATTTCCTTTTACAAGATCCCTTTTCCACACAACTTCCCTTGTCCTTCTTAGTTTGTCTCTTCTTCCTCATTCAGAAGTCACCAACTTGTTGGGACAAACTAGTTTTTTAACTTCCCTCAATAATTCATATAACCTTTTCCTTCCTTCTGCAAGAACATCCCTTCAACATTTCAAAAGATAAGCAATAAAATGAGGATTATTGATGATACAACAGTTATCTCTTTTTGTTGTTAATCCTCCCCCAAGAATATTTTTCCATCGATTTTTAGAGCGAGTGGAAGGGGGAGAGACCCAGAGAGAGAGAGAGACATCAACAAGAGAGAGACACATGACTGCCCAGCAAAGCAGAATTGAAGGTCAGATAAAGAGCTTCCCAGACAAAAAAAAAGCTAAATGCGTTCATCACCACCAAACCAGTATTGCAACAAATATATATCTATCTATCAGCAATTGAATCTAAAAATCAAAACAATCGAACAAGAAATGGAATGAACAGCAGTGCCCTCGGCGGTCCCAGCCAGCTTTCTCTGGCTTCAGCATGTCTGGGCCGAACAGACCCAGGGGCGCCCCCTCCTCCCGCCGCGGCCTCTCTCCTGAGCTCACCCCGACGCCGCCTTCAGAGCCACCTCCGGGACCAGCCAACAGAGTGTTTTATGTTTTTTCTACCTCAACTCCTTATCACCGAACAACCCGGAGCTCCCAAAGTCATCGGAATTACTCCACCCAGCTGGAGGCTGCGGTCACCGCCTGGCCAGCCTGCCCCTGCCGGCCGCCGCACCTCCCTCTCGGCGAAGCTCAGGGCCACGGGGGCCAGGAACCAGGCCCTTTGGAGCCGCAGGCGTGGTTCTCCCCAGCAGCCCCTCGTCCTGCGGCTCCTGCAGAACCACTTCCGGGTGAGGAGGTGAAACTCACCAGGAAGATGGGCCGCACCTGGCGCCCCTCCGCAGCTCCGGCCCCAGGTGGGCCGGGCAGGAATCTCATGGAGAGGCTCCCCCCTGCACCCCTGTGTCTGGCTTTTCCCTGAGCCTCTCCCCAAACTACTAGCCATTCTTCTAAGCACCCAAAGCCCTGTCCCATGCACTGCACCAAACGAAACAATAAAGCTTTTTGCAGCCGAGAGGGGGGGGGGGGGGGGGGAGAGAGAGAGAGAGAGAGAGAGAGAGAGAGAGAGAGAGACACGGAGAGGGAGAGAGAGAGAGAGAGGAGAGAGAGAGAGAGAGAGAGAGAGAGATAGATCATTGATTGTTTGCCACCTGCACAGCCCTCTACTAGGGGTTGTGTCTGCAACTTTGACCCCAGGAATCAAACCCAGTGACCTCTTGGCTCCTGAGTGATGCTCAACCCCTGAACCTGGCTTTCTAGTTTCCTAAGGTGGAAGTTTAGGTTATTGATTTGAGGTCTTTCTTCTTTTTTAAATATAGGTGGTTATAGCTATCAACTTTCTTGTAAACACTGCTTTAGCTGCATCCTCTCAGTGTTAGCATGCTGTGTTTTAGTTTTCATTCAGGTACGTATGTTCTAACTTCTTCTCTAACTTAGTGGTTATTTAGGAGCATGTTGTTTCATTTTTATGTTTTTGTGAATTTCACAAATTTCCATCTATTCTTTTGTTTTGTTTTGTTTTAATATATTTTATTGATTTTTTTAAAGAGAGGAAGGGAGAAGGATAGAGAGCCAGAAACATCGACCAGCTGCCTCTTGCACACCCCCACTGGGGATGTGCCCACAACCAAGGTACATGCCCTTGACCGGAATCGAACCCGGGACCCCCCAGTCCACAGGCCGATGCTCTATCCACCGAGCCAAACCGATTTTGGCTCCATCTATTGTTGACTTCTAATTTCATTCCATGTGGTCAAAGAACATATTTTGTATGATTTCACTGCTTTCAATTTTACTGAGGTTTGTTTTATGACCAAACATAAAATTTAATCACATAAGAAAAAAACACACAAAGCTGCGTGTCCCAAAACACACAAATGAAGTAAAAAAGACAAATGGCAAATTAGAAAAACATTGCAACTTATATCCCAGACCAGGTGTTAATGTGATGAAACAGGCCTGCTCTCAGGCTGTTGGGGGGCACACAAAAGGGGGCCGTCCACATGGAAAGGGATTTACCAATGCCTAGCAAAATCATATCTGCATGTTCCCTCTTAGCCTGGACTCTGGCTTTTTAAATTTTCATGCCAAAGATCCAATAGCAAAAAATGCAAAGTGAAGTCTACACAAGACAACTCGTGGCAGCATTATTTTAGGGGAAGCCACCAGATGCCCATCTGCAGAAAACTGACTGACTGGACTGGGAGATTCACACAGCAGAGGCCTTGGCCGTGGTGAGAAGGAAGGGGGAAGTCCTGTGTACTCCGGAGTCACCTCCCATTTTTCTGTTATTCTCAGGGCAGCTCCTCTCACCGCCCCGGGGGGCTGCACACACCATCCCCGCCCCGCAGGCCCTGTGTGTGGGATCCGCTCATCCTGTCCTAACGGTGGAAAGGCAGAGGGGCTCAGCCGAGAACCAACGCGGAGCTGAACTGCGCCCCCAGGTGGCAGCTCCGGAGCAGTGCAGCAGAGGAACTGCAGCGCAGGCGCTTGGCCGCCGAGTGGCCGGTGTTTGCGGAAGAGGGAGAGTCTGCCCCTTTCCTGCCTGCCAGCATTCCCGCTGGTCACTCTGCCAAGGATCATTCGAATACCCGTCCCTAGTCTCCACGCACCCACAGGACAGAACCCCCAAGGAGCCGCCCGCCTCGGCCTCCCCATCCTCCAGGTTCAAGTGCCCCTTCCTGGCGCAGGGAGGGCAGGCAGGGGTGCTGAGGCGCCAGCACCGGAAGAACGGAGCGGGGCCAGACAGACACAGGAAGACAGGCTCGCTTTGGGGGAAACAGCTGGGGTCTCCTGAGAGTATGAACTTAGAAACTAAAGTCAAAGATTGTATGTTGACAACTTCTAGGAAAGATCTGTACAAAGTTCAGAGGCTTGGGTGTCTTACATGGATGCCTTGTCAAGAAACTTCAGTCAAGCCGTAGCTGGTTTGGCTCAGTGGTTAGAGCGTCAGCCTGCAGACTGAAGAGTCCCAGGTTCAGTTCCGGTCAAGGGCTACATGCCCGGGTTGTTCCCCCATAGGGAGTGTGCAAGAGGCAGCCAATCATTGATTCTCTCTCATCATTGATGTTTCTCTCTCTCCCTTCCTCTCTGAAATCAATTAAAAAATATATATTTTTTTTTTAAAAAAAACAAAATGAAAACCAGCCACCCACCCCACCCCCTAATTCCTGGATTATCTCAATTAACCCTTATCCTTAGCTGAATTATCTTAACACTTGACCTTTAGTGCCACTTTGTCAAGAAGCCAACCACCAGCCCTTTGCCCTTGATATCTACACATCACGTCTGCATCCAGACAAAGGAAGGAAAACACACTTCACCCTGAGGGAAATGGGCAAGATCTCAGAGTCTCCTGCCGGGACCGGTTTAGCTCAATGGATAGAGCGTCGGCTTGGGGACTGAAGGGACCCGGGTTCGATTCCGGTCAAGGGCATGTACCTTGGTTGCGGGCATATCCCCGGTAGGGGGTGTGCAAGAGGCAACTGATCGATGACTCTCTCTCATCGATGTTTCTAACTCTCTGTCTCTCTCCCTTCCTCTCTGTACAAAAATCAATAAAATATATTTAAAAAAAAAAAAAAAAAAAAAAAAAAAAAAAGATCTCAGAGTCTCTTTTTTAAGAAGAACCTAAAAACTTCTGAGGGGTCAGGGTCTGACATGCACCCTGGTGGGTGGGCAGGGTGTGTAGACCAGTGTTCCTCGAACTGTCACATGCAGTCCGGCCGGCGTGGCTCAGTGGCTGAGCGCCAACCTGAGCCAGGAGGTCACAGTCCCCAGACAAGGCCCATCCCAGAAGGGTTTGTGCAGGAGGCAGCTGACCAACGATTCTCTCTCATCATTGAAGTTTCTATCTCTCTCTGTCTTCCTCTCTGAAATCAATAAAAATATATGTCTTTAAAAAACTGTAACATGCACACAAAACCCTGGCAATCTTTTTTTTTAATATATTTTATTGATTTTGGAGAGAGAGGGAGAAGGATAGAGTTAAAAACATCGATGAGAGAGTGTCATCGATCAGCTGCCTCTTGCACACCCCCTACTGGGGATATGCCCGCAACCAAGGTACATGCCCTTGACCCGGAATCGAACCTGGGACCCTTCAGTCCCCAAGCTGACACTCTATCCATTGAGCCAGACCGGTCTCGGCAAACCCTGGCGATCTTATTAAAATTCAGATTCTGACTCAGGAGCTCTGAGGTGGATGCTGAGATTCAGTATTTCTAACAAGCTCCTGCACGATGCCCGCCGCTGGCCTGGGAACCTCGCTGGGACCCATGGGCTTCTGAAACCGCCTCCTCTCCCACGCCCGCTTCATGTGGCCCCCTCCTGGGTCCCCTCAGCCCAGCTCACAGCCTCCAGCTCGCTGGGACACCACCTCACTGGCGGCGTTGAATTGTAGGCAAAGGGGAAACTTCCACGTCTGCAGCTTGTTCCCTGGGCTCCGTCCCCAGGTCTGTGCCAGAGCCAACCTTCCTGTGCCCCCTCAGTGGCCTGGGTGACAGTGTGCTGGGAAGCCCAGGAAGCACCAGTTGAATCTAACCCTGCCACCTGGGTCTTTTCTCTCCAGGGGGAGAACTGACAGCTGAGGTGCAGCCTCTAGGGCAGTGCAGGCCCGCCCCATGCTTGGGGGGCGGGTGTGTGTGTGTGTGTGTGTGTGTGTGCCTGCCTGGAAGCAGCACATTGTGGAAATGGCAGGGTCATGTGTGGCTAGGGGCGGCAAGGGTCAGGGAGAGGGCAGCCGGGCCACGGGTGGTGCTGGGGGCCTCTTGAAGGAGTCTGAAGGCAGCAGGGAGCCGTGCCGAGGTCTGAACAAGGAGGTGACCTGGTCAGGGTGCGACCTGCAGTCAGATGTGGAAACTGAAGGCAGGAGCCACGTCAGGTAGAGGCTGAGTGGGGAGTGGCGTATGGGGAAGGTAACGGAGGAGGGACTTCAGAGCTGTGAGGATGAGAGGGGACATACCCGGGGCAGGGCACCCTGCATCCTGGCTTCTCTGAAAGAAGTGCTGGCGGCCCCTGTCCCCAGCCCAGCTGCTGGGCAGATGTGTGCAGGGAGCAGGGTGCAGGGAGGGGCTGAGGTAGAGCAGGGGCAGATTCACCTCTGGGACCCAGCACCCAGCCCGGGCGGGTTCAGGTGCACATTCAGTGGGGGTTTTGAACAAGCCCCTCGGGTCCCTGGCCTCGGTCTCCCTGCCTTAAAGTCCAGGACTGGACTGTGAGTCCACCCGGGGTCTGGGTAGTCCCTGCTCTGGGCAGAGAAAAGGAAGGACTTGGCATGGCCTGGCCCACATCAGAGCCTCAGGGATGGGTGTGCAGTGCCTGATCAGACATGGATTTTTCTTTCCAGGGCACATTGGGCTTGGGGCTGCCTTGTGTTCACTGAGAGCAGGAAATGCAGACCGTGGTGTTTCTTCTCCCTGGAAAAGGTGGTTGTGTGGCCCACCTGGGATTCCCAGGCCTCTGGGCCTCTCTCAGTCAGCGGAACTCAGCAGCCGTTTGCCTCCTGGGACAGACAGGACAGGAGGCCCTGCTCCAGTCCTTCCATTCACAGAGTTCCTCCCAGCCCAGGATCTCCTCAGGGCATCCTGGATGCAGGCAGGACGGGAATGAAAATATCCTATGTCCTTGGAAACTGAGGCCCCGAGTGAGAAATGACTTGCCCAAGTGCATACAACTAGTCAGGGAAGGTGTGGACTTGGAATGGAGGTTGGTCTGAGCCCATGATGTCGGTGTGTCTGAGAACAAGGCCTGGCAGGGGGATGCATGCCACCGGGCTGCCATGAGCAGTCATGCCATGCCCGCTCCATCTCCCCCCTTCAGCAGAGGCCTCTGTGAGCAGCCAGGAGCACAGCCCATGGTCGTGGTGGGCTCTGGGCTCACAGGATTCCTGGTGCGCGGAGCCAGTTCGGGCCTCAGCAGTTCTCTCAGCACCTAGCTGCCCCGCCCGTTCTCAGCGCTGCCTGGGAACAGAGCAGTGAACAAGAGCAGCCTGGCCCTCATGGGGTTCTTAGATTCGACTTGGAATAAAAGCTAAACTTCCTGTGGCTGCAGGGCTCTGGCAGGCATGGGACTCCCCACCCGAGTCTGAGAAAAGAGACATTTGAAGCGTGAGGAGTGCCTCGTGCTCTGGGCAGCCACCAATATCCCCAACCGACCTCCCCACACAAACACAACGGAAGGAACCCGGGTCCAAAAGGCACAGGGACTCACCAGAGGTCACATGAGTGTCCCTGGCAGAGATGGGACCCAAACTCCTTCCCGCTCCTTGGGCAGTCGATACTTTCTCTGCCCAGGGGATCCCACACTCGTCTGGGGCAGAGAGATCTTAACCATCGGGCAGTGGGCAACGTGTAGGCTCATCAACCAACTCCAGGCCTGGAGCCGAGCAGGGGGAGGGAGGGGCAGGTAGGCAGGTGGGACCCTCTGTGGGGATACAGCCCCCCGGGCTGGCTCTGAGCTCAAAGGTAAGAGAACCAGTCTTGGGTGCCACTGGCTCATTAGAGAAAACTGTTTAATGGTTTAGGAATGTGTACACTCTGGCTCTGTTAAGTTTCCATAAAGGCAACTTTCCATGTTTTTAAAAATAGATGTGACATAAAGGTTTATATACTTATAAACAAATAGCATAAATTCCCAAGGTAAATGGCATCCTTGGGCTGGCTAAGGCACTCTGCCCCGAACAGTCCAGAACAGTGGGGCTCAGGGCGTCCCTACGAGCCCCCGGCCGCCTCCCGGCAGCCCTCCTCTGAATTCAATATGAATTAGGAGCTTCCTCCAGCTCCGTGTGTGCTGGGGCTTGTGCCTTTGGGGTCAGTCCACACCCTACCTCATCCCCACCTCCGAGGACAGGGGACCACCTCTCTGGCTTAGGAGTCAGGGTCACATGTGTCTCTTGCCCACCCCAGTCCTCCTCCCATAACTATATCAACTTCACTCTTGTTCTCCCTCAGCCCATGTCACATCTGCCTCCCCCAGACCACTGCCCTTCTCTGGGCCTGGCTGCCAGGACACTGCTCCCTCTCCCACACCCTGGCCCCTCTCCCCACCTACTCCGGCTCTCAGGTGATTTATAATCAAAGGGCGGGCCTGGCTGGTGTGGCTCAGTTGTTTGGAGCATCTTCCCATGCACAGGAGAATTGCAGGTTCGATTTCCTCTCTACTAGTAAAATAAATAAACTAATAAAATAAAATTAAATAGAGATTAAAGTGTTCTCTTGCTCCAGAGGCTGCTGGGAAACAGAAACAAGTCTTATTTGCTGTCTCATATACTTCCCTCATTTTCCTACTCCATCTGACACAGGACTGAGGCCCAGAAAGAGGCCCCAGCCTGACTGGCATACAGAGCAGGGACCCCCACGGGCATGCAGTGCATGCCTCGCCCTCAGCCGGGCCCCGAGCACTAGCATTTGTGCCCGAGGCTGCGGGCATCTCTCTGGGAGCGTAAGGAAGTGGCTTCCGCCCAGGAGGGCTGGAGGAACCTCACAGGCAGAGGCGGAGGGAAGAACGCCTTCTTGCTGGAGAGAACTATGAACAGGTTAGCCTGGGGTGGGGCCAGTTCTCAGGTGTCCAGCTCGGTCACTTCTGGGATTATAAGTGACGTGAACAGAAGGGCAGGGAAGTGGAGGTGGGGCCGGAGGTAAGTGGAGGGGGCAGGATGCTCCAGGGGCACAGGCAGGTGCTGGAGCGAAGCCAGGGTGAGCTGTGAAGGCCTTGGGCTTCTGGGTCACGTGTGGATATCACTCTAGGTGCCCAGGGCCCCCTGAAAGGTGTTGGGGGGAGTGGCAGGACCAGAAGGGACCTTTCACGGCGGACACTGATGGCCGCAGGAGGTGGTGGGGACAGTGAGACTGGAAGCCCAGGAGCCAAGGTCAGTGAAGTCCAGGTGAGAGGATGTGAGGGCCAGTGTTTCGGACATCTCGGATGGTGAGAGCGGAGGAAACAGAGCTGTTTCCTTGGTTTCTGGATAAACCAAGAGGTGACCAGTAAGAAGCTTCCCTGGTCCCAGGCTAGGTTGCTCTTCCTTCCCCTTCTAAGCCAAGCCTTTGTAGGGCATCAGGCCTCCTGCCCCAAGGACGGGATCGTGGTGGCACATGAGCCTGTCACCTGCCAGCTCCCTGTTCCTGTGCCTCCTCGCCCATCTGAGGGGTACAAGGACCTCCCTTTTCCTAACCCTATGCGCTGGGTCCCTGTGCTCTCGGCTGGAACTGGGGCTGCGAGTCCATAGGGACGCAGGCCCATGCCTCTGCCCCAAGACCCCAAACACAGCAGGAAGGGCTTCGTGAGACATTGTCTAGCTGGGCCTCAATTCAACGCCCAGCTCTGCCCAATACCAGCCCCCAGCAGAGGTCATGGGGCTGGAGGGCCTTTGCCCTTGATCTTAATGGAACCCTCTTCAGGGAACCCCTCAGTGACAGGCACTTCCTACTCTGCAGGTGGAGCCCAGACACTGCAATGGTGGGCCTTCTTGCACCCCACCCCTCTCCAGCCAAAAACGGGCTGATTCCCCTAAGTGCAAACCCTGCTCAGCAGCTCCTGGCCCAACCGGCTAACATCCTTCAGCGCCAGAACCAGGCTCAGCAGTTCCACGGCCACCTCCCTGCTTGAAAGGGAGCTCCCGGCCTCAGGTCTGTCTGGGCCACCTATGCCCAACCCGGACTCATCTGACTGCTGCAAAGGTCTGCTTCTTGCTCTGCAGCCAGGCCTGCCCAGCAGAGGGGCCAGCACATACTGAGGTGCTTGGAGTCGAAGGCCAGGGGAGCCAGCTGGAGCGCCACGGCCTGCCTTGGGGACCGGGGCTGAGCCCGGGGTGCTGCGGGCCGGACAGGCTCTGGGCTGCCTCTCCAGATACGGCCTCCAGTTCATTTCCTGAGGCCCCACGCTGAGGCCAGAGGGCTGCACGGGGCTGACACGGGAGAACTGGGGCTGCCTTAGGAAGGTCACCTAAGCCCAGACCCTGGGATCCTCTGAGCTACACCAGTGTCTGCTTCGAAGATCCGTGACCTCAGCTCCACTCTGCCTTCTTACCTCAGCACCTGTGCATGCGGAGCTGACTGAGGGCAGGGGGACTTGGGGTGCGGGGGCGGGGGGGAGGGGGAGGGAGGGCGGGGGGGTGAAATGCCGGGCCCAGACTTAGACCGGGAGAGGCCGAGAGCTGGTGCTCTCAACGTGGCAGGAAAGATTTCTCAGACCTGAGCCTCCAGGATGCAAGGTTTTACTTTTCTCTTAAATGCCCACATTCCTATCTCATTCCCCAGCCCCCAAGCTTCTGAGGCCCCAGAACTGAAGAATGAGCTGTTTTTGCAACCTGAGTGACAAAACTTTGTGCCCCAAGCCAGCAGACAGTCCCTGCTCGGCTGTGGGCCATGACCCTACACTTTTGAGAATGA
Organism: Pipistrellus kuhlii; assembly: GCF_014108245.1. Taxonomy (NCBI): domain Eukaryota; kingdom Metazoa; phylum Chordata; class Mammalia; order Chiroptera; family Vespertilionidae; genus Pipistrellus; species Pipistrellus kuhlii. The sequence goes on from NW_023425562.1 coordinate 24,133,464, forward strand.
AAACTAGAAGCTACATGGAAACTTGGAAGGTCTTGCTAAGGCAGCAAGTTGGGCCCCATGGTGCTGTGAGCTTAGAGCTGGCAGTGAAGAAGGCTCCTGGCCCGCAAGGAGAGAGGGCTCCCCCGGGCTGTGCTCAGAAACCACCCATTGGGCTGGTTGCTCTGCTCTCCGCAGCTACCTATGGAGGCCCTGTGCCCAGTCACAGTCCTGGGAGGCAGCCACCTGCTGCTACGGCTGCCGCAGACACAGGTGTGAAATGGTCAGAACTCGTTTGTACGAAGCAGGGGAGGCGCAGCCCAGGCCCCTCTCCAGCTGTGGTCCGCACTGAACTCGGGCCGGTCCTGAAATGTAAGAGCATGAAGGGCACAGCCGCTGACTGGCAGGGCGGGCCCCCACCTGCCTGCGGCCACAGGCTCCTGTGGGAGGAACCCTGCTTCTTCATTCCTCGGGGAGCTTTCCCATCAAGCATCCAGGCGTGGGATGGGTGATTGCAGGGCTTTATCCAGCTGCTCTAGAATCACTGTGCCCCAGAGGGCCAGCTCTGGAGGGCTGGGTGTGGCAGACCAGAGCAAGGAGAAGGGAGGCCCCTGCCTGCCTGCCCTGCACCCCCGTCAGCACCCGCAGCCCCAGCTTTCTCCAATGTCCTTGCTATCCAGTTGGATGTGGTCAGTGCTCTTCTCACTGAGCAGAGGGCCCCCGTGCCTCATGACCAGCTCTGTGGCCATCCTCACGAAGGCTTCCTCCACATTGCTCGAGTCCTTGGCAGACGTCTCAATGGCACACAGGATGTCATAGTGCTCCACCAGGCTCTGCGCTTCGGCCAGAGGGACCTCCCGGAGCTCGCCCAGGTCCGACTTGTTCCCTGCGGGGAAAGGCCAGGAGCCACGCGGTGAGGTCAGCTGGTGCCGGGAAGCCCTGTCCTAGCTGGCAGGGCCAAACCAACAAGCCAATCCCACCCGATGCCCTCTGACAACTACTAGTTGTGCACGGTGATCTTTAAAACCACCACCAAACTTTCATTTTAAAGTTGGTATCCTATCCTTCAGTCTACCCCACTCTTCGTTTTTAACCTTTGCCAGGGGGTTGTATATTTTGACTCTTTATAAGAAATAGAAGCAGTAACATTTAGGTAAACGAATACCATACTTTAAAGCTAGAAGAATCTGGGTAGAAACTTCAGCTTCCGATCACTGAGGAAGCCTCAATTTCCCCATCAATGATGCCACCCCAGCAGAGCAGGGATTAAATGATACAACAAATATGAAAACAACTGGCATCTGGCAGGTACTCCATAAATCTGGCACTGCTCTTTTTGTGTGTTGTTGTTTTTTAGGTGTTTTGGGGTTTGGCTGGTTTTTTGTTTGTTTGGTTTTTTTTGCTAAAATTCTGTTATTATGCTTATTATTTATTCTCTCCTATTTTTCTACTACTAAGAACACAGACTACCACTTTACCTGAGAGAACATCTTTGGCTTCTCCTGCAGGTGTGAGATGTCTCATTACATTCTAAATCATCTGGCTACCTACTCCTTGACCCAATTTTTCAAATTTTTAAGAGGTTGACCTTTATAATGTGATTATAGGGAGGACAAAAAAAAAGATAAATGTCTATAAATACCTGAAATTTCTTTGGTAACCTTAAATGATATAGCAACCAATTTCAATGTGTGAAACTGATCCTAATTTCAAAAAGAAAAAAGCATATGTTGTTTATGAGTAATTATAAATCTGAACACAGGTCAGCTATTTGATTTTATTCAGGAAATGTCAACAGTTTTAGATGGGAAAATGGTACTGTTGTCATATATTTTTAAGTGTTTAGGAATTGCTTGAAAAATAATACAAGGGAGGGAGGAGACGCAGGTGGAGGTGAAGTGTGACAGGAGTTGCTGAAGTTGGGTGATGGGTACCGAAGGTTCGTTACACTAGGTTATTTCTGTTTGTGTAAAGTACTTGACAATAAAATGTCTCATTTCTAATGTCCTGGATAAGAGGGACGTGGAAGGCTGGGTAGGGAGAGCTCCATTACTGCCCAGGCAGACGAGCTCTGCTGGCCCTTCTCACCGTCCAGGCAAGCAGGCTCTGTGGGCACAAGCCACCCTCCCCAGCCGGAGCGACATCCAGGGCCCACCTCACAGCCTCATCTCAGAAAAATCCGTCTGACTGCTGAGTGAGGACCCAGGGGTCACACAGGTGGTCCAAAGCTGCCTGAGCCCAGCCTGGGAAGTTTGTGCAGGAGAGAAAATGGAGGTATCCGCATCTCTGCAACATAGTTCTCAAAAGTGGGGCCCTGAGCCGGCAACAGGTATGTCCCAGATGTCACCTGGGAACCTGTTAGAAATGCACGTTCCTGGGCCTCATCCAGACCTCCAGAACTGAATGCTCTGGAAGTGGTGCCAGCGTCTGCGCTTCACGGCTTTGCAGGCATGGGAATATTTGAGTAGCCCTACTCTGCTGAATTATGGTTAGTAGAACCAAACTCAAACTTCATGTGGGCATGCTCACAGACTGTGTGAACTGAGAAATTATTTCACTTCTGAGCCTCATGCCCACGCCCTGTCAAATAAGGAGTAGCCAGATAATGGGAATTAAATCCAAAGACACGTGTGAAGGCTTAACCAGTATACCACTGTGCAGATAGAGCATACTGCAAATCAAATCTTAGCTTCCTTTCTTTCCCAATTCCAATTTTAAATATAACTTTACAAGTGACTAGTAGAATCAGAATGTCAAGTTCTGGCTCCATTCCTGCCTGGGTAAGCGCAGCCCCTCTCTGCGCTCCGGCTTGCTTTTGTTTAAAAAGGAGAGAGAAGCCTTAGCCGGTTTGGCTCAGTGGATAGTGTTGGTCTGCAGACCAAAGAGTCCTGGATTCGATTCCAGTTAAGGACATGCCTTGGTTGCAGGCTCCTTCCCAGCCTGGGCCCTGGTCAGGGCACTTGCAGGAAGCAACTAATTGATGTGTTTCTCTCACATTGATGTTTCGGTCTGTACTTCCCTCTCTCCAAAAGATCGATGAAAAAATATCCTTGGGTGAGGATTAGAGAGAGAGAGAGAGAGAGAGAGAGAGAGAGAGAGAGAGAGAGAGAGGGAGAGAAAGAGAGAGAGAGAGGCTCAATGGTTGAGCATCAACTTATGAACCACGAAGTCAAGGTTGGATTCCAGTTAGGGCACATGCTGGGTTGCTCCCGCATAGGGGGGTGTGCAGAAAGCAGCCAATCAACGATTCTTTCTCACCATTGATGTTTCTATCCCACCCTCTCCCTTCCCTTTCTCTCTGAAATCAATAAAAAAAAATTTTTTTTAAAGGAGAAACTGAGACAGACGGGATCTGTGGCCCCAAGGAACTCTGCCAGCCCCGACTTCATCCCTCCCAGCTCACCGATCAGCAGCTGCACGATATTGGAGCCAGCGTACTTCCTCACATCCTCGATCCAATGAGGCACTGACAGAAAGGAGCTCCTCTTGGTGATGTCGTAAGCAAGAATGGCCCCGTTAGCGCTGCGGTAGTAGCTCTGGGTGATGGTGCGGAAGCGCTCCTGGCCGGCAGTGTCCCAGATCTGCAGCTAAAGAAACAGCAGCATCCCATGAACCGGATGGCATGGCCGGGACAGGAGGGCAACCCCACACACCCATGCCAAAAGCACCGGTTCCATTGGTAGGCCGCCAGCCGAGAGAGAGAGAGAGAGAGAGAGAGAGAGAGAGAGAGAGAGAGAGAGAGAGAGAGAGAGAGAGAGAGAGAGAGAGGCCCTTCTGAGCAGTTAGAAAGCAACTCAGTGCCCTGCACTGTGTAAGGCTCCCCCAGAACTAGGGTTCTCTATCTGACACAGGAATACCCAGGAATATGCTCACTACTTGTGGTAAGGGAGGCCTGGGCTATGCCAATGAGGGCTTAGGGGAAGCAGTGTGCAGAGCCCGTCCTGGGGCCTTTACCAGCAACTGACCCATCTTGACCAAAAGCAAAAACCTTGGCATCTTTTCCTGCCATGTCTTCACTTAACAACGCTCATTAGAGCCCAATACCCAGCCCTCCCTGGGCACTGACCACTGGCCACGCAGGAGAGGTGCCTGTGTGTGGCAGGAGCTTCCCTAGATTGCTATAGAGGCAGCAGTCTGGCAAGACAGACACAAGACAGAGCAGGCAGACGGGGCCCTATACTGTTCCCAGACGAGGAGGCCTCCCACTCTGGGTGGAGAGAGACTGTGGGCAGATACCAGGGCTCTCAGCTCAGGGATTGCCTTCTCCACTCCTGAAATCACAGGTTCTTGGGGCTCTCTGAGGATGAACACAGCCTTTGGTCCACACCGGGCTGCAGGTCCATCCATCCTCCTTTGCTGGCGCAAGGACTGTCAGTGCCTCTCTCTCTAGTTCTCAAGGTGTCAGAGGCCCTCTGGTCTGTCCGGAGTGGGACAGAACTCAGAGGTCTCAGGCAATTCCTGGGGGCAGGGATAAAGACCCTCTCATTATGGAGGTGACAACCTTTTCCCTGGCCCCACCAAGAAAAGTCTGAGAGTTAACCTCTGGCCACATAAAATCCCCCAGTCCCGAGGATTCCTCTTTACTCTTCAGCTCTAAGAGGCTACAGGAAACCAGGCTCCAGACCCCACAGCTCATGCCGTCTGCTGGCTCATGCATGGGGTGAAGCAAACACTGACACTACACAAACCTGGGATCCAAGTGACCAACACTCATCTCCACAGCCCAGAGGAGAGCACATAACACCTCAGACAGAATCTGAACAAACATGGAAAAGAGCAACTTGGAGGAAACAGAAATTATGCAAAAAGCAAAAACCTCAAAAGCAATCATCAAGAGTTTCAGAGATTGGAAAGATCTGTGAAACAATAAACACTTTAAGTAGAGGGAACATTCAGAAATAAAAAAAGAACTCTTGAAAATTAACTATATGACATAAATGAGTAATACAACGTAAGAGTTGGGAGAGAAAAGTTGAAGAAATCCCTCCATAGTAAAGAAAAAATACAAAGAGATGGAAAAGATAGAAAAGGAAATTGTAGAACCAGCCTAGGAGGTACAATATGTGATAGTAATAGGTTCGGGGTTCAGGGGACGTAAAATCAAAGAAATACGTCAAGAAAATGCCCCAGAACTGATAGAAAAGGTCCACTAAGCACACACACAATGAAGGAAAACAGACCCACACAAAACACATGACTGAGAATTCCAGAACAATAGGAAAGAAAAACTTCCAGAATAAAAACAGAAAAAGAAAAAACAGGTTTCAAGTTCACATGGTATTAGATATTCAATCAAACAATGCCTGAAATTATGAGGGAAAATTATTTCCAACCTCGAATTCTCTACTCAATCAACGATCAGTCAAGTGTGATGGTTTAATAAAGGCATTTTCAGGCATGTAAGCATGTGTACCTTCCTACCACTCTTTATCAGGAAACTACTGAAGGTTCCTTGACCTAAAGAAACCAATCAAAATTAAGAAAATGTGGGCTTCAGAAAACAGAGAATTCAACTCAAAAGAGAAGCAAAAAGAATCCCTAAGTGAGATCCTAAGACAACAGCCAAGCAGGGAATTTGGGTGTTAACCCATCCAGAGCAGGCCCAGAGCTCAGGACAACTTCCAGCTCTGGCACAGTAATCAGTAGCAGACAGACCTTCCCTCCACAAACCACCATTAGACTGAGGAAAACAGGGAGCCTGCCATTTTTAGGAAGTAAACAACAAGCAGCACAAAACTGTAACTCTGAAGGAAGCAAAACTCATGAGATGTACCTCATGATCACCAAAACTCTTTACCCAGGGCGGTTTCCTAACCACAGGACAGTGGGGTAGAATCCAAGCAGAGCATGGTGGTCCCACTGAGCCAGGAGGCAAAGGTCAGCATCTCTAGATGTGAAGGATGGGGCAATGCAGGGGGTGTGAGAGCCCAAAGTCTATGTGGGGAGTTCCCAGTGAGTCCTCACCTGAGGACTCCATGCACAGGATCAGACCACCAGAATCTTACCAGAGTGGCTCCAATGGGGTGGATGATAGACCAAACACAGAAACAGAGGTTGAGCAGTGCTAGGGGATGCTGAAGTGCCCACCCAGACACATCAAAGTGCCTCTTTAGCACCTTGTTAATGACCCAGGTATGAAGCTGAAACATCAGGAAGGCTGTATGCTATGAGTGAAAACCATGGCTGGAGGAAGGCCTTCATAAACCTGCCCCAACAAAGCCTAAAACCAAGACCCAATGTAATTCTCAGGTTTGGAGGCTAAGTTCTGTCAGGTTAGAGGCAAAACAAACATCCTCGAACACTAACAAAACATAAAAACAAACATGCACAGGTTCAAAGTGATCGACCGGTAATGTAATTAACAATTACATTCCTGCTCGGGCCAGGGAGGAGCCCGCAACCCAGGCATGCGCCCTTGACCGGAATCACACCTGGGACTCTTCAGTCCACAGGCTGACGCTCTATCCACTGAGCCAAACCAGCTAGGGGGGGAAAAAGAAAAAAGAAAAAAAAATATATATATAATATTTTAATTGCAGAGAGGAAGGAAGAGGGAGAGAGAAACATTAATGATGAGAGAGAATCATTGATTGGCTGCCTCCTGCATGTCCCCTATTCAGGATTGAGCCCGCAACCTGGTCATGTGTCCTTGACCAGAATCAAAACTGGAAAAAAAAAAAAAAAAAAAAAAAAAAAAAAAAAAAAAACTGGGACCCTTCAGTCCACAAGCTGACACTCTATCCACTGAGCCAAACCGACTAGGGCCATATATATTTTTAAAAACAAAAACAAACCAAAAAAACACACACAACCAACCCAAATTAAAAATAAGTAGAGAGAGGCAATAGCCTCTCCACTCCTCTGATGAGTGTCACGGAGTCTCCTTTCACTATGACTTCCTATAGTTGCATTGCCAGTGTGGGCCTCCTTATCCTTCCAGGGCATGGGCAGGCATCTTGCACTTCAGAGCAAGACCCGCCTACCACATACCACCATTCATGGGACTCTGAGGACTGTGGTGTGTCGATGTCCTCTGTCTGCTTTGTGTCCTCACCCTCCTCTGGGGGCTACAGAGGTGGCTATGTGGGCACCTTGGCTGGGTCCACGGGCTTCTGGTGGGCAACGAGACAGTGACCATGCAGAACCTCAATACCTCAGTGCCTCACACCTGGAGAAGGTATGTGCTCTGGAGGAGGCCAACAGGTGACCTGGAGGTGAAGATCATGACTGGCACCAGAAGCAGATGCCCAGGGTGCCCGTGACTTCAGCCACTACTACCAGACAGCTGATGATCTTCGAGACAAGATTCTTGGTGCCACCACTGAGAACTCCAAGACTGTCTACAGATTAACAGCGCCATCTGGCTGCGGGTGACCTCCAACCAAGTTCAAGGCAGAGCAGGCCCTACGCATGAGCATGGAGCTGACATGAATGGCCTGTGCAAAGAGCTGGAGGAGCTGACCCTGGTAGGAGCAGATCTGGAGATGCAGATTGAAGGCCTGAGGAAGAGCTGGCCTACCTGAAGAACCATGAGAAGGAAATCAGTGCCCTAAAGGGCCAGACGGTGACAAGGTCAGTGTGGAGGTGGATTCCGCTCCAGCGCTGACCTGCTAAATCCTGAGTGATATGAGAAGAACTAGAAGGATGCTGACCTGGTTCACCAGCTAGACTGAGGAGCTGAACCAGGAGGTCGCTGGCCACACAGAGTAACTGCCAATTTAGCCCATTAGCAAGACGGCCCTGGCCGGGTAGCTCAGTTGGTTAGAGCATTGACAGGATACACCAAGGCTGCAGTTCGATCTCTGGTCAGGGCACACACAAGAAGCAACCAATGAATGCATAAACAAGTGAAACAACAAACTCATGTTTCTCTCTCTCTCTCTCTCGTCCTCTCTCTCTTAAAGAAAAAACTGATTAGCAAGACAGAGGTCACCAACCGGTCTGGAGATCAAGCTTCAGTTCAGCTCAGCATAAAAGCCACCCTAGAAGGCATGCTGGCTGAAACCAGGTTTGCTTTAGAGCCCAGCTGACAGATCCAGGTGCTTAACAGGGTATCCAAGCCCAGCCGAGTGACATTTGTGCTGGCACTAAGCATCAAAACCTGGAGTAACAGCAGCTCTTGACATCAAGACCTAGCTGGAGCAGGCGATTGCCACCTACCGCAGCCTGTTTCAGGGCCAGGATCCTATCACCAACCTGCCCATCACCAAGGCTGCCTGAGTCCCGCAGCCTCCTGGACTTCCTGCTTCCAGCAGAGGGATGCTCTGGAAGGGAGGGTGCCTTACCCCTGGCTCTTCCTCTGACCTGTCAATAACATTTTATGGCTCAAGGGAGGAAAAAAAAAATAAGCAGAGAACCTGAGTAGACACTTCTCCAAAGAAAATGTACAAATGGCCAATAGACATAAAAAAATGTTCAACATCACTAATCATCAGAGAAATGCAAATTAAAACAACAATGAGATATCACCTCACACCTGTCAGAAAAGCTATCATCAATAAATCAACAAACAAGTGCTGGAGAGGATGTGGAGAAAAGGTGCACTGTTGATGGGAATGCAGAGTGGGGCAGCCACAGTGGGAAGAGGTATTAGAGTTACCTCAAAAAATTAAAAATGGAACTGCCTTATGACCCAGCAATTCCACTTCTGGGTATATACCCAAAGAAACCCAAAATATTAATTCTAAAAGATATATGCACCCTTATATTCACTGCAGTGTTATTTACAATACCCAAGATATGGAAGCAACCCAAATGCCCATCAATAGATGAGTGTATAAAGAAGATGTGGTACATATATACAATGGAATGTTACTCCATCATAAAAAAGAATGAAATCTTATCACTTGTGACAGCATGGTGAATGTATAGGGAGTTACGCTAAGTGAAATAAGTTAGACAGAGAAAAGCAAATACTGTATTATTTCACTTATATGTAGAATCTAAAGAATAAAATAAAACAGAAACAGACTCATAGATAGAGAATAGAGTGATGGAAGTACAAACTGGTAGTTACAAAACAGTCATAGGGAATGTAAAGTTCAGCATAGGAAATATAGTCAATAATATTTTAATAACTATGCATGGTGCCAGGTGAGTAACTTCAATTATTGGGGGAACACTTTGTAAATATGATTGTCTAATTGCTATGCAGTACACCTGAAACTAATATAAAATAATACTGAATGTCAACTCTAATTGAAAAACAAAATTTAAATGCCAGTAAAAAAATTTGCCCAGACAGAGTGGCTCACTTGGTTGAGTGTCACCCTGTGCACTGAAAGGTTGCTGGTTCAATTCCCAGTCAGGGCACATACCTGGGTTTTGGGTTTGATCCCTGATCAGGACATGTGAGGAAAGCAACCAATCGATATTTCAATCAATGTTTCTCTCACAATGTTTCTTTTTTTTTTATAATATATTTTATTTATTTTTTACAGAGAGGAAGGGAGAGAGATAGAGAGCTAGAAACGTCAATGAGAGAGAAACATCGACCAGCTGCCTCTTGCACACCCCCTACCGGGGATGAGCCCGCAACCACAACGTACATGCCCCTGACCGGAATTGAACCTGGGACCCTTTAGTCCGCAGACCGAGGCTCTATCACTGAGCCAAACCGGTTTCAGCACAATGATGTTTCTTTCTCTCTCTCCATTCCACCCTCCCTCTCTCTAAACATGTCCTTGGGTGAGGATTAAAAATTTAAAAATTATGCCAAAATGGCCCATTTATAAATTTAATATTATAGATAAATACTTTGAAACAGTTATTGTAAATATAATTTTTTAAAAACTAAAGGAAGATATGGTCAAAGGATTAGAGCAAATATGATCATAATAAGTGAGTAAATAGGGGATTTCAGCAAAAAAATGAAAATAATTTTTAAAGATATTTAAAGAGACTCAAGGTTCTAGAACTTACAAGTACAATAAGTGGAATATTCATTCAATAATGTTAACATGTTAACAGCTTCATGAAAATGCAAAAAGAAGAAGAAGAAGAAGAAGAAGAAGAAGAAGAAGAAGAAGAAGAACCAGTGAATTTGAAGAAAAATCAATAGAAATATTCAATCTGAACAATAAAGGGGAAAAATAAATATTAAAAAAAAAATGAACAGGGATCTGTGGGACAATATCAGTCTCATATTCACATAATTGCAGTCCCAGAAGTAGAAAATATTGAGAATGTAGCTGAACTAATGACTAAAATTGCAAATTTGATGAAACTACTAACTTAATTATAAAACAAAAACCTTGGCAAACCCCAAGCAGAAGAAATACAAAATATATCAGGGGAGACCATAGCCAAACTGACAAAAACCAAAAGTAAAAAAGAAATTCTTAAATCAGTTGGGAGAAATAAAAAGACACAAAGGAACAACAAAAATGACAAGTGACTTCTCATCAGAAATAATGAATTCCAGAAGACAGTGCTGAGAAGTGTTGAAAAGGAAAAAAAAGAAACCTAAAGAAAAAACTTTCAGCACCAAAGTCTATCCAGGAAAAAAGAAAATCTCTCAGAAATGAGGGTTAAATAAGGATAGTTTCAGATAAATGAAAGGGAAGAGAAGCTTGCTGGGAGACTTGTGTCTGCTTGGCTTTCTCCATGTGTCCAGCACCCAGCACAGTGGCAGGAAGAAGGCGCTCCGTAAGCATGTGGTGGATGGAGGAGTACTGTTTCTGCCCTTACAAGCCTCTTACCCTGCGCTGCCTGTTCTCCATCTGGTAGCTGGACTCTGGGCCCTCATTTAGAACCCCAGTTACCCCCAACCCCCAGAAGCACTCTCCTGTACTCTCATCTGACAAACAGACAGGGACTTTGTACTGTGAACTGTACCTGCGCCCTCACTCCTTAACTGTCTCACCCCCACCTGGCACACCTCCAGCTTCTCTCCCTGCCACGCTTTCTCTTTAGGGGAAACTGCCTTGGCTGCTGATATGTGGAGTGAAGTCCAGAAGAATCTGCTGGGCAAAAAGGGTTGAAGTGAGATCCAGGTAGGATGGAAATGGCTCCCAGAGGGTGTCAGCTCAGAAGATAGGAACGCTGGCCTCACACTCAGCAGGGGATAGTCAGGTAAGTTTCAAATGGGGAGGATGGGGTGGGGATTTCAAGACAGCAAGAGCCCTTGTTTCCATCCTTCTTTTGTCTTGGTGGCGAGCAGGCTACAGCCCACCAATTGCTGCCTCAGTCTCCATAAGGTTTATTTTTTCTTCTAAGTTCCACACCTAACAACTCCCAGTGTACAGTGTCCCTCTGAGTCCCCACACCAATGATGGGGTATTATCATTGACTTTTTTCTAGAATAGACTGCATTCATCTTGATCTTTTGGTGAACTCCTATCAAACCCTTAGGACCCCAGTTCAAAAGTCATGTGGTCAGGCCCTACCCAGTTTGGAAAGAGCGTCAGCCTGCGGACTGAAGGGCCCCAGGATCGATTCCGGTCAAGGGCTTGTACCTTGGTTGCAGGCACATTCTCAGTGGGGAGTGTGGAGGAGGCAGCTGATTCATCATTGTTTCTATCTCTCTATCCTTCTCCCTTCCTTTCTGTAAAAAATCAATAAAATATATATATTTTTAAAAAGTCATGTGGTCAGTAGAGCTTTCCCAGACACACAGGCCTGGGTCCTATCCTAGCAGAATTCATTCTTTCCGTCATGCTCCCATACCCCTTAATTCTTGACTCTATAACAGCCCTCACCAAAAAGTATGTTAGTCATTTAAGCCAAATGTCCCAAACTAAGGTGTCTTTGGGGCTCAGACAGGGAACATAAAATGCACCCCGAGACATGGGTACACCGATAGGACGATAATAGACCCTGCAAACCTCAGTCCTCTCAACTGAGCTGTCCTGCTGCAGAGTTATATCCATACACAGACGAATGTGCTGATTGAAGTGCACCCCCAGACTCCAATTCCCAGAACCTTTGACCGCTTTTGTGGCCTCATGGTTCAGCTTTCGTACAAATGCAGTGTTCAAGCAACTGATGGCCCCAGAAGCTCTTGAAGGTAATTAAGAACCCAGTGTGAGATCATTTCCCAGTTGGATGCATGAAAACTGGTACTTCTTTTTCCATCCCAGTTGTTAGTAATGTGCAGGAGTTGGTGCCCTGCAGCAACCCTATTGCTTGTGAAGTGGGGGCATTTGCCCCTGGCAAGCTCAGTGTGGAGTACCCAGAAGAAAGAGTGTCCGTCAGCAACTACCCCTTTTCTGCGGCCTTCACCTGTGCAAACCTTACCACAGCCTTCGAAGAAGTATGGGGAGTCTTTTGACAGTAGGACCTTGCTCTGAAACACAGAGACTGGTGACATTGCATTGCTTGCCTTTTCCAACTCACTGCTGGAAAATGACCTTCCCGCACCAAGACTGTGGGGTTAGTGGAAGCCAAGGCTGTACTTTTGCTATTTGTTTACCTTATAAACTCTATTCTTGCAAACAAACAAACAAACAAACAAAAAGCACATGTGATTAAGTTTCCAAAAACTGTGTCCAGCACTGTCCCGCCGAAGGGAAACACAAGAGGATTTTATTTGAATAGCTTTTCTCCTGCGTGACAAATCAGGCAGTGGAAAGTTCCTTGCCTCTTCACAGTAGAAAAGGATTTTGGTAAAATTAGTGCTCAGGGCAAAACTCTAAAAGCTGGTCAGAGTGACCCAAATACAAGTTCCTGAGCTATTTTTCATGGTATCTTGGGAGATAGTGAGTCGAACCAGTGGGTGGTTTGTGGGCCACTCCTCCAGCCAACACTGTTGTCACTCCCCTGCCTCGGTCCTCCAAGGGAAGAGAAGAGGTTGGCCCAGGCTCACAAACAAGTCACAGCCAGAGACATGAGTGCACCAATAGGACGATAGTAGACGCTGCAAAACCTCCGGTCTATTGGTGGAATGAAGACAGACAGGGAGCTGGACAGAGACCAAGTGAAGAGAGAAGTGAGAATGCTGAGCTAGCAATTCAGGGAGGAGTAAACAATGTGAACCTAACACAGCCAGCTTCTCTGCAGTCAGCAGGACGGCTGGGGATGGGCTCCTAAGCATAAATTCCTCAAGCCCCTAAACATGGCTCACTCAAATCCCCGCATGAAGGACTACTTTCTTTGTCCTCTGTCACAATGCAGCTCTCCTTGGTGGAGCCATCTGCAGTTTGAATGAAAGAAATCAGGAATCCTGACCTACTCCACAGTCAAGTGATCAAGATGGTAGTAGCTTCTTAGAGTCTGGGTTTCCTTGCCAGTAACTGGGGAAGAGCAGTGACCAGCTTCATCTTGCAGGGCCAGTGGGAGCACAGGGTGAAGAGGGTTCTAACATGCTTTGAGAACCTTCAGGCACCAGCACTATTAGTGCTTCACAGCTATTGGCCCGTTTTATACTCAAAACAGCCCTAAAGGTAAGTCTAATTACTTTTTAGATGAGGAGTCACAGGAAAGTAATATAAAAAGAGCTCTGTCTCTGCAATAAATTTTTTAAAATGTATTTATTGATTTCAGAGAGGAAGGGAGAGGGAGCAAGAAACATCAATGATGAGAGAGAATCACTGATTGGCTGCCTCCTGCACACCCCACACTGGAAATCAAGCCCGCAACCCAGGCATATGCCCTGTCCAGAAATCGACCATAACCTCCTGGGTTCGTAGGTCAATGCTCAACCACTGAGCCACATTGGCTGGGCCCCCCCCCCACCCCCAATGAATTTAATTTTAAAAAAAATGAAGAGCTCTGTGTAACCCCATGCTCTATTCTGTGTGCACAGCAACTGCATAAATCATTTTCAGCTCAGCTACAAATTCTGATTACTTGAGAAATGGTGCTATGGAGCCCTCACAGCCTCTGCAATAATTCCCTGAAACCCAACTTCCTCCTTTTTTCCCAAAACTTCTCATAAACAAGGGCCTGGCTTACAGAGGGCTCAGATGCCTTATGTCCCAAAGTGAACTTTGCCTTCCCTCAAACTGCCTCCTAGGCCCTACTACTTGAATTAATGGCGCGTGGGCCATGCTGGGAGTCTCACTCAGACTTGGTCCCTTGGCTGCCCTAAAATCACTGCTGATTATGTCTCGGGCCCATGTCAACCCTCAGGAAAAAACGGTGGTTTTCCCAGACAAACCCTACCAGTGTCCTCCCTTAGGACAGTCAACATACCTTCTAGCATGATCAGAAGGCTGGTCCTGACTCCATCCATAGTCTCACTACCCCCACACTCCAACTACACTCAATTTGAACACAAACTTCCACTTTCACATTTCCATAGTTTGTACGTACGTGACCTGGGTAGCAAAGTCCTTTCTGACTGTCCCTGTTGGGAAACTCTCACTTATCTTTCGGGGCCCAACTCAACGTCACTACCTCTGTAACCCTGGGACAAGCAGATTGCTGCCTCCTCTGTGCCCCTGCAGCACTCAACACACATCCCTATGACAACCACAGAATCCTGCTTTGAGGAACAGTACTAATTTTAAAACTTCAGTCCTGCTGTCACCACAACAAACACATATGTACTTGTCAGGCCAAGTCTTCCAATTCTTGGTTCAGAAATCACAGTCTCTACAGAAACAGCATTAACACCAGTACATGCTAGGTACTGGTTTCCACAGATGTTCGCCAACCAGATGTTAGCTCCTAAAGAACAAGAACTGTCTCTTAATTCCCTTTTTTCCTCCTCAGTGCTTATAGCAATGCCTGAGAAAGAACAGATACTTACAGTATGGATAAATAAACCACGGACTCATTGCCACTGAAAGATCTACCTGACATATGTCTCAAGGTGCTAAAAGCTTCTGTGACTTGTGGAATCTCTGCCCACATCCGTTGCAAGGGCCAGGCCCTTGCTTTTTCTTACACAGAAAACCCTATATGGATAGGTAAGACAAGGATTCTTTTCTTCATTTGACCGATATAGTAAGAGATCAGTGAAGTAACATGGGAAACCCCACACTTCCTGTCTTCCCATGCCACTGTCTCTGTCGGGTGATTTCCACACCATCAGTTCCCATCTGCTCATGGTTTGCTATACACCAACCAGGTCCTTAAAGTTAGGGGTGTGCAGGTGAAGCAGATTAAAAGCAGTGACATCAGGTGCCCACGGGCCTATCTGACAAAGCCAAAACTTTAACCTGATGTTGTTGGGCTCTAACACCCGTCCTCTTTCCACTTCACATGCTGCCTCAGGACTTTCGGAAAACTTGAGCGACAAGGCTTATTTTGCAGTGAGGATGTTGCCACTGGTATCAAGAACAGGTTTCACCCTAACTGGTTTGGCTCAGTGGATAGAGCGTCGGCCCATGGACTGAAGGGTCCCAGGTTCGATTCGGGTCAAGGACATGTACCTTGGTTGCAGGCACATCCCCAGTAGGGGGTGTGCAGGGGCAGCTGATTGATGTTTCCAACTCTCTCTCCCTCTCCATTCATCTCTGAAAAAAATCAATAAAATATATATTTTTTTAGAAAGAAAGAAAGAAAGAAAGAAAGAAAGAGAAAGAAAGAGAGAGAGAGAGAGAGAGAAAGAAAGAAAGAAAGAAAGAAAGAAAGAAAGAAAGAAAGATAGATTTCTTCAGCCCAGCCGGTATGGCTCAGTGGTTGAGCATCAACCCATGCACCAAGAGGTTGCCAGTTCGATTCCCAGTCAGGACAGGCCCAGGTTGGGGGCTTGATCCATGGGGAGTAGAGGAGAGGAGAGGCAGCCAGTTGATGTTTGAAGTTTTCTCACATCAATGTTTCTCTCTCCCTCTCCCTTTTTCTCTCTCTAAAATCAATATATATATATATATATATATATATATATATATATATATATATATATATATATATATTTTTTTTTTTTTTTTTTTTTTTTTTTTTTAAGACCAGATTTCTTCAGACAAGCAATATGACCTAGAACTTCTTTCTTATCTAATGGTCCTTTGGCTATCTCTGATCAAAACTGAAAGAGTCAAATCAATTTTATTTAAATAGGAATAGCAATGAGCAAAGCCAGATCCTTGACTGGAAAGACTATGGATGCAATCTTTAAAAAGAAGCTGGTTCTTCTTACCTACCCTTACCTTCTCTTTTGGAAGTGCCACAAGACAATGATTGTAGGGCCAAGGGAAGCTTTAGTCAAGGCTGAAGGTCCTGAAATCTGGAGACCCCAGCCCCGGGGTGAGACTTTACCTCGGGGAATGAGAGATCCAGTCCCCAAAAAGGGGAGCGGGAACCTGCCGGAGCTAAGTAAACGGTGTATAATTTTACAAGGTTAACCTCTCTGTGTAAACCTGAGGCCTGCATCCCAAGTAATCTGCAAAAACAAGTTTACATAACAGGCCTTTGTGTTGTCCCAGATAAGGGAGAGTAGAGGAACAGTCAGAATGTTTTAAGGATTTAGATCCAACTGAAATTTCCTAGGGGACAGACAGGCTGGGGAGGAGTGAGGTGTGGGAGAGGGGCAGGTTAAGAAATAATGTGTCTAAGCATGAGTGGACCAAGAGAATATTCTGCTCAGTGAAATAAGTCAGAGAAAGACAAACACTATATGATTTCACTTACATGTGAAATCTAAAGAACAATATAAACAAACAAACAAACAAACAAACAAACAAAATAGAAACAGACTCATAGATATAGAGAATAGACTGGTGGTTGACAGAAGGGATGGGGATTGGGGAACTGGGTAAAAAATGTGAAGGGATTAAGAAATACAAATTGGCAGTTACAAAAACAATCATGGGATGTATAGTACAGCACAGAGAATATAGTCAATAATACTGTAATAATTAGATATGGGGCCAGGTAAGTGCTGGAAATATTGCAGGGAACACTTTGTAAAATTTATGATTGTCTAAATTTAGTTTCAGGTACACAATACTGTACACCTGAAACTAATTCAAAATAATATTGAATGTAAACTATAATTGAAAAATATTTTAATTTAAAAATTAAAAATAATTTGTCTAATCTATGGAGAAAAATAGTAACAACGGCAATAAAATAATTCCTTATATTTGTGATTCCTTGGTGGGCGTTGTTTTTTAATAATCACCCAAGGATATTTTTTCATTGATTTTAGAGAGTGGAAGAGAGAGGGAAAGACAGAAATATCGATGTGAGATATACACATCAATTGGTTGCCTCCTGCATGTGCCTCGACCAGGCCTTGGCTGGGGAGGAGCCTGCAACTGAGGTATGTGCCCTTGACCGAATTTGAACCCGAGACCCGGCCCTTCGGCCCACAAGCTGATGCTCTGTACACTGAGCCAAACTAGCTCGGGCTCCTTGGTTTTATTTATGATACTTTTTTAGCAGAACTTTTTAAAAAATATATTTTTGTTGATTTCAAAGAGGAAGGGAGAGGGAGAGAGATAGAAACACCGATGATGAGAGGGAATCATTGATCGGCTGCCTCCTGCACGCCCCTTACTAGGGATCGAGCCCCCAACCCAGACATGTGCCCTTGGCTGGAGTCAAACCTGGGACCCTTCAGTCCACAGGCCGACGCTCTATCCACTGAGCCAGACCAGCGAGGGCTAACAGAACTTTTTAGTCAAATGAAAACAAGTGGGACCTCAATACAAAACTAACTAAAATTAGTGTTGTTCTGGCTGTGGGAGAAGCTCATTAAGGCTCTTCTGAACCAGTGGTCTCCTGACCTTCCCCCTTCACCCCACCATATCCCCAGGCACTGGAGCTCAGAGGAGCTGGAAAACCAACAGGTGATCTATCTCTAAGGTTCCTTAAAATTAAATCGAGCAAAAGCCAGCATTTCAGGAAAAGGGAGTTCAGGAGATCACACCAGATGCTTGTTGGACACCGGACAGAACCTGGAAAGGTTCTAAAACTAAATCCCTGATGTGGACATGCTTCTGTTCATCAAAAGTTCCAGTTAAAATCCCACTGATGAAACGATAGGGGCAGAAAACAGATCAGTGTTTGCCAGGGCTGGGGTGAAGGGAGACAGTAACACAAAAGGATACAAGGGAACTTTCTGGATTGATGGAAGTGTTCTAGACCCTGATTGTGGCTGTGGTTACAGGACTGTATGTTTGTCAAAGTTCACAGAACTATACCCCTAAAAGTGGGTGAAGTTAACTGTATGTAAATTAAACCTCAATAACCCTGTTTTTAGTTACATTGCTGGAAGACACCTCACAGCTATTTTACAGATGAGAAAACAGTCTTTGAGAGGAAAGATGACCTGTTCCTGATGAGTCAGTAGAGCCCAGATCGCCTGACTTGAGAGACTGTCCCTCACCCACTCAGCTTGATTATTTTTTTAAACATATTTTAGTGACTTTTTACAGAGAGAAAGAGACAGGGAGAGAGAGTTAGAAACATCAATGAGAAAGAAACACCAATGAGCTGCCTCCTGCACACCCCCTACTGGGGATGTGCCCACAACCAAGGTACATGCCCTTGACCGGAATCGAACCTGGGCCCTTGAGTCCGCAGGCCGACCCTCTGTCTCCTGAACCAAACCGGTTAGGACCACCCACTCAGCTTTAATTCAGAGCCTCCTCCGTGCACCAGGCCTCAGATGTCTCTGACTGCAAAATGAGGTAAAAACTGCCACAGGCTTTCCCACTTCTAAGGAGGAGGAGAAAGATCTCAATGCTTTGGAATCAGAAAAACTGAAAGAAAAATTCCAACTTCTATCACTCACTAGCAGTGCGCTCTGGTGCAGGTGTGTCCTGCGTGACAGGGGTTAGTAGTGAGAGCACCTCTATAAAACAGCTGGCAAACAAACTCTCAAGAAGGGCGATAATTCTACACTGCTGTCCTATCCTGCGTCCCACCTGGCTGCTTCCTAAGAAAACTCTGGAGGTGACCCTGAGAAAAAGAAAGAACGAACTGCGGGCTCTGCGTTGCATAACCTGTGCTCTGTACACGGGACAGCCCGCTCCAAAGGGGCACAGGCTGTTATCTCGCCGGGTAAACAGGAACACCCTGCGCCCTCCTTGACCACCTTCAGCACAGGCCACCACAAACAGTGCAGTCGGAGCGGGCTTACAGCTTGAGAGCGCGCCACTGCTGATCAAGCCTGTATTTTTTTAAAAATATATTTTATTGATTTTTTTACAGAGAGGAAGGGAGAGGGATAGAGAGTTAGAAACATCGATGAGAAAGAGACATCGATTAGCTGCCTCCTGCACACCCCCTACTGGGGATGTGCCCGCAACCATGGTACATGCCCTTGACCGGAATCGAACCTGGGGCCCTTCAGTCCACAGGCCGATGCTCTATCCACTGAGCCAAACCGGTTTCAGCCAAGCCTGTATTTTAATACTCAGCTTTCCCTGTGGCTTCTGGTCACAGGGCACAAACTTGCCCATGGATATATTCCACCCATCCCACAGCCCTTTCCTGGCCACCTGCTCTAAAAGGGGTGGTCCCAAATAATGACTCAGTGCTGCCTGCCACACCTTGCTTTTTTCCCCCCTTCTGTTCCAAGGAGACCAAAACCACACAGAAACCCAAAAGACTATTTAAAACAAAATAAAACAAACAAAAAACCCTCAGCCTGACGGGTGTGGCTCAGTGTTGAGCATCAACCTATAAACCAGGAGGTCACGATTCCCCGTCAGGGCACATGCCTGGGTTGCAGGCTCAGTCACCAGCAGGGGGCGAGTGGGAGGCAGCAGACTTCAACATTGGTGTTTCTCTCTCTCTCCCTCCCTTTCCTCTTTAAAATCAATAAAAATATTTTTTAAATATGTATTTAGAAATAAATAAAAAATCTTCAGGCCTGGCTGATATGGCTCCAGTGGTTGGAGCCTCGGTCCTGCACCTCAAAAGGTCGCCAGTTCAATTCTCAGTCAGGGCACATATCTAGGTTGTGGGTTCAATCCCAGGTCTGGGCACTTACACACTTACAGGAGACAAATCAATGTTTCTCTCTCACATCGATGTTCCTCTCTCTCTCTCTCTCTCTCTCTCTCTCTCTCTCTCTCTCTCTCTCTCTTTCTCTCTCTCTCCCTCCCTCCCTCCCTCCCTCCCTCCCTCCCTTTTTCTAAAAATCAGAGAACATGTCCTCAGGTGAGGAAAAAAACCTTCAGGCAGGTAGTTTCTGCTTCCACTGTCTCATCTACTCTAGATGCACCAGGGTCATGTAAAAACTATTGGCTTACTTTTTGTCCTTGAAGGAGCAGGAGGGAGGCAACACTGAGAAATTATCCAACTTTTGCAGGAACAAAGAGCTAAGTATCTGGGCCAAAGGCAACCATGAGCAAGCTACAGCTGACCAAGGCGGCACAGCCCCTACAGCATCAGGACTCAACAACTCCAATACCCTGGCTCAACTTCTCAAAAACACTTGCCCTGTACTGCCCCTGCCCAGTGCTCTTAAGAGTTGTCCTGGAGCTCAGCAGGCTCCAGTGGTTGAACGCTGACCTATGTACCAGGAGGTCATGGTTCAGTTCCCTGTCAGGGCGCATGCCTGGGTTGTGGGCACCATCCCCGTGTGGGGCATGCAACCGATCAAAGATTCTCTCTCATCATTGATGTTTCTATCTCTCCCTCCCTCTCCTTCCCTCTCTGAAATCAATATGAATATATTTTTTTTAAAGAATCAACCAATGAATGCAAAGTTCAGTGGAACACCAAATCAATGTTTCTCTGTCTCTTTTCCCCTCTTCCTCTAAAATTAATAAAGTAAAAGATAATCACAAGTTAAAGAAAATAAAAATAAAAATAAAATGTTGTCCTAGAGATCATGTGAACTCAACACCGTGAAAGAAGGAAAAGGATTTCTGTCCAGCGAAGCTAAGTAAAGTTCCTGAGCAAGAAAGAACAATGCTTTGTCCTGGTCTCCGACTCTGTTAAGAGAGGACTGACACCAGGTTAAGAAATTCTGATTCATAATCACAAATATTATTTATCAAACAACTGCCAGGACACTGTGGCAACTACATCCTGCTGTTTCTATTCCGAGTCGTTCGTTGCCAAAGGCTGGTCCTCTGCCCTACCTTCCGGTGTCTGCGAAATTTTCGGTTTCTGTACAACCCCGGCGGGGGGAGGGGGCCGCGCTGGCCTCGGACGGGTAAAGTTCCACCAGCGAGTCCACAAAGAGCCTGAGGGGCGTGGCCAGGCCGGAAACTCTGACCAAAAGTTTGGGCCCTCCGGCCCCACCAGCAACTGCTTCCTGCTCGCCGCCCGCCGCGGAGGGTCCTCCCCCCCAGGCCGCGCTCGGGCTCCCACCCGCAGGGACGAGTCCGGCCGGCCCGGCGTCCATCAGCCCCCGGCACCGAGGCGCTCAGCTGCCTCCCAATCACTTCGGAGCAAAGTCGAGGGTGTGAGTTCGCCAGGGCAGTCTTCTCCCCACGACCCCCAGACACCCCCAGACTCACACACACCCCAAGGCAGGCGCTGTGTGGACCGTACCTGGCTTGGACCCCAAGGCCCAGGCCTGCCCCAACAGGAGGGGGGAAAGGAAAAGCGAAAGGGGTTTGCCAGGCACCTCAGAACTGTCCCGGACGCCAGGGGCTGCGGGGACAGAACGCTCCCCGCCCCCGCCGAGGGGCACCCTCCAGGGGCACGGGCCCACCCGGTGCACGTCGGAGCCGGGGCTGCGCGGTGGCCGCAGAGGGCCCCCGGCGCGGGGACCCCAGGCCGGGCCTCCCACCTTGACCCGCTTGCCCTGGATCTCCAACGTCTTCATGGTGAAGTCCACGCCGATGGTGCTGCTCTGGCGCTCCGAGAAGGCGCCGGTCTTGAAGCGCTGCACCACGCACGTCTTGCCCACGCTCGCGTCGCCCACCAGCACCAGTTTGAACAGGAAATCGTACTGCTCGTCGGGGTCCCCCGGGCCCGGCCCTGCCATGGCTTCGCGGGAGCCGAGGGCCGGCGCTCCGGACGCTGGGGGCGGCCTGGGTTCACGGAAGCCACAGGCGCCGGGAGACGTGGAGCCACCCCAACACCTGAAGCTGGGGCGCCGCCGTTCACCGGCCCCGGTCCGCCCGGGCCGGCCCTCCGCCCCGCCCCGGCCAGCCCGAAGCCCGCCAGCCCGGCTCCGCCCCAACTCTCCTAATCCGGAATCTGCGGAGCGCGCCGCTGGCCCACGGTTGCGCGCCAGGCCAGTCCGGCCCTCAGGTCGGCCCTCAGCTCCTCCCCCGTCAGGCTCCGCCCATAGCTCCTCCCCTGCTAGGCTCCGCCCACAACTTGTGCTGGCACCACCCTGAGCGCCTTGTCAGGCTCCGCCCTCAGCTCCTCCGCAGCAAGACTCCGCCCTCAACACCTAGCTCAGCATCACCCATATTTTTTTAATTTCTTTATTGATTAAGGTATCACATATTTGTCCTCAACCAGCATCACCCATATTTCTAGTCGCCCTCGGCACCGCCCCAGCACTCGCCATGCCCCCTCCACCTATTTATTCCGCGCTCCGCACCGCCCCAAACCACTGCCCACCTCAGACCTTAAGCTAAACTACTCTACAGCCCAGACTCCAGATGCTGTCCAGTGCCTCCCGTCCTTCCTCCCCGTTCCCCAGATCTGGCCAGCCTGCCTGGGGTAACCTACCTGCTGCTCTTCCAGTCAAAAAGCAGGCTCATGGGAATGGTGGGGTCTCTGGGCCTGCAGGCCTAGGGGCCTGTTGACCCAGCATTTGGACCCAGAATGTGTTCCTCTCCAGTGTTCACTGGGGGAGTGGACGACTGCAGTGTCATCATATTGTTCACACTAACAGGGCAAATGATGCAGAATCCCTCTAACAGAAGATGGGATGGGTGGAAGAATTTTCCCACACTGAAGAAGGAAAAGGCCTGGCAGCACACTAAAAATGATAAAGGAGAGGTCTAAGAAATTAAGCTGGCTACAACACTGGAAAGGAGGCCAGAATCCTGTGGAGAAGAACCTGAAAGCTGTAGCTCAAGTTGACCTCCCAGGACTCTGGGGAAAGGAGAATTAGGGAGCCTCATTTGGTGGATAGCTAAGCCAGAAAGAGTTGGGAAATCACAACCCCAAAAGAAAGCCTAGTGGTTGAAACAGCTGCTCAAATGTCTCAGAATAGGCTGACTCAGTTGGTGTTATGGGTCCAGTTGGGGGAACTAACCCAGCTGGAAAGCACTGAAGATTGGCCTGAGCAGGGGGATAAGGGAGGTTTGTGGGCAGTTCTGTTAGGCAGACGAGCTCCCAAGATGGCCCAGTGAACCAGGGATCCTTAGAAAAATTATATTCAAACCCCTGTAAGAAGCTTAAAATAGATAAAATAGAACCTATTTTCCAAAGCACTTTCCAGCTATCAAGATGAAAGGGAATTGAGAACATTCCTGCCCTCTTCGTACAGTTCTCTTACAAGGGGGCTCTAGCACACCCAATTCCATTTAATTCAATAAATTTGATTAATGCCTACTATGGATCAGGTATTGTTCTAGGGTCTTGAATACATCAGTGAACAAAGCAGACAAAAACCCATAGCCTCCTCCTTGTAGCTTCAGGAGACCACAGAGAACAAGTCCCCCAGTACTAGGATACCCCTTGAGGACCCTTCACCAGCTTTACTGGCCAAGTGGGGAAGAGACTGGATGAGGAGGCAAAGGTAGATCCATGGTGAAGGTGCAAGAGTTATTTGTTCTGGAAGTATTTGAATTCCGTAACCATGGGAAATAACCAACAGCACTAGACAGGCAACCCTAAAGTGCCATGGAAAAGCAATGTTGGGAACACAGCTTTGATCAGACAGGCACAGACAGTGGGAGCAGCAGTAAACAGCCTCCACTCAAAAGGAGTAGCAGCTTAACCAGTGTTGCTCAGTGGTTAAGCTTCATCCTATAAACCAGGGGTCCTCAAACTTTTTAAAGTGGGGGCCAGGCCGAGACCGGTTTGGCTCAATGGATAGAGCGTCGGCTTGGGGACTGAAGGGACCCAGGTTCGATTCCGGTCAAGGGCGTATCCCCAGTGGGGGGGGTGCAGGAGGCAGCTGATCGATGACTCTCTCTCATCGATGTTTCTAGCTTTCTATCTCTCTCCCTTCCTCTCTGTACAAACTCAATAAAAATATTTTAAAATAAATAAATAAATAAATAAATAAATAAATAAATAAAGTGGGGGCCAGATCATGGTCCCTCAGAGAGCTGGAGGGCCGGACTATATGAACTACTAATTCCTACTGTAACACTTCGGCTGCGCTCACTGCCCAAAAAACCTGGCGGGCCGGATCAGACTCCTCTGTGGGCCGCATGTGGCCCGCGGGCCGTAGTTTGAAGACGCCTGCACCAGGAGGTCACAGTTTGATTCATGGTAAGATATGCCCCGGTCATTCATAAAAACCCCTCTGGCCCAGCCAGTGTGGCTCAATGGTTGAGCGTTGACCTTTGAACTAGGAGGTTATGGTTTGGCTCCTGGTCAGGGCACCTGCCCAGGTTGCAGGCTCGATCCCCAGTTTGGGGCATGAAAGAGGCAGCTGATCAAAGATTCTATTTCTCTCCGGGACTGGTTTGGCTCAGTGGATAGAGCGTCGGCCTGTGGACTGAAAGGTCCCGGGTTCGAATCCAGTCGAGGGCATGTACCTTGGTTGCGGGCACACTTGGGGGTGTGCAAGAGGCAGTTGATCGACGATTCTCTCTCATTGATGTTTCTACCTCTCTATCCCTCTCTCTTCCTCTCTATGAAAAATCAATATATTTAAAAAAAAAAAAAAAAAGATTCTATTTCTCTCCGAAATCAATTTAAAATTTTTTTTTTTTTTTTTTTTTAAGAGTAGCAGCTGTGGCCAATGTAGCTCAATTCGTTGGGCATCCTCCTGTGTAATGAAAGGTTGCTGGTTCTATTCCCAGTCAGGGTTTCCAGCTTCATCCCCAGTAAGAGGCATACAGAAGGCAGCTAATGGATGGTATGCTCTCACATCAATGTTTCTCTCTCTCGCTGAAAATCAATGTAAAAATCTTTTTTTTTTTTTTTTTTTTTTTTTTTTTTTAAGTAGCAGATGAAATGGAATGTCTCTGGGATGGTGGGGCATGTCAAAACTCAGAATCCCAGAAAACATCTGCCTCCAGATCAGAGTGCCTACCGAAAGCACAGAGTGGAGAAGGGAAAGGGAAAGATGAGTCTAGGAGTCAGTATAAGACAAGACTGTCACCAATTAGAGGCATGAGAGGAGGAAGGGGAGGAATATTGAGCATGTGGGATGGGATGGGACGGGACGGGACGGGACGGGATGGGATGGGCAAGGGGCCAGATAGCCCAGCTGGTTTTTATATTGGCTTTGCCTGGAATTAGTTTGGGATGGGGTGGTGCATGTTGGTGTTGGCATAAATTTTGCCAGAGAGCCCAACTACCACTTGCTTTTGTAGGATGATGGAAATGTTCTAAAACTGGACTGTCATGAGCATTGTATAACTCATAAGATTTATCAACATCTTTCAAATGTACATTTATAGTAGGTGAATTTTATGATATGCAAATTATCTATCTATCTATAAAAGCCTAAGTGATCATTTGACTATTCAACTGGTAGCTATGAGGTGCACTGATGACCAGGGGGCAGATGCTCAATGCTCAGGCATGAAACATGGAACAGACTGATGAATCCTGGGCTGGGAGGAATTCTGTGAATGGAAGGACTGGAGCAGGGCCTCCTGTCCTGTCTATCCCAGGTGACAAACGGCTGCTGAGTTCCGCTGACTGAATGAGGGAGGCCCAGAAGCCTGGGAACTCCAGGTGGGCCACACTCCAGGCACTTGCCAACCACCTTTTCCATGGAGAAGAAACACCAGTCTGCATTTCCTGCTCTCAGTGAACATAAGGCAGCCCAAGCCCAATGTGCCCTGGAAAGAAAAATCCACGTCTGATCAGGCACTGCACACCCATCCCTGAGGCTCTGATGTGGGCCAAGTCCTTCCTTTTCTCTGCCCAGAGCAGGGACTACCCAGACCCCGGGTGGAACTCACAGTCCAGTCCTTAACTTTAAGGCAGGGAGACAGAGGCCAGGGACCCGAGGGGCTTGTTCAAAACCCCCACTGAATGTGCACCTGAACCCGCCCGGGCTGGGTGCTGGGTCCCAGAGCTGAATCTGACCCTTGCTCTGCCCCAAGGCCTCCACTCCCTGAGCTCCTACCTCAGCCCCTCCCTGCACCCTGCACACATTTGCCCAGCGGCTTGGGTGGGGGTTGGGGTACACCAGCACTTCTTTCCGAGAAGCCAAGACTCACCTGAAGAACCAATCTCCTGGCCCTGACCCTGACTCTCAGACACGAAAGGACCCCTCTGTGCAAGGGGAGGCCCCCGACACTGCCCTAGAGCTGCAGCCTCTGCTGTCAGTTCTCTCATTGGAAAGAAAAAAACCCAGTTCAGGTGGCAGGTTTAGATCCAACGGGTGCTTCCTGGGCATCCCCGCGTTTCACCCAGGCCACTTAGGGGGCACAGGAAGGTTGGCTCTGCCCACTGACCTCAGCTTATTGCAACCATCACATTGCTACAGGGAGACCAGGGAACAACAAGCTGCAGACATGGAGGTTTCCCCTTCATATAAAAATCTTTAATAAAAATAGCTCTCAAGTGGCCTAATATATGGTGATGGAAGACTGACTTTGGTTTGTGGGTATGCAGTGCAACACAGAGATCTTGTATCATAGGCATCTATACCTGAAACCTATATGATTCTATTAACCAATGTCACCCCAATAAATTTAATTTAAAAAAATAAATTTTAATTTAAAAAAATAGCTCTCTACAGAACCAGTCATAAAACAGAAATAGCAAATTCAATTTCCTGCCACCTGGGCAGGAAGAAATGAGGCAAGCTGAGCAGGCCACAGAAAACTATGCCAGGCCCAAAAGGTACAGCTCTGGCTGGCTACTGACACATGGGATGTGGGCTCAGGATTGACACATTTCATTTTTCAAGAGGAGTTACAAATAATGTCTTGTTAGGAAAAACTTCATTTTTTAAGTGCTGGCCACTAATTAATCACCCTCCCCACCAAATGGCAGTTAAAGGTTTAATAAAGGCAGCCAGTCAGCAGCCTGTTTTACACATTCAATATAAAAATAAGTGGGTTCATACAGTAGAAAAACATTTGTATAAAGGTGACAGCTAAACTGATAGGCAGCCTGAAAGGGAGGGATAGGACAGGCTCCTCCCCCGAGACCAATAGTTGAGGTAAGAAAAGGTAAAGAATGAACGGTAAGAAGTAGCAGGAAGCCTTGCCGCACTAGCCTGCCAGTCCGCGGTCCCAGGACAGCAGAGCCCTGTAGGTTAATGCAAGGGCCAGCTGGGGCTGAGGAGCTCCCAACAGGTTTCCAGACCACACGCAGCACCCTCACTCAGCCCTAATATCCCATGAGTCTTTTGGCCTCTTCGCTCTGGGCCTGCAGGGTCTCACTTGCATACTTCTGGAGGAGTTCCATCTTCTTCCTTCGCACAAGTGCCTCCTCGATCTGTGAATAAGAAGAGTAAAAGAGTCATGCAACACTTCAGTGAGGTCTTCTGTGTCCTGCCGGAACCCAGCCAGGAGGGAGTCCCTGTGAAGGAGGCCACTGAGGAGCTCAATACCCAGAGTGTCTTGAAGGTCCCTTTCTTTCCCACTGGAAGCACATGAACAATAGAATGTTTATCAGTTTCCTCTGAAGCAGATGAAATCCTGCTTCTCTAGATCCCACCCGTTATTATAAGAACAGTGAGAAGTGTCATGTGGCCAGGAGTCAGAGCTGCTCATATGGACAGATGGGAAAAGAACCCCGTGAAGCACTCAATGGAGTCCCCTTTAGAGGCGAGGCCTCTGGCACTTGGGAAACTACACCTCCAACGCGGCTCACCCTACCTCTTGCTGTGATGGCACAGGGACATGGGCGATGAACTTCTGCTGCTCGTCTTCGCCTCCTTTCTCCTGGCTGCCTTCCTCATCAGACTACAAACACAGAACAACCAAGAGTCTATGAATAGGAGACCATGATACAAATATTGGCAGTGCTATAAAATGCACTACTCTGCAGCTGTTTAAAGGAGAAGAAGGGGTTAGGAAGTTCTGTACTCATACAGAAACACAGCCAAGACATCATCTATTTATATATATAAAACCCTAAGCAATAGGTCCACCTGTTGCTATGACACACACTGATAACCAGGGGGCAGACGCTCAATGCAGGAGCGCCACTCAGCTGACTGAGGGGCACCAGACACTGAGCTCAGAGCAGCCGTGCTAAGGAGTGGCTGCAGCAGGCACAGCGGGGCTGGGATGGGCGGGAACGGAGCTGCGCCAGAGAGCCCAGGCTTCGGCTCCTCCCCAGCCACCTGCTGCTTCATACACTACTACATCCCTCAGGGGATGTCAGACTGCCAGTTTCAGGTGGAAACCAGTAGTCTGACACACACCCCGAGGGGTCCCTGATTGTGAGAGGGCACAGGCAGGGCTGAGGGACCCCACCGATGCACGAATCCACAAAACGCTGTGTATATTATGCTAACTTTTACATTGGGAAAGAAAATAAGGATAGAAACTAGTGACAGCAGCAAGAACTAGGTAGATGGAGGGCAGAATTGCAAAAGACAATCTTTGCTGACTATCTTTACATGCGTTTTGTTCTTGACTTTTATAAATTCATTACCTATTTTTAAAAAATTAAATTTAAAGTCCAGTTAAAATGATAGAGTAGGTAAATGCTGTATTGTCCTCCTCCCACCACCACATCAAAATTACAACTAAATTATAGACTGTCATTGAGAACCACCTGGAGACCAACTGAACTAGAAGTCCTATAACTAAGCTATATAGAAGTCGTCATGTCAAGACAGGTAGGAGAGCTCTAACCAGTTTGGCTCAGTGGATAGAGTGTCAGCTGGAAACTCAAGGGTCCCAGGTTCGATTCTGGTCAAGGGCATATGCCTGGATTGTGAGCTCAGTCCAACGTGCAGGAGGCAACCAATTAATGATTCCCTCTCATCATTGATGTTTCTCTCTTTCTCTCTTCCTCTCTGAAATCAATAAAAATATATTTAAAAAAAAAAACCAAAAAAAAAACCTAGAGGCTTACTTTAAAATATTTTTTAAAAGAAAAGAAAGACAAGTAGGAGGAATAGAGACGCTGAACCAGCAGGTCTCATACCCATAATGTGGCAATTAAGAATCGAGAGAGAAAAAAAAAAAAAAGAATCAAGAGAGCCCTAGCTGGTTTGGCTCAGTGGATAGAGCATCGGCCTGCTGACGGAAAGGTCCCCAGTTCAATTCCAGTCAAGAGCACGTGCCTGAATTGTGGACTCAATCCCCAGTAGGGGGCGTGCAGGAGGCAGCCGATCAATAATTCTCTCTCATCATTGATGTTTCTGTCTTTGCCTCTCACTTCCTCTCTGAAATCAATAAAAATATATATATTTTTTAAAAAGAATCAAGAGTGATAGCTCCACTGAGGATGTCTCCAGTGACGAACAAGCGGCCCCACCCCCATGCCAGGCTTCCCAACTCAGAGCACCGGTGCCAGGAAGAGGAATCCCCATAACATTTGGCTGTGGAAACAAGCAGAGAATGCATTCAAGTGAGACGGAGTAATGCTGGAGACCGAGGTACTCCTCTTGAGGGGCCCAGAAATGGACTTATTCACAAACTCACTCACTCTAGGCTCCAGCACTGTGGCAACAGCTTTCAAAGTGCGAGATACATATGAGGAAGAACTAAACTGACAAGCTTCAGGACAAGCACTGGAGGGGCAGGAGTCGGGGCAGTTCTCTCCAGGACAGAAATGTTGGCAGGCAGCATTGTTTCTTTGTTGAGCCCTCCTCCCATCCAGCCTGGCTAACATGGTTCTCCCCACCCTGGTGATTCCCTGAGATCCCACCCCACTCAACTCAATCACCCGGCCTGTGCCTCTTTTAGCAGCTGTTCCACATAAACACTTTCTTAAAATCACTGAACAATGCATAAACCCCAAACAAGCAGTGGCTGCCTCAGCATGCCTTGTATCCCTTGGTAAGTAGCCCCAGACTGAGTATATGCAGCAACTGGTCTCAACAACTTGCACCATAACTCCCATCAGGAGTCCCCAAGGCTAGCAGAAGTGGCGCCAGTCACAGCTTAAAATGTAGCTTCAAATAAGTAGCCATAAGCCTAGCACAACTGGCAGCTGGCCTCAGCTCGTACCACAGTGTCCAGCAAAGGGTCCAAAGCCCAACATTAGGGGCAGTCGGCCTCAGTTCGCAGCACACCTATCCCAATGCCTTCAAGCAGCCACAACTGCAGATCACTTTGTAGCTCCTACCAGGAGGCCCCAAGCAAAGCAGAAAGCAGTGGCTAAACTTGACCTGCACCGACACCCTTCCCAAAAGGTCCAGGCTTCACAACTCAGAGCAGAAGATAAGTGAGCGCCAGGAGGATCCTCACTGGCCACCAGTACCTCCTCCTCAGTGACAGCATAGATGTTGATTTCTTCCTCCTCTTCCTCTTCCTCTTCCTTTTCTCCTCTTGCCAGCCGAGCCTCTCTCTCTGCTTTCCACTTTTCCACTAATTGGGCTCTGACTGAAGACAAGAGACAGCAGGTGTTACTTTGGTTTCTAAATAAGCTTTAAGCATCATGCAGGGCAAAGCCAAGATGTTCCCTCAAGCCGAAGCCGGTTTGGCTCAATGGATAGAGCGTCGGCTTGGGAACTGAAAGGTCCCGGGTTCGATTCCGGTCAAGGGCATGTACCTTGGTTGCAGGCACATCCCCAGTAGGGGGTGTGCAAGAGGCAGCTGATCGATGATTCTCTCTCATCGATGTTTCTAACTCTCTATCTCTCTCCCTTCCTCTCTGTACAAAATTAATAAAATATATTTAAAAAAAAAAAAATGTTCCCTCAGAAAAGGGTCACCTTTCATTCTGCCCTGGTGGGAGGGAATCAGATTGAGGGGCAGTCTGGTCCCACACAGCTCTGACTTAAGTCACTACAAGGCAGCTTTTTAGGGAGCATCCTCAGGTCCTCCTCAGTTCACCAACCTCGGTGGCCTCCTGTCATGCCCATGTGAAAAGAGACGCTGTCATATAGCATGTTAGCAAAAGGCTCCAACTCCTGACTACTTGCTTCTAAAGCCCTAGTTCACTGCAGCTCCTAGGGAGTAGCACTTCCTCTTCAGAGTTGTCATGAGGCTTCAAAAGAATGTCCATAGCCGAGGCCGGTTTGGCTCAGTGGTGGAGCGTCTGTCTGCGGACTGAAGGGTCCCAGGTTCGATTCCGGTCAGGGGCATGTACATTGGTTGCGGGAACATCCCCAGTGGGGGGTGTGCAGGAGGCAGCTGGTCGATGTTTCTCTCTCGTCAATGTTTCTGGCTCTCTATCTCTCTCCCTTCCTCCCCTCCATAAAATATCAATAAAATATATATATTTTTTAAAATGTCCATAAAAGGCTCAGCATGTTGCTCGTCTTAGAGTAATGTTTCCCAAACTTTTGACATATGTGTACCCCTTCTATAATTTTCATAACACTGAGTACCCCTCATCAAAAAAAAAATTTTAAAAAAATGGATGTATTAGGCGCAGCTAAGCACGGCGCAGTGCCCCACCAAACTCCGGTGCAACTCGTACCCCACCAAACTCTTCCCATACCCCTGGGGGTACGCGTACCACACTTTGGGAAACACTGTCTTAGAGGAAGCTCTCAGAAAGGGAGAGCCATTTTGCTCTACATTGATATCCCATTACTTGTGTTTAAAGCAGATCTAAACCTCCTTAAGAACGCAATACTTCATGATTTCAAGAAAGGTTAGTCTGGGAAGGAATCCTGGTGGACAGGGAGCAGATGAGATGACGCTCTGTAGCTTCTCCAACATGCTCCTTCTGGCCCAACACCATGCTAACTGCCTCATAGTTACTCGGAGTTAGGGCATTAGCAGATCATTTTCTCTGAAGATCATTAGCAACAAAGAAAACTCCCTTCTGGCATAAAGCATTATTTAAAAAACAAACAAACAAACAAAAAAACAGTTTCAAAAGAGAAAAAGAAACCAGATGCCAAATATAATAAAACGAAATGCCTGTAGACCTACATTTCTTTTCATATTCCTGTTCCAAAGGCACAATAACACCATCATCTTCATCTAGGTAACCGTAGTATTCAAAATCTATTGCCTTCATGAGCTCAGCACGTGTCTTTCTTGGAGGAGGAATAGCTAAAAGAAAGAGTACCAACTTAGGTGAATTTCCCATCATTATCACACTCAAGCCTTCTCCCTACACATTGTTACAGAGGCATATAATAGTATGTGTGTTCATGAAAATATGAAAGACACTTCTCTACACTAGTAATTGGATTATATAAAGTGGTACTATCCATCAGTGTTGAAGTCTTTGACCCAATTTAGTCCATTTAAAAAGAACTTATCCTGCCCTTGCCAGTTTGGCTCATTGGATAAATAAGCATTGGTCCATGGGCCAAAGAGCCACAAGTGGAACAAGGGGGCAAAGGTCACTGTTGTCTTATTAAGAAATTGCCACAGGCACCCAATCTTTAGGAACTACCAACCTGATGAGTTATCAGCCATAAACATCAAGGAAAGATCTTCCATCAGCAAAAAGATGATTACTTACTAAAGGATCAGGTGATGGTTAACATTTTTTAGCAATAAAATATTTTTAAATTAAGGTGTGTACATTATTTGTTACCATAATGCTATTACTGTGAACTTAATATGACTACAGTATAGTGTAAACAACTTTATATACACTGGAAAACCAATATATTCATAACTCTCTTTATTGTGATATTTGCTTTATTGCTGTCGTCTGGAACTGAACCTGTAATAGCTCCAAAGTATGCCTGGGCACGAAAACTCCAGACCAGTGGTTTCCATTTTGAAAGGCCAAGGTTTGACAGAAGTTTCCCAGGGTCATGGAGGAAAGGACAGGAGAAATAAGGGTACCTTCAGTGATACCAACAGCAATCAAGGTTTAATTTAAAAAAAAAAAAAGTAATAATAATAAAATAAAAAGAAGGGTGCCTCACTTGGATTGACACAGAGCAGCTTGACTTTTCTCTATCTTTACCTACTGTGGTTAGGCACAAGGTTTTACTTGTAAGTTGCTTTCAAATAATAGGTAAGTAAAATATGAATTCAATTCAATTAAAATCCTGCCCCAATAATTTTGGGAAATTTCAAAGAGAGGAGCTCCTCATTCAGTTTAAAAGACTACTATGTGCAGAGTGTGGAATTTGGCACTAGTCATTTCTAGGTACTTTTCAGCCCCAATTGTGTATCCTGGGCCTGTAACTTCATTTCTTAGTGCTTAAAGGTTCTTGTTTAAAAACCTAGGAACAGCAGAAACCGGTTTGGCTCAGTGGATACAGTGTTAGCCTGTGGACTGAAGGGTCCCAGGTTCAATTCTGGTCAAGGGCATGTACCTTGGTTGCAAGAGGCAGCTGATCGATGATTCTCTCATCGATGTTTCTAACTCTCTATCCCTCTCTCTTCCTCTCTGTAAAAAAATCAATATATTAAAAAAATTTTTAAACCCAAATAAAAAAAAAATCCTAGGAACAATAATTCTGATACTTTCAGGGGTGTTGTGCAGCTAAGAAGTAATATAGGAGAACCACCCAACACATAGCATGTCTACTGTTATGATGATTACCAATAAATTCAAGGTTAGTATTTTTGGTTCCCTGAGCGGCATCAGAAAGTGGCAAAAAGGGAGCCAAGGAAAAAGTGGTTGATCTGTTTTCTAAGAAGATTAGTATGATGTGAAAGCAGCAGTTATGTTCAATGTAAGAAATATTAGAAAAATACTAGCCACAAGGACTCAAGAAACCAAAATTGCACCTGATGGTGTTAAGGGTTGTGTTTTTGAAGTGAGCCTAACTTAACTGAGAATGATGAAGTTGTATTTAGAAAATTCAAGCTAATTACTAAGGATACTCAGAGCAAAAATTGCCCAATTTTTATAACACGGATCTTAACCTGTAACAAAATGTGTTCCATATTCAAAAAATAGTAACCCATGATTAAAGCTCGTGTTGATATCAAGACTACCGACAGCCGAAACCGGTTTGGCTCAATGGATAGAGCGTCGGCTTGGGGACTGAAAGGACCCGGGTTCGATTCCGGTCAAGGGCATGTACCTTGGTTGTGGGCATATCCCCAGTGGGGGGTATACAAGAGGCAGCTGATCGATGACTCTCTCTCATCAATGCTTCTAGCTCTCTATCTCTCTCCCTTCCTCTCTGTACAAAATCAATAAAATATATATATTTTTTAAAAAGACTACCGACAGTTATTTAATTCATCTATTCTGTGTTGGTTTTACTAAAAACAAAACAAAACACAGCAATCAGGTTCGAAAGACTTCTTAGGCTCAATAACAACAGTCTGCCAAATCTGGAAAATGATGAAAATCATGACCCAAGGGGTGCAAATGACCTGAAAGAAGTAGTCAATAAACTGATCCCAGACAGCATTGGAAAAGACATAGAAAAGTCTTGCAATCTATTTGTCTGCTCCATGATGTCTTTGTTAGAGAAGTAAAAATGCTGAAGAAGCCCAAGTTTGAACTGGTAAAACTCATAGAGATTCATGGTGAAGATAGCAGTTCCGGCAAAGCCACTAGGGATGAGACAGGTATTGAAAGTTAGCCGAAACCGGTTTGGCTCAGTAGTAGAGCGTCGGTCTGCGGACTGAAAGGTCCCAAGTTCGATTCCAGTCAAGGGCATGGACCTGGGCTGTGGGCACATCCCCAGTAGGGGATGTGCAGGAGGCAGCTGGTCGATGTTTCTCTCTCATCGACATTTCTAGCTCTCTATATCTCTCCCTTCCTCTCTGTAAAAAATCAATAAAATATATTTAAAAAAGAAAAGTTAAATGACCTAATGGATATGAGTCCCCCGACCAAGAATCTGTTTAGAATTCAAACTTATCTTCAATGGTGATAAATAAAATTCTATTTGTAATGTTTAAAAATTTTTTGAGGTCAAAACCCACGCAAATGTTAATTACTTACGTTCTTTTTCAAATAGCTCTCTAACACCAGGCAAATCTTTTGCTGCTCCAAAGTATTTGTAACCTCGATTTCCTGGGACTTCTTTGCCTTCATGATCAAGCATTTTAGGGCCAACTTTCTTAATGGCAAAGAAAAAGAGAAAATATTTATGTACACACACACAAAAAAAATATGTAGGTACCTTTTTATCCTTTAAAAATCCATCTAAATACCTAAAAGTTGGTTGAGTGTC
Source organism: Pipistrellus kuhlii (assembly GCF_014108245.1). Taxonomy (NCBI): domain Eukaryota; kingdom Metazoa; phylum Chordata; class Mammalia; order Chiroptera; family Vespertilionidae; genus Pipistrellus; species Pipistrellus kuhlii. The sequence continues at coordinate 24,168,520 of NW_023425562.1, forward strand.
CATCCATATACTGAAATATGGGGGGGGTTCAATTCCCAGTCAGGGCACAAACTCAGGTTGTCAGTTCAGTCCCTGGTCAGGCTAGGTACAGGAGGCAACCAAATATTATTTCTTTCTCACATGGATAGTTCTCTCTTTCCCTGCCTCCTTCCTCTCTCTAAATAAAAAAAATATATATCTATTTATATAAAAGCCTACATGACCAGGTTGCTGGATGACCAGCCAGTAGCTATGATGCTGATGACCAGGGGCAGATGCTCAATGCAGGAGCTGCCCCCTGGTGGTCAGTGTGCTCCTACAGCAGGAGCACTGTTCATCTGATGGATGAGCACCAGACACCAGGCTCACTGCTGGCGAGCACAGCTGCAGCAGCACAAGCCTCTCCCACAGACACTCACTGTGAGCTCAAGCAGCGCCAGCAGGTGCAGAGGGGCCAGGATGAAAGGGAGCAGTGCGGCACCCAGTCTGGGCTCAGGCTCCTCCCTGGCCACCTGCCGCGTCCCACACTACTTCCTGCTGCGCGAGATTAATGCAGACAGTGGGCTGGAGCTCAATGAGTTGGCAGGTAAGGCCAGGCTGCTGTGGCATGGAGGTCCACTGATCCCTGCAGGCCAGGCCGAGGGACCCCACCGGGCACATTCCCTGACCGGGAATGGAACTGTGACCTGGTTCATGGGTCGATGCTCAAACATTGAGCCATGCAGGTTGGGCAGGGCCAAGGTCATTTTAAAAAAGGCCCAGAGAGCCGGGACTGGTTTGGCTCAGTGGATAGAGCGTCGGCCTGCGGACTGAAAGGTCCCAGGTTCAATTCTGGTCAAGGGCATGTACCTTGGTTGCGGGCATATCCCCAGTGGGGGGTGTGCAAGAGGCAGCTGGTCAATGTTTCTCTCTCATCGACGTTTCTGACTCTCTGTCCCTCTCAATTCCTCTCTGTGTAAAATCAATAAGATATATTAAAAAAAAAAAAAAAGGCCCAGAGAAATCAACGGGCTTACTCAGGAACATCTGACTGGTATATGTAGGTATCCTATCTGATCTGAGCCATATTCTGTGGAGTCTTTAAAAATGATCCGACCTATACTTTTCATAGGTTTCCTGTCCGCATTCAACAGGTACCTTTTTAAAATATATATATATTTCTGCCGGGACCGGTTTGGCTCAGTGGTTAGAGCGTCAGCCTCCGGACTGAAAGGTCCTGGGTTCGATTCCGGTCAAGGGCATGTACCTTGGTTGTGGGCACATCCCCAGTAGGGGGTGTGCAAGAGGCAGCTGGTCGATGATTCTCTCTCATCGATGTTTCTAGCTCTCTATCCCTCTCTCTTCCTCTCTGTGAAAAAAAAAAAAAAATATATATATATATATATATATATATATACACACACATATATATGTGTGTGTGTGTGTAAATATATATATATATATATATATATATATATATATATATATATATTTCTGAATTGATTTCAGAGAGGAAGGGAGAGGGAGAGGGAGAGAAATAGAGAAATAGAAACATCACAGATGAGAAAATCATTGATCGGCTGCCTCCTGTGCTCCCCCTACTGGGGATTGAGCCCACAACCCACACATGTGCCCTTGACCAGAATAGAACCAGGGACCCTTCTGTCCACTGAGCCAAACTGGCTAGGACCCACAGGCAGTTTTTCAAGTCTTATTTCATGTCTTGAGTGCTTTCCCTCTAGCAGGCACAGGCTGGGAGCTGCAAGCTCCTAGACAGGCCCTATCCAGCCTGCCCAAAATCTTACAAGCTCATCCCAAACAGCCACAGTGGCTGTTGCTTACTTACTAGATAATCAGGACCACCCAGCTCCTTTATCCGGACCTCCCAGTGTCCTTTCTCTCTTAGCAGTTTGTTAATTTCATCATTCAGGTCACGAATTCGGAATTCACCTAAACCAGCTAGAAAACAAAACATTCATATCATATCTTCAAAACACCACTCAGTGTCATGCCCATAAAAATAAATGCCACAACAAAACAGTCATATTTGGAGCCGGTGGATGGAGCGTCAGCCTGCGGATTGAAAGGTCCCGGGTTCGGCCGAAGCCGGTTTGGCTCAGTGGTAGAGCATCAGTCTGGGGACCGAAAGGTCCCAGGTTCGATTCCGGTCAAAGGCAGGTACCTTGGTTGCGGGCACATCCCCAGTAGGGGGTGTGCAAGAAGCAGCTGATCGATGATTCTCTCTCATCGATGTTTCTAACTCTCTATCCCTCTCTCTTCCACTCTGTAAAAAAAATCAATAAAATATATGAAAGGTCCCGGGTTCGATTCCGGTCAAGGGCATGTGCCTTGGTTGCGGGCACATCCCCAGTGGGGGGGGGTGCAGGAGGCAGCTGATCGATGATTCTCTCTCATTGATTTTTCTAGCTCTCTATCCCTCTCTCTTCCTCTCTGAAAAATCAATAAAATATATATTTTTTAAAAAACAAAAACAGTCATATTTGGAGACTTTAACACCCCACTGATATAACTGGATAGATCTTCCGAACAAAAAATAAACAACTAAACAATAACCTTAAACAACATACTAGATCAGATGTATTTAATTGATATTTACAGAACATTTCATCCCCAAACTGCAGAATATACATTCTCCTCAAGTGCACATGGAACATTCTCAAAACGGACCACATGTTAGAACACCAAATAAGTCTTTATAAGTTTAAGATTGAAATCATATCAAGCATCTTCTCAGATCACAATGGCATGAAAATAGAAATCAAAAACAAAAGCACTAAAAAATATTCATACTCATGGAGGCTAAATAGCATGTTATTAAATGATGAATGGGTTACCAATGAGATAAAAAAAAAAAAAAAAAAAAAACAGACAAGAGGAAAAAGTCATCCAAATTGGAAAGAAATAAATCTCTCTATATATATTTACCAGTAAAACCCCAACAACCAGAACGATTGGTCAGTCACTATGATGCGTACTGCAGCAGCCAAGATCAGCCCCATCGGTCCCTCTCAACCACCCGTGTCTCCGCCCCCCCCACCAGCCAGCCCAAATGACCTCCATCGAATTCAAGCACAGGGCCTCTACGGTAGTAAGTAAATAAATAAATAAATATACCAAAGGCATATTTCACAGATCTAGAACAAATATTCTCTTTCTCTATCCACTTCTCTCTCTCTAGAATCAATCAATAAATCAATAAAAAGGTAGAACAGAATGTAGAAGTCCCCAAGTCTAATTGTGTATTTTAAAATCAAGCACTTTAAGTAGATAGACTAACTTACCATTCTGAATTTGAGCCACTTTTTTAGAGATCTCTCCAATGATCTGTGGGGAAAAAAGTAAATTCTTACAACTTTTGGATATGTCTAAAAGCACAGGAAAATATAATTAAAAACTGGTTATTAAAAAACTTAGAATTTTGGTTTAAGAGTCATTTAGACAATAAGCAATTTGAGACTTGTTACTTCTACTAAGATCATATTCTGAATGTACCTGTCGTCTCCACTTCTCAGCTTTGGGTAATTCAGTACATTCTGAGGCAAGGAAGGGTCTTCGTTCCTAAAAGGAAGCAAATTATACACGTTGCCACTATATTGTATGAAGTTACAAGCTTCATTCACCATTCAACTGATTTAGGCCTGAAGTCTAAGATGTCTAATGATTTAAACACTTCCGAAGTTCCAATTGCAGATCTTCATCAAGCCTTAAACCTACTCTACAGTCTCTATTTAGGAAACAACTATATTAGCAAAAAAATTCATTGCATTGTATTGTATTTAATACAGCAAGCCAATGGAAACAACTTAAAAGTCCAATAATAGCCTGGCCAGAGTGGCTCAGTAGTTGAGCCTTGGCCTGTGAACCCAGGGGTCAGGATTTGATTCCCAGTCAGGGCACAGGTTCAGGCTCGATCCCCAGTGTGGGGCGTGTAGGAGACAGCTGATCCATGATTCTCTCTTATCATTGATGTTTCTCTCTCTCTCTCCCTTCCTCTCTAAAATCAATAAAAATATATTTTTAAATATTGTGGTACATATATACAATAGAATATTACTCAACCATAAAGAACAACACTCTTGACCAGTGTGGCTCAGTTTGTCAAGCATTGTCAGGTCCACTGAAAAAAGGTCGCCAGTTGATTCTCAGTCAGAGTGCATGTCTAGGTTTCAGGCTCAATCCCCCACTGGGGTGCATGTAGAAAGCAGCTGATAGATGCTTCTCTCTTACATTAATGTTTCTCTCTCTCTCTTTCCTTTTCCCTTCCTTTCTCTCTAACAATCAATAAAAATATTTTTAAATAAATGAAATCTTACCATTTATGATAGCATAGATGGACCTAGAGCGTATTATGCTATGTAAAATAAGTCAGTCAGAGAAAGACAAACACCATGTGATTTCACTTATATTTGAAATCTGAAGTACAATATAAACGAACAAACAAAACAGAAAGAGACTCATAAATATAGAGAACAGACTGATGACTGCCAGAAGGGCAAGGGGTAGGTTGGGGGACAGGGGTGAAAAAGGTAAAGGGAGTAAGAAGTACAATTGGTCGTTACAAAATAGTCACGGGATGTAAAATACAGCAGAGGGAATGTAGTCAATACTGTAATAACTATGTATGGGGCAGGTGAAACAAGAAATATTAGGGGGAACACTTTGTAAAGTGTATGATTACCTAACCACTATGCTATACACCTGAAACTAATACAAAAAAAAACTAAAGAAAAAAATAAAGAATGGTACATTTTATCCCTAACCTGGCTGAGTCTCTGTGAGTTTGAGGTCACTTATTGGTTTCAGGTTAGAGCTGTTCCCCACAGCATTTCCACTACCTAGAGCTGGGATAATATCAGAACTCAATGATCACCATACAAAAGAAACAGAAGGACAAGCAGCCAGATCATCACAATGTCCAGAAACAGAGAGATATGGCTGAAATTTAAGTGTATAGATTCATAAGTGTGTCAGCAAGTACAAACAAGAAATAGGAAAATTTGGAGTTTGAAGACTACTGAGGAGAAGATTTTACCACATTGTTCATGGTATTTACAACTTATGAGGAAAATTTACACCAACCTTCACTTTTCCCTCTTCCAATTGAGCTTGGCGAAATCTTGCTAAGGCCGTCCTACCAGAAAGAGAGAAGACTCCATTAGATCTTGCTCACAGACTCTTATCACCCAAGTTCCTGAACAGGGTAAATCTGCTCATGAACGTATTCATTAGAGCACTGTGGTGAGCAGCACATCCAGATGTGAAAGACTAATATCCTGGGGTGCCCCAGCTGCCACTCTCACAGCCCATGCACCATCCCCAGATGAATGAATGTTCATCTGGTAAAAGTTCTAGGAGCTGTCAGAAAACAAATGGGAAAATATAGAAATACTACTTTAAAATGCGTAGGGAAAGAAACATGTACCAAAAGGCTCATATATCAAAAGGACTAAATACAAAAAGAGCTCTGTCGTAATAATTGTTACATAAAATTTACAGACAAAATCAAGTTGATACTTACATGGCCTTTTCTGCATTTCGGGCCTAAAAGGAGAGAGAAGGGAAGAAAAATACCCATTTTAAAATGACTTGCAACCAGAGGAGCAATGGGCAGTAACAGCTCACCTGGGCTAACCCCGGAACCTGTCTCCAAGGCTCCTTTTCTTTGACTTTCCAGTAAGCCAAAGCAGCCTAGGCTCATTTCTCTCCTGTAACATTTCTAGAGACCCAAAGCAACCCTGCCTAGGCTCTCTCCTGTTGCTTCTTCTATCTTAAGCTCTTCCTTGCCCGCAGCTTTAGTAAACATACTCTCAAAATAAAAAATATATATTATGTGCCACCAGTGTGGCTCAGTGGTTGAGCTTCGAACCATGAACCAAGAGGTTACAAGTTCCATTCCTGGTCAGGACACATACCCAGGTTGCAGGTTCGATCCCCATTAGGGGGCATGCAGGAGGCAACCAAGGACTGTTCTCTCCTATGAATATTTCTTTCTCTCTATCCCTCTCCCTTCCTAAAATCAATAAAAACATATTAAAAGATATATATTAAAAGATATCCAAATCCTGTGACTTTACCTAATCTGCTCCCTCTATCTAAAATCTTTGTCTGCTCCCCAACCCCTTGGATCTGATTTACTCCTAGTCATCCTTCAACCTTTACCTTTGTCATCACTATCCCCGAAAGTTCTTTCATGAACCCTTTCTTCCCAGCTAACTGCTACCCTTTGTCTGGGTATCCCTTCCATGGCACTTTCTATCCAGCATCACAATTGTCTGTTCCCTGACAATGCTATTTGAGGAAGACTGACTTTTACAAAGTGAGTTTTATGTAAGTATTGTCACATTAGTGCCAAGTCAATTATCCCTGAAAAACACAGTCAGGTAGGGAAGATGTTTTCTGGATACAAGAAGAAAGAATTCTTGCTGAGTCATGTAATTGAATTTTATTCTCGGCTCTTCAACTTACCATCCCTAAGGAATGGTCTCTCTAAGACAACTTTACAACAGTAGCGTGTACCTCTTCTCTCATAGAAATGTCATGATGACTTGATGAGATAAATACATGAAGACATCAGTTATGCAGTTTATAGATACTCAGCAAAAGTGTGCTCACTTAAAACTCTTTTCTGACCCTCCATTTCACTGGACACAGAAACAAACTTGGCAAATGCTTGCAGGATAAATGAGCACAATATCTACTAAGGAATAAAACCGAGGTTCTCGGCCAAACCCAGTTTGGCTCAGTGGACAGAGAGTTGGCTTGCGGACTGAAAGGTCCTGGGTTCAATTCCAGTCAAGGGCATGTACTCTGGTTGCAGGCACATCTGCAGTAGGGAGTGTGCAAGAGGCAGCTGATCGATATTTCTCTCTCATCAATGTTTCTAACTCTCTATCCCTCTCTCTTCCTCTCTGTAAAAAAATCAATAAAATATATATTTTTTTTAAAAAAACAGAGGCTCTCGGAGGGGAAGCCATCCTGTTGAAGGCTGAGGCTGTCTGGGTCTTATGTATTTCAGTAAAGCCTATAGTTCCTAAATATTTAATTCAGTGTTTCTCATTGCTTATTCCATGCTTAACACACCATGCCAGGTGCTAGGAATTCTGCCATGGTTCTTCCATGGAACTCATAGGAAAGTCCTCCAGAACAATGCATCAATTATAAGTGATCAGTGATAAGGGTATGTATCCAGTGTGATGAACCCACAAACTCGAAAGTGTGAAGGTGACAGTTATATAAAATACCCCAAAACTCCTGAAAACATAAATATTCAGTCCTAGGAGATTCCCAATGCTCACCCGAGTTCAGAAAGGAAGAGCATCAGGGCAGAATGCAACAGTAAATTTGGAGCATATCCTCCTACAGAAAGGGCTGCTTCTAGCCAGCTGGTTTCTTTCTTCTCAGGCTCTTGTGATCATCAATTACAAGGACTTCCAATATGCCCTTATGTGGTAATTATTCTATACTACAACCTTACTATGGCATGGAGTGCTTCTTATGGAGGCCTCATTTAATGAAAATACTATTGTAGCCGAGACCGGTTTAGCTCAATGGATAGAGCACACGTGTGAAACACAAGGCCCGCGGGCCAAATCCATCCCGCCAGGCCTTGCAATGTGGCCCGCACCGCGCTGTCATCACTGCACTCCGCTGCATTTCCATCACAATGACAGTTTATGACTGTTCAGTAAACCATTCGGCCCTCGTTTAGGCTGGATTTTAGATTTTGGCTCCTTCTCTGATTGAGTTCAACACCCCTAGGATAGAGTGTCGGCTTGGGGACTGAAGGGTCCCGAGTTTGATTCCGGTCAAGGTCATGTACCTTGGTTGCGGGCATATCTCCGGTGGGGAGGGTGCAAGAGGCAGATGATCAATGACTCTCTCTCATCAATGTTTCTAACTCTCTATCTCTCTCCCTTCCTCTTTGTACAGAATCAATAAAATATATTTTTAAAAAAAGAAAATACTATTGTAACCAACATGCATGAGCACATTTTTGTACCAGCACTCTCATATTTACCCGTCGTGAGCACTTCTTGAATGAAGCCCACTAACCAGGCCAGAGATCACACCCTCATGCAATGACAGTACGGCATTCATTCATGCGTTACTGGACACCTACAACGTGTCAGACAATGTGTTGGACACTACAGAAGCAATGGTGAAAAGACCGTCTACCCTCGGGAAGTTTACATCTTACGGGGAAGCACGGACATTAAGTCAAATAATCTAGGAGCACATGGTCACAACCGCAGTGTGACTTGGGGACAAACAACCCGACACCCTGAATCGGGGCCGGTCCTTGTGCCTCTCTGTTCCTTCCTTTCCCCTATCTGTAATGCAAAGCGCTTCGTCCAGATTAAAACACCATGGGCAGATGGCGGTTCTCGACATTCCAGTTTCCCGCTCCAAATTCTGACAGCTAAAGAGCGGCAAGAAGAGAACTCCCAAGTTCCAGCCTAGGAGCCTGAGGCCCGCAGTGATGCCGCCTGCGATGGTGCCGGGCATCCTCGCGGCCCGCCGGCTCGCTCTCCCTCCACTCCGCCCCCCTACTCACCATGGTGCAAGTGAGGGGGGCCGCCCTCGGACCGCGCGGCCAGAGAACTTCCCGGCCTCAGGGGAGGCCAGCCCCGACGGGAACTGAAGATCCTCACTGACCGCACCGCCGATTTTTCTGTCGGAAGGGGAAAAAAGGGGGCGGGGAAATAACCGGAAGTAAGGGACCGGAAGTGAAATTGGAATCGGCCGGGGAAGCGGGAGGAAATGCAGACTTGCTTTTGTAGGCGGCCTTCCCTGGACTTCTGGACGGCACCAAGACGCGCGTGCGTAGGAAGAATGGGGCGTTGCCAAAACTGCGCTTGCGCACCGGCACTGCGACTCCGCCCTGGGCGTCTGGTTTTACTCTCGCGATAACAACTGCGAATGTCACGCGGTAACTCTCAGTATTGCAGGAGCCAGCGCGCTAGTGCAGTTGTCTGAGGTTGTGTGAAGTTGTAGTGGCTACTCTAGACTGTCATGTTCTCTTCCTTTTCTCAATGAATGGACTGAATTCTCACAACCGACTGGGCGCAGATTTGCCAAATGTACTAAGAAGCATTCCTCTTTGGTGGCACACAAAGAATCTGGTGACACTATAGAAATTTGAAAAAAAAATTATAGCTACGACTTAATATTCTAAATGCTAGGCCCTTTACTAACAATATCTCATGTAATCCATAATGATCTTGCGCAGATGAGGAAACTAGAATTTAAAGCTTCTTGCTCAGTTCCAAATCTAAGCCAACTGACTGAGCTGAGATTCCAGTGAGGTCCAACACTACATCCCATGTTGTTGGCATGATGCTACACAGCCTCAAAAGGATTACATTCAACTACCGATAGGCCTTGGAGATGAAAGTGACAAATAACTTGGCCAGGTTTCAGAAGTTACACACTTTAATTTCCGAGGTATTCTACCGTTGGCTTGCCTGTTTAAGATTTTAGGGCCCTTTCACTAATTGCTCTTCATAAAGTATACAGTAAACCCTCGTGTTGAAAAATTCTTACTGAGATATCACTGAATTAATTACCTCTCTGACTGACACCAAACTATTTTTGCTAAGCTTGGTCACTTAGCAATGTTCTGTAGGGAAGACAAAAGTAGTCAGGTTCTAACCTCTGGTGTGTGGGTCATACTGCAAAGTATCTTCAATGAAAAAATGATTCTCAATTGAGGGTGATTTGACCCTCCAAGGGGCATTTTGGCAATGTCCATTTTTTACATGGTAGGTGTAGGGTACTACTGCATTTAATATATAGAGGCCAGGGATGTTGCTAAACATCCTAAAGTATTCAGGACAGCCTCCCCCAACTAAGAATTATCATATCTCAAATATCAAAGTGCTGAGGTTGAAATATCTTGCTCTGTACTCAATGCCAGTACTAAGAACCACAGTTATGAGAGCCACATCTGTGCTTATTAAAAATGCAAATTCCGCCGAAACCAGTTTGGCTCAGTGGATAGAGCGTCCGCCTGCGGACTGAAGGGTCCCGGGTTCGATTCCGGTCAAGGGCATGTACCTTGGTTGCAGGCACATCCCCAGTAGGGGGTGTGCAAGAGGCAGCTGATCGATGTTCTCTCTCTCTCTCTCTCTCTCTCTCTCTCTTTTTCCTCTCTGTAAAAAATCAATAAAATATATTTTTTAAAAATGCAAATTCCTGCCCTAGGTGGTTTGGCTCAGTGGATAGAGCGTTGGCCTGCAGACTGAAGGATCCCAGGTTTGATTTAGGTCAAGGGCTCATGCTTGGGTTGCAGGCTGGATCCCAATAGGGGATATACAAGAGGCAGCCTATCAATGATTCTCATCATTGATGTTTCTATCTCTCGCTCTACCATCCTCTCTGAAATCAATAAAAATACATTTGAAAAATGCAAATTCCTGGGCTCCTCCTAAGTAAAACACCAAGAGGACTGGTCCATATCAAACCAACAGCCCTAAATCTATAGGGTTTCCCACTAAGCACCAGGTGTGATCACTGGAAAGTTGGTGTTAGGGTCACACAAAGCCAAAGGGGTGAAGAATTTTAAGTGCACAAGAGGTCTGGTGCTCAAATTTGTGTATGGGTGGAGTCCTTCAGCCTGGCTGGTGATGGGGCTGATCTGGGCCAGCCAGCAGGGGAGGGACTGCAAGAGGTTGGCTGTGGGAACGCACTGGTCACCAGGGGACAGCTCCTGTGTTGAACATCTGCCCCCTGATGGTCACTGCACCGTCATAGTGACCGGTCTACCAGTAGTTTAGTCAACCGGTTTTAACTGTCACTTAGGCTTTTGTATGTATAGATTAGGTTATCAGGAGACCAGATGGGCTGAGCCCCAAAATGACACCAGCACCCAGGGACGGGGATTCAGAGATTTTAAAGGATTCTAGGTGGGCTTTTTTGGGGTGAAGAATTAGGATCCAGAACCTGGGAAGGTCCAGAGGGGAAGGATAATGGTCTTAGCAAATGAAATATGGTTTTAGCAAATGTAATGTGTCTAAGTGAAATGAAATATCATATTGGTTATAAACTGGGATAAAGGTCAGTTCCCAGGGGAGTACAGATTCAATTACTTGATCAGACCTAATAGAAAAAAACACAATCCCAAGGACATCCCCATGGGACTAGATGCACAACTGAAAACCTAAGAAAATAAAGAAGCCAGGGGAAATATTTGCAACATACAGGACAATGGGTTGCAATCTCTAATATGGAGAGTTCTTACAAATCAAATGATCAATGATTCTCTCATCACTGATGTTTCTCTCTCCCGCTCCCTTCCATTCTGAAAGCAATAAAAAATATTTTTTAAAAATGCTTTGCTACATAAGCAAAAATATGCAAACAGCTAAAAGATAGCTTTGCCATGCTTATCAAAATTCAATGAAATTTGAGTGCATTTGAGATCTTGCTACCAGGCATATGGCTCAAATAATAAACACATAAAAATTCTCTACAGGGCCCCGCCAGGTAGCTTAATGGTTGGAGCATTGTTCCAAAACCCCAAGGTTGTGGGTTTGATCCCATCAGGGCACATACAAGAATCAACCAATGATTGATTGTGGCTCAGTGTTGAGCGTCAACTTGTGAACCAGGTCGCATTTCGATTCCCAGAAAGGGCACAGTCCCCACTAGAGAGCATGCAGGAGGCAGCTGATCAATGATTCTCTTTCATCATTGTTGTTTCTATTTCTCTTTACTCTCTCTCAAGATCGGTTTGGCTCAATGGATAGAGCGTCGGCTTGGGGACTGAAGGGTCCCGGGTTTGATTCCAGTCAAGGGCATGTGCCTTGGTTGCAGGCATATCCCCAGTAGGGGGTGTGCAAGAGGCAGCTGATCGATGACTCTCATCGATGTTTCTAACTCTCTATCTCTCTCCCTTCCTCTCTGTACAAAAATCAATAAAATATATTTTTAAAAAAATAATCAACCAATGAATGCATAAGTGGAAAAACAAATTCTTCCCCCTCCTCTAAAATAAAATTTTTAAAAATTCTCTACAAGTTCATCAATTTACTTGGCATAACACAGGATTTTAAAGACCACCCAATGGACCCAGATCTGATACAAGGTACCAGCAGGGGCCCATTGTGCCCCAGTAGGTTCCTTTCACACATCCAGTGAACTTTGCTTTCTCTTGGAATTCTGGGCCTCCTTGCTTCAAGTAGCAGGGCCATGCCTTTTTTTAAGCTGTTCCTGAAAAGCCGATGGGGTGATGGAAGTTGTTCAGATCCCTGAATCTGGAGTGGCAAAGATGGGCATCCAGTTGTCCAGTGCTGTACTGCAGCACACCCCGAAGCCAAGAGGAGCCTTGGGAAGGGCAGGGCACCTTGGAATGAGTGCACCCTGAGGGATCCATGATTTCAGTTCCCATCGCAATTGGGAAGCTCTTATTGGCCCTGACTGTGTATTCTTAGGTGACTGGAGTACACATAAGGCATGCTTTTCCCTGGAAGTTTGTTCAGACTTTACAGATCTCAAAACTAACATGGGAAATCATTCATCAGAAGCCAATAAGTCCCATGACTATCTGCCCTTCATTGACACTAAGTTGGCTGAGCCTGGCCAGTATTGCTCAATGATTGAGCATCAACCTATGAACAGGTCACTGTTCAATCCTGGGTCAGGGCACCTGCCCAGGTTTTGGGCTCAGTCCCCAGTGGGGGAGGTGGAGAAGACTGCCAGTTGATAATTCTCTCATAATTTATGTTTCTCTGATTTGTACTTTCTGAAGTCACTGAACGTATTTGAAAAACAGATGGCTGAAATGAGGGTTCTTGATACAGCTGTATTAATTTTTGTGCACCAAATGTAGAAAAATTATAAAATAGGCATAATAGAAAACATTTTTAACTGGCTTTTCACACCTTTGAAGAGGATATTGATTTAGGTGTCAACCCAATTTTTAAAAAAATATAATTGATTTTTCACAGAAAGGAAGAGGATTAGTCAGAAACATCAATGAGAAACATCAGCTGCCTCTTGCACACCCCCTACTGGGCACATGCCCTTGCCTGGAATTGAACCTAGGACCTTTCAGTCCATAGGCTGATGCTCTATCCACTGAGCCAAACCGGTTTTGGCAACCTACCGTATTTTTCGGACCATAAGAAGCACTTCTTTTCCCCCAGAAGTGGGGGGGAAAAAGTCCCTGCGTCTTATTGTCCAAATACAGCCTACACATATACTTAAAAAAAAGTTTTTTTACTTGCCCGGCTCTGTGTAGTCTCTGTGTGCTTGCCCGGCTCTAAAATGGTTCTAAATGCTGCTGTTTACTTTACAGGGTTGATTACATGTGTTTATGACTGTGATGTTGGGTTTTAATGCACATAAAATATTTTAGGACACAGTTTCAGAATCTTCTTCATTTCCCTTCTCTAAAAACTGGTGCGTCTTATGGTCCAGTGTTTTATGGTCTGAAAAATACGGTAATTTTTTGAAGTGTTAAAAATGGTTATTTTAAAAGAGGGAAAATCACGTAGGTCCCGACTTGTCAATGACAAATTATAAAGGCCTCCAGGGCAAAATTTGAATCCCAATGTTCTTTTAGCGTTTTTCTCATGGCTAAAATGTGTTTGCATGTGAGTCCATATATATATATATAATGTTGTAAATGTGAGACACTTTACTACCTCCAAATGGTATTGTTAAAATTTAAAGGCAGCCCTATCTAGTTTGGCTCAATGGATAGAGCATTGGCCTGCAGACTGAAGGGTCCCGGGTTCTATTCTGGTCAAGGGCACATGCCCAGGTTTCGGGCTCAATCCCCAGTAGTAATTGTGCAGGAGGCAGCCAGCCAGATTCTCTCTCAGCATGGTTTCACTCTCCCTTCCTCTCTCTGAAATAACACATTTAAAAAAATTTTTAAAGGCAATTTTAAGAATTGGCTATTCTACCAGGCCCAGAGCAGCAGCAGCTGGGTTGGAAGCAGCCAGGCCTGGAGCGGCAGCAACCAGGCCCCAAGCAGTAGCGGCCAGACGCAGAGCAGCTGGTTGTGGAGCAGCCCGGAGCAAGAGGCCAGGCCCAGGGCTGCTTCTCAGACATGGCTGGAAACTTTTGGGGCAACCTGAGGGTCTGCTGAATCAAGTGATGAAGGCTTAGATTTGGATGTGTTATTATTGTAGCGCTGGGGTGTTGTTCCGAGAGTGCCTTGTGTGGGGTCTGGATGAGGTTGATCTATTTGGAAGTGTCTTTTGTGTGAAGTGTATCCTTGGGCATGTGGAGGTATTATTGATTTGAGAAAATGCTAATTGATTTACTACCTGAAAAATTTAAAGTTCTGAAAGTTTAAGGTCTCTTGCCAAAAAGAGGTTTTAAAGCTAACACCTTAATTTTAATGGAGAAAGGGGAGTGGACTGACAACTCTCAGGGGGAAAAGGGGAGTGGTGGACGCGGAATGAGACTGAACATAAACTGTGTACCTATGGATGAGGACAATGGGGGGGTGGGGAAAGGGCAGAGGGTGGGGTGGGAACCTGGTGGAGGGGGGGGAAGAAATGAGGAACCTTTGTAATAATATGAACAATAAAGATTAAAAAAAAAAATTGGCTATTCTAAAATTCTCAGAAACCAATTCAAATGTTTTTCAAGTCCATGCTTTATTTCGCCTGAGCTCTACAAGTCCATAAATAACAGACTTTTTGTATCTATAATAAATGTCCTGGCCGGTGTGTCTCAGGGGTTAAGAGTTCAATCTCTGGCCCTGATCTGCACACACATGAGGCAACCAACCAATTGATATTTCTCTCACACAGATGTTCCTCTTCCCCCGCCCCCCACCCCATTCTAAAGAAGGATCAATGGGGAAAAAGTATCCTTGGATAAGGCTTAACAAAAAGTAAAAATAAATAGAAGTGTAATATTGCCCTGGCTGGTTTGTCAAGTGGTGGTACGTCAGCCCAGACAAGGGTAGCAGTTTGAAAGACCCATACCTTGGTTGCAGGTTCAGGGAGCCTGGACTGAGGCCAGGGATTGAGCTTGCAACCTAGATATGTGCCCTTTGCCAGAATACAACCCGAAATCCTTCAGTCCTCAGGCCAATGCTCTAACATAGGGGTGTCGAACTCAATCAGAGAAGGGGCCAAAATCTAAAATCCAGCCTAAATCGCGGGCCAAATGGTTTACTGAACAGTCATAAACTGACAATGTTAACCAGAAATGTGAATTTAAAATGAGTGGAACAATCTTTTCCTTAACAGTGCTGTTAACCAACTCACATGCTATCAAGGATTTGGCCTGCGGGCCTCGTGTTTGACACGTGTGCTCTAACAGCTAAGCCAAACTGGCTAGGGCTATTAAAAAAAGTTTTTTATTTCAGAGAGTGGGAGATAGAATCCTCAATGATGAGAATCATCTATCAGCTGCCTCCTGCATGCTCTGTAGTGGGATGGCGCCTGCAACCCCAGGCATGTGCCCTGACAGGAAAGTGAACCATGACTTCTTGGTTCATAGGTCAATGCTCAGCCAGAGCTATGCCAGCAGAGCAACATTACACTTTTAAACACTGTCAAAGCAAATTCAGCTGAACCCAATAATAAAGTCTCTAGATCAGGAAACACAGGGGATATAAAACTAAACGACAACATTAAAAAATCAGTAAATATAGGACGCTCAAGAAAACTATTTTCTTGGGGGAGGGGAGAGATTAAGGTTACAATTGTTGAGAGATTGAGACTAAAGAAACTTAACCAAATGCAGTTTATAAACTCTGACTGAAGCTCATTTGGAAAAACTGGCCATGTAAGACTTTTTGATCCACTCATTTAAGTCAGTGAGAAAGCCTCAAAAGGCTAAGGAGAAACAGCTATTCTAGAAGTAGGTAAAACGGATACAAAAGCAAGATGAAGTCTTATCCTTTAGATAAGGCACAATTATTTGTATTACCCCACTTACCTTTCCGTCATCAATCCCTTCAACCCAAGTTGCAAGAGAGAAATCCCTGATCTTTTATCTAGCTTACAGGGATGGGAATATCAGCAGAGATGAGAAAGACAGGGGGAGTGGTTTCTTCCTAGTTCATAGCTCCTGGAAGATTCCCCTCCAATTTCAGAATTAGGTTTTTTACATATTGGTTCTAGTTATTAGCTTGATTTCCCCACAAAACATATTTTCATGTTTCACTTGCTCAGTATCTAAGGGCAATACAAATAAATATTCTTATCAAAGGGTCTCAAAACAAAAGGCTACTAGTTACAGCCCAAACCAGTTTGGCTCAGTGGATAGAGCATCGGCCTGCAGACTGAAAGGTCCCAGGTTCGATTCTGATCAAGGCATGTACATTGGCTGTGGGCACATCCCCGGTCAGGGGTGTGCAGGAGGCGGCTGGTCAATGTTGCTCTATCACCGATGTTTCTAGCTCTCTATCCTCTCCCTTTCTCTCTGTAAAAAAAATCAATAAAATATATATATTAAAAAAAAAAACACACAAAACAAAACAAAAAAGGCTACTAGGTATAAATGTAGCCCAAAGAATGGTATGAAGCAAAGCTGTTTTAAATATCTCATTTGCTATGCTTTGTTTTTCTACTTGAGGCCAGAAACCTTGGGGAAAAACAATCCCATGTACATGCACCACCACCCCAACTCTAAATAGTACACATGACAATAGGTCTTCTGTTATGCTGCTTTGTACTGTGGTAGAAACCAAGATTATTAACATATTTAATTTGCTTAGTTAGCATCAGAGACAGTATGCTCAGTAAAACTATAAAATGAAAGAGAAACATGTAAACCTGTATTTATAAGGAAATGAACCTGCCATGACTTCTTTCTTGCCTGCGTTGGACTATTTGACAAAGTTTGAATTGGTACACAGCACAGCTGACACACCAACATTGTGGCACTGCAGTGATATACCATCATAAATTGACCAAATTCCACTTGAAGGAAAAAATTCACAATAGATAGAAGACACGGGGTGGAAAGGACATTTGAGGTTCTAGGCTTTTGGTCACTATACATCTTTTAAGAAAATTAAACTTCTAGTTAACCCATCCATAAAGTGAATTCATTAAGTCCATCTCAACTCTAGATCAGATCTTAGAAAAAGAAAAAACATGAAATCCAACATTTCAGATCCTTGCAAAGCTCAGGAAAAATACGGAATGCTATAACATAGCAATGGTATTTATAACTGTTCAGTATCAACAATGAACTAAAATAGGGCACTGTTACAATGGCAAGGAAAGAAAATTAAATCTTCTCTATATCCCTGCAAATGGACACCAAGGTAGTTAAGCTATGTTTCTATTTTTTTCATTACTGAAGACATGACTGAGTTAATACACAAAGAAAAGTCCAAACTGTCAGCTTTCAGTACTCCACATTCCCTTCTTTAATATGGCATTTTGTACTATATACATCAATGAAAATTGAAACAAAAAGAACTTCAGTCAAACTCCCCTTCCTCCTCCAGCTTTATTGGATAGTTTAAAATTACATTTCTATTTTCTAAGACTTCAGTTGCTTTTTCCATCTGACTTTTAAAAACTGATTACATCAAATGAAACACAGTTGTCTAAGTGATATAGTATACAAAAATAACATCTTGATTTCTGTGAAAATGCATTTCTCTGCAATTCCTGAATAGCTCCAAATTATGCTTACTTTAAGCATAGATGTTTACTCTGGGTTTTAGATTTACTCTTTGCAAAAAATGTGTTCTAAACCTTTGCCATCACCATCTGCGTATGCAGCATCAATGCTGTTAAGTTGTTCCTATTTAAGCTTTTATTCTGATTTTCCTCCCATAGACATTAACAGGCATATTTGTCTTTTTATTTTGTTTACTCCCACTCAACTGGATGTTCTATGTAGGGCCTGATACAGATGTTACTTGATGTTACTTAATAGCTACTGAGGTCAGACAATCCAAGGCCATCATTATGCTAAAATTAAAGTTATTTATGGAAGCTAACAGACACTTCCAAAATTGGTTTTTACCTCCTACATGGGAACATATTTAACAAACCCAGAGAGGGCTTACTGGTCTGATTCAATTCTTCCCATTCATCAATCCCTATTCACCAGTGGCATGGAAAGGGGGTTCTTTAACAAAGCATTATACATAACACCTCTACCAAACTAAACATAAACTTTTTTTGTAGTTAAATGCAGAAAGTCGATTTTTTTCCACCCCTTTCCTCCTTTTACATGGCAAGTAAAGCTCACTGGCCTGGGAGTAGCCTCTATCTGCCAACCTTTGGCCAGTGAAGAGGATTCAGAGAAAATAATACAACCATCAATCAGAAAAAGGAGGGGCGACAAAGGAAAATAATTAAGCTGTGGCCTCAATCGTGCATTCCCGTGCAAGGTGCCCTGATTCGCCACAGCGGTAACAGTTGACTTCACTTGTCTTGCTGCAGTTGATGGCTACATGACCAGTTTCACCACACCTAAAATAAATAAAAAATTTCACAATGGTGTTCAGAAAATGTAAAACTGTACTAAAGAAATAGTCATTGCACCCTGGGCTGGTGTGGCTCAGGGGATGAGTGTTGACCTATGAACTAGGAGGTCAGGATTCAATTCCCAGTCAGGGCACATGCCCAGGTTGTGGACTCAGTACCCAGTTTGGGGCTTGCAGGAGGCAGCTGATCAATGATTTTCTCGCCGAAACAGGTTTGGCTCAATGGATAGAGCGTCGGCTTGGAGACTAAAGGGTCCCGGGTTTGATTCCGGTCAAGGGCATGTACCTTGGTTGCGGGCACATCCCCAGTGTGGGGTGTGCAAAAGACAGCTGATCGATGACTCTCTCATTGACGTTTCTGACTATCTATCTCCCTTCCTTTCTGTACAAAATCAATAAAATATATATATATATATTTTAAAAACGATTCTCTCTCATAATTGATGTTTCTATATCTCTCCTCCCTTCCTCTCTGAAATACATAAAATAAAGTCATTGCAGAACAAAATGCAATGACAAATGAATCAACATATTTTTGTTTTCAGGACACTAAATCTTATCATTAACCCCTAATCTAAAATCAAGAAGGAATTAGATAACAAAGCTACTCAATTGTGTAGCAAAGCCACAAAATTAAAATGTTTACCAAAAGGTATAAACCAACATGAAAACCAAAAAAACAGGCCAAGATGTTATTTCTTTATGCAAAATAACTTCTAAGATTTCACAGGTATGTACATCTCAAAGCTTTTACCCTTCTTATTTTTAAACACTGAACTTATTCACAAGGTCATTCCATTTATGTTATGTCTAAAACAGTATCTGCAATGAGCATTTCCAGCAGCAACATTCTAACTTACCTATAGCACTTCACTTTGGTGCAGTCTTTTTGAATATGTCCAAATTCTCCACAAGAATAGCACTTCTGCTCATCTGCATGGTCACAGTCACGAGCCAGATGGCCTGGTTTGCCACAGTTGTAGCAGCATTGCTCTCGCTCTCTCTTGGGCTCCTTGCAGTCCTTGGCAATGTGGCCACCTCTACCGCAGTTATAGCAGGCTTCAACAATAAGAAAAAGAAGCAGACCAAGACTATAAAACCTTTACAAAATGTTGCTATGTTTTAACTCATACAATAGGAAACCTCAAGAGTGGAAAATCTTTCCAATGCATTGTGCATGCTCACCTCTCCAAGTTCTAAAGAATATAAGAAGTGTTAAATACTTACCATCCTCCTGAAGATCACAATCCTTGGCAAGGTGACCAGACTCACCACAGCGATAACAGATGTCTGGGAGAGATGAGGAAACAAACTGGAAACCTATTTTGGGTAGAAACAAACAAAAACAAAAATTTTAACGAATTAGACCAGTCTTGATACTAATGAATATTCTAGTACTCCAAAAATTTTTATTCGACAAAAATACCTCTATCCGAGGTAAAACCACCTCTGCCACGGCTTCTCATTCCACGACCACGGCCTCCACCAGTAGGGCATTCGCGGGCCCAGTGGCCAGATCGTCCACACTTGAAGCACTCATTGCTGCTCATGGCTGCAGTTTAGATCTTCAAAATATTAAAAATAAGAACATTTGACCACGTGAAATTATTTTTAGCTTTTATTCCCCTTTCAGTGTGTTTTTGGATAACTATTCTGGGGGGAAAGCCAAAAAATATTGCTTAGAAAAACAACCACACAACTATATGCTTAGGTATTATACACCTAATTATGAAATACATTAAAAGCGAATAAAGTAAAACATTATATATTCTAATAAAACTCGATTGTTAAAAAAAAATAGGATTATGCAATTTTCAGTATACCAACGAACACTCATTAAACAATTAGTAATACCTCTTTCCAGGTCCAACTTAATGGACACATCTTCATGATTATAAGCCAGTAAACTTTATTTTGGGCAAATGGAAGTCATTTACTGGTAATAAAATTAGAATAACCCAAACCAATGAAGTTGTAGTGTAGATTCTGCGAGGAATAGGTAAAGAAAAATAATTTCTCTCCATAACCTTAGCAACTACCTGATTGAGTCTTCAGAGCAGATAAAATGCAGGACATATATTTTCTCTATAGAGGGTACAGTATGTTAAAAATATTAGAACAGCCCAGTTGATGTGCTCAGTGGTTGAGTCACCTATGAACCAGGAGTTCACGGTTCGTTTCCAAGATTCCAAGTCAGGGCACATGTCCAGGTTGAGAGCTTGACCCAAAGATGGGGGCCTGTAGGTGGCAGCTGATCAATGATTCGCTCTCATTATTGATGTATCTATCTCTCCCTCCTCTCTGAAATATATATATATATGTATATATATGTATACACACATATATACATATATACACATATATACATATGAAAAACAACAAAGAAGTAAACCAACATGCTGATATCATCTAAAGAACTGGGACCACTTATATTTTTTCTATTTTCAAATTTTTCTGTAATTTTGTATTTAAAGCAAAACTCCTACCAAAGCAAGTGGATTTTATACTTTTTATATAACAATCTAAAAATAAACAGGCTATTCCTGGAAGAAATGGAATGTTGCAGGACAAATTCCTAGTATAGTGGCTTTTAAAAAAGGAACTAGCTAAAAATAATGTAACCTTTATATTGCCATATTTCCATATCTAAACATTTTACCCTTGATTCCAGTGTCAAGCAATGGCACACCAAGTTTTTTAAATACCCTCTCAAAGCCAAGCATAATTAGCACCATGACCTAGCAAAACATACTGTTTCAATTAAAATGGACAGGATGGTGGAATCATCCAAACACATAAAAGCACCAAGTCAGTACATGGTGCATAAATGACTCATCAAATTGTAGAGAATCTAGTGACCAAAAATTTAAGCTAATGTTGAGTTACAAAAGCTTCCATTGTCATTTTTTTAAAAATCAGTGTCTACTTATCCTAACTTTCTGCAATCAGATTCAGCATAAAATTTCAGAGGAATCTTTCTACCAACGCTTGCCACTTGTCATTATTAAAAAATCACACAATCTTCGTACTTGTCTCAGATACATAATGTACATTTCTAGTCAGAAGAAACCAGCCAGTGAAGATTAAAAATGTATTTTTGCAAAATTTGAGATTACATTTGCTTTCTTATACTGGTGTCAATCTAAATCATGTAAAGTAATAATTTCCACTTGAAAGAACAGTCAGAATGAAAAAATGAATGTCACATAAAAATGATCACAAAAAAAATGGTACTTCATCCTCCCCTTATTCCTATTTTCTTCATTTTGCAGTTTACAAAATGAACCAGTTTATAATCTCCAATTTATAGTCAGACCAATAAGCACATTTACCTATTGCTCTCAATGAGTTCCTTGCACAGAAACAATCACTACCTTATTATACAAGGTAATCCAGGAAATTTGAAATTTCCCAAGTATTTTAAAATGTAATATTTAAACAAGATATTTTCTTTTAGAAAACATGACAATTCAACATGCATTTTTAAAATTAAAGAAATGGCCCAGCTGGCGTGGCTCGGTGGTTGAGTCAACCTGTGAATCAGAAGGTCACAGTTCAATTCCTGGTCAAGGCAAATACACAAATTGAAGGCTCCATCCCTAGTTTAGGTGGGCAGGAAGGAGGCAGCTGATCAATGATTCTCTCTCATCATTGATGTTTCTCTCTCTCCGTCTCTTCCCTTCCTCTGACATCAATAATAAAAATATATATATATATATATTTTTAAAAAACTGTTTAAAACTAAAGAAAAGATAGTTTGAGCAATCCCCACTTTAGACTGTTGCTTTAAAATAATGTTTATTTCACAATAGTGAAGTACAAATAAAACATGGTATAATGAATCATCAGATTTTTATCAATGGAATAAAGTCAGTAGTTAAAATTTTAGGTTTATGGGGGGGTAAGAGGAAAAAAATAAAAACCTTAGGTTTTCTACACAGAAATATTAAAATTAAGCTACTCGCCGAAACCGGTTTGGCTCAATGGATAGAGCGTCGGCTTGGGGACTGAAGGGTCCCGGTTCGATTCCGATCAAGGGCACGTACTTTGGTTGCGGGCATATCCCCAGTAGGGGGTGTGCAAGAGGCAGCTGATCCATGACTCTCATCAATGTTTCTAACTCTCTCCCTTCCTCTGTACAAAATCAATAAAATATATTTTTAAAAATTAAGCTACTCAAGAACCGATTAACCTATATGTACATTTTTCATGAACTCTTTTCTTCTTCTCACTCATGGGACCCAGATCCAGAATGAATTGAGAAAAAAGAAATGACATGAAAAGAAGTATTTTGGAGAGCAGACAATTAGTTAAAATAACAAGCTAAAATAACACTTTCAGATGAACAAAACACTCTACTTCCTCCTGCCCTACTTCCTAATTGAAAGTTGGTCATAATGTGATTTCTCTATGAACTACAATTTTACAAAAAGCAGTATTTCTCCAATTAGATTGCAATTAAACTATTTTGCAAAACAGACATGCACAGTTCAGTGGCAAAGGCAGAACTTTACACATTGAAACTAGTAGTTTTAGATGTTTGTGTTACCATCAACAAATTTTATTCTCACGTAAATTAAGGTTTAAGAAAAGCTCCCTACCCAGTTTGGCTCAGTGGATAGAGCACCAGCCCAAGGACGTAAGGGTCCCAGGTCTGATTCCTGGTCAAAGGCACACGCCTGGGTTGTGGGCTTGATCCCCAGTAGGGGGCATGCAGGAGGCAGTCAAGCAATGATTCTCTCTTGTCATTGATGTTTCTATCTCTCTCCCCCTCCTTCTCTGAAACCAATAATATATTAAAAATAAACAAACCCACTAAATCTTAAAGGTAAAGAAAATATTAATTTCATTAATAACCCGAAGACCTATCATCAGTAGGGCACATCCCAGTGGGGCTCAGGTAATGTAATAAAATACAACCTGCCTTTTCTCCCCTTTGGCTCAATCACAGCCAATTAGTTGGTCTACATTTCCATTCAGCCCCTTGTTGATAGATTTATCTTCCTTACTTAGTAACATTAAATAGATTCCTAATGTGTTTTAGAGCAGCAGCCACCAACCTTTCAGACCTCAAGACCACCAGTGGTCCTCAGACCACTAGTTGGTGACCAGTTTAGAGGCATGCTGCTAATCTTGGGGGCAGGGGAAGGGAGAGATTCCTATCCTAATCATCATATACAAATTGCATTTAGCCAAGAGGTCTTTAAAGAATTTCATGCTATTCCTTAGGAAAACTAGAGGCAGGAAAGTAAGACAGAACTGAGACTTCAGGCTTCGTGATTCTCAAGGCCTGACGGCTCTTGGCTAGAATTTTGCTGCACTGTCCTGCCTCTGCCCCCTCCACCTGTCACAACCTTTTCCAACCTGCATGGGCCAACTTAAATGCCAACTCTATAAAAAAAATCTGACATCTCCCAGCCTGGAACTCTCCTTCCTATTAAGACCTAGGACAGTTTGTTAATATCTGTCTGATGGCACTACTATATTTGCCTTTTATCACATTCCTTTAGGGCAGAGACCAAGTAATTCATCATTGAATTGTCACAACACCCATGGTTAACCTTTAGTAATTATAACTCAATATTTTAACTGCTTTTGCAGTGTGTGAGTGAGAAAGGCCTAACAGTCATTTGCTAAGTGAAACAAATTGTGTTTCTTGTTTAGACCCAATCCGAGTACTGACAATACCTAAATTTTTGCTATCAAGAGTCACTGTACCAATTTAAAGCAGCGATTTTCAACCAATGGCA
The DNA here is from genome assembly GCF_014108245.1 of Pipistrellus kuhlii. Lineage (NCBI taxonomy): Eukaryota > Metazoa > Chordata > Mammalia > Chiroptera > Vespertilionidae > Pipistrellus > Pipistrellus kuhlii. Next base: position 24,192,670 of record NW_023425562.1, read on the forward strand.
CATGTACTGCATGTTTTAAAAATTCTCAGGGAATAGCCGAAACCGGTTTGGCTCAATGGATAGAGCGTCAGCCTGCGGACTGAAGGGTCCCAGGTTTGATTCCGGTCAAGGGCATGTAACATGGTTGCGGGCACATCCCCAGTAGGGGATGTGCAAGAGGCAGCTGATCGATGATTCTCTCTCATCGATGTTTCTAACTCTCTATCCCTCTCTCTTCCTCTCTGTAAAAAAATCAATAAAATATTTTAAAAATTTAAATAAAAATTCTCAGGGAATAGCTGTTTGGCTCAGTGGATAGAGCTTCAGCTTGGGGACTGAGGGGTCCAGGGTTTAATTCCATCAAGGGCACATGCCTGGGATTTGGGATCGACCCCCAATAGAGGGGGTGCAGGAGACAGCCAATCAATGATTCTTATCATTGATGTTTCTCTCCCTCTCCTTTCCTCTCTGAAATCAATAAAAAATATAAAAATTCTGCCAAGACCAGTTTGGCTCAATGGATAGAGCGTCGGCTTGGGGACTGAAGGGTTCCGGGTTCGATTCTGGTCAAGGGCATGTACCTTGGTTGCGGGCATATCCCCAGTAGGGGGTGTGCAAGAGGCAGCTGATCAATGACTCTCTCTCATTGATGTTTCTAACTATCTCTCTCCCTTCCTCTCTGTACAAAATCAATAAAATATATTTTGGAAATAAATAAATAATTAAATAAATAAATAAATAAAAATAAAAATTCTTAGGATTCGCCAGCTAAAAAATTGCTGGTTTAAAGAAACAATGTCTTTTCAATTAGATATCCATTAAGGATAGACTACCACCACTCTAAACTCAAGAATATTTCAGACTATCTAATAAAATCTCCTGTGTTAACAGAAACTTTTCACTCCAGGTTACTAAAAAAAAAGTTAGCAGCCAAACCAGGACTCCTAACTTGCCACCCAGACTCTTCCAAGAATTCACATCCTCGGTAATATTTTACAGAATGCTACAAAACACATCTACATACTAACTTACAAGATAAAATACTGTATTTTCACTGTTGTCAGCCAGTAGAATAGCATATATTTTCTCCCTTTTGCTGCTAAAAATCATAGCAGTATCTATACCAATGTATCCTTACACAGCAAGAATTGGAGACCATAGTTAACTCTGGTTTAACATATGACCCCGCTTAAGGATCTGCTTGCTCTGGTACCTCAGGCACTTGACCCCTTCTCCTGTACTTATTTGGAAAAGGATGATAAAACTGTTCTGTGATGAGAATTACTGCTTATTAGATTCTAAATTTTAAAAACTGCAAGGGTTTATATCCTCTGCTTAATTTTTCTGTTCCTTCCCCAATTAAGTTAGACTGCTTAAAAGTAGATAGAACTCAGTCTAACGACTATATAGCAGGCTTAGAGCAGGCTAACTCTGCATATATTCAACTCTCCCATTTCATCAAGTCTACTTTAAAAATGGAATGAAGAGAATTATAGCCCTAGCGGGTTTGGCTCACTGGATAGAGCTTCAGCCTGTGGAATGAAAGATCCTGGATTCGATTCCAGTCAAGGGCATATGCCTGGGTTGAGGGCTTGATCCACAGTAGGGGGGTGCAGGAGGCAGTCAATCAATGATTCTTTCTCATCATTGATGTTTCACTCTCTCCCTCTCTGAAAATCAATAAAAATATACTTTTTAAATTACTTGGGCTTAATGTGATTTAATCAGTTACACCCAACTTAAAAGAGAATTATAAATGACTTCATATTATCAGCAGATTACCTGTTTTCATTTTTGGGTGTCACATTTTCATGACACCTAAAGATGGTAAGAGCACAGGACAATCAGGCAACGGTACTATAGGCAGTCAAAATCCTGCTTGAAAAGATCTAAGATTCACTTAGTGTAAACTAAGAGATCTACAATATTTTACAGATTTTGCACTCATCTAAGCTTTAAGATTTAAATCCTAGAATTGGTATCAAAACACAAATGGTTATACTGATCTGTCTTCATTAATGTTACCGTTTCCCGGAAAACAAGACAGTGTCTTATATTAATTTTTGCTCCCAAAGATGCGCTAGATCTTATTTTCAGGGGATGTCTTATTTTTCCATGAAGAAGGATACGGTACACATTTATTGTTAAATGAAAATAAAGGAAATTTATTACCTGTATAGGGTACGGTAGTTGTCAACACAAACCAGACAAGCTGTGAATCCTACAGTATCAAGAATTTACTCATTTATTCAATGACAATCATGTCATCATCTTCTGGAACATCATAACAATCCAATTCCTGAATTTCCTGGTGAATTTCTTGTGACTCCATTTCTTTCAGAATCAGTGGACCAAATCTCTTGTTTAGCCTACGGGGGGCCTTATTTTTGGGGGATGCCTTATATTTCACTCAGAAGGAAACCTGTAAGTAGGTCTTATTTTCGGAGAATGTCTTATTTTCGAGGAAACACGGTAGTAATTGAACCATATTTTTGGTTCTAAGAACAAAGCCAGTAAACTACTTAAATCATAACAGTACATGCCCAAGACTAACAATGAGCTGAGTAACTCACTACATTAAAAAAAAAAAAAAAAAAAAAAAAAAAAAAGTAGCAAAAGGAAATTGTGTGTGGGGGATCTGGCTAGCTTTAATTTTTTTTATATGATTTTCCTAAAATAGCTATATATATTCACCTTAGGGTTATCCTTGACTCATCCAACATTGTTGACCTAAACTGCATTTAGACTATAGCAGAGCTTTAGCCCCATGAATGTACCCACTCATTTATTTTTTTTGGTACCCACTCATTTTTATGCTCTAATGATATCATAAATTCCAACTGGAACACTTCAGGTTATTAGCAAAATCAAACTACAGATGATAAACTGAAGGGAAGTTATATTGTATATTACCTGCATTCTGACCAGAATAATGGAGATCAGAGTACAATACTGGGAGCAATTCTATGTTCTTATCCTGGTTATTGCATTTACTGCATGACTTTGATTAATATTTACATACACTGCTGTCTGCCCCTCGTTAACCCGGAAGGGTTTTAAGATAAATATCTTCTATGAGTCAAAGGTTAATTAACATATTATCTATAATCCTCACAACCCTACAAAGTTATGTACTCTTGCTTCCATTTTACTGACAAAGAAACTGGAGATCTGAGACCAAGTGACTTACCCAAAGCCTTCTTAACTAAAAAGTTCTCAAGTCAGCATTTCAAGTCTTCTGCAGAGTCCTTTGCTAGGGTTAAGTGGTAATAAAGTACAGGAAAATGCTATCATAAGAATACAATTCACTCCCTACTTCAAAAATATTATACAGCATATTACTGCTGTATAGCAAGTAACTGTAAACACGTTAACTTAAATTTTAATGCAGTCATCTGTTCTATAGTTCTATACTTAAAATGTATTTCAAAACTCGTTTAAAAATTCACAGCCATAAATGAGTTTATTCACAGTATACAATGACACAGCTTTCCTGAATTTTAAGCCAAGACAGATTTTCTTAACCTTCAAGGTATAACTTAAAGAGTACAACCAGGGACCCAAAGACTGGCAACCGGATTTTTTTTTTTTTTTAATTTATCGATTTCAAAAAGAGAGAAGTTAATTTTTTGTCCCACTTATTTATGCATTCATTGGTTGATACTTGTATGTGCTCTGACCGGATATCAAACCCACAACCTTGCTTATTGGGATGATGCTCTAACCAACCTACTACCCAGCCAGGGCTTGCGGCAACCTGATTTCACCCATTAAGGCTCTAATTTGCAATTATGAACGACACCAGGTAATCACTGCACCATACTCTCATACTCCTAATTAACAGACTCCACTGGCTTACAACTTGAATTTTGGTGGCCACAAGCTCTCATTTTATTCCAGAAGCTTTTTACTTACAACACGAAAAGGGTGTTTACTCCAGTCTTACTGCAACAGCATCTGACACTGCCAGAATAGTTCTATTAAGTGAGACGGTAGAGAAAGAGTGTTCTCCACATAGCAGGCCAAGATGCCTTGGCATCAGTCTCCTGGCTCTCCACTTACTGTCAGGAGGCCAAAAAGAGGAAAGGAGCCAATATTAAAAAACAAAAAAAACCAACAACAACAACAACAAAAAAACACCCTCTCACTCTTGCAGGGGAAAAAAAGCAAAAGCAAATCTCTTTTGTGGTCAAGTGTTTAACAGACCTATATTTCCAATTACAGGAACACCTCATATACATTGTAGGTTTGGTTTGAGATCACAGCAATAAATCTTTTAATCTTTTTGCTGGAGGGTCTTGTTTTCTTTTAATATATATGTTTGTTTTTTATTGATTTCAGAGAGGAAGGGAGAGAGAGAGAAAAACATCAATTATGAGACTCACTGAAAGGCTGCCTCCTGCATGCCCCCCACTGGGGATGGAGCCCACAAGCCCGGCATGTGCCCTTGACTAGAAATCTAACCTGGGACCCTTCAGTCCGCAGGCCAATGCAATGCTCTATCCACTGAGCCAAACGAACCATAACCGGTCTTATTTTCAATTTGTAAAAATCGTTAACATCTGCTAGAATAAGGCGACATGCCATAAAATGAGGTACGCCTGAGGTTGAATTGTGGCTATTGCTTGTAAGCACTGATTTGGTACCTTCTCATGTACATACCACATATTATTAGATTTTAAAAGATGAAGAGTCATAATATCACAATACAAAACCATTTATGATATCTTAAAAAATATATCACTCTGCCTGTTCCAGGTATTCAAATGCTGGTGTAATAATTGACCCTTGATTTTCCACCGGTTTGGCTCATACGGTTAGCTTTTTAAAAAATACTATTGCCAAGAGTTGCAATTTAGAAAGAAAAATTCTTTTTCCAGCTCTTGGGATCTATAATAAGTTACTTCTTTTATATTCCAGCACAGAGCTCCTTGTAAGCAAGAATCAGGTTCAACAAGCTAAAAACAGCATGCACCTATGTATGTGGCATTTTGTAGGTGTTTCATTAAGCCATGATCAGTGATTTTTAAAGAATTATTTGAAAATAATTGCTTGGGAGGGGGGCTAAGAGGTAGAACTTCGTTTCATACATTTTTTTAAAACCCTCAAATCCTAACTTGCAATTTATGGTGCTTAAGCAAAAAAGGAACAAAGCTGTTGATTTAACTGATTAAAGAGAAAGTGAGGCAGAAATTAACTGATTATGTTTCTCTCTAAAACTGGGATATATAACAGGGGGAAAAAGGATTTTTAAAAACTTTAAATTTAGGGGCAAGACGATGTCATTAATCCTTCTTCACCTTAAAAGAAATCAAAAAAATGAAAACAGACATTTACACACTGTCTGAAGTCACAATGGGCCACGTTCTCTTTTCCTAAGACCCCCGCTGCCCCCGTGAACAGATGTCACTTCCTTGGAAACGCAGTGTGTCTGAGGCCACGTGGCTAACATGTGGCAACAAGCAAAAATCCGTACCCACGATAAAATTAACATGAGGACCCAAATGTGGGCGATGATGCCTTTCTAAAATAGGTTTTTCACATTTGGAAAAATCTAGATGGGAGGCTGGCTAATTAACCACGTCTCACTTTTAAACAGTCACGGTTTAATTAATCCAATAAATGATGCTAGGATTTTGGAGGTTTGGCGATTTGTTCCCCTTTGATAACGAGACTTCTTTTCTTCTTCTTTAAGGGCCTTCTAACTTAAAATAGTGTCGATTCATGAAAGCGAGCCTTAACTGCCCCTTTTCGAATGGTAATGTGAGACAAGTAAAAAATTAACGCTAGACTATAAAAATTCAAGAGTCGGGAAGCTATCAAGTATGGAGAGTATAATTCCAGACGTCCAGGCCTTTCCAGCGGAGTGTTGCCACCCTAAAACGCAAGAACTTCAGGGCCCCTTTCCTAGGCCCATCCCGAACCCTTGGCACATGGCCCGCCAGCCCATTACACCAGCACATGGCCTGCATTAAGCACCCAACCCCATCCCCCTCCACCCGCGCCGAGGGCCTTTTCCCACCACAAGGCCTCCTTTCAGCAAGTTCCCGCCAAAAACGCCCCTCCGCCCCGCGTTCCGAGACCCTCGAAGTCTCGGAGCCTCAGTCCCAAGAGCGCACGAGCCAAGGCCTCATCCGCCGTAAAGGCTTAGGGCCTGGGGCGCGGCCTGGGCCCTGAGAGAGGCCAGGACGCGCGGGGACCCCGCTTCCCGGGACGGAAGGGAGGCCGGGAGGGTACCCCCGACTGCAGGAGGCCGGAAACTCGGCCCGGAGACGGCGGTGGCAGCCGAGTTTCCCGCCTGACGCAGCAGCGGAAAAGGCTCTCGAGTGAGGCCGCCATCGCCGCCTCACCGCTCCCTGCCCTCTTCCCGTCCGCTTCGGACACGGGCCCGCCGCGCGCGGTTTTCCCCTTCCCCTCGCTCCCGATCCTCACCTTCCCGCGTCAGGGCAGGCCCGCGGCGCCGGAGGACGAGAGGCAGGCCGAGGTGAGCAGCTCGCCAGGCAGCGGCTGTTTATTTTCAGGAGGGTCCTTGCCTGCGCCACACGCTGGTCTGCACACGGCCCCACACACGCCGCTGCGCACGGCCCTCCGCCGCCTCGCCCACGCGGCCAATCAGTGCGCACGGCTCGGGCGGCCAATCAGAGCCTCCCGCCGGGGAGACAGGCCGGCCTCGGGGCGGGAGGCGGCCGCCGCGCGGGGCTGTTATCTTCCGCGCTCGTCGGTCAGTTCTTCTCGCGGGCGCGCGGGCGCGGCCCGTATTTCTCGGCTTTCCAGTCAGCGGCCCCTCTCGCGGTTTTCTCCCTTATTCCACGCCCCGCCGGGCCGGGAGGAGGGGGACAGGCCTGTGCGGCCCGCCCTCGGCGCTCTCTACCCCCTTAGCTCGCGAGGAGGGAGGCCAGGGAACGGGTCTGTGATGAGCGGGGGACCGAGACAAACGCCTTCCCCTTCTTGGGCTCCGAAAAAGAGGGTCGGCCCTTAGACCCTTCCTTGCCTTGGCCGCGCTTTCAGAGGCAGGCCCCGATTCTTGGTACATCGGTTTGGGGGGGATTGTTGGGAGGAGGGGGGAGAAAGTGGTCTGTCATGTCACAGAGGCTGGGGCTGAAGGCCGCAGGCCCTGAAATGTGTTTTAGGGTTTGTGTGAACCCGGGCAGAGCCCGGAAGAACTGCCTGCTCTCACCCTATAGGACCCATATGCCCGCCCCAAAATAAGTGGCTGGTGAGGGAAAGGCGCCAGCCTTGGGGAAGGTGTGAAGATGATGAAAGGATGGCGCTGAGACTTAACTGAACTTCCAACAAACCTTGTGCCCGGTTTAGAAACTTTATGATCATCCCCTGCGACCTAAAGGTGGAATAGTGAGTGCTAGGGGATCCATCTAGCCCATGCTTTCACAATCAGAATTGATGTGCCTTTAGATTGGTGTTTTCTCCGAAAGAGATTGCATGTATACACCGAGTGGCCAGGTTATTATGATCTCTGAACGCATAATAATCTGGCCACTCAGTGTATATCCTATATAATAAAAGGCTAATATGCAAATTGTGCCCTGGATTAGGAGTTTGACCAGCAGGCAGGCCGGCCAACCGCCCATGTCCCTTAACCCCTGGCCAGTTTGGCCAGATCCTCCCATGCATGAATTCATGCATGGGCCTTTAATATCTATATATCTGCTTTGAGAGATCATAATAATCTGGCCACTCATTATATATGTTCATAGATACTGTTATGACATCAACTTAAGTTGTTCAATGCAAACTAAAGAATTGCATAATTTTCCATAATTTTCATGTAATGAAAAAGAAAGGAAGGCCCAGCCTGTGTCTCCCAGTGGTTTGACATCAACCTACAAACCAGGAGGTCACATGCCAGGGTAGTGGGCTCTATCCGAAGTGGGGCATGCAGGAGGCATCCCATGATGATTCTCATCATTGATGTTTCTCTCCTTGCTTCCTCTCTGAAATAAATAAAAATATATTAAAAAAAAAAAAAAGAACAACAATGAAGTGACATCTCCAGTCTCTTGAACTTTAGAAGGTCCTGCAATTACTGTAGTCTCTCATACAGACTTAAAAGGCAGCTTGAGATTAGTATGCAACCCATGTTGTTGGCTGGTATATCCCAGCAATGTCCATTTTATCCTTTATTGACTGTCTTATTCTTCACCCTGGTTTCAACTCATTTAATCCTTCCAATCTTAAGGTAGTGTGACTTGTTAAATCATGTCTGTGAAGAGGCAGTAAAGTAGCTAAGAGCATAGATATTAAGGGTCAGATATTAAATCACTAGGTTCAAATCACTAGGGCTTACTTAGTCATTGTAAATCATTTAGCAGATTGTCAACATAAAGAGGGAATGGACGATTTCATTTAAAAAAATATTTTTAGGGCCTGAGCTGGTGGGGGCTGCCCAAGGCTGGGATCTGCCAGCTGCCTACCCCTCTCTCAGCCCTGGCCTTTGGGAATCAGCCAGCACAACTATTCTTCCTTGCAGATCTCTGTGGAAACAAGCTCTGAGAGGAGTCAGGATTGCCTCACCATGGAGGGGAAGCTGAGCTTGGCCAACACCCAGTTCGCGTTGGACCTCTTCCACATCCTGAAGGACACCAATCCCTCTGGGAACCTCTTCTTCTCCCCCATGAGCATTTCCTCAGCGCTGGCCATGGTCTTTCTGGGGACCAGAGGCACCACCGCAGCACAGATGTCCAAGACTCTTCACTTTGATGGGGTTAAGGAGATCCATTCCAGTTTTCAGAGTCTGAATGCTGATATCTACAAGCACGGAGCTCCCTACACTCTGAAGCTTGCTAATAGATTATATGGAGAGAAAAACTGTGGGTTCCTCCCTGAGTTCTTGACTTCAACCCAGAAAATGTATGGAGCTGAACTGGGCAGAGTAGATTTTCAGCGAGTCTCTGAAGATGCAAGAAAGGTGATAAACGAGTGGGTCAAAGGGCAGACTGACGGGAAAATTCCAGAATTGTTGGCTGTAGGCATGGTTGATAATATGACTAAACTTGTGCTAGTTAATGCCGTCTATTTCAAAGGAAACTGGCAGGAAAAATTCGTTAAAATGGTCACAATCGATATACCTTTCAGATTGAATAAGAGAACGACAAAAACAGTGAAAATGATGTATCAGAAGAGCAAATTCCCATTTGGCTACATTCAGGACCTTAAGTGCCGGGTGCTGGAGCTGCCTTACGAGGGTGAGCTCAGCATGATCATCCTGCTGCCAGATGACATCGAGGAGGAGGGTCTGAAGAAGATCGAAGATCAATTGACCTTAGAAAAACTGCATGAGTGGACCAAACCTGAGAATCTGACTTCCTTTGATGTCAACGTCCACCTACCCAGGTTCAAGCTGGAAGAGAGCTACAACCTCAACTTTAACCTGGCCAGCCTGGGTATAGAGGATCTCTTTACTAGCAAGGCTGATCTGTCTGGCATGTCAAAAGCCAGAGATCTTTTTATATCAAAAATTGTCCACAAGTCTTTTGTGGAAGTAGATGAGGAGGGCACAGAGGCAGCAGCTGCCACCTTCTGCATGCTTATGCCAGAAGAAAATTTTATGGCCGACCATCCATTTATTTTTTTAATTCGACACAATCCCTCAACTAACATCCTGTTCTTAGGCAGAGTTTCTTCTCCGTAGAGACTGTGGAAATTCAAGGCCAACCTCAGAACTTTGTCAGTGGCCCTTTCAATGGTGATAGTTTTCATATATCTTCCACAACAAATCTACCATCCCAAAACAAATCTCTAACTTCCTTTGTAATGTCAGCTCTGTTGACTGTTTACACGCATTAACTTTGGCATAAGTATATATTTTCCTTTCTTTATATTGAAAAATTCAGTGATTGCTTTTGAATGCACCAAGCAGATATGTAGATTCTTGGCAGTATAGTAAACTAAGAAACTGCTGTAAAAATAAATAAATAAAGTTTTAAGTTGAAGTCTTAAGACCTCTGCTCTTTTATTATTTTTTATTTTTTAAAATATATTTTATTGCCGAAACTTGTTTGGCTTAGTGGATAGAGCATCAGCCTGCGGACTGAAAGGTCCCGAGTTCGATTCAGTCAAGGGCATGTAGTACCTTGGTTGTGGGCACATCCCCAGTAAGAGGTGTGCAAGAGGCAGCTGATAGATGTCTCTCTCTCACTGATGTTTCTAACTCTCTATCCTTCTCCCTTCCTCTCTGTAAAAAATCAATAAAGTATATATATATATATAAAATTTATTTTTTACAGAGAGAGAGAGAGAGCTAGAAACATCGATTTAATTTACATAGCTTTATAGACTTCCCCTCCCTGACTGATTAATGTTTATAATATCTTGAGATAAGGAATAGTATAATTGCAGACATTTTAGTAGTGCTTTCCAAAGTGAGTTAGTGTAATGCGTCAAAGATTCAGAAATAACCAAAACAAAACCAAAGAGTCACTGAAGTAGTAATTGGTAAAAATTTATGGTGCACATGCCAAAAAGACAGTTTATAGACTAGGGGCACTCAAATGAGCTGTAGGAGTTTACCATTAGAAAGCAGCTCATGCAGTGAGAAAGTAGTGTTTTTGCAGTGATTGGTAATTAAGCTAAATCAATGACTAAGCTGGTTTTATCTGCTCAGGGAATCTTCAACGTTGGTCTCTGCCTTTGATTTTAACAAGTGCAAGAGGCTAGGTAGGAAGTCCACCTTGGGTGCATCCATGCCATACTAGGAAAACAAGTTAAAATTGTCTCAAGAAACACAATATTTCCTGGCTTAATTTTTGTTTACAATTCCAACCATAGAGCTACATAAAATGTTTGCCATTCAAGAATGAATGTTCCTAATATATATATTTAATGAGGGTGACTGTGAAATAGTGTTCTATAGGATTTAAAAGATTTAAGTAGAAGGAATGGAAATGTAATCTTTGCTGCTTGGCTTTGGGAGTAGTAATAGCAGATGGCTCTTCTCTACCTGCCATCCAGCTTTCCATAATGACTATTATTATTTTTAAATATTTTATTGGTTTCAGAGAGGAAGGAAGAAGAAGAGAGAGACAGAAACATCCACGATGAGAGAGAATCATAGATCGGCTGCCTCCTGCAAGTCCCCCAATAGGGATAGAGGCCACAACCTAGGCATGTGCCCTTGATTGGAATCGAACCTGGGACCCTTCAGTTCACAGACAAATGCTCTATCCACTGACCCACACCAGCTGGGGTCTTAATGACATTTTTTTTTTCAATAATGATTATTATTATTAGAACCAAACTGATCATGAGGCAGTCTGACTATCTCCAGAGAAGATACGATGAAATTTAACTCCATTTACTCATGCTGCCTGGATATGTCTTTGGGTACATCTATTCACAGAGACGTTTAAAAATAAGAAAGAAAAAAAAGCCAAAACCGGTTTGGCTCAGTGGATAGAGTGTCAGCCTGTGAACTGAGGGGTCCCGGGTTCAATTCCGGTCAAGGGCATGTACCTTGGTTGCGGGCACAGCCCCAGTGGGAGTTGTGCAGGAGGTAGCTGATCAATGATTCTCTCTCAACGATGTTTCTAACTCTCTATCCCTCTCCTTTATTCTCTGTAAAAAATCAATAAAATAAAATTAAGAAATTAAAAAAAGAAAACTCATCGTTTAAGAAAAACAAAAAACACCAATCCACTAAAAAGATAAACTGCCGACTGTATTTGAAGAAAAATTCCTGTTATATTTTCCTCCTCTGTAAATTTGTTTTTTTTTTGTTTTGTTTTGTTTTTTTAAATATATTTTATTGATTTTTTACAGAGTGGAGGAGGGATAGAGAGCTAGAAACGTCGATGAGAGAAACATCGACCAGCTGCCTCTTGTACACCCCCTACTGGGGATGTGCCCGCAACTAAGGTACATGCCCTTGACCAGAATCAAACCCGGGACCTTTCAGTCCACAGGCTGACGCTCTATCCACTGAGCCAAACCGGTTTTGGCAAATTTGGGTTTTTAAAAAATATATTTTTATTGATTTCAGACAGGAAGGGAGAGTGAGATAGAGAGAAGCATCAACGATGGGAGAGAATCATTGATCTGCTGCCTCCTGGACAACCCACACTGGGAGTCGAGCCCGAAACCCAGGCATGTGCCCTTGATGGGAATTGAACCTAGGACCTTTCAGTCCATAGGCCAACGCTCTATGCACTGAGCCAAACTGGCTAGGAATAAATGTGTTTTATCCCTCTTCTCCCTTCATGTTCAGTATTACCCAGTTATTGTGCTCAACACTGTAGTGATTACAAAGGTAACTAGTTAAGTCACAAACCTTGCCCGTAATCTTGTAGGATGACAAGGGCCATAAAAAAGTATTAAGAGGACCAACTAAAATGCTATGATTCAGCATGATTCAGGATTTCTTAAAATTAGTACCAGTTGAGAGCAATACTTGCCAACTCTTAATTTCTGCTAAAGAGCTCAGCTGCATAGTATATGCCTTACCTTCTGCTGATAAAAGGAAAGGAAATGGTATATATCCTTTAAAACCCTTCCATGTCTTATCTCAGCCAGCAGGAAAATAGCCTTTGTGACTTGGAATGTTTGCAGCTAAGGTTAAGGAAAATAAATTGCTTCCACCTACCCTGCCCACTTCTGAAGCAGAAACATAGTTTACTAAGCTAAATCCTGAAATAGGCATCAGTTATAGTAATAGTTAATAGTATAAAGTTTTATAACAGTGCCTAGCATAGAGTAATATCTACTAAAGTGTTAACCATTATGATTGTTATTACTTGTTGAGCACTTACTATATGCCAGACATTGTTTATAGCCTCTTTATTTTATTATTTTATTTTTAAACATATTTTTTATTGATCTCAGAGAGGAAGGAAGATAGAACATCAATGATGAGAGAGAATCATTGATCAACTGCCACCTGCATGCCCCCTACTGGGGATCGAGCCCACAACCTGGGCATGTGTCCTGACCATGATGTCCTGGTTCATAGGTTGATGCTTAACCACTGAGCTACACCAGCCAGTCTGTAACCTTTTGATATGTTTTCACAAAATCCCCATGAGGAAAAAAGTCCAGAGGATTTAAGTAATCTGTTAAAGGTAATGAGTAAATAAATGACAGGACATGCTTCAAACAGAGGCAGAGTGCTTAAACACAATGCTCCTAGCGTCCCAGTAGTTACTGAGACCTAATCCTACAATTTCCCATTTGACTCGTTAAAATGATATGTAGGGAATGCTAACTAATAAGGAAAATGTAAAACACTGATTAATAACTTAGCATTCCACCCTGATCCATGTGGCTCAATTGAGCTTCGACCTATGAACTGGAGGATTGCAGGTTCGGTTCTGGTCAGGGTACATGCCCAGGTTTTGGCCCGAGAACTATTCTTAAAAAAAATAACTTAGCGCTCCATCAGTTGGCTTTGCCCTCTGTGACCTCAAATTGAAACTGTCTCTACTTCTGCAAACTAACTGGTAAGATAAAAACTTTATTTGCAAATAATTTTAAAATTTTAAAGTAAAACTACTCATTCTTAAAAGAAAACTACCCATTTATTTTTATTTATTTTGTCCTCACCCTAGAGAGAGTAAAGGGGAGGGAAGGAGAGAGTAGGGAGAGAGACATCTATTGATTAGCTTCCACAGGCGCCCTCATCTGGGTGGGGATCAAACCCGCAACTCAGGTACATGTCCTTGATAGGAATTGAAGCGAGCCAATGCTCTAACCACTGAGAAACTCCAGCTGGGAAGGTGAATTCATTCTTAAAAAGTAATTTCTTATTAAGCACCTACATTATTGAAACTTTGAAATAGGTAGGAATAGAAAAATAATGTGTTTAAATCATTTCCAAATACTATTTTGATGGGATGTCTTAAATTATTCTTTGAGACAGTATGATAAAGTGTACAATTTTATCATGTAGCTCTCATAATTTACAAAATAATGTAATTGGTTTTCCAATATTAAATTGACAACTCATATAATTGGGTGAATTAGAATCTAAGATCAAGAAGAATATTTAGTCTAATTGTTGTGGGGTGGAACCCTGGGTTCAAAATAAGACCACCAGAGGCTGATGATTTATTAAAAAAAGCAGGCAAAGATTTATTGAAGTATCTGGCCAGGACAGCCACAAGAGCACCACACGCAGGCGGACTCCTCACGACTGCGCTGCTTCAGGGGCAGGCAGTTCTTTTTAAAGGTTCTGAGAAGGAGAACCCCTATTTTGCAATAAACTGTTGTTTGGAATTTTCTGCTTTTCTTCCTAGATAAAATGTTGCTTTTTAGTTTGCTTTAGCCCGTTTGAAGAATGATGAAGATAAACTTAGCTGTCTGACCTTGTAGGCCAGAGACCAGATATGCCCACAATCTCAATACCATGCCAGGTGCACTTTTTCAATTGGATAGAACTGAATTGTTTTCAAGGCCAGCATCGAGATAACCACTAACTGCACATAGGGCTGGCTCTTTAATGAAAAAAAAGGAAGTTCTGCCTGTAGCCTTGCTTAGAATTTGAATTTATCCTCCCTAAGCCCATCGCGCAATGAACAAAGCAAGTCTCTCCAAACTCTCCCACTGCACCGGTCGACCACTCGGGAACTCTGCAGCAGTTCAAACCATAGGAATTTTCCTTTGTTCTAAATTCTAAATACTAAAGACTATATTCTAAAAACTGGGGTCAGCCTGTAGGGTCATTCCCAGCCACATCCTGATGGACATTGGAATGTGGCCCTATCTTACAGAAGCAGAACTCAGTGGTTAATCTCCAAAGGTTATGGTCCCAAGCACAGGAAAATTGCCTTAGCCTCCAGGTCTCCACCTGAAAGCTAAGATAAATAGCTTCTCCCCGCTTCCCCGTGTTTAATCAGGTGCAGGAGCCAAACTAGAAAGGTTAAAATTCAAACAGCAGTTTTTACCAAAGTATGGTTGCCACTATATTTCACTAATCTCAGACTATTTAGTCTAATCTCCTAATTTTAAATGAAAATAGGAGACCTATAGAGTTGTACAGAGTTCCTATAAGTCCCAAAAAGAACTGATTTTTTGTTGTTGCTTTTTTTGGCTGGTGTTTTTAACCTACATATCACAAGGGACTGTTAGCTATACTCATAACCTGATTAATCCAATCAATTGAATGGTGGTAAGAAAAGGAGAGTCAAAATCTAATCTATACATTTGTTCCCTATATCTCCAGCCCTCTTCTTTGGAAATTTACAAAATGGACATTTTGTTTATAAATTAGTCATGTGTTTGGAAATGATGAATCAATAATCAATTTCTCAATCTTGTGAGCTGTACTCAGTCTTCAATTTAAGAAACATTAACTTTAGACTGTGAATTTTTATGCTAGGAAAATATCTTTCAATTATGCATTGTAACTTCAAATGAGAACATTTGAATTTATATACCTGGCAATTGAATGGCTTTTAGGCAAATCAAATATTAGAGATACAGCTAATGTTCCCTTTAATCCTCTTCATCCCAAGTCCCATTTTTTTTCTTTCCTCCTGATATAAAAATTGTGTATATCTTTCTGGTCTATTTTTATATGTATATTAAAAATTATACATATATATTTTTTAATTGTTCATGTATGGTTTGAGATATATATATATATCTCAAACCATACATGAACAATTAAATTTTACATAAATAGTGTATCTGTTTACTAACTTGTGTCCCCTTACATTTATAAGAATATAATATTCACAAAGCAAGGACTGTCTATTTTCTGCTGTATTCCCAAGTTCTAGAACAGCTGCATATACAGGGGAGGCATTTATTGTTTTTGTTTTTTTTTAATATATTTTATTGATTTTCTACAGAGAGAAAGGGAGAGAGATAGAGAGCAAGAAACGTCGATGAGAGAGAAACATCGACCAGCCACCTCTTGCACCCCCCCCACCGGGGATGTGCCCACAACCAATGTACATGCCCTTGACCGGAATCGAACCTGGGACCTTTCAGTCCGCAGACCAACGCTCTACCACTGAGCCAAACCGGTTTCGGCAACAGGGGAGGCATTTAAATATTTTCCAAATAAATAAATATCAATCTGCTCTGGGGAGGGAGGGGATGTGTGGGAGGGAGGGAGGGGGGCAAAAAAAAATCAATAAAATATATTTAAAAAATAATAATAGCCAGGACCGGTTTGGCTCAGTGGATAGAGCGTCGGCTTGGGGACTGAAGGGACCCGGGTTCGATTCCGGTGAAGGGCATGTACCTTGGTTGCGGGCATATCCCCAGTAGTGGGTGTGCAGGAGGCAGCTGATCTATGACTCTCTCTCATGGATGTTTCTAACTCTCTATCTCTATCCCTTCCTCTCTGTACAAAATCAATAAAATATATTAAAAAAAAAATAATAATAATAATAAAATATATATCAATCTGTATTTTGCTTTTTAAATTTGATATTGTGCTTTTAAAAAAAAAATCCTTATCCAAGGATATGCTTATTGATAGAGAGAGAGAGAGAGAAACATTAATGAAAGAAGTAATAGCAGGTTCAAACCCGAAACCTAGGTATATGTCCTGACTGGGAATCAAATCCCATGATATTTCAGTGTATTGGATGATGCTCCAACCAACTGAGCCACACCAGCCACGACTGATATTGTTTTTCTGATATATATATATATATATATATATATATTAGATGGTCCAGACAAGGCCTAGGGACCCCACCAGTGCATGATCAATCGGGACCAGGGAGGGACTCAGGCTGTTGACCAGCCAGGGAGGGATCTCGGGAGGGCTCCCGGATGTGTCCGGCCTGTCTTGCTCAGTCCCTATCGGCTGGACCCCAGCAGCGGAGCATCTGCCCCCTAGTGATCAGTGCACGTCATAGTGAGCGGTTGGTCTTAGCATATCATTAGCATATTACTCTTTGATTGGTTAAACAGCTGACTGGGCACTTAACATTATAGGGTTTTATTATATAGGATGTGTGTGTGTGTGTGTAATCTGTTCATTGTTTTTTCTGCGCTGTATTATACTATTTTGTATTTAGCCATTCATCTGTTGGAGAACATTTATGTTTTGCTATCTCGACAATGTTGTAATAAACACCCTTGTATACAGGTCTCCTCAGGACATGTGGAAGTGTCTCCCAGAGTATACAAAACCCAAGAAGAAAATGGCTGGGGAAATGAAAAGTGTGTATTTTAAATATTTCTGGTTGTCTGCATATTAACCTCAAAAGTGACCATACTAAATCATACTCTCATCAGCAGCGGATAAAGGCATCATGTTTCTTAAATTTTTGCCAACACTTTATATTGAGATTATTTAATTTTTTGCCAATCTAATGGATGAAATATGATGTCTCTACTTTGTTTGTTTTTATTGAGATAATAGTAGATTCACACATAGTTGAAAGAAGTAATACCAAGAGATCCACATATCCTTTACCCAATTTCCCCCATTGGTTACATCTTACAAAAAATATAGTATAATGTCCCAACCAGGATGTTAAAATTGATACAGCCAACCAATTTTTTTCATATTTTCCCAATTTTACTTGTATTCTGTGTGTTTTATTCAGTTCTATACAATTATATCTCATGTGCGTGTAGGTCTATACTGAAGGTGCAGAACAGTTACACCACCACATGATTCACTCCTAATTGCCCTTTTACAGCCACCCCTACTTTCCTCCCACCCTCTCCTTTCTTCCTAATCCCTGTTCTCCATTTCCAAAATTCTGTCCTTTCAAAAATGTTACATAAATGGAATCATGCAGTAGGTGACCTTTTATGATTGACTTTTGTCACTCAGCATGCTTTCCTGGAGAGTCATTGAGTTGTGTGTATCAACAGTCCATTCCTGACACAGACAAAAGGGTGCTGAAGACCTGGGGCAGGAGCAGGAGCGGGTTAGAGGGAGTCAAGTGGGGGAGAGGGGAAGGGAGACATATGTAATACTTTCAACAATAAAGATTTATTTAAAAACAAAACAAAACAAAAGTCCATTCCTCATTATTGAATAGTGTCCCATGGTATGGATGGGCCAGTTTGTTTAACCATAATCCATGGAAAGACTCATACTGTTTCCAGTTTTGGGCTATTACAAATACAACTATGAATATTTGTGAACAGTTTTTTGGTGTAAATATGAATTTTCATTAATTTTCTCATTTTTTCAATTAGCATTTCCCAGATTACCAGTGAGGTAATATATTTGTAAACTATTCAAGTTTCTTCTTTTAAGATGGGCCAATTTTGCTTACTTTTTTTCTATTGGATTATTGCCTTTTTCTTACTGAATTGAAAGACTTCTTTTGTGTTCTGGATACCAAGCCTTTGTCAGTTATATGAGATTGTTTGTGCTGACATTTTGGTGATCATTGTTTTTCAAAGTGATGTGAAGTTTAGGCATAAAGAATTTCTGAAACTTGGATTTGGATCGTTAATGAAGGGACAGAGGAGTTTTATTTAGGGAATGCCATTCAGAGCTGTTCACAGTTTGGGGAGACTGCTGTACTTCCACACTTTGTACCATCTCCTTTGCATCTATTAAATGTCACAATATGCTTAAATGGTGGTATGTTGAATGCTAGGCAAAACAGCAAAACTTCTTCCTGCTTCAGGACAGATGCCCTGAGCTTTTAGATTTTTTTTTTTTTTTAAATCTTTGTGAGCTTTTAGATTTGCTTTTAGCAAATCCTTTGCCTATTTGGGGGCGGTAGGGCATTTAGATGTTTTTACTGCATCACAAAGCCACTTCTTGTGTGTTTTTTAAAGCATTTTGACCAGCCCTTAGAAACTGCTGACCTCATGATGTACTCCTTCACTGGTGTTTCCATTTCCCCGGCACTGCAGCCAGAATTTAGAATCCTGACTCACCCTTCAGCCAGCCGCAGAGAATGCTCATTATTCTGGTATGGTCAATGCTCACAAAGTGACTTTGAAAGGGTAAGTAGTTTTTGAACAAGCCAAAATCAGTACAATTTCAGGTAATAGTCCCCCCCCCCCCCTTTTCTTTCTCATCTGCTTATTTTTTCTCCTCTGATAGAAGCAGAAGCCACACTTTTGCAATCCTGGCACAAAGCTGTGGATTATACACACTGGCCTGGGCAGCAGTGTCCTGAGCTCAGTGAGCTGTCTTTCCCATTTGCACTGACAGCACACTTGCAGTAAAATGGCCTGTATACTTTCACTCATTTTACACACTTTCTATCCCCCACTAGTTTGTTTTCTGTATCTATTAGTTCATTTTTTTTTAGGTTCCATATGAAAGAGATTATAGGGTATTTATCTTTCTCTGTCTGACTTATTTCACTTAGCATAACGCCCTCAGCATCTGTCCATGTTGTTTCACTCTTTTTTATGGTGGAATACTAGTCCATTGTATATATGTACAGTGTTTCTCTATCCATTCATCTGTCAATGGACACAGATTGCTTCCAAAAGTTTTCTCTTAAAATAAGAAAAGTGTGATTTAAAAGTGTAAATAAGAGCATAAGTACAATCACAAAGATAGTGCACAATGATGGGTAAATTTGGCAAAAATGGAGTGAATAGTATGCAAGTGGAACAAGTGTGGGAAACCCAGTGAAATCTAATGGAATATTTAATAGTGGAAGGGAAGAAATGATGTATGTGAGCAGCATTTTCACAGCTTCTCAACCTAATACAATTTGGGCATTTGCTTTCAGACTCTGACAAGCCTTAGGGATCACCTGTGTAATGTATGTGATAATTATGGTAGAAGACCTTCAAAAATATGCTATCACCATTAAAAGTAAAACACAAGATTGCCTTCTCCCTAGAAGATGAAGCTGTTGAGTAATAAAAGTTCGGCCAGCTATTCTTGAGGAGGAACAATGTTTTTAAATTTGGGAGAACTGAACCAAGTGTCTATACCTGATTCCTTTTCTGTGCAGTCTTCCGAGCAGAAGAATCTGGAGTACAGGGTTCTCCAGACCATCTGTTCAACCAGCTTTTCGTGTTTGTTTGCTATTCTGAGGGAACTGTCCGTGGGACTGTTTGTTGGGATGTGGAAGAGTTTCCATTTCTAAATGGTGTGTATGTCTTCAAAATTCAGTGTAGGTGGTAGGTGAAAAGTCTCTTTAGCCACAGGCATCATCCCAAGTTCGGAGCAACTGTCTGTCTCTGTGTGTGCACACTCCTGCATGCAGCACTTCACGTGCCCCTGATTATTGGAAGATTAGAAGAATAACAGGAGGTAAAGCTTCATGGAGATAAATCATCCCAAGGGGGTTATTGGAGCCTCAAGGAGACCTAAGACACAATTGGAGGGTGAAACTTGTCTTTGATTTCTGTCCCTCTTCTTTTTCAAAATTCTCATTCCCCTTACTATTATTTTTCTACTCTTTTTAGGTAATGGTCCCAGCTGAAGAAGAGCCAATAAATAACTTCCCATTGAGAGGTTAGGAGACATTAACCAAGGACCTAAGCTTTTCTTGGTTTCTGGTTCCTTCTTGAAGATCTCAATTCCATTCTTTGTGGTAGATTTCAAAGATAGGCTAATACAGTACAGTCTCCTCAAGGTTCTTCACATCATAGCCACAGATCCTTACCTTTATTTCCCCTACCCACTTTTAAGATGTTTATATATTCCTATATAAGGGATAATATAAAACCCAATAATTTTGGGTTATTGTTTAGAGACATAAATGATGAAACTGTAGTTTAAGATTCACAACAGAGAAAACAAATAACACTGAAAAGTAAAATCATAGGAAGTCTTTGAAAACACGTTTTAGTTTAATTATATAATTTTAAATAGACCCTCCAAGGTCAAAGGTTGGCAAGGTCTGACTAATTTTTATTGAGTAAATGAGGATTTCATTTTTCCTCTTGGCATTGGGCCTGAGATTGCCCAAATTGTTCATTGTCTTTAGAGCCAGCATTTATTATATCTCACTCTAAAGTTGCTAAGACAAAGCATTTTCTGCAGGCTTTTCCTGTTTAAATACCTTCCAACCTTGATTTGCTGGTGACAACATAGTTGGCAAGTGTTTTATGCTGGCCTTTGCAATGATGTGGTAAGCAGAATCCAGAATCAATGTTAATACAAATAGAACTATCACACAAAGGGGAGGATGATAGTTACCTCACTAGAGAGCTGTGAGTTTAGAATTATGTATGTCAGAAGTACTTTTTATACTGTAAATTGCTATCCACATGTTAGTCATGATTAGAATATCAGAAAACAACCCATAGGCCCTTACAAAGATTAATTATTCCAGGTCATTTTTAAAAAATATATTTTATTATTTTTTACAGAGAGGAAGAGAGAGGAACAGAGAGTTAGAAACATCGATGAGAGAGAATCATTTCAGTCTGCAGACCGACGCTCTACCACTAAGCCAAACCGGTTTTGGCTCCAGGTCATTTTTATTCTACATGACAAAGCAGTATTCTCCAATATTTTTGGTCAGTTATTCATTTTGGCAAAATACTTAAAACTTGCTATCTCATTCACTGTTGGTGTGCAATCCAAGAGTTTTACTAAAATGAATGGGCAGAACGGAGCTATTTTTAATTTCTAGCTTTCAATAACCTTCTGCTGGGAAAGAGAAAAGAGAATAAAAGAAGTATGGAAAGGAATTCCAAGTACAAGATCAACAATGATTAGCTTCTTGATGAAGCAACAAGAAGCCAAGTAAAGCATTAGGGAACCCAGAAAAGGGTCCAGAGGTAGAAGAGTCCAGTGAACACAGGACCACCACTGTGCCTACTTTCTTCTACCTCTTGATTTTTAGTAAGATCCATTCTTAGCTGCATTCTCTCCTCATTCCCTATTCTCCCTGTTTCAACTACCATCTATCTAAGACAAAGGAGCCAACTAAGGTAACTTGGGGGTAGAATAAAAATGACTGAAACAAACCTGAGCATGGGAACCTGCCTGCCTAAAAGCTCCAGCTAGTTGTTGCCTTTGGAGAACATGAATTAGGATCTCCAGATGTCTTATTTTTCAACAAAAGTTAAAGTTCTTGGTTTTTATAACGAATCTCCCAATTTTAAACTGTTGGCATTTATCTTAAAAATTGCACAGACGCCCTAATGGTTTGGCTCAGTGAATAGAGAGCCAGCCTTCGGACTGAAGGGTCCCAAGTTCAATTCCAGTCAAGGGCACATGCCTGGGTTGTGGGCTCGGTCCCCAGTAGAGGGCATGCAGGAGGCAGATGATCAATGATTCTCATCATTGATGTTTCTCTCTCTCTCTTCTCTCCTTTCTTCTCTGAAATCAATAAAAAATATTTTTTAAAAATTGCACAGAACATTGTTAGGGAAGATTGAAAACACTCCATATGATATTATAATGGCAGATACATATAATTATAAATTTTCCTAAATCCATAGGATGTATACTAAGAAGGAACCCTAAGGTAAGCTATGGACTTTGGTTGATTATGATGTCAATGTGGATTCATTGACTGTAACAAATGCCCCCCTCTGATGGGGGATATTGATAGTTGAGGAAGCTGTGTGTGGGGGGAGGAGGGTAAATGGGTATGAAGGAATTCTCTGTATCTTCTTGTTCAATTTTGCTGGGAACCTAAAAGTACTCTAAAAATAATCTCTATTTTAAAAAATTGCTTTGGCCAAATGAAACCCATTAATAGCATGGATTTAACCCACAGAACACTATTTAGCAATCTGTGGCACATTTTTTAGCTTTACCCCACACTCCTTTCTTTTTTAAAAAAATATATTTTATTGATTTTTTACAGAGAGGAAGGGAGAGAGATAGAGAGCTAGAAACATCGATGAGAGAGAAACATCGACCAGCTGCCTCTTGCACACCCCCCACCGGGGATGTGCCTGCAACCAACATACATGCCCTTGACCGGAATCGAACCCGGGACCTTTCAGTCCGCAGACCGACGCTCTACTGCTGAGCCAAACCGGTTTGGGCCCACACTCCTTTCTTGAGCTTGAGACCTGTAGATTTTTTTTCCCATTAAAATTTAGATAAATTGTCCGGGACCGGTTTGGCTCAATGGATAGAGCATAGGCTTGGGGACTGAAGGGTCCCTGGTTTGATTCCGGTCAAGGGCATGTACCTTGGTTGCGGGCATATCCCCAGTAGGGGGTGTGCAAGAGGCAGCTGATCGATGACTCTCTCTCATCTATGTTTCTAACTCTCTATCTCTCTCCCTTCCTCTCTGTATAAAATCAATAAAATATATCTTAAAAATTTTTTTGGATAAATTGACCTGGTATTCTACAGATGGCTCAAATGCAATTTGTATAAAATAGAATATACTTTACTCACATAAACAAACAAAATGATATCTGCTCCCACCTTGAAGTCCCTGTCAGTCACAACCCATCTGTTTGTCCAGATTAGAAGCTCTGGAGTCATCTGTGGCCCTTCTCTCTACTTTCTTTCTCACCTCCAATTCCTTTAGTAAATCTTTACTGAGCATCTTCTAAGTGTCAGTACTGTGCTAAACACTAAGGATAAAAATATAAAAAGAGCCAAAACCGGTTTGGCTCAGTAGATAGAGTGTCGGCCTTCAGACTGAAAGGTCCCAGATTCAATTCCGGTCAGGGGCATGTGCCTTGGTTGCAGGCACATCCCCAGTAGGGGGTGTTCAGGAGGCAGCTGATCAATGTTTCTAACTCCCTATCCCTCTCTCTTTCTCTCTGTAAAAAATCAATAGATTATATGTTTAAAAATATACATATAAAAATATACATATCAACCGCCTCCTGCACCCCCCCCCCCACTGGAGACGTGCCCACTACCAAGGTACATGCCCTTGACTGGAATCGAACCCAGGTCCCCTCAATCCTCAGGCTGACGCTCTATCCATGGAGCCAAACCGGTATCGGCTATAGTACACTTATTTAAATGTTACACAACCTTTTTAAATCTGAAAACAACCGTAAGAAATAGTATCACCTGGCCCGCATGGTTCGGTGGTTAAGTGTCAACCTATGAACCAGGAGGTCATGGTTTGATTTCCAGTAAGGACACATGTCTCGATTGTGGGCTCCATCCCCAGTAGGGGGCATGCAGGAGGCTGCTGATCAATGATTATTCTCTCATCATTGATGTTTCTATCTCTCACTCCCTCTCCCTTCCTCTCTGAAATCAATAAAAATATATTAAAAAGAAAACAGTATGGAGATTCCTCAAAAAATTAAAAATGGATCTGCCTTATGACCCCCTCTGGGCATATACCCGAAGAAACCTGAAACACTAAATGAAAGAATATATACTCTCCTATGTTCTTTGCAGTGCTATTTACAATAGCTAAGATCAGAAAAAGTACAAGTGCCATCAGTAGATGAGTAAATAAAAAAGCTGTGGCTGCCCTGGCTGGTGTGGCTCATTGGTTACAATGTCAGCCTGTAGACTGAGGGACTCTGGTATATTCCCATTCAAGGGTATGTTCCTGGGTTGCAGAATCATTACCCAGACCCCAGTCAGGGCCCCATGTGGAGACACCCAATCAATGTGTTTCTTTCACATAGAAGTTTCTCTCTCTTTTCTCTCCCTTCCACTCTCTCAAGGAAAAAAAATATCCTTGGGTGAGGATTAACAATAACAACAAAAATCTGTGGTACACTTGGTTGCGGGCACATCCCCGGTAGGGGGTGTGCAGGAGGCAGCTGGTTGATGATTCTCTCTCATCCATGTTTCTAGCTACCTATCCCTCTCCGTTCCTCTCTGTGAAAAATCAATAAAATATATTTTATTAAAAAAAACCTGTGGTACATTTACACTATGGAATACTACTGAGCCATAAAAAAAGAAGGAACTCTTTTGGGACAGCATGGGTGGAGCTAGAGAACTTTATGCTAAGGGCAGGGCGGGGGGGACAGAGGAAGACAAATACCATATAATTTCACTTATTTGTGGACTCTGATGAATGAAACAACACAGAAACAGAGTCCTAGATGCAGAGAACAGTCTACAGCTGTCGAAGGGAGGTTGGGAACTGGGTGAAAAAGGTGAAGCGATTAAGAAAACAAGATAAAACTCAGAGACACAGATAACAGCAGTGGGATTACCAGAGGGAAAGGGGGATGGGGGGCAGGTAGAAGAGAATAAAGGTGGATAAATGGTCATGGAAGGAGACTTGACTGAGTGATGAACACACAATACAATATACATGTGATGGAGAAACCTATGTAATTTTATTAACTAATGTCACCCCAACAAATTAAATTAAAAAAAATTTTTTTTTAAATAGGTCCTGCTGAAACCGGTTTGGCTCAGTGGATAGAGCGTCAGCCTCTGGACTCAAGGTTCCAGGGTTCGATTCCGGTCATGAGCATGTACCTTGGTTGCGGGCACATCCTCAGTGGGCGGTGTGCAGGAGGCAGCTTATCGATGTTTCGCTCTCAACGATGTTTCTAACTTTCTATCCCTCTCCCTTTCTCTCTGTAAAAAATCAATAAAATATATTTTAAAAATAAAAAATAAAAGAATAAATCCTGCCGAAACCGGTTTGGCTCAGTGGTAGAGCATCGGTCTGCGGACTGAAAGGTCCAGGGTACGATTCTGGTCAAGGGCATGTATTGGGTCTAGTAATAATTAATGTCGTTTTTAAACATTCGTTTAAAATCTTGCTTGGCGTTGACTTGTATTGACATAACCTTCAAACACGTGGTATCTACAGAACGTGTGAAGTGCAATTAACAAGTTTTGCTTGAAAAAGTTTGTGTTTGGTTTGGTTTTTGTTGCAAAACTAGGGCTAAGAAGATGGCGGATGAAGAGCATATTCGGCACTGCAGGCTTTACGAGTTCCAATTAGGAAGAAAAGCAAGTGAGGCTGCAA
Source organism: Pipistrellus kuhlii (assembly GCF_014108245.1). NCBI lineage: Eukaryota > Metazoa > Chordata > Mammalia > Chiroptera > Vespertilionidae > Pipistrellus > Pipistrellus kuhlii. Next base: position 24,218,388 of record NW_023425562.1, read on the forward strand.
AAAACATATGTAGTGCTCTTGGTCAAGATGCAGTTAGCGCCAGAAAATGCCAGTGTTGGTTTGAGAAATTTCGCGAGGGAAATTTTTCGTTAGATGACAAGAGTGGTCGAGGCCGTGTGTCCAATTTTGATCAAGAAGCTCTTCAAGCTCCTTTGGTGCAAAATCCTCAAATTACCCAACAAGAGCTTGCGACAACTTTAAATTGTTCACAAAAAACAATTTCCAATCAATTGCGTGCACTTGGCAAAGTCCAAAAGTTTGGAAAATGGGTTCCTCATGAGTTGACCGACAACAACCGTAATCAAAGAGTCACAAATTGCAGTTCGCTCCTCTCCCGTCAAAACCGTTTGCCGTTTTTAGAGCAAATTGTTACCGGAGATGAAGAATGGGTGCTGTATGTTAATTTGAAAAGGCGGCCTCAATGGTTGGACAAAAATGAGGCTCTGCAGCCCACGCCAAAACCTGACTTCCATGCAAAAAAAGTGATGTTGTGTGTTTGGTGGAATTTTAAAGGAATTCTTCATTATGAACTTTTACCATCTAACCAAACCATTACAAGTGCAGTGTATAGTGCCCAATTGGAAAGGTTAGCCCAAGCTTTAAGAGAAAAAGAACCCGCGCTGATTAATCGGAAGGGCGTAATTCTTCACCACGATAACGCATACTGCAAGAATCAGTGCTGAAAAACTGCGCCAGTTGGAATGGGAAGTTCTCCCTCAACCTGCATATTCTCCTGATATTGCCCCTTCCGATTACCATTTGTTTCGTTCTTTGCAAAACTTTCTTCTTGGAAAAAGATTTAATAATGAAGAATGCCTCAAAAATGCATTGACCGAATTTTTTGCATCAAAATCACAAGAATTTTACAACAGAGGGATTAAAATGCTTCCTGAGCGTTGGGCACAAGTAGTAGAAAACAACAGCAACTATATTGTTGATTAAATTTTGTTGTATTGTTTAAATAAATTTGATTTTAAAAAGGTATTAGAAAACGACATTAATTATTACTAGACCAATACCTTGGTTGTGGGCACGTCCCCGTTGGGGGGTGTGCAAGAGGCAACTGGTCGATGTTTCTCTCTCATCAATGTTTCTAGCACTCTATCTCTCTCCCTTCCTCTCTGTAAAAAATCAATAAAAATATATTTTAAAAAAAGAATAAGTCCTAAATAAATGGTGTCTGACTCATTTCCTGAGAACCCGCCTCTCCCAGCCCCTTTGTGGAAACTACATTTCCCAGGCTCCCTTACCAGTTGGTTCATAGCCTGGTTCAGCTAATGGGACATTCAAGTGGGAGACTGACAGACAGGAGGAAGTGAGAGCCAGGGTAATTATCCCTTTCTCCCTCTCCTTGGGGTGAAATGGGACCTGATGTTCCTCTGTAGTTCTCACGCCCCACTGGACATCCCTTCCCTCTGTGGGCCCATTACCCACCAGGTAGCCCCCACAGATCAGTTCCCACAATGACTCAGCTCCTGGGCTCTAGTAATACCACCTCTAGTCCTGGGAGCAGTCAGAGTTTCCTATTTCTGCGCCCAACTTCTGGGTTTCCTCAGTGTCTCCTGCTTAGCTCCCCAGCTATTCTACCACCTGTGCGACCAGCCCCTATTAAATTCCCCCTCTTTAAAATAACTATAGGTCTGGTGCGGCCAGGCCCGGAGCAGCAGCTACCAGGCTGGGAGCGGCCAGGCCTGGAGCAGTGGCTGCCAGGCTGGGAGCGGCCAGGCCCGGAGCGGCTGGGCCAGGAGCAACTGGGCCCAGAGCAGCTGGGTCGGGTGCAGCCAGGCCTGGAGCAGCAACAGCCAAGTCCAGAGCAACTAGGTCGGGAGCGGCAGTGACCAGACCCAGAGCAGCTGGTTGTGGAACGAACCAGAGCAACAGAGGCCAGGCCTGGAGCAGCCAGGCCCGGAACAGCTTGCTCCTTGCCTGCCCTTGCCCCACGGCTGCCTCTCAGACATGGCTGGAAACTTTTGCAGGAACTTGAGGGTCTGCTGAATCAAGTGATGAAGGCTTAGATCTGGTTGTGTTGAGTTAGTACAGCGCTGGGGTGTTGATCTGTGAGTGCCTTGGGTGGGGCCTGGATGAAGCTGGTTGACCTATTTGGAAATGTCTTTTGTGTGAAGTGTATCATTGGGCATGTGGAGGTATTATTGATATGAGAAAATGCTAAGTAACAGATTTACTATCTGAAAAGGGATTTACTATCGGGGAAAGGAAGGGAGGAGGAGACTGAACATAAACTGTGCACCTATGGATGAGGACAATGGGGGAGGGGGAAGGGGCGGAGGGTGGGGTGGGAACCTGGGGGAGGGGGAAAGAAATGAGGAACCTTTGTAATAATATGAACAATAAAGATTGATTTAAAAAAAATAAAATAAAATAACTATAGTGGGTTCAATTTTCCTGACCTGACTCTGGGCTGATACCCATAGCAAGTGTTCAAAACAAGTATGCATGAAAGGATAACTCAGCAGGCTTGAGGTGCTAAACTCTGCATACTCCAAGAAGGACTTGACTGGCTTCTGGGACACAACAGAAACCCTTAGAATATCCCACCTAATAAGAAAGCCTTTGTATAGCTGGGGCCTTGGACTATGCCAGACAGTTTATGCAACAATGTGACTTATGGTGAACACCTGCTTTTATTTCCCGAGGCCAAGGACCATGCTGTTTCAGTTTGGCCTGAGGGTGGGGGTAATGGAGACTGAATACCTGTGGTCAGTCATGCCGGAGTTCCGTGCCATTGTGACTGACTCTCCACAAAAACCCTAAGCACTAAAGCTCAGGTGAGTTTCCCTGTTTGGCAGCATTTTGAGCATATTGTCACCCATCATTCCTGGGAGAATTAAGCACCGCCTGTAGGACTCTTCTGGGTAAGGACATCTGGAAGCTCACTCTCCTCTCTCTCAGACTCTGCCCTACGCACTTTTCCTTTGCTGATCGTAATCTTTATTCTTTTGTTGTAATAAACTGTAACCATGAGTATAATTGCTTTTCTGAGTTGTATCAGTCCTCTGGCCAATCGCTGAATCTGAATGTGTTCTGTTGACCCCCAACACACCAATTAAAAAGGAACGTTTTCCCCCCTCACAGACAAAATGACTAGGGCCCCCAGAACTTAAGTAACTTACCTAAACTGAAGGCAGGTTCTATTTGACTCAAAAAACCTGGCTCCTGTCACCATGTTGCAGTGCCTCTTGAAATGGCAGAGCAGGGGGTTGAGGAATGTGGAAGTATAAAGACCACTTGACTGAGAATTTGAAGTAAATGGCTGCTAAGGGCCCTTCTGGCTCTAACAGCTTATAAATCGGTAAGTCAATAGCACCAATTGAAGTCTTAGACGAAGCAATTATTTGCTTGTCGGGGAGTGAATGAAGGTTTGTGTGGATAAGGCCACTCCAGCTGTAGTGTGATGGAGGATTGGAGAGGAACGAAACAGGATGGAGGCTATTGCCGAAGTCCAGGGAGACAGGCTAACAGCTTGGACAAGGGGGTGACAGTGGGGAGGCAGAGAGAGCAACAATGCAGAAAATGGGCTACTGGGCATATCCACTGGGAATCTTGTTTCTATCCCTCCCTATACTAGGTAATGTTCTAGGTTTCCCGGTTCAATAAAGTTGGCTAATTAAAGCCAAAAATATTGGCATCCTCTTTGAATCTTTCCTTTCCCTTGCTACATCCAATTCTACTTCCAAAATATATCTGAAATGGATCTGTGGTAGGCAGTTAGACAGACATGAGCAGAGCAAGGGCGATGGGCCAGGTACAGAAGGTCATCCACGAAAGTCGTGGATGCCTCGCAAAGGACAATTGTAAGGTAGGACCTCACCACAGGGTGACCTTTCCTCCACTACCATATCACTAGTCAGGCAGTTTGGACCCCCTGATCTTTCCTCCCTACAGATAACATCTAGGCAGCTTATGGTTCAGCTCCAGGCCCATAAAAGCAACAAAACCAAAGTGACTCCATGGTTGACCTCAGGACCAGCTGCATTGGATAATGACCCCCCTGTCCTGGTGCAGACCAACCAATCAGTGAAGACCTAGATCCTGAAAGGACATACCTGGAGAGCTGCTGAATATTCTATTGAGATCTTGCCCTGGGGCCATCCCTAAAATCTCTCTGCCCTTAAACCCCTTAGCACAGAGGACCCAGCTCACCCTCTCTCCTGGGAGAAGGTCCACTTTCTCTTCTCCCTCCCCCCAGGCTCTTTACCTTGACCTTCCTCACTCCCAAACTCTGGGGGCCTTTGCTTTGCCTCTATAACTTGTTTCCTAAGCCCATTTCTTCTACAAATTACTTCTACCTCTTTGATTTTCCAAATAAATGTTCTCTTATAGTTTGAGTCTTGGCTCTGAATCCGAGGTACCGAGGTTTATTACATGAAATATATTCCTTCTATATTTTTGAAGTATGATTTGTGCTCACTCCACATATTTGTAAGTATGATTTGTGCTCACTCCACTATATCGTGTGCGTGTGCGTGCGTGATTTAGTTGTTTATGTAAAGACAAACTTGTTCTGGGGGCCTCCTGACTACAAAATCCCCAGATCCAGACTGTGTTTACTGTGTCCAGGTGTTACGGATTGTACAAAGAAGCTTACCAAGGGATGAGTGCAGGCCCCAGAGCTCATTACAGACACTCCCTTTTGGTTTATTAGACCGTCATTATTCTTCAGTCTGCTGGTGGGTGGAGATGTTCTAAAGCCTTCTCAGTCACTGTCACAAGTTTCTAGTGAGTCATTTAATAACTTTTCAGCCATGCCACTTTTCCCAGAGGGTGGAGAGAGCCTGAGATGATTACTTCTCCTCCTACTTTGTAGTGGCAGGGAAACTCTGTCACTTTGCAGCCCTGTAGCAGGCCCGTTAGGCTTACAGTCACACACACAGAGAAGGGCAAGGTGGATGTTTATTTGTTTATTGGGAACTGAGGATCCACAAGAAGCTGATTTACCCTCAGAGTCCCAGTTCAGGGTGCTAACATAACAGGAAAAGAATAGCATACATCTGCACACAAACATTGGTTTGACTTTAGATGTAATGTTTTTCTTTTTAGTAAATCAGTGATCAACATGAAGGGATTTCTTATTGCAGAAAAAGAATAAACATGGAGTTACTAAGACCCTATTTGTTTATTCAACTGCTATTTACTGAGCACCTACTATGTGCCAGGTGTCAAGCAGTTAAAAGCAGAGAGAGAACAATAGACAAGTGTGGTGGTTAATTTTGTGTCAATTTAACTGGGTCATGGTGCACCCAAACATTTTATTCTGGGTGTTTCTGCAAGGGTGTTTTTGTATGAGATTAACATTTAAATTAGTAGACTGAGTAAAGCAAAGAATCCTCCCCAGTGTGGGTGGGCCTCATCCAATCAGTGGAAGGCCTGAACGAAACAAAAAGGCTGAATAAAAGGAACCTACACCTGCTTGATTGCCTCCTAGATATCAGCTTTTTTCCTGACTTTGGACTTGATTTGAAACATTAGTTCTTCCTGAGTCTTGAGCTTGCTTGTCTTCAGACAAAAACTATATAATGAGTTTTTTTTGGTTCTTAGACCTTTGGACTTTGACTAGAACTAAATCACTGGCTCTTAAGTCTCTAGATTGCTGACTGCTGACCTTGTGATTTGCCAGCTCCCATACTGCATGAGCCAATTCCTCTCCGTCTCCCTCTTTGTTTTATATATATATATATGTATATATATATATATATATATATATATATATATGTGTGTGTGTGTGTGTGTGTGTGTGTGTGTGTGTATATATATATATTTTAATTGATTCTTTTTTTTTAATTGATTTTGTACAGAGAGGAAGGGAGAGATAGAGAGTTAGAAACATCGATGAGAGAGAGTCATCGATCAGCTGCCTCTTGCATACCCCCTACTGGGGATATGCCCGCAACCAAGGTACATGCCCTTGACCGGAATCGAACCCAGGACCCTTCAGTCCCCAAGGCGACGCTTTATCCATTGAGCCAAACCAGTCTCGGCTTTTTTAATTGATTCTTTACAGAGGAAGAGAGAGGGATAGAGAGCTAGAAATATTGATGAGAGAGAATCATCGATCAGCTGACTCTTGCACACCCCCTACTGGGGATGTGCTCACAAGCAAGGTACATGCTCTTGACCGGAATCGAACCCAGGACCTTTCAGCCCATAGGCCGACGCTCTATCCATTGAGCCAAACAGGTTTCAGCACCTCTTTATTGTTTTTATTTCTCTGCAGAACGCTGACTAATATAACAAGCAAACTAATAATCATTTGGACAGTGATAAATTTCCATGAAGAACATAAAACAACATCATGGTAAACAGAGAGGTGGTACTTTAACTATGGAGGTCAGGAATGCCTCTCTGAGAAGGTGGCCACTCAGCTGAGCCAGATTGGGAGAGCAGCAGCCATGTATCACACTCTGGCTGCTTTATGTCCCTGGTTTGCTAGGGTAAATGCATATAGGTCTCTCTGAATGTTAGTTTCCTGGTATTGTTTTGAGAATAAAAAGCGACAGTATAGGAGGATGAGTTAGTATTGTGTTTGGTCGAAAGAAGTGGCTGTGCTGTAAGAAGTTAGACAGGAGCAGAGCAAGGACCATGAGCCAGATCAGAAGGTCCTCAAGGTGGAAGGCCCAAGGTGCCTAGTAACAGACAATCAATTGTAGGGTGGGACCTCACCCCCAGGGTGACTTTTCCTCCCTTAGCATATCTGCTGGTTGTGAGGTTTGGACCTCCTGACCTTTCCTCCCTAGAGATAAATGTGGGCCTCAGCTGTATTTTAGCTCCAGGGTCCAGATAATAAAACCAGCCACAGCTGATGTAAGCTCCACTGAATAATAACCTGGTGCTGGCCAATCAATCAGTGGAAACCACAACCTGGAATGGACACACCTGGAAAGCTACTGAATATTCTACTAAGATCTCCTAGGACCTCCCCTATAATCACCGCCCTGGCTGAAACCGGTTTGACTCAATGGATAGAGCATTGGTTTGGGGACTGAAGGGTACCGGGTTCGATTCCGGTCAAGGGCATGTACCTTGGTTGCGGGCATATCCCCAGTGGGGGGTGTGCAGGAGGCAGCTGATCGATGACTCTCTTTCATGGATGTTTCTGATTCTCTATCCCTCTCCTTCCTCTCTGTACAAAATCAATAAAATATATATATATTTTTAAAATCTCCGCCCTTAAAACCCTTAGGGTGGCCAAAACCGGTTTGGTTGCCAAAACCGGTTTGGCTCAGTGGATAGAGCATCAGCCTGCGGACTGAAAGGTCCCAGGTTTGATTCTGGTCAAGGGCACATTCTCATTACGGGGTGTGCACGAGGCAGCTGATAGATGATTCTCTCATTGATGTTTCTAACTATCCCTCTCTCTTCCTCTCTGTAAAAAAAAATCAATAAAGTATATTTAAAAAACAAAAACAAAAACAAAACCTTAGGGTGGAGGACCGGTGTGCCTTCCCCTTTTTCTTCCCCTTCCCCAGGCACTTTACCATTAACTTCCTCACTCCCAAGCTTCAAGGGCCCTTCCTTTACTTCTAGAACTTGTTTGATAAGCTCATTTCTTCTAGGAATTACCTTCTCCACCTCTGCGATTTACCAAGTGTTCTCTTACAGTTTGGGTCTTGGCTCTGAGTTTTTTCCTAGCCAGAACCTTAGTACCAAGGTTGCTGAACCCAGATTTGGTCTGACCCTTGTGGTCAGACAGCTCATGCCTTTCCCGCCAGCTACAACAGCTGTAAAAATGTCAGTTTCTCTTCCTGGTTGTTCACTAGGGGCAATGATTGGTAAATGCTGACACTGAAACAAGCTGGGCAAGTAGAACTGACAAGGATTTCTAGAAGGCAGTAAACAGCACACCCTTTGACAAAGGAACGCCTACTAGACTTGTAGCCTAGGGAAACAATGGGAAACAGAAACAAAATGTGTCACCAAGATATTCACCGTCATGTTATTTACACATGGAAAAGCTGAGAACAATTAAATTTCTGACAGGGGATGATTTAAATAAACCTTTACTAAAAGTGAGAGCTTTGGAGTTAATTAGACTTGGGCTCAAACTTTGGCTCTTCAACTGGGTGACTCTGGACAAGAGATGCCATCCTGTAACCCTCAGTTCATTTGGAAAATGGAGATAACAGTACCGCTACCACTCTCGGGGGTTAAATGAGAGTGCTTGTGAAACATATAACACGGTGCTTGGCACCCGTCAGACCCCCAAACATGGGAGCCATCAGGGAAAAATGCAAGTAAAGTCAGATTAACTTTAAAAAAGACAAATTATATAGAGTGAAACCTCGTTTCTCTAACTTAATTCATCCTGGAAGGCTGAAGTGATTTGTTTGAAAGCTGAATCATTTTTTCCCATTAGAAATAATGTCAATTGAATTAAATTGTCCCGGATCCCCAAATGATTCAGTTTTAACCTTTCTTATTCACAGAACAGGTCTAATCACGGTTTAATCTAGAAACAACACTTACGTAAGTTTATTGAACCACTCCCTACTAGCCTTAAATGAATCACTTTCAGCACTCCAGGAATGTCTTTCTGGTCAGTATGTAGCATCTTGGCTTGTTCACATGTCATTGCCTCCCAAATGCTATCACTGGCTGCTCTTCTTTTTATTTTTAAATGGAATTACCTATTTTTATTTTTTCAATTGATTTCAGAGAGAGAGGAAGGGAGGAGAGATAGAAACATCAATGGTGAGAGAGAATCATTGATTGGCTGCCTCCTGCACATCTCCTCTTGGGGATTGAGCCTAAACTACCCTCCCCTCAACCCCCATGAGCCCTAACCGGGGAATGGAACCTAACCTAAGTCTTTAATTGCCTGTGGCCATTGTTTCTTTCACACTCCCGATGGCCTCAGTTGTGCTGTTGATTTCCCCAGCAACAAAAGCATTCTCTTCTTTGTTGCCTGAAAGACACCTTTTGTAATGCTGAGGTATCATCTTGAAAGGGTTGTCCGTTTGAGAACCAAAGTTTGGTTTGAGACATTTTTTTTTCTGTGAACAACTTGGTAGAGAACCGAATTGTTTGAGATGGGAGACATTTGAGAAACGAGGTTTGACTGAATACACTAATATTAAAGATTGCTTAAACTGATCTATAGATTTTATCAATTCTAATTAAAATCCAGCAAGTGTGTTCATGGAACAAACTTTATTTGGAAGATTGATGTTAAGAAGTAAATGTTGCCGAAGCCGGTTTGGCTCAGTGGTAGAGCATCGGTCTACGGACTGGAAGGTCCCAGGTTCGATTCCGGTCAAGGGCAGGTACATTGGTTGCGGGCACATCCCCGGTAGGGGATGTGTAGGAGGCAGCTGGTCGATGATTCTCTCTCATCGATGCTTCTAACTCTCTGTCCCTCTCTCTTCCTCTCTGTAAAAAAAATCAATAAAATATATATATTTTTAAAAAGTAAATGTTTCGCTCAGTGGATAGAGCGTCAGCCTGCGGACTGAAGGGTTCCAGGTTCGATTCCGATCAAGGGCATGTACCTTGGTTATGGGCACATCCCCAGTGGGGGGTGTGCAGGAGGCAGCTGATTGATGACTCTCTCATCGATGCTTCTAACCTTCTATCCCTCTCTCTTCCTTTCTGTAAAAAATCGATAAAATATATATTTTTTAAAAAGAAGTAAAGGCCAAGAAGGGGCAAGATATGTCCCAAGGAAAACAAGATGGAAGGACTTGACCTACTAGATATTGATATTAACACTTATGATACTGAGGACCAGGCGGTGTGCCTCAGTGTTTGAGCGTCGACCTATGAACCAGGAGGTTATGGTTTGATTCCTAGTCAGGGCTTGAGCCCCAGTATGCAAGAGATAGCCAATCAATGATTCTCTCTCATCAGTGATGTTTCTATCTCTCCCTCTCCCTTCTTCTCCGAAATCAATAAAAAATATATTTAAAAAAAATAAAAACTGTACATTTATAAACCCATACTTAAAATTGCTCTGGATACATAGTTTCCTAGAATATTATAACATAAAAAACTACTTTAATTCAACACAGTTCATTCATATTTTATTGTCTTAACACCATAATCCAAATCTCTGGGGTTCTTTCTTGGTTTTTAACTATGAGGCAAATTTATTTCACCTTAATTTTGAACACTTTTACACCTTACTTTTTTTTTTAAAGCAGTTCTTATTTAAAAAAATATATATATATATTTTTAATTTCAAACAGGAAGGGAGGAGATAGAAACATCAATGATGAGAGAGAATCATTCATCGGCTGCCTCCTGCACGCCCCCTACTGGGAATCAAGCCCGCAACCCAAGGCATATGTCCTTGGCCGAATCCAACCTGGGACCTTTAGTCCGAAGGCTGACACTCTATCCACTGAGCTAAGCCGGCTAGGGCTGCTTTTCTTTTTTAAATGTCTCATTATAAGAAGTTTGCATATTGCCTCCCAAGTCATCAGAAATATCCCTTTGTCTAATCATTGTGTTGTATACCTGAAACTAATATAATATTGTAAGTTAACTATAATTTAAAAAATAAATTAAAAACAATAACCATTCAAACAGAAAAGAAATATTCCTTTATAAATGGTGTGTGCAGAATATTTCATCCCAGGGCTGTATCATAATTCCCATAGTCATCCCTAGTCAGGCTGGTGCCAGGCGTCGCAGCGCTCAGTCATCCTGACTCGGCTCTGGGGTAGTCAATGCAATTTGGCACCGGGGCACTTTCGGTCTTTACCTTGGCATCAAGGTGTGCCGTCCAAGGGAGGTAAACCCTGGGCTATGCTTCCTTTTCCCCATCTCCCACTTCTCCTCGTCCTCAGCGCTAGGGGGCGTATCTAACAGGCTCTCCATAAATACCCCAAGTATTTAAAACGCACATTTTAGTTTCTATGCTGGTCTTTTACTTTAGTTAGATCCCTGAATGTTAAAATACAAAACCATTTGCACCAGAAACAGACGTGATAGGAGGTGGGCAGAGGTAAATTATAAGAGCAAGTTCATGCATTAATTCACTCAACAAGTTTACTGAGCACCTACTGTATGCCACAGCGGTGAATAAAAGACAACAAAATCAATAAATTCAAAATAGTGTTAGATGGTTATTCTAGCTAGAGGCTAGGGCAGAGGACTGAAAGTGAGCAGTGGCTAGAGAGGCCTCCCTGATAGGGGATAACATGTAACATTCATTGGGGGTCTATGCGGGCCGGTGTGCTAGGCGCCTCACTTCCGAAAGCCTGTTTAAACTCACGCCGCGACGCAAAGGCGCAGGGACTCCTCCTCCTATTGTACAGATAAGGTGGAGTCCAGTGCAGACCTGGGGTGCCCGCCAGCTCCGAGTCTAAGGCCGCAGCGCCGTCACTCCTAGCCCCAAACCCCATAACGCATCCCCTGGAGCCCAAGCCCCTTCCGGACCGGAACTGGGTTAAAGCCTGACTGGGCGGGGCGCTCGGCGTCCGCGCATGCGTAGGGCGCGGAGTGCGCCTGCGCAGAACGCAGGGCTTGTCGCAGGGCTACGTGGCTGGCGGAAGTGCCTGTGTGCGAACGCCATCGGAGCATCGCAGGTAGCCGCGCCGGTCCAGCACAAGGCTACTGCTTGGCGCCCCCTCCGGCACCACCATGCTGAAGAAATTCGACAAGAAAGACGAGGAATCGGGTGAGGGGGCCCAGGCCTGAAGCTAGGGCTGAGGAAGGCTGGGCCATCGCGCAGGCTCTCAGCATCCTCCCTTGGGAGCCCTCCCTTTGGGGCTTCTGTGTGACCCGAGGCCGAGGTCCAATGAGGGGCAACAATGAGGGGCAGAGGTTTGTGCAAAGGTCCACGACTGGTCAATGGCAAGCCTCGGAGAGCCAGAGCATGCTCCATTGCCCCCGCTTTCGTAAGATCGTAACGCTGTTCGCTGGATGACCTTGGGCGGGTCACGCGCCTCTTAGGGCCTCAGTTTCCGCATCTGTCGGGGGAGTAGCAGATGCTCTTTTGTCCCCTTTTCCGGTCCGATCTCTTGGGATTCGCCAGCACTAAGTTGATGCTGGCAAACGGGGTCGTTATCTGTGGGGCCAGTGCCCTGCGGCTCAGAACCTGGGTTCTCATTCATTTATTTAGCAAACATCTTGAGCACTTACTGCATGCCAGGCACTTAACTGTGTCCTCATACTGCAGTGGAAGTGAGACATTTACTGCCTACGCTGGGAATATTAGAATGGTCACAGGCATAATGGAGGCGAGAGACATAAACCAAATAATAATAAAACATGTAGTTAATTACAAATGTGACATCCCCTGTGAAGAAACCCTAGTCACTGGGAGATGGTGGTCCTCACACATAGCAGGGGTCAGTTAAGTACCTTGTGCACTAATGAATGAATCTGAGACAAGACACCATGAAAGACACAGAAGAACGGTACCAGGGCAGCTGAATGACTAAGTGGTTTGTGGTACAGGGCAAACCTTGCAGGAGAGTGGTATGACTTATATGCAGGTTGTAGAGCTTTGATTGCCATTCGGAGGAGTTTGAACTTGACTAGATAGACAGTCTGGACATCTGTCCCTTTTCTATGGGAGAATTCTGAAATTCAGGGCCACCGCTTGTACTCACTCAGTCTTCTCTGTTCTCTGAGTATAGGTGGAGGTTCCAACCCATTCCAGCACCTTGAGAAGAGTGCGGTACTCCAGGAGGCAAGTGTCATCTGTTCCCCTCTCTCCTCTTAATGTTCAGATGGATTTCATTGATATGCTAACACATTCAAAGTGCTGGTTTAAAGAACCAATAGGGGAAAAAATCTGTTCCAGGAAAGACAGGAAAACTTCTTCCTGGAGAGAGTTCAGTATGCTTACATTTTTGTTGTTCTTCATTTCTCTTTCTACTTAACAAGCGTTTACTACTATTTGTTAGTCAATAAGTGAGCATATTCCTAACTAGGATTGAAATTAAGGAAGATCTCAGGAGTCGTTAATAGATGAATTAAAGAAATAAAAGCCAAAACCCTTTCCTTATGAAAATAAGCTTATCTAAGCAACTGAATTTATTTATTCTGGGGACTTCTTAGCCTTTGAATGTGCTTGATGGGAAATGGGAGGGAAATATACCGGACTAGAAAGTAATATCCTTGGTCACTTCTTCTTAGGCCCGTGTATTTAATGAAACTCCCATCAACCCTCGGAAATGTGCCCACATTCTCACCAAGATCCTTTACCTCATAAACCAGGTAACCGGAGGCTTAGGGGTAGAGAAAACAGCGTTGGGAGATGTTGGGGAACTTAAGTCAAATAGCCCTTAGGCTATTCAGCAGCCCAGTGGTCCAGCTTTGGATCCCCTCCACATCCAATTCTGATGTGTTGTCTTTGATGAGGGCTCTGAGGACCTGGCCTGGGCTGATCCAGCTGGAAGAGCCTTCTGGCTCCTTCATCCCAAGCTGATACTTTTGTTTTGATTAAAATAGGGGGAGCACCTGGGGACCACTGAAGCAACTGAGGCCTTTTTTGCCATGACCAAGCTCTTTCAGTCCAACGATGTAAGTGCCACAACAGCTTTCCTTGAGAGGGGAAAGTCTGGAGTTTTGTGTAGTCTGGACTTTTCTTTTTCTAACGCCAGCCCTCATGCTGGGCTAGGGGTCATAGGGCTTTTTCCATCTTTCCCAGCCCACCCTTCGTCGAATGTGCTACTTGACCATCAAGGAGATGTCTAGCATTGCAGAGGATGTCATCATCGTCACCAGTAGGTAAGTCTTCGGTCTGTTGATGGTTTTTATTGATACAGAGATCATTTTTTCTCATATATACTAGGCAATGAAACTTTAAAAAATATATATTTTTATTGATTTCAGAGAGGAAGGGAGAGAGAATCATTGATCGGCTGCCTCCTGCACAGCCCTTACTGGGGAATCGAGCCCCAAACCTTGGGCATGTGCCATTGGTTGAAATCGAACCCTGGACCTTTTGGTCCACAGGGAGACGCTCTAACCACTGAGACAAACCAGCTATGGCTAGACAATGAAACTTGATTGACTTTTGATGAAAGGCATCCTTTCATCTTCTGATTCTTTTATCCTTCATTTACTGCTGCCCACCCCATGGCAGTCTCTCAGAGACTAGAGTATACTGTTTCCCTTTTAATTCTCTGGCCTTAGCTTGGGCACCTTGCTTTCCTTAGATTTCTCTTAGTTACCTGAGTCAGCCTGGAACTCTCACAATGACTTTAGTGAATACCAAGAGAGAGCACAAAAAAAAAAAAAAAAAAAAAAAAGCACAAGAAAAATGGACATAGAAAATACAAGAGGTATACAAATAGGTTTCCTTATTAATACTGGTTTCTACATTAGGCTGAGTGATGACTAAAGTATATCCCTGCCCTTAAGATCTGGGGCGCGGTTCTCTTATTCTTGTTCACAGTTTTTGGGTTTTTTTTTTGTTGTTTTTTTTGGTGGGGTGGGTATAGAAGGGGTGTCATATATTTATTTGAGGGTTCATTTATAAAATATCTATTGACTGTCTATTAGTCCCTGTGATTCGCTCTGGGACTGGAGCAGCAAACAAGACAGACATAGCCTCTGCACTCCCAGAATTCACAGAGAAAGAACCAGGCAGTCATGTCGTTCAGATAGGACATAACATGGGACATATGATAGGCTGAGAGAACAGACCAGAAAGGCACCCGCTTTGAATTTGTGTCATGAAAAGCCTCCTAGAAGACCTGAGCAGTGTCCTGAAGGAGGAATAAGAAATAGCAGAGATGGAGCTGATGGAGTGAGGAGGTTTCCAGGCTAAGGAAACGGCATACACAAATGCCTGGAGCGGAGAGATCGCATGGCCTTTATGTTAAAAGAGTTCATGCTTGATGGTATTGGCAGTCAGAAGCTTAGGAAATGTTTTAGTAAAAGCAGGGGAGTTATCTGGTCAGTTTTGAGTTTTATGCCTTCTGCCCCTGCAGCCTGACAAAGGACATGACTGGGAAAGAAGACAACTACCGTGGTCCAGCCGTGCGAGCCCTCTGCCAGATCACTGATGTGAGTCTGCTGCCACTGTCCAGCCGTCTTCCCTTCCCTGCTTTCAATCAAGGTTCAGTTCCCCCCTTTGCATGCTTTAGGTTGTTCCTGCCTCATAATGAGGGTTGGGGAGCACAGGAAACATGTTTGCTTCCTCCTCGCCTCATTTCTCCACACCATGTCACCTGCACTCCTGAAGGTTACCAAGGATTGATGAGGTCCCTCCCCTCCTGCCCCACTCCTTGTCCCCCCAGAGCACCATGCTGCAGGCTATCGAGCGCTACATGAAACAGGCCATCGTGGACAAGGTGCCCAGTGTCTCCAGCTCTGCCCTGGTGTCTTCTCTGGTGTGTAACTGCAGCCGGGACCCTGCAGGGCCAGGGGTTGGGTTGGGGTTAGAGGGAAGGCAGAATATATTCTAAAGAAAATATTAGAATTGCTTTCCAGTAGATAATAAAAAGTGCTTCTGTATCCCCAGATCTGAGAGTCCCACTTAGCTTCTTAGTGAAAAGTGCCAGGGAATTCTGGGTTGATTGAAGAGGGGCCAGTTGAAGAGCCGTGGTCCATCTTTTGGGGTGACATATTATAGGAGTTAAAGCCTGGGAGAGTGAGGGTGGGAGCTGTCCTGTGCTTGTGCACCATCTCAGAAGACCAAGACAATGGAGAGGTCCTGGGCTTTGTCTGAGGGAAGAACCAGGCTGAACTGCAAGCCAGGCCCAGCAGATGTGATGGGAGAGCCTCCTGCCTTCCTGCCCCTTAATGTGCCCCTTTGCCCACAGCACCTGCTGAAGTGCAGCTTTGACGTGGTCAAGCGCTGGGTGAATGAGGCCCAGGAGGCGGCATCAAGTGATAACATCATGGTCCAGGTGAGCTGTGAGCGGAGCAGGGGCTTTAAACTACTTAGGCCGATGGCATGGCACTGGCCAGTCAGAATGGACTCTCACCGCAGAGATCCTGGTGGCCCCTGGCCAGAGCAGGATTTAATCCTTTTGTCACTGGATTATAGGGAGACTTGAGGGGTTTTGTAGAGGGGGGCTTGGGTTAGGGATTGCTTACCACCTGGTGCCAAAATATTAAAAGTATTTTGATAAAGTTTTGGGGTATGAACTATAGCAAACCTGGCCCAGGCAGGCCGAGGGCCTTTGCCAAGCTGGCTTTGTTAGTGATGCATGGAAATACCTTCGTGGGACTGTTGTCCACATAACTCTTCTTAAGTGATCTAGGCCTTTTAGCTCTGTGTGTCTCAGTTTGCTTGTCTATAAAATGGAAATGAAAGTTTCTGCCTCACAAAGCAGTTGGGATAAAATGAGACAACATCTATAAATATCTGACACATCTGGCGCATACCTGTACAGTCTCTGTATATTTTTCTCTTCTCTTTCTCTTCACCTTTTGCATTGATTCTCATCTCCAGGGTCATCTCAAAACACTTCCCAGGGTCAGAGAAGCTTCTTAGCATTTGAATGCCACTCTGATAAGGAAACAGAAAAGAGCTGAAGGGATAGGAAATAGTTTTGTTCACCGTGCATCTCTAGAATGGAGTCCCTGGATTTCAGGTTCTCTAGATCTTTGCCAGTACCAACCATGAGTCTTTGGGCAAGTCTTTGGTCTAAGAGTATCTAGTTACTTATCTATCTTTGTCCATGCTCAGGGCCCAGCTCCCTCCTCCATCTAAAGACACTGGGTTTCTTCCCATTCTTTCATCTCTGTGGTGTCTGTTGTCCCCTTCACATCTGTACTCGATGATGCCTGTCAGAGCCCTGGCCAGAACCAGGGACAGGAACAATAACTACAGACACACTGTGTCAGGAGCTATCTAGACAGACCGTATGGAGGACTTGTCACAGCCATTACGATGCCCATTTTAAAAAATAAGAAAGCTGAAGCCCAGAGAGATGCAGAGGCCTGCCCCAGGCCACACAGCTAGTAGACCTAAGCTTCACGTGTTTGTACTCAGCTGCTATCTTCTGTTCTCTAGTACCATGCTCTGGGGCTCCTATACCATGTACGTAAGAATGACCGCCTGGCCGTCAGTAAAATGATTAGCAAGTTCACGCGGCACGGCCTCAAGTCTCCCTTTGCCTACTGCATGATGATCCGGGTGGCCAGCAAGCAGCTGGAGGAGGAGGACAGCAGGTAATGGCTCTTGTCTCCCCTCACTGGATGATGCCTCATTCAACCTACCGTGCCGGGCCATTTCCACCTTCTTACTGCCTGTGTTCTCTTGTAGCCGTGACAGCCCACTGTTTGACTTCATCGAGAGCTGCTTACGCAACAAGCATGAGATGGTGGTCTACGAGGCCGCCTCCGCCATTGTCAATCTGCCAGGCTGCAGTGCCAAAGAGCTGGCCCCAGCTGTGTCAGGTTACCAGCATTCCTTCTTCGAGCTTTACACATTTGTGCCTCCTGGGAACTAGGCCCTGGGCTGGGAGTCAGGGGAAGAAAGAAAATGCCCTCGAATAGGCCAAGGTCTAATGTTAAGAAAAGGAATTAGTACCCAGTAAGCACCTGCTCTGTGCTAGGTACTCTACTGGGGCCTCTCACATGTGTTATCCTTGGGGGATGGGGCTTTTAGTTTAAGGTGACCAGAGGTGATTTTTAACAATTTGTCCCGCGTCCCGTGGCGTTTAAAAAAAAGTCCCGATTTTTGGAAAGAATCTGTACTCAATGAATCTTTCCAAAAATCAGGACTTTTTTAAAATGCTGCGGGACGTGGGACAAATTGTTAAAAATCGGGATGTCTGGTCACCTTATTTTAGTTCCATCTTACCATTAAAGAGACTGGTTCTGATAGTGCCATAGGTGAGGTTCAAATCTGTTCTGCAGCGTGTCGGGCTGGCTGGCCATGCAGGAGGGTCTGGTGGAGGAAACCAGGAATTATGAAAGCAGTGCATGCTTCCTAAGGGTTGAGCTGTCTCAGGTAAAGGAAGAAGCAATTCAGAGGGCAGGGCCTGATAGCCACTAAGTGTCTCTGCCCTTAGCATCTGAGAGCCTGGGCAAGTCATCCGTCTTCTCTGTGCTTCATCTTCTCTGGAATGTGGATAGTAACTGTGCCTGTTACATAAGATTACAGTAGGCAGTAAATTTGTGTGATCTATACAAATGGCTTTGAAAAGTGCTTAGCACCATGGTGACAACAGAGAAAGTGCTCTTTGCTGCTATTGAGAATCCACTTTCCTTGGATTGTTTCGGATCTAGTCTGAGCATTCATGCTTTATTTGTACAGGTCCGGGTCTAGGTGTTGTGATCTCACTGTATTAAGAATGCACATGTGCCGAAACCGGTTTGTCTCAGTGGTAGAGCATCGATCTGCGGACTAAAAGGTCCCGGGTTCGATTCTGGTCAAGGGCATGTACGTTGGCTGTGGGCACATCCCCAGTAGGGGATGTGCAGGAGGCGGCTGGTCGATGTTTCTCTCTCATCTACATTTCTAGCTCTCTATCTCTCTGCCTTCCTCCCCGTAAAAAAATCAATAAAATATATTAAAAAAAAAAAAAAGAAGAAGAAAAGAATGCACAAAAGATGTGCTAAGTAGTTGGTACTGGAAAGTTGTTATGTTAAGAGTTTAGAAAAGGAGATGTTCCTCGGATTGCTAAACACAGATTCAGAGAGGGGAGAGTGTTCTAGAAGGACAAACTCAATAAAAGTCAAGATGTTAAGGCAGGAGAGTTTGAGGGCAGCCTTTTTGGAATGAATGACCTGTTTTTTTAATCACCATAATAATGTTATAACCTGGCCAGGCAGAGAGATGGGGTTCATATTTGGAGAGATAAGTCTCTTTCTTCTTGGAGATGAAAATAGAAGAACCAAAGGAATTTCTTCACTGATTTAAGTATTCATTCATTCTTATTGTATTCCCCATATTTCCAGAATAATGAAACACATACATAGGATAGAGCCTTCAAAATAAAGCCAAGTAATAGAAAAGAACATGGTTACCTCGGAAAACAGCAGGCATGTTTACTGCTACCTCAAGTGCAGAATTGAGCCCTGAGCTTCCTGACAACTAAGGCACAGGAAGGGATATGGTGCCTGACATGCCCCTGCCAGGAGAGGAACGAAGGCCATTGTGTAAGCCAGGAGTGAGGAAGTTCTGTTGGTTTGTGTGTGTGCTTCAGGAGAGCGGGATGGGGTTCTACTTCACAGGGGTCCACAGCTCAGACTTCATTCAGGTGCAGGCAGTCCTCGATGTCAGCCCTGGTTCTGCCATTTGCTTACTGCTAACCTAGACTTACTTCAGGTGCTTTACCCCTTTGTGCCTCAGTCTCCTTCCTGTTAAATGGGGACAACCGTAGCTGCTTCATAAGGCTGTGAGGAGTCACCACCACAGGCATGGCAGCTCCAGCACAGTGCCTGGCACACAGCAGGTGCTCAGTAAACAGACACTCTCATCGTTCATGGGACCCATTGGGCCCTCAAGTGCATAGTATGGCCTCTGTGCTCATGGCTTCAGTACCCAGGAAGAGAACTCGCTTCCGTGGTTGAGGTGGGGGTGCTAGCAGGGAAATGAGCTGAAGCAGAGGGTTTGGGTCTGAACGACCTCAGAGCCCTTGCATGCTCTCGATGCCCTATTCCTGCCCCTCTCCTGGAGGCCTACCTGGGTTTTTCCAGCTGCCCAGCAGTGAGAGCAGCCTGGCACATGATATCTGTCTCCCCACAGTGCTCCAGCTCTTCTGCAGCTCACCCAAGGCCGCTCTCCGCTATGCCGCTGTCCGTACCCTCAATAAGGTAAGGGTCCAAGACAGGCAGAAGGGGGACCTGGCCTTCTGAGAAGGACATGGGAGGTAACCTGATCCAGCTGGAGGTATTTCCATGTCCCTGACCTTACCTGGATGTATGTATCCCTGGTCACAGTCACTTTCTACCAGATGGTGAGATGAGTTCATCCAAAGGAACTCTGACTAGACTCATCCATTGGGATGACAAGTCCTATTTTTTTTTTTTTTTTAAATCTCTTTCCTTGTCCTCTATCTTTCTTCCAAAAATAGGTTGCCATGAAGCATCCATCAGCAGTGACAGCCTGTAATCTAGACCTAGAGAACCTTGTCACAGATTCGAATCGCAGCATTGCCACGCTAGCCATCACCACTCTGCTCAAGACTGGCAGCGAGAGCAGCATTGACCGCCTCATGAAGCAGATCTCCTCTTTCATGTCAGAGATCTCAGATGAATTCAAGGTACCCAGGGCACCTAGGGAACATCCATATTCCCCAGAATCAGGAAGGTGCTCTGTGTTCCCACTCCATGTTCCCTAGCCACTGGGCCAGGATTGACCTGAGGGACTGTTCAGGCTTAAGGATTCAGTGGAGAAGGCCGGTATATACAATAACTAACCGTTAATGGGGTCTGGCCTTGGGAGATGCACACAATCCTGTCTCTGGTGTTTGTCTACACTGTCCTTTGTATAGCCAGTTGACAGGATAAGGTGTGAGGACCAAGGGAGTTAATGCTGTCAAGGATGATGCTGTTTTCTAGTGTGGGTTGATGGTGGGGCCATTGACTGAGGGAGAAGGAAGAAGGAGGGAGAAGGTTATGTCTTGGATAAAGGAAAGAAAGGTAGTGATAGTTACTGCAGATGTGTTGTGTTTGTGGGTATGAGGTGGACTTATCTGGTAGACATTTGGAAACACTGAGCTCAGACAAGAGACAAAAATCTGAGAGCCAGTGGCATAGAAGATGTAGTTAAAACTATGGGAGGAGATAAGATTGCTGAAGAGAAGAGGAGAGGACAGGAGACAGAGTACCCAAAGAGGAATCAGAAAAGCTGATTGGGAGAATCTCAAAGGAATGGGGGTGAGGGAGCAGTAGGAAGAGAAGCAAGACAACTGAGATGGAGAGGGGACTCATAAACTTACCGTGAGGTCTGAGTAGCAAAGCAGAGTTTGGGGCCCAAGAGTATGGGTCTGGGACTGTTGGGACTGTCTGCCTGCTATCCTTCCCTGGGTGGGCTCAGGGACTGCATGTTCCCTGAGGGTGGGTGGGGATGGAGTTCCTCGTTTCCCTGCCCTGTGTCACTTCCCAGGTCTGGCCTTGCTTAAGGAGGGACTTCATTGACAGTTAGTGAACTAAGTAACTTCACCTTGGTGGCAGGAGGCTTCTGCTTATGCATGTCTGTTTGACTCAGGTGGTAGTTGTCCAGGCCATCAGTGCCCTGTGTCAGAAGTATCCTCGCAAGCATGCTGTCCTCATGAACTTCCTGTTTTCCATGCTGCGTGAAGAGGTAAGAGTAAGATGCATTCAGGGCATGCCAGAGCTCCTGGTGCTGGGAGCAACTTGGCTGCTGCCTCCATGTCATTTGGGTAAACCCAGATCCAACTGTTAACTGGGTAGATTTTCTGGTTCCTGTGGCCCTTTAAACTCCTCATGAACCAACAGGTAAACGTGTAGTAATTACTAGTAATTGCAGTAATAACTATAAAGATTTAGTACCCTGACTTGAAACAGTACATGCCCTGAGGCAGTGCTTGTAGATAATGGGGAAAACGTGTTTCCTACAGGTAGCTAGTGAAGAAGCATTCCGGACCATTCTAGGAACTCCATGGGGTGGTTTCTGGTGAAACCTATGCTGATATTATGACATTTGTCCTCTTCATTCTGACATGAATTAGTGATTTACTTACCCCACCTTTCTTGGATATGTCAACAAAGACGATTAACTCAGAGGAGCAGAAGCAAAGTGTTTGTGGCGTAGATTAGGTCTCCAGATATTTGATGCTCCTTTGCCCCAGTCCCAGAGAGGCCCTTGGACCAAGGCAGTAGAGAAGCCATTGCCTTCGGTGTCTTTGGGGTTCCCAAGGGTATTGGAAGGGAGGAGAGCACTAACGCTGAGGGAGCCTGTATCTAATGGGCCCAGCACTTTGGAGACACTACACAGTGTACACCATCTTGTAATCCTCACAACAGATCTTGTCCATTGACATTATTTTTTCTTTTTAAAAGTCAGGGATTTGAGACTCAGAAAAATGAAGTAACCTGCCTGTGGTCACTTGACGAATACGTGTCTAAGCCCAGATCTACCTGACTAAAAAGCCCATGATTTTCTTCCGGATCTCCTTTTCTCGTAGAAGAATTCATGGGTCCATATGAAATTGAATGTAAGAGGTTCACTTATCAGGTTGCAGCACTTAGACAGGGAGATCTTGTCTTATAGAAACGGATCTGTTTCTAGCTTTTTGCAGAGAGGCTTGTCATTCTCTAGTAAGAGCAGCTGCCAGCACAATCTGGATGCACCTACTCTTAGCTTGCTGCCCACCAGGCTGACTGACTAGCTGTAGAGGTGATAATGACAATAGTGCTTGAAGGTTTATAGTGTACCTACTCATGGCAACCTTATTGAGCTGTACAAATCTGAAAACAGGGGCCTGATTTGATCCACAGGTAAGTTTTACTTAGATTGTAAAAGTTTTAAACATTTCAGATTACTAGCCATTATTAAAAAATCAGGAAAACCTCCACCGCCACCATAACAGATTTCCGGTTTTCGCCCCCCAAAATTGTTGGATCTGGCATAATGCTAGGCTGAGTGGTGATTTTCTTTGTTGGATGGGACAGGCCCTGTCCTTTGCCCCACTGTTCCCATTTAGTCTGCTTCATGTTGCCAGGTTACATCCTGGTATCTGTAGGCATCTCATTTGCCACCTTCGTCATTAAAGTCTGTAAGTAGCGGAACATAAATTTGATCAAGGATCTTCTGATTCTCCACTGCCCCATTTTGCCTTTAAAAAAAAAAAATTGTGGTTAAAATATGCATGACAAAATTTATTATCTTTACTGTTTTAAGTATATAGATCAGTATTAAATATATTCAGATTGTTATGCAACATCTCTTTTTCATCTTGTAAAACTGAAACTCTTTACCCATTAAATATCAATTCCTCATTTTCTGCCCCCCAGCCTCTGGCAATCACCAATTTACTTTATGAATTTGACTTCATATATAAGTGGAATCAAGTAATATTTATCATTTTGTGACGGGCTTATTTCATTGAGCATAATGTCCTCAAGGTTATACCATGTGTCAGAATTGTCTATGTTTTGTTTTGTTTTTAAAGACATATCTTTTTTTTTTTTTTAATTTATTGATTAGAGAGAGGGAGAGAGAGAAACATTGATTTGTTGTTCCACTTATTTATGCATTCATTGGTTGATTCTTGTATGTGCCCTGACTGGGGATCCAACCCTCAACCCTGGCATATTGGGATGATTCTCTATCAACTGAGCTCCCTGGCCAGGGGTAGAATTTTCTTACTTTTTAAGGCTGAATAATATTCCATTGTGCATACAGACCACATTTTGTTTATTCATTCATCTGTCAGTGGACGTCTGGATTGCTTCCACCTCTTGGCTCTCGTAATTAATGCTGCTATGAACATGGGTATACAAACATTTCTTCAAGACCTTGCTTTCAGTTATTTGGGGCATATGCCTAGACGTGGACCTGAGATAATATGGCAAGTCTGTTTTGTTTAATATTTTGAGGAATTACCAAAGTGTTTGCCATAAAGTCTATACAACCCATTTTGCTTTTTATGTCAAAGTTAGGAAGAAAATAAGACTCAACATGTTTTAATTAAACCAAATATAGTTAGAACTGGAAGGGCCCCAGCAAACATTCAGTCCAGGTCTTTTGTTTTACACAAAAAGATTCTGTTTTTGATCCTGGTTAGGCTCTGAGCCTCACAGCTCATTCTGGAGCCAGCAGCCTCCTTGTTCAGCTTGACCCCTCCCACTGCAGGGTGGCTTTGAGTATAAGCGGGCCATTGTGGACTGCATCATCAGCATCATTGAGGAGAACTCAGAGAGCAAGGAGACAGGACTGTCACACCTGTGTGAATTCATCGAGGACTGCGAATTCACTGTGTTGGCCACCCGCATCCTGCATCTCCTGGGCCAGGAGGGGCCCAAGACCAACAACCCCTCCAAGTACATTCGCTTTATCTATAACCGAGTGGTCCTGGAGCATGAGGAGGTCCGGGCAGGTAGGTCTGAGATAGGGCTGAACATTGACTCTTAGCTTGTTCTTAACTAGGCTGCTCTTATAAAGGGACCTGAGCCCCAATGGGAACAGGGCACTTGGTGTTTTTGGCTCACAAACTCAGTTTTTTATAATATTGTAGAAGGACCTTAGATGCTTAGAGGTCATCTAATTGAATGGTTCTTAATCTCTATATTTGTTTTATTGATTTTTTTCTCTTTATATTCGTGTTTAACTTTATTCTTTTTAACAATAGCTTTGAGATATAATTCACATACCATAAAATTCCTCTTTTAAATAAGTGTGCTATTAATTGCGCAAATGTTATATTATTTATTTTAATTTACTACTCTTTTCTCCTCATGCCCACTGGATAGATTTTTCTCTTTCACCAATTGGTAATCATGAAGTAATAGTTCATTTTCTCATTGATATTAATCTAATGCTTAACTGAATTAGGCCACTTGGATGCATAAGTTGAGAAACCTGACATTGGCCAGCTCCTGGGGCCTCATCATAATGCTGAAAGTGGCTCTTGGAACCCTAGATTGGGACTGACTTCTCGATGAAATAGCTGAGGAAATTGAGGCTGGTTGGTGCTAAGATCCACCCAGAGTCACTTGTGTTGGCTCTGGTGTATCAGGTATATTTTTTGTGCTTCATAAACACAGGTGCTGTGAGTGCTCTGGCCAAGTTTGGAGCCCAGAATGAAGAGATGTTACCCAGTATCTTGGTGTTGCTGAAGAGGTGAGTCTGTGCCAGAGGGTCCTGACAGATGACAGAGTTCCTTCAGGCTCAGACAACTTTCCTTTGTCTCTTTAACTGTAAAAGGGAGGGGTGGTAAATTTGTGGTCTTTTTGTGTCTGGGTTCTTCAAGATATTTTCAAGGTTCATCCATGTTTCAGCATAGACCGATACCTCATTCCTTTTTATTGACTAATATTTTATTGTTTGGCTGTACCACATTTTATTTATCCATTCATCATTTCATGTGCATTTGAGTTGTTTCTACTTTTTGTCTCTTGTGAATATTGCTCCCAGGAGCATTCCTATACAAATTTTTAAGTTTTCTTGAGGATATAACAGGAGTGAAATTGCAGGGGCATATTAATTTTTTTTTTTTTTTTTTTACATATGCTCTTGAATACAGAAGATTCATTGCCTCCCTGCTGGGTTGGCTTTAGGAGAGAACCCAGGGAATATGAACATGTGACCTCCTGATAAGAGTTTTGTGGGTCCCTTTGTGGGTTTGATGGCTAGATATCACATCTGGGGACTGTGCTCTCAGAGCTTTAAAGAGACCAGCTCACCATTCTTTGATGAAGCCTTTTAGTATCCATCCTGTTACCCCTTATTCAGAAGTACCTTGTGTTCTGGCGGCAGGTGTGTGATGGATGATGACAATGAAGTCAGGGACCGAGCCACCTTCTATCTCAATGTCCTGGAGCAGAAGCAGAAGGCCCTCAATGCAAGCTACATCCTAAATGGTGAGCCTTTCCTGGTCTGTCTTTGGCCCCCTACCAGGGCTGTGACCCTTTCCATTACTCTGGGCAGGGATAATCTGAGGCAAGAATTTCCTAAACTTTCATGGCAACTTCATGGCATGCCTCTGATCCCAGGGGACCTCGGTCCTGTGGTTTACCCAATGTGGGTGGAAACAGCCCAGTGAATTGAAACACTGATCGTTAATTTAAAAACCGTTTGTGTAGTGCTTTATTGTTTATCAGTCCCTGCTGGATGTATATTTATTCCCCACCCCGATCCTATCAAGGGGGTATTGGATGAAGAAGTAGGTGGCTTTCTCAGGGTCATACAACCTCCATCCTAGGGCCTCAGTTTTCCATGGGGGATTCCTGGTGCTCATTCTGTCATTCCTTCCAAGCAGAGTGACCTCTCTCTGGCCTCTAGGTTTGACCGTGTCCATCCCTGGTTTGGAGAGGGCTCTACAGCAGTATACTCTAGAACCATCAGAAAAACCTTTTGACCTCAAGTCTGTTCCCCTGGCCACCGCACCCATGGCAGAGCAAAGAACAGGTAAGCAACACCTGTACTCCTTTCAGAGGCCCTGAGGTTCACGCCTCCATTGGAGGGTCTGCATTGACCATGAAGCCATTAAACGTAACCAGGATGGATGGGGTTGTGCTGGGAGAAGGGGATAATCCTTTTTGTGTCTGGCTTCAGGAAATGGACACATATGCACACACACATTCACACACACACACACACACACACACACACTTGCTCTCTTTCTCACGTTTTATATTACACACTCAGAAAATTGTAATCTCTAAATAACAGCACTGCTCAGCACCACAGTGCTCCATTCGTGGAGTTGTTGATCACCATTGTATTTTCTCCCGCAGAAAGCACCCCCATCACAGCAGCTAAGCAGCCTGAGAAAGTGGCAGCCAGCCGGCAGGAGATCTTCCAGGGTGAGTAACAGTGCTCGGTGGGGCTCATAGGAGCAGGGCTCCATCTCCTCACTTTGGAGTGGCTGTCCTTCCCCGGGGAATTCCGAGTAAAAACTCTCACTTATGGGTCTGTCCTGATGCTGAGCCCTGAGAGTATTTTAGACAGTACATTGGTCCTCATGTGGAAGATATTAGGTCCACTTGGAATTTGTGGACTTGGAAGTTCGGAGAGAGTAATTTGCCCAAGGTTGTGAGGGAGCTGACATTAAGATCCAAATAAAACTGGCTTAGAGCTGCCTGTCACAACAACCCTGTGAGAAAGATTGTATCTATTGATATTTTATTGGTGAAGACACTGACACTCAGAAACATTACCTGATAGCTGGAAGCAAAATCCCCCAGCTGATAAGTACCAGTTCTAGAACTTTAAGGCCCGGGGAAATGAATTCCCACAGAAAAATATTCTGGTGGCTGATGATCATGAAAGCCTAAAAGTTCCTCCTAATATGTAAGCTGACTGTTTCTGGGTATCTAGTAAGGCCTACCTCTATATCCCACAGCCAGGTTCTAGCAGTGGCCTGGGTCCTGTTGCCTGCACATTTCTTAGATAATGGTCTTTTAGGCTGCAGAGGACTGAGCAATCTCGTAGACTCTTTGTGGTGAGGAGGAAGCAAAATAATAGCAATAATGCCTACTTTCTGTCTCTATCCCTGAAACAGAATTGAGTACCTACTAAGTGCAGGGCAAAATATCAGATCCCTGGCCTCCGGGTACAATTCCTGACCCTGAGGAGATGAATTTAATTGGAGAGACGAGTTGAAGTCTTAGGAACTTGCTAGAAATTCAGATTCCTGGGTCCCAAACCCAGAGTTTCTGATAAAGCATATTTGGGATGGGTCAAGGAATTGGAGTTGTTTTTAAAAAAATACATTTTTATTGATTTCAGAGAGGGAGAGAGATAGAAACATCAGTGATGAGAGAGAATCATTGATCAGCTGCCTCCTGCACACCCCACACTGGGGATTGAGCCTGCAACCTGGGCATGTGCTCTTGGCTGAAATCGAACCTGGGACCCTTTAGTGTGCAGGCCTATGCTATATCCTCTGAGCCAAACTGGCTAGGGCAGAATCTGAAACATCTTTTTTAATTTTTATTTTTTAATGTATTTTTCAATTATAGTTAACCTAAAATATTAGAATAGTTTCAGGTGTACAATGAAACAATTTTTATTGGCCATTTGTCTTAACTGACCAACATATAGGACCAGATTCCATTGCTATAACAGCATTCATCTAATCCTCTTAGTACTTTCCTACTTTCATCTTCTTTTAAGAATTTTTGGTGAGCTTCTAAAGTTGAGGGTGGGGTGAGTCACCAAGTAGATTTTGCCTAGAACATTGAGGTCTCTTAGTCAGTTCGTTGCTTCTGAGATCTTTTGTGGGATTGAGGGGAGGTATTCTTGGTGGGTGGTACAACTGAACAAAGCTAGGGAGATGAGAAAATATGTCAGTATGTTTAGGAAATAGAAAATAGTTGTGTGTACATATCCACCCATCTCAGTAGGATGGAAGACCTTACAAATTGAGCATGAGCATTTATTAGAAACCATCACAAGTTAGTCGGGGAATTGAGAAGCTGAGTAAACGTGTGGCCTGTGTTTTTCAGAGCAATTGGCAGCAGTGCCAGAATTCCAGGGGCTGGGGCCCCTCTTCAAGTCCTCGCCTGAGCCTGTGGCCCTCACTGAGTCCGAGACAGAGTATGTCATCCACTGCACCAAGCACACCTTCACTAACCACATGGTGTTCCAGGTGAGCAGAGAGGGCTGAGGTCCAGCTAAAGCCTCCTGAGACCATGGAGTGGTCCCAGATTTCATGGGTCCTGTCGGGTAATGGCTTACCCATACTGAGTTGTTTGGGACCCAACTTGATGACTGCACCTGTCACCAACTGGTCTCTTGCACCCTTGACCCAGAACCTTTCTGGCTCCTGAATGTCAGCATGGAGACAAGAACCTGAGCAGGGTGACTGGGAAGGGAGTCAGCTTGGCCCCTGAGTGAGAGGTAGAATCTCCTGACTTTTGTACTAGACCTAGAACAGTGTCTAAGTAACCCCCTCTTCCTTCCTAATCCAGTTTGATTGCACAAACACACTCAATGACCAGACCTTGGAGAATGTCACGGTGCAGATGGAGCCCACTGAGGGCTATGAGGTGCTGTGTTATGTGCCTGCCGGGAGCCTACCCTACAATCAGCCTGGGACCTGCTACACGCTGGTGGCACTACCCAAGGAAGACCCCACAGCTGGTGAGCCCCTCTCCAGATACCAGCCTGGCCTCAGGATCAGAATGGGATGGGCAGCTTGTGTGCTGACCATTTATCTCTTATTGAGCTTCAGCTCCCTGATTTCAGTCCTGAGAAGAATGGCTAAGTCTGGGTTCTTTAAACTTCCTCCTCATAGAGGCCTATGGAGATTAGTACTGCCATCCCTATTCATAGATGAGGAAACTGGGATTGGGGTTAAGTGGCTTATCTAAGTTCAAATAGCTGATAAGAGGCCAAAATCAGATCTATCTGGTCCTCAAACCAGTATCCATTATGCCATGAAAAAGTAGAGGCAGGCACAAACACTAAAACATCCCAAATCCACTCTTCCCAAGGAAGCACCGGCTTCTTTTCCAGGCCTCAGACAGTAGATCTATTGTTATTATGTGGACATAGCATCCATTTCTGCTTTTCCCTTCTCCCTTCCCCACAAAGGGACTCCTTAAACTCATGACTTAACTCTCCTGCCCTTCAACAAGGTGGTGCCTTCTGTCCAGATTTGTGGGGCTAGGTAGCATGTTGCCACTACTGATAACGTGGGAAAGGCCTAGAGTGCTGGCGGTGGCCACCTCCCTATGGAGAAGCTCTTCCCTGTAGTGGCTCGGGACATCCTGACCACAGCCTTTCTGTCTCACAGTGGCCTGCACATTCAGCTGCATGATGAAGTTCACTGTAAAGGACTGCGATCCCACCACTGGGGAGACGGACGATGAAGGCTATGAAGATGAATATGTGGTAAGAAGATAGAGTCAGGAGGCTGTTTGTGCCTGAGCTGAGAATAACTCCCCCCTCCAACCCCCCCAGAAGCTGACAACCAGACTTAAAGCAGATTCTTGCTGTTTTGAGCTTTACAGCTCTCTTTGAAAGAAACTGTTTTTAACGTGGGGAAAAAAAATGAATGCTCATGTGTAAAATAACCACAACTTGGAAAATATAAAAATAAAGTCTAAACAAACATTACCCATAGACTTTAAAATAATCTTATATAGCTATGTCATAACTCACTTGATTCCTTTCATTTGGGATTCCACATTTTTACTATTTATAAATACTGCATTAAGTATCTCTTTGTATATAAGTTTTCAGATTATTTCGGTAGGATAGATTCCTAGAAGTAGAGTAATTGTGTCAAAGGTAAGCATGATTGTAAGACTTTTCCATTCATATTATCAAATTGCTTTCTAGAGAAAATGGATGAGTTTGTATCTGCTAGCTAGTCCTTTTATACACTGAAACAGCCCTTCCAATTCTATCTTTCTGAGGTTGAATGGAATCTTTCTGGGCTTTGACCATGGAACAGTGGCTCAGTAGCGCCTGATTATAGACCATGATGCCCAGTTTGGGAATGGAGAGTGTTAAAGTTCCTTATAACTAGAAGGCCTGTCACTGTGGAATACAGCTGACATCACTGTTGTGTTGTATCATCTTAGAATCATTGTTGAGGAAAAGCCTTTCCTGAGCCAGCAATGACCCCGTGGGCAGGAGCTGCCCTAGGCCAACTGAGCTCCTTGGGAGAGCTGGGTCTGACATTGCTTTTACTGTAGGAGCTGAATCCTACTTAAGCACGCCTTGAATATCTGCAAGAAGAGGGCTTGGTGGAGATCTGTTGGATGAATAAATGGGAAGTCTTTGTACAATTAGTCCAAGGTGCAGGGGATAATTATGTGACATGTTCAGGGAGGATACAGCTAAGATTGAGACATGGATCAGATATACGTCAGGCCCAGAGGACACAGCTGAAGTAAAGGGGAGTACCTCCTGAGTATTAGGAGTGACGCTCAGATCTCTATGAGCACTCTCCTGTACAGTCCCTAGATTTTTGAGGCACTGATTCTAGGCAGGCTTCAAAAGAGATTTGATCTTGCAGCTAATACCCTCAAGTGAGTACTTTGTCAGGGCATTTTCCAGGGGAATACTTGGCT
Organism: Pipistrellus kuhlii; assembly: GCF_014108245.1. Taxonomy (NCBI): domain Eukaryota; kingdom Metazoa; phylum Chordata; class Mammalia; order Chiroptera; family Vespertilionidae; genus Pipistrellus; species Pipistrellus kuhlii. The sequence goes on from NW_023425562.1 coordinate 24,248,973, forward strand.
GTGAGGACTGAGGACAGGTACCTGGTCAAGTTGCTGTGTATCCCTAGAGCCTAGCACACTGTTCAGCACCTAGGAAGTAACTGCTCAGTGTGTTGCAGGAAGAGTGAGCAGTGAGTTCAGAGCAGAGGCCCAGTGCTGAGCAAGGACACTCTACTGGAGGTGTGTACCCAACATTTAACCCCCCTCTCCCCAGCTGGAAGATCTGGAAGTCACTATAGCTGATCACATCCAAAAGGTCTTGAAGCTGAACTTTGAAGCAGCCTGGGATGAGGTAGGGGATGAGTTTGAGAAGGAGGAAACATTCACCTTGTCTACCACCAAGACACTTGAAGGTAAAATCCTTGGCTACTTACTGTTGAAGTACTCCTCATATTTGCTCCCTGCTCCTATGCCCCCAGGGATCAGAGCCATCTCTACAGCACATACTTCAGATGCCACTTTCTTAAAAGCTCTTCAGAGTAGGGGTAGGGGATGGGGAAGCTGTGGGGGCACAAGGGGGAGACAAGTTATCTGGCTTAACAAATACAAAATAGTATTGAATGGAAACTAATTGAAATAAAAAAATAAAACTAGCATTTCTCCCCTACAGAGGCTGTGGGAAATATTGTGAAATTCCTGGGAATGCACCCTTGTGAGAGGTCAGACAAAGTGCCGGATAATAAGAACACCCACACATTACTGCTGGCCGGTAAGCAGCATTTCCAGTTGGGAAGGGCCTGGGTATCTTGTAGCCTGGATGCCACAGCATCTTGGGCTGTGGGCTCCCACTGGAATCACAGGGACGAAAACTCACAAAGTAAAAAGACCTGGAGTGAAAAGTCTCCACCCCGATCTTTGCTGCCAGTCTTCCAGTTCCCTTCCAACACACAACCATTGTTACTATTACAGACAATGCCAGTATGATGTCTTTCAGTGATTTTATGGATATAAAAGCTAATATGTACATATTTCCCTTTTTTAATTCAAATGTTTATGTGCGCATGGTTTTACTTTTTTATTATATATATATATATATATATATATATATATATATATATTTAAAAAATTAATTAATTTTAGGAGGGGGAGATAGAAACATCCTATATAATAAAAGGTTAATATGCAAATAGACGGAACAGTCCATTGACTTGTTGTTATGACACGCACTGACCACCAGGGGGGAGATGCTCAATGCAGGAGCTTCCCCCTAGTGGTCAGTGTGCTACCACAGGGGGAGTGCAGCTCAGCTAGGAGCCGGGCTCAGGGCTGGCAAGTGCAGCAGTGGTGGTGGGAGTCTCTACTGCAGGGCCAGTAAGGAGCGAGGGGTCCTGGACTGCAAGGGCCCTGGACTATGACAGCCCTGGACTGTGAGAGGGATGTCTGCCTGCTGGCTTAGGCCCGATTCCCCTAAGCCGGCAGGCAGACATCCCCTGAGGGGTGCTGGACTGCGAGAGGGTGCAGGCCAGGCTGGGGGAACCCCTCCCTCCCCCTGGCCCAGTGCACAAATGTCATGCCCTGGGCCTCTAGTCAATAATAAGAGACAATCATTGATCAGCTGCCTCCTGCACGCCCCCTACTGGGGATGGAGCCTGCAACCCAGGAATCAAACCCGGGACCCTTCAGTCTGCAGGCTGACTTTCTATTCACTGAGCCAAAGCAGCTAGGGCCATATGTTTTTACTTTTTACTTAAGAGTGCATCTTGGAAATCTTCCCTATCAATACAGTTTCCTCATTTTCTTTTTCATATTATGATAAAATATATACATAAAATTTACCATTTTATCCATTTTTAAGTGTGCAGTCCAGTGGCATTAAGTACATTCATATTATTGTGCAATTATCACCATCCATCTTCAGAACTTTTTTGAACCTCATTCTTTTTTGGTAGCTGCCTCAAATTCCATTGTGTGGACATACCATATTTTATAGAACCAGCCTATATTGATGGATATTTAGAATGTTCCAGTGTTTGCTATTACATTGTTAAAGTGAATAATCACACATGCACATGTGTACACCCACATACTTTATTTGGCTTGTGTGCACTGAGGTCAAAGTGCATTTCTCATTGTGATAAATATTTCCAATTACTTTTCACAGAAATTGTATGCCTTTCTTTCCACACTCTGATGTAGTGTGTTATCTATGTTATGACCTTTGCCAGTCTGGATGGAAAATGGATAGCTTGGTGTAGTTTTATTTTACATTTCTTGCAAATTGAATGACATTAAGCTTCTCAAATGTGAAGTGCCATTTGTATTTATTTTCTGTTTTATGAATCATTTTCATATTCTTTGCCTAATTTTCTAATAGAAATGGGATTTTAAGCATTCATCATAGAAAAAAAAAAAATAGAATGGTATAATGAACACCTATGTGCTCTTCTTCCAGTTTCAACAACTATAGCATCTGTATCCCTACCATTGTCTCCCTTGTCGGAGTATTGTAAAGCAGATTACAGTTATATCATTATGTATGTAAATCTTCCTGTATCTTAAAAAAAAACCAAAAAAAAAACCAATCCTTTTTTTAAAGGGGATGGAGTGGCATAATACAATTATCATACCTAAAACAACGAACAAAAGGAAATTGGAGATTTTTTTTTCCTCCTGAGTGTTTATAAACAGTAGCTCTGCTTCAGTGCCCTGCTCACAGTTGACAGCCCCAAGCCCGTGTTTCCGGCCACAGTGAAGCAACCCAGTCCCATGGGTCTTGCAGACACCTGCTCTGCGGTTTTGTCATGGCGGGGCTGTCCCTTCATCTGTGCTCTTAGATTCAGCCAACATATGTGAGAGACCCTGTGATATGTGAGAGACTCTGTCCGTTAATTCATTTGATCTTGACAGAAATTTAAAATATGGTTAGTATTATTTCCTCCACTTTCTGGTTGAGGATACTATAGCTCGGAGAGGTTAAGTGATGTGTGCAAGGTGTCACCCGGGCATTTCAGTCCAGTTTTCTGGTCCCAACCCTACTCCCACTTCACTACCCCAGGGCGGCCTTGATCAGTTGCTGCCAATGCCACCTCCGCATAACCTCTGCGTCCCCCTCTGCCTTACACGCCTGTGTTTCTCTTACCTTCCAGGTGTGTTCCGGGGTGGACATGACATCCTTGTGCGCTCCCGGCTGCTGCTTTTGGACACGGTCACAATGCAGGTGACAGCCAGAAGTTCCGAGGAGCTGCCAGTAGACATCATCTTGGCATCTGTTGGCTGAGGGCCTGCTCCCACTCTTGGCCCCCAACACTACGCAGAAGTTGCACCTTCCTCGTGTATCCAGTGGAAACCCCGTCCTGAGCTTCTGTATTCAAAAACAACTAGGAATCATTGGGGTGTTTTTATTTTACTTTTGCCCCAGGACTGTTAGGGGGTAACTTTTTGTTTTTTAAGGATCATTTTAGTAGTTTATCCTAGAACTTGCTGCCCTGCCTGCCAAGGAAGGATATCACAAATTAATAAAATGCTTGCATCTCTTGAATTTATCCCCAAAGAAACCAGCTTATCCCTATAAATAAATCAGTATGTATTTATTGAATGACTGCTGCTTCTTGTTGACTCATGCTTAAGGGGCTCCACCTTTCCCCTCTGGGCCTCCCTACCAAGAACACCTACTCTGCCCTCTCTTCCACAGACCTTTGGCTGCTGTTCTTACCATGAGGCAGGACCCTCTCTTACTCATCTCTGTCCAAGCCTCACACTCAGGAGCAGGAGCAGAACTGGTTCACTGAGGGAATGACACCAGCTGACAGGCTTTGAGTTCAAACACTTAATTTTTGCATTTTCACAACCACCTTCTTTTTCTGGGTGATGGATGGAGGCCCCTGAGGGTTTTGGATGGATGACCTGGGTATCCCTAACATCTGAAGTGTGTGCTGGGGTCTGCCTGCTCCCACTTCAGTCCAATTCAGGGAATGCACAGAAAGGAAAAACAGTCTGGAACTTGCTCTCTCTATTAGCTCCGGAGGCAGAAATCCCTGGTTTATGTCTCAAGGGAGCAGGCTCAGAGGCCACCTTAGTTGTATTTGTAAACTCGAGCCAGGTGGTTTAGCAACTGTGTAACTGAAATAAATTTGCAAAGCACATTTTTAAAAATCCAGGACAGCTCTGGTTGGTGTGGCCTCGGTTGGGTATCATCCCTTGCACCAAAAGATTGTTGCTTTGATTCCCGGTCAGGGCACGTGTCCTGGTTGCTGCTGGATCCCTGGTTGGGGGCCCTGGTTGGGGGCGTGCAAGAGGCAGCTCATCCATGTTTATTGCTCTCACCTTATCAGTGTTTCTCCCTCTCCCTTCTGTAAATAATCAATTGAAAAATCTTTAGCCCAGCCCACCTGGCTCAGGGATTGAGCACTGACCTTTGAACCAGGAGATTCAACAGGACTGCTGGCTGGACCCCCAGTTTGGGGCGTGCAGGAGGCAGCCAATCAAGGACTCTGATGTTTCTCTCCTCCCTTCCTCTCTGAAATCAAGAAGAATATTTTAAAAAATAAATCCAGGTCCTCCCCCTTAGAGATTCAGATGGGGTGAAGGTGAGGGCCTTGGAAAGGTGCATTCCGGGGCCCACTGAAGTGAATCACTTGTGTGATTCTTGCAAGTTTACCTGATGGTCCACTTTTGCCCCAAACTTTGAGTCAGTTACTAGGCCTGTGAAGTAAAGAAAATACTTCCTGATTTCACCTCTATAAAGACCGGGGCCCTAGAGTTAGGGTTCCGCTACACACCGAGGGCACCGCAGGCCCCCCCCCGGGACCTTGCTAGGGTCTCTGCCCGCGCCGCGGGGGAGGACCTGGTCCTGCGGATCCAACGTGGAGGGAAGTCCATCTCCAAGAGCTCGAGGGCCCGGAGTCCCGAAGGCAACCTTCGTCACCGAGCCACCTCGTCAGGAGGCGGGAGGAAAGAAGCCGGGACTGCAGGGCCTCGGGGCGCCCGGGGCCACATCCCCGTGGGGGCGGGGCTGGTGCGTCAGCGGGCGGGGCCGCGGGCGGCGGGAGTGTGAGCGGGGCCGGAGCGCAGAGCGGGGAGCGGGGCCCGGAGCGCGGAGAGCGGGGAGCGGGGCCCGGAGCCCGGAGCCCGGAGCGCGGAGAGCGGAGAGCGGGCCCGGAGCGCGGAGAGCGGAGAGCGGAGAGCGGAGAGCGGAGAGCGGAGAGCGGAGAGCGGAGAGCGGAGAGCGGAGAGCGGAGGGCGGGCTGCACCGGGCGGCGACGCGGAGGCCGGGCCCAGCCAAGTGAAGCGGTGCGGGCGGCGGTGCGGGGTGAGGCGGCCGGAGGGGGCGGGGTGGGCGTGAGAAGGGGAAGGGGTAGGTGAGATGGGGAGGGAGACGGGGATGGGATGGGGCGGGGAGCCGGGGCGGAGGGGGTGCCCCGGCGCGGAGGGACGGGCTGGTGGCGCCGGCGTCGGGCCGCCTGGACGCCGGGGCGCGCGCGGTGTGGCCGGCGTCCCTGCTGGTGGGAGCGGGAGCCACGGCGGGAGGAGGCTGGTTCGGGCACTAACCGCAGGGCTGGCCCGGGCCTGGCCGCCGTCGGGGAGGGGAGGGCGGGAGGCCCAGTCCATCCTGGAGGGAGAGGGAAGGAGGAGGCCGGGGCGGCTCGGAGGAGGGGCGGCGCCCGGACCCCCGGTGTTGGCTTTGCAGGTTGGGGTTGAGAGGCGGCGCGGCGGGATGTGCGGGCGCACGTCCTGCCACCTGCCCCGGGACGCGCTCACCCGGGCCTGCGCCTACCGGGACCGGCGGGGCCAGCACCGGCTCCCCGAGTGGAGGGACCCCGACAAGTACCGGCCCTCCTACAACAAGAGCCCGCAGTCCGACGGCCCCGTGCTGCTGTCCCGCCTCCACTTCGAGAAGGTAACGCTTTGTCTGCGTCGTGTTGGCTTCACAGTCGATCTTTGAACTGTTGGGGGGAAAGGGGGAGTGTTAGGGTCGCCAATAACCCCCACCTCCAGCCCTACAAAAGCCTGAAAATCTACATATAATTTCCGACTCTCCGAAAACTTTAGTTAACAGCCTACACTTGACTGGGAGCCTTGCTCATAACATAAACAGTAGATTAAAATATTTTTGCATGTTACGTCTATTACTTAAAATACAGTAAGCCAGAGAAAATAAAATGCTATTAAGAAAATTGTAAGGGAAGTACATTTACAGTATTTATTGAAACAAATCTGCAGATAAGTGGACTCATGCAGGTAACACCTGTGTTGTTCGGGGTTAGCTGTATTTGGTTTGGGGCATGCTCAGTCTCGGAGATGATATTTAAAAGCCAGCCTTTATTTGACCCTAGGTTGAGAACCACTCTGGCCTCACTGACAGGAGTTCTATTGGTATCTTTGAGTCTTGCAAGATTCATATTCTTCAGGCTCAATTTAAGAGCCTTCTTTATATAATACAAGGCATACTACTCTTAGTGCATGTCCAATTTACATGAGCCTTGTATTTGAATACATTTTTAAAGACAGCATCTTTCCAACCACACTGATTATCAGGGTCATTTGAGTATCTTAAAATTTTTTTTTTAAAAGGCCTCGGTTGGGTGGCTCAGTGGGTTGGAGCATCATCCCATACGTCGAAAAGGTTGTAGATTTGATTCTTAGGGCGCATACCTAGGTTGCTGGTTCAGTCCACAGTAGGGGCACACATAGGAGGCAATCAATGGATGTTTCTCTCTTTCTCCCTCTCTCCCTTCCTCTCTCTCTAAATTCAACAAACATAATCTCAGATGAGGATTTAAAAATTTTGTTTCTTCACTCGGCTGGTGTGGCTCAGGAGGCAGCTGATCAATGATTCTCACTGATGCTTCTTTCTCCCTTTCCCTTCCTCTCAGAATTCCATAAATAGATACTTAATGTTTTTCCTTTTTAAATAATCATAAGGGTCCCATGCCCCTTACTAGTATTATTGAATCAGAATCTCTAGGCCTAAGGCAGGATTATGACTAGCTAATTTAAAACATCTGATGTTTCTTGAACATTGAAATTTCTGTTCTCTCTGCTTGTGTTATCAGTCTTTTTATGTTATCTTTTATTGAAGCTAGATGTATTTGGTTTGGTTATCTGAAGTCTAGTTGCATTCATTGTGTTTATAGTATTCACCTATTGTAGTGTTGGAGTGACCCATAATTTATAATCGTGTTTTTGTTCTTTGCTTTATTCTTATTATAAGCATGCATGTGATAAAAATGCTTCATTCCAGAAGTTAATAGTTTCTCTGTGTCTTATGTTTTTTGTTTTTAAAAAAAATATATTTTATTGATATTTCACGGAGAGGAGGAAGGGAGAGAGATAGAGAGATAGAAACGCCGATAAGAGAGAAACATCGACCAGCTGCCTCTGGCACACCACTCACCGGGGATGTGCTCGCAACCAATGTACATGCCCTTGACCGGAATCGAACCTGGGACCTTTCAATCCGCAGACTGACGCTCTACCACTGAGCCAAACCGGCTTCGGCTGTGTCTTATGTTTTTTTATTTAAATATTAAATATCCTTGATATGTTTTAAAAACATGATTATTTCCATGCTGGATTTAAAAAATATATATATTTTATTGATTTTTCACAGAGAGGAACGGAGAGGGACAGAGAGCTAGAAACATTGATGAGAGAGAAATATCAACCAGCTGCCTCCTACAACCCCCCACCAGGGATGTGCCCACAACCAAGGTACATGCCCTTGACCTGGGACCCCTCACTCCACAGACTGACGCTCCATCCACTGAGCCAAACCGGTTTTGGCTCCATGCTAGATTTTTATTCTGTTTGATCCATAATGCTTAAATCACTTTATCAAGCTGATTATACTAGTGCTACATACTCTTCAGAACTCTTGTGATAATATGGTAGTCAAGAAAGACTCATCTCTACATTATAGGGATCACATTATTTTGAAATAACCTAATAACATTTGTCTTTTTGATTGAATGAAGCCATTTACATAAAATAGTTTATTCTTGCCCAGCTGGTTATGGTTGAGCATCGACCTATGAATCAGGAGGTCATGGTTCGATTCCCCATCAGGGTATATGCTGGGGTTACAGGCTTGATCCTCAGTGTGGGGCATGTGGGAGGCAGCTGATCAATAATTCTCTTATTATTGATGTTTCTGGCTGTCTCTTCGTCTCCCTTCCTCTAGGAAACCATTTAAGGAAGCTTTTTTTAATGAGAGGATAATAAAAGTAAAATGAACCTTGACTGGGAGATAAAACATGTTTTAAAAGAAGGTATAATTTGAAGTGAAAAGAGAGAAGAATTAAGTGTACGAGACTCTTTTTCAGCTTTGTGGGTGTTTTTTATTTTATTTATTTTTTTTTAATTGATTTTTCAGAGAGAAAAAGAGAAGATTACAGAGTTAGAAACCCCAATGAGAGAGAAACATGAATCAGCTGCCTCCTGCACACCCCCCCAACCCCCCACTGGGGATGTGCCCGCAACCAAAGTACATGCCCTTGACCGGAATCAAACCTGGGACCCTTTAGTCCGCAGGCTGATGCTCTATCCACTGAGCCAAACCGGTTTCGGCAGGTTGTTTTTTGTTTTTGTTTTTTTTGTTTTGTTTTTTGTACTACCTCTTTAGAATTATATAATGAGTGTTAGCTGGAAGAATAATTTTGTTAAACAGATGTAAAGGCAGAACTGCAGAAAGATTGTGACTTCTAAGGTTACCCAGTTAGTGATGGATACGGCTGGGACTAAGGTTCAGACCACTGACCCCACTTGAGTAAATGCTTCCCGGAAGGAACTGGGAATGGGGAACGTGGAGGCCCTAGCAAGCTGAGACCTCCTTTTCTGTCCGTGGTGTGAATTTGCTTATTGAGGTAGTGTTTTGACTCCACATCTCTAATAAATTTTATTAAGATTGCTAGGCTTTCCTAATTGATAAATAGTTGAGGTTTTCTTTTTCTCAAACCTGTAAATTGTAAAGTAAAATTAGAATCATTTCAGCAGTTTATTTAATCCGTATCGTCAACGGCCAGTACATATGTATAGATTGCAACATTTACATTTGAAACCACTGGTTTGCAAATTACTTCCTCTTTCATTTGCCTATATCAAGGTTACAAGCTGTTCTGGTCACAAGTCCAAAAATGTAGAGGAAAGATGAGTAATACTGAGCAATATTTTCAGTATTTTGACTTTGCAGCTACTTTTTTTTTTTTTTTAATGTTTTTATTGATTTTAAAGAGAGAAAGGGAGGGGAAAGATAGGAGCATCAATGAGAAACATCTGTTGATCTTCTGCCTCCAGCTTGCCCCCTAAGGGGGACGGATCCCACAACCCAGGCGTGTGCCCTGACCACAAACCAAACCATCGACCTCCTGGTGCACGGGATAGTGCTCAGTCACCTGAGTCACTGGCCTGGCTGCAGCCACTTTTTACTTTTTATTTATTTATTTTAATATATTTTATTGATGTTTTACAGAGCGGAAGGGAGAGGGATAGAGAACTAGAAACATCGATGAGAGAGAAACATCGACCAGCTGCCTCCCGCACACCCCCTACTGGGGATGTTTCCGAAACCAATGTATTATACATGCCCCTGACCAGAATCGAACCTGGGGCCTTTCAGTCCACAGACCAACGCTCTATCCACTGAGCTAAACTGGTTTCGGCTGCAGCCACTTTTTATTCATTGTACCCATAGAGGGCAGCCTCACGTTTGGGTTTGATTTAGTACAATTATCCAGTGAACACACTCGTTAGGGAAATCCTTAGTCTGATTGGTTGAAAATAGGATTCCAGGTACTCCTTTTTTAAAAATATATATATATTTTTTTTTATTGAATTCAGAGAGGAAGGAAGAGGGAGAGAGAGAGAGATAGAAACATCAATGATGAGAGAGAATCATTAATTAGCTTTCTCCTGCATGCCCCTATTGGGGATCGAGCCTGCACCTGAGCATGTGCCCCTGACTGGAATTGAACCCGGGACCCTTCCGTCAGAGGCTGAGGCTCCAGGCACTCCTTCATGAGGATCGGCTCAAGTGGCGAAACACAGGCAGGCAGCTTAGCCTGGGCTTCTCTCTCAGTGAAGTTTGTGTGAAAGGCCCCCGTATGGAATGGCTGCTAGGCTCTGTTTTTTAAATCTGAACTCAGCCACTGGGAGCCGTTCCCAGTAGATCTTCTTTCTTGGGGTCCACACACTCTACCTAGGCTGCCTCTGTCTTTACGGGAGGAAAACACACACACACACACACACACACACACACACACACACACACACGATTCTCATTTATAAATTCTGGGTTTGCAAATTTGCCTACTTGCTAAAATGTATTTATAGACTTCTAAATATACTGTTACTTTTAAACATGGGTATATTTATCAATCATGGACAATACAGGTGGTGAAATTTTGAGTCACATGATTGAATAAGACAAAGCTCTTAAAAAACAAACAAAAAATGAAGCTCTACCTTCGTGTGTGTGTGTGTGTGTGTGTGTGTGTGTGTGTGTGTAGCTCTACCTTCTTGTTTCACTTCTTATGCTATAAACAAGTGTCCTTCTTGCAGTCCATTTAGTGTTATGTTTTATGCACTGTTTAAAACTGTTCCCAGGCACAGTCCTGGAGTGCTTGCTGGCTAGTATTCCCAAGTGTAAGAAGATTGTAATATGCCTTACAGAGAAAATACATGTGTTAAATAAGCTTAATCCAGCATAATTTACTGTGCTGTTGGAAATGAATTCAACATTAAAAAAATCAACAATATATGCAATAGTGTCTTTAAATAGAAATACACATTAAACAAGGCGGCATATTAATCAGGTGATGAAAATGTTGTCCTCATTGGCTCATGGGAAACAAGCCCTGCATTTCCCTAAGACCAGCAGATGCAGATGGGTGTTTGCTGACTCGGGGTTTGAGCAGTGTTGTGGATCCTGTCGTGATTAATGAGAATGGATGATGGGTATAGACAGGGATTGACTGTTCAGACAAGATTTTGAAAGAAACAGGACAGGATCTTATCAAGAGCACAGTGGAAGGGTTAATTTGGAGACACCACTACTGATGAGTCCTTTTTTGACTTTTCTCATTCTGCTTTTTTTCTCTCTAGGCACTTTTTCTTGGACTCTACTTTCCCCTCATTTCTCCTTTTCTCTTTTTATACCTCCAGGTTAAATCCTGCACTTTATTTACTCTCTTAGAAATTTTATCCTGATGGCTTTAAGTCACCTTTATAATTCTGACCTAAAAAAATACTACACTGCAATTTGTATGTGTATTCCATGCCACACATTTTAATGGTTCTCCAAGGCATGTATTGTTCGCTCTATTTTGACAGAAAAGGAAAGTTGAGGGTCCAGATAGTTGAAACTAGTCCAACTTCGTAAGTAGCAGTGAAGGAATTTTTTAATCTGAGTCTTTCAAAGGCCTTATTTTTTTCCTCTGTACCAGAGGTTGGCTAACTATGGTCCTCAGACCAAATCTGGCTCACTACCTGTTTTTGCAAATAACGTTTTATTAGATCAAATCCAAGCTCATTCATTTGTTGTTTGGCTGTTTTCTCACAACCAATGGAGACAGAGTTTAGTTGCTTGAGTCATTGCAACGACTATATGAACTCACAAAGACAAAAATATTTGCTATCTAGCCCATTATAGAAAGAGTTCGGTGACCCATTTTCTCTATCATGCTGCCTCTCTCCTAAGTTTAATTCTACATGCTTTTTGGACATGGTAAGTAGCTCTGTTTGAATCTTATTCTAGTGAATTAAAATAATCTTGAATTATTTTAAAAATGATGTGAGAGAGAGAGAGAAAGAGAGAGAGAGAGACAGACATCTACTTGTTGTTCCACATATACCTTTATTGGTTGCTTCTTGTGTGTGCCCTGACTGGGGATGGAACCTTGGCATATCAGGACAACACTCTCAACTAACTAAGCTACTCAGCCAGGGCCAAAATAACCTTTATTATGTTCACTAGTGAGAAATTAAGTCAAAGCATTGCAGATATTGTTTGTCACTTCCCTGAAGTCTGGGGTCTTAGCTGAAAAGACTTGGAATCTGGGGCTAGAATCATCTAGAGCAGGAGTTAGAAATCTAAAGCCCTCTGATCATTTTTGTAATGAAATTATATGGAATACAGCAATATCCATTTATTGTCTATAAATCTTTGTCCCTATAACCGAGACTCTCTAACCTGACAAGTATTTAATATCTGGCCTTTTATTTAAAAGAAAAAGTTTACAAACTTCTGATCTAGGGGCATCTTCAGTCCTTACCTGGCAGTGATGTTGGCTGCTAACCTGTGCTGCCAGCCAGAGCTTTTTCACAGCATGGCCGCTCAGTTCCAAAAGCAGCGTCGCAGCAAATAAGCAGGAAGCTGACTTCCTGACTGAACCTTAGAAATCACAGTGTTACTTGTGCCACACCCTGCGAGTCACAGCCCGTTCAGATTCAAGGGAAGGGAACATAGACTCCAGCTCTTAAGGGGGAAAATGGTAAATATTTTTCAACCTTTTATTTAAACTGCCACATCTAGACTTGCCACTATTATCAGAAACTCCACATGTGACCTTTCCCCAAATCAAACCCTTCAGAATTTTGTTCAATAGTGGCATCATTATTTCAGTCGTCAGGGACTGAAAACTTAATCATCCCTGTTTTCTTTTTCTTGTTGCACCACAGTTTCATTTTTCTATCTTTTAGATGACTTTTATTTTCACTTCTGTCACCAGAGCTACTGTATCCTTATTATCAGATCCCTGGACTATTGTAGCACCAAAAATACATACTCTACCACTGGTTTCTTCCGTGTGTACTATGCTGTGCAGAATAGTGTGTATGTGCACTTCAATCTGTAAATTTTATCAAATTCCCAAGGTCCAAATGCAAAAAAAAAGTATAAAAGCCATTTGTTGGGGGCCAAAACTACCTTCACATTTGGAAATTTTTAGAGGGACTCAACATATAAGGCATATAGTGGCCAAGCTTTATGACAGTGAGAAGATACACAATAGTATCAGTTAGGGAAAAAGACACAAGTAGAAATCTGGAAAATTTTGTGTGCTTCCTTATGTTCTCGTTTTGTAAGGGGACAAACTAAGTACATTCCTTGATAGGCACTAATTACATGTTTGTAGGAACAGAATCTCTTTATGTCCCCTATTCTACCCAAGCAGAATGTCTTACATTCCCATAAATATAATTGCTAAAGAACACAAGTTACATTATGATAAATTACTAAAATTGTTTTCAAGTAGAATCTTTCCCTTTTAATCTTTTCTCTATTTTTTTTTTTTTTTTTACAGAGAAGAAGAGAGAGGGATAGAGAGTTAGAAACATCGATGAGAGAGAGTCATCGATCAGCTGCCTCCTGCACACCTCCCACCGGGTATGTGCCCGCAACCAAGGTAACATGCCCTTGACCGGAATCAAACCCGGGACCTTTCAGTCCGCAGGCCGATGCTTTATCCTCTGAGCCAAACTGGTTTCGGCTCTTTTCTCTATTCTTTGTATTTTGATACTAATAGTAATGTAATGCATATGCTAAACTTGGTTTTTAAAATTTTATTATGATCTCACTGGATCTTATTAACCTTTGGCAGGGTGCAGACTCATCTGAGCGTGTCATTGCTCCTATGCGATGGGGCTTGGTCCCATCTTGGTTCAAAGAAGATGATCCTTCCAAACTGCAGTTCAACACGAGCAACTGCCGTAGTGATACCATGATGGAGAAACTGTCCTTCAAGGTCGGTACCTCATCCAGGGAAAGGTGCTTTTTAGGAACAGAGCTATCAGTGCCTTCGGCACCTGAAAAGTAAAATAAGGTTCTCTGTGGAACCTCTCGGAAGGTCCCTCTCTGAATACTGTTTTATTATTACTGTGTAACAAACCAGGCCAAAGCTTGGTGGCTTAACAAATCTACTATATTATTTATTATATTCTGTGGGTTGACTGGGCTCAAGTGGACAGTTTCACTTGTGTAGTTATAATCAGATGACAGCTGGGGCTAGATATCTAAGATAGTTTATTTTTTAATTTTATTTTTTCAGAAAGGAAGAGAGAGCGCGAGAGAGATACATCAATGATGAGAGAGAATCATGGATTGGCTACCTCCTGCATGTCCCCTATTGGGATCGAGCCTGCAACCCGGGCATGTTCCCCCAACCGGGAATCAAACCGGGACCCTTCAGTCCACAGGCCAATACTCTATCCACTGAGCCAAACTGGTTAGGGCTAAGAGAGCTTCTTTACCCGCATGTCTGACACCCCAGTTAGGGTGGATAGAACAACTGAAAGCCTTCCAGGTGCCCAGCTGGGGTTCTCAGGGTAGTCAGGCTTCTTACGTGGCGTCAGGCTTACCAAAGCTCATGATTCAAGACAGTAGGGCAGGAGCTGCAGGATTTTGTGGCCTAGCCTTGGAAGTCATAGCATCACTTCTATGCACGCTATTGCCCCATGGGAGATGAATACTGGGATGCATAGTTCATTGGGGAACCAACTTTGGAGACCAGCTACCACAAGTGCCTATTTGTTAGAGAGCTGTTGCTGTTGTGTACATTTAATCTTTTCAACATCTGAGTGAGGGTGACTTTATACATGTGAAAACTGAGGTACAGAGAAATAACTACTCTAAGATGATGATATTACATTGGCAGATCCAAGATTATTATTTTTATTTTTATTAAATATATTTTTATTGATTTCAGAGAGGAAGGGAAGAGGGAGAGAGAGACAGAAACATCAATGATGAGAGAGACTCACTAATCGGCTGCCTCCTACACATCCCCCACTGGGGATCGAGCCTGCAACCTAGGCATATGCCCTTAATCAGAATTGAACCCCAGATCCTTCAGTCCTCAGGCTGATGTTCTATCCACTGAGCCAAACTGACTAACAATAAGACCCAAGATTTTTTTTTTAATGTATATACTCTTTATTTTTAGAGAGAAAAGAAGGGAGAGGGATAGAGAGAGAGAAACATAAATGAGATGAAAGAGATACATCCTTATTCAGCTGCCTACTGCACACCCCATTACTGGGGATTGAACCTGCCACCTGGCATGTGCCCTGCATGGGAATCGGAACCAGTGACCTCTTTGGTTCCTGGGTTGACGATCAACTGCTTTTACTGAGCCACACCGCCAGGCAGACATAAGATTTTAACTCCATTCCATGCAATGTGATCCTCTCACTAAGACCGTATCTTGCTCACGTTTTCCCGCAGGTGCCTCTGGGGAAGGGGAGACGCTGTGTTGTTCTGGCAGATGGATTCTACGAGTGGCAGCGAAGTCAGTACACGAGCCACAGGCAGCCATACTTCATCTACTTCCCCCAAATCAAAACAGAAGAGGTATCAGCAGCAGCACTCATTTAGAAAGATACAGAGAACTAATCTAAAGAGGGACATTTTTTCCTCCCCTTACAGAGTGTTTTGTTTTATTGATTTTGAGAGAAAAATATAAAGTTGGTGTTTTACTTATGCGTTCGTTGGTTGACTCCTACATATGCCCTGACAGAGGATTGAACCATCATCATTGACAGGATAATGCCCTAACCAACTGAGCTACCTGGACAGGGTCTTCGTAGAGTTATTTTTTAAAATAATAGCTTTATTGAGATATAATTCACTTTTTAAAATTATGCAAGTCTGATTTTTTTTTTTTAATGTTTAATGTATTTTGATTTTTTACAGAGAGGAAGAGAGAAGGATAGAGAGTTAGAAACAGCCATGAGAGAGAAACATCGATCAGCTGCCTCCTGTGCACCCCTACTGACATTCCAGATAGGGTGGATAGAACAAAGGTAATCAATAAAATATCCCCTACTGGGGATGTGCCTGCAACCAAGGTACATGCCCTTGACTGGAATTGAACCTGGGACTCTTCAGTCCGCAGGCTGACACTCTATCCACTGAGCCAAACCAGTCAGGACGCAAGTCTGATTTTTGAATATATTTAAAGTTGTGCAACCATCACCACTATTTTTAGAAAAATTTTAAAAATATTTTAAAAAGTCGATGAGAGAGAACCATCGACCAGCTGCCTCCTGCACACCCTGTACTGGGGATGTGCCCGCAACCAAGGTACATGCCCTTGACTGGAATAGAACCCGGGACCGTCCAGTCTGCAGGCTGACGCTCTATCCACTAAGCCAAACCAGTTTCGGCCATTTTATTGATTTTGGAGAGAGAGGAAGGGAGAGGGGGCAGAGAGAAACGTTAATCGGTTGCCTCCCATATGCACCCCCAAAAGGGATTGAACCCAAAACCTGGGCATGTCCCTGACTGGGAATCTAACCTGTGACCCTTGGGTGCACAGGAGGACACTCTTACCAACTAAGTCACATCTCAGGGCTAATTTTTATTGATTGATTTATTGGGGGAGGAGAGAAACATCAATTTGTTTTCTACTTATTTATGTCTTCTTTGGTTGGTGAAGGGATCAAACTGGCAACCTTGGTGTATCACAGCGATGCTCCAACCTGTGCCTGGCCAGGGTTGTGTCTTGTAAATTTTTATTGATTGCCATAGTATGTAACATAGAAACTGAGATAAATAATATTTATGCTTGGAAATGGATACACTTATCCTTCTGTTAGGCCATTACCATGTGAGATTGAGTGGATCTTGTCCACTGAACTGGGTTTGAAATTTGTTGTTATGATTGCCTTTGTTCACCACTGGTTTTAAAAATTTTTGGTCTCACCTTGTGTTTAGAGTAAGAGTTGATTTTCCAGAGGATTTTTCTCAATAGCTCTGCTCCCTTCAGCTGTAATATTTCCCTCTGAGCCTGTGCCTAGAGAGGGTCTCCCCATGATCAACCTTACCCAGAATTAGACTGCTGTCACTTGTCACTTGGTACTGCCTCTCTGAAGGGGAAGGGAGTGCTCTCTGTTGTCTTCATTCATTCAGTCTCACTCTTAGGCAGAACTGTGCCACTAGCTCCCAGGCTCAGCCTTCCTCAGGGATCTTGTTCCTTCCCCAGAGGAGTAGAGGGTTGGGTTTTTTTTCTTTTATCCTTCAGCCTCCATGAATCCTTACCTGTATCTTAAGAGTGATCGGGTTTATTACCGGTTTGGCTCAATGGATAGAGTGTCAGCTTGGGAACTGAAGGGTCCCGGGTTCGATTCCGGTCAAGGGCATGTACCTTGGTTGCGGGCATATCTCAGTAGGGGGGTGTGCAAGAGGCAGCTGATCGATGACTCTCTCTCATCGATGTTTCTATCTCTCTCCCTTCTTCTCTGTACAAAATCAATAAAATATATATTAAAAAAAAAAAGAGTGATTAGGTTTATTACCCTTCCCCCTGACTCCTTAAGGATTTTATTCCTCAGAGGAAGAGTGATCAGGTAAAGCTTTATGCCTTTCCTGAAGCAGAAGAGCTCCTCTCCTGCAGGCATGCACCAGCAGGAAACTTTCTCCAGTCGTCTGACCTGTGAGCACCCAGGCTGGTCTGTGGAGAAGAATATGCAAGCCCTGGCTGGTTTGGCTTGTGGATAGAGCATTGGCTTGCAGACTGAAGGGTCCCAGGTTTGATACCTGTCAAGGGCACTTGCCTCAGTTTCAGGCTGTAACCCCAATAGGTGGGTGTGGAGGAGACAGCCAATCAATGATTCTCTCTCATCATTGATGTTTCTATCTATCCCTCTCCCTTCCTCTCTGAAATCAATGAATTAAAAAAAAAAAAAAGAATATGCAAACTTATGCAAACATCTTGATGTCTATAGCTCTCATGGATCATGTACTCTCAGGCTAGCCCACACTCTGCATATAGCAGTTTGATAATTTTATTTCATTTCATATCTGCTGTATGAAGGACTTGCCTTCCTTCTGTTGCCACTGGTAAGCCAGTGCTTATGTCTCATCTCCCCACAGAGATTCCTGTCTTTCTATGAAGTTTAAGCTAATTGGTTGCCATGTGACCTCAATTCTCTGATGAATTGAAGAAAAGTTATGATTTGGTCTATTATCTAGCCTTTTTTCTTATTATTTAAGGTGAAGTTGACACTCTTTCTAGTTTCCTGTATTCCAGGCCTTGACCTGAATCTTAAATGGCAAGTAGGAGCTGGCACGATAAGAAAGGTGGGAGGGACGTTTTGGGCAGGGGAAGGTTGTTTCTGCAAGACAGTGGGAACAAAAGGATATGATAGCTTCTTTACAAACAGTTTGGTTTGGTTCAGATTAACATGGTAAGCGAAAGCTGGCATGATGGATTAGAAGGCCTGAATGCCTAATGAAGGAATTAAGATCTATTCTGAAAGCATTGAAATAACCATAAACTTATAGCTTTGGTGAGTATTTGCCACCAATCCTCTTTCCTTTGAGTTAATATGGTATGTGCTAAATGACTTCCAAAATGATTGCGATGCTCTTAAGTCTGTGGTAGTATCCAGCTTGCATGTAAAAGAAGGCTGGTGAGTATCTAATCTGCCCATGTATTTTGTTTCCAGAAGGGCAGTATTGATGCTGCAGATAGTCCTGAGGACAGGGAGAAAGTTTGGGACAACTGGAGGCTACTAACAATGGCTGGGATCTTTGACTGCTGGAAGCCACCACAGGGAGGAGACTGCCTGTATTCCTACACCATCATCACAGTGGACTCCTGCAAAGGCTTGAATGACATCCACCATAGGCAAGTCATACTTATCCCTGGGTCCAGAAGGATTCAGGGAAGGGTGTGTTCTCTTTGTTTTTAGATAGGGAGCTTTTGAAATTTAAAGTTGCTGTATGCACACGTTTATTTATTTATTATACTTACTTTTTAAATGCTGTGGTACCCAGGTCCTTATTCTTTTTTTTCCTTGTTTTCACATATATTTTTATTGATTTCAGAGAAATAGAGATATCAATGATGGGATAATCATTGATCAGCTGCTTTCTGCACACCCCACACTGGGGATCAAGCCCACACCCAGGGCATGTGCCCTGACTGGGAATTGAACTGTGATTTCCTGAGCTATGCCAGCCTGGCTATATGCACAAATTAGACAGTAGGAAACCAGGACAGTTGCTCACCAATATAATTACAGTCAGTTTGGCTATAACATGACATGCATTCCTAAAAGTCACCATATTATTCAAAATTGTATAATGAAATGACAGACTTTATGGGAAAAGGGGTTAAGAGGGCTCCACTTAAAAAAACTTTGTCAGTGACACATTAATAAAATAGAAATCTATTAAAAATTATCACAGTTTTATGTATTAGGTGATTTCAAAATACATAGATACTACAATAAATAATGGTACTTTACCTTAAAAAGACCCATAGTTTGCTTGTGAAAGTAAGGATGTGTTGGAAGAGTTGCAACTTATGAGTTACTGTGAAGAAGATATTTATGCATTTATCTCCTAAAATCAACTATGCCACCCACCAATGAAGTGTATTCCATGCTTTGCGTTGGCCTAGGACATAAAACTGGAAGCTAAACAAAGGATTTTGTCCTAGCATCTTCCTGGGTACCAGGATCATGGCTCTTAGCCTCTTTGCTTCCTGAGGCATAGCTTCCTTTTGTTCACAATTATGTGCATAGGTCTTTCTTACCGTAAATCTGTCATAGGTTGTAAGACTGGAGATTATTGTTGATAGACAAGTTTTTCAGGACCTGTTTCTCCTTTAATTGTAGCTGGGCCATCATAGAAAAGTCACCAGTTTGCTAATGTGTACACTGCAGTGCACTGGGTCCAGTCATAATTACTGTTGCCTGTCATTGCCATAAACTTTATAAGATGGCTCTCCTAGTGTTGAATTTCGTGCTCTGTCAAGTTGTGGTCAAGGAGCACATGGCATCAATCAGCATGTAAGGCACAGAGGCAGGGCGAGCTTCTCCTTGGGATGATTTGTGCTCTCAACTAAAGTCTCACTCCCTACCTTCACTCTCTCTCTTCTAACCAATGTTTTGACCTCACTGGCTAGGATGCCTGCCATATTAGATGGAGAGGAGGCAGTCTCTAAATGGCTTGATTTTGGTGAGGTCTCCACTCAGGAAGCTTTGAAGCTAATCCACCCCACAGACAACATCGCCTTCCACCCGGTCTCTCCCGTGGTGAACAACTCCCGAAACAACACGCCTGAGTGTGTGGCTGCTGTTGACTTACAGGCCAAAAAGGTAGGCATGTGTGACTCTCACAGTCCTTTTTGAGCTTTCTGTCTTCTGTCAGGGTAGCATTTTCTTTTAGGATATGGCTTTTTAGTTAGAGCCACCACCCAAAACTCACATTCCTTATTCATGGCAAGGGTGAGCTAGCAGTGATTCAAAGTTGGCTTTCAAATGTAAATGCTAGACCCTATCCAGACCTACTGAGTCAGCTACTATTCAGGACTGTACTTGGATTTCTATCATTCAGAAGCTCTTTGGTGAGTCTGATAAAAGTTACTGATAAGTTTGAGGGCTTCTACTCTAGAGGGTGATTGTGAGAAAGAAAAAGGAGCCCTTGACCATAATTGTATCTCTGTCCATAACTAACTGTGATTTTTTTGTATCTTTTCACTTTTTCTCTGCTTTCCCAACCACAAGTTGGAGGAGTTCCAATCTTTGTTCCCCTTCAGGACTATTTGCTCTATATGTTAACTTCTTAGAGATGGTAAAGATCCTGAAGATGTATTTTGAAGGGAAGTTGAACAAACAAACGGCCCACAGTGGGAAAAGGGCTCCAGAGCAAAAAGCCAGCTCCGCTGTCTTTGGTGCAAAGAGGGATCTGAAGCAGGACATGGCTCCGGGCTCCAAGAACAGGCATCTCACACTGCCGAGAAGTCCTAAGGACAGTGATTGCAAGAGCACCCCTCATTTTCCTTTTTTTTTTTTTTTTTTTTTAAGTTTTCCATTCCCATAGTCAGTGTCATCTTTTTTCTTTTGTCTCGTTTATCTGCAAACTCATGCAACCCTGATATATATATTTTTTTAATTAGATGTCTCTAAAAATGACTCATTTTGCACTAGACACTGCCCCGTTTCTGACATGGTCTTTACACCAAAAGAATTCACATTTTGGTGAGGTAGTATTGTTGAATTCAGAACTTCGATTTGGGTTGGGGTGCAGGTAAGGGAAGCAGAAGAGCAGTGCTGGGCAAGGAGAGGTTGTGCAGAAAGGTTACATGGTAGGGAAGCAGCCTGTTCAGGCTTAGGCTGAACCTCTAATCTTGGAGGCTATTTGAAGCCCTATCTCCCCCAACTTCATCTCCCAACTCTTTGCCTGGTCCCACTAACTTACATTGTTTTCCCTGAGAACGCTTCATTCTCTGCACGTTTGAAAGGCTGTCAGTGCTCTGCTGTGAATGGCCGCCCAGACTCCACCAGGCCTTCTCTAAGAGCTACTCCCTCCCCTCAGCCCCTTGGAGACACTCAGTTGCTCTTTTCTTCCCACTCCTGACCAGTGTGTCCTGTCTGCCTTTAGTAACAATTTATAAATCTGGGTCAGTACCTCATGCCTCTTCCCCTATTTCTTCCCTTGGAGTTGTCCTTTTCCCAAAAGCGTGAGCTAAATGTTTTTTCATCTTTTCCCTAGGAGCTCAAGGCAAGCGGCAGCAGCCAGATGTTGCAGTGGCTGGCCACAAAGTCACCCAAAAAGGAAAACCCCAAAACACCCCAAAAGGCAGTGCCAGATGTGCCCCAGTGGTCCAGCCAGTTCCTGCAGAAGAGCCCACTCCCTACCAAGAGAGGAGCAGCTGGGCTCATGGAGCGATGGCTGAAACAGGAGAAGGAGGAAGAGCCAGCGGCCAAGCGGCCTCACAGCCAGTAATGCAGGACTTTGAGAGACCAGGGTCATGGTTGCTGCACTAAATGCTGTTGATGATAACAGGTTCTTTCACTGTGTGTCTATGGCTTTGCTTTGGGAGGAGGTAGCACCGTGTTAGTTCACAGCTGTGGGTTCATGGGGGAGTGGCTAGCCTGGCTGGGACGGAGAACACACAGAGGGGATTTGGGCAGCCGGGAGGGCCCACCCCACCCCCATCAGCTCACAGGGGTCCATCATGCCGGCAGCCCTATTGGTGAGACTGACAGAGCCTCCCTCAAAGCCTGATCCTACTGGCAGTTCTCAGCTCCTGGTCTGGTGCTGCTGAACCTTTGGGCTCTGTCAGTCTTTTGGAATTAAGTTCTTAACACGTATTTTTTTTTCTGAATAAATTATATTTTACAAACTGTTTATATTTCAAAAAATGCTGCTATTGGTGGGGGTACTCTGGGACTTATTTTGGGCTTTCTGTGGACAAAACTGCTTTTTTGGAAACAAACAAAAGGTTTGCTGGCGGGGTTCTTTAATGAGTCTCTTCTCTCAATCTTGGAAGTTGTCTGAATCTTTTTTTAAACCTTTATTATCGAAAGTATTTTTTTAATTTAAATATATATTTTATTGACTTTTCACAGAGAGGAAGAGAGAGGAATAGAGAGTTAGAAACATCGATGAGAGAGAATCATCGATCAGCTGCCTCCTACACCCCCCCCACTGGGGATGCATCCGCAACCAAGTTACATGCCCTTGACCGGAATTGAACCCAGGACCTTTCAGTCCCCAGGCCGACACTCTATCCACTGAGCTAAACCGGTCCTGGCGAAAGTATTAGTTGTCTGAATCCCTTAGCTTAAAACCTACCTGACCACCTGCCAAACACAAGGGACTGGGGGGAGAATGGGGTACAGGAACAAGACTCTGGCCTTAACCAAGGGAGCATAGAGTCTGGGTGAGGAGAATCCTAGTCACAGCCTCCACGTCCTATGCAGATCCCCGGCCTCTGGGTAGAGCAGAGCACAGAGGGATGACTCGGGCTTGGGGTAAAGGTGGGGGCTGACCATCTGCCTGCCCTGGCCTGGTCAGAGCCCCTATGATTTGCTCTGCAGGCTCCTCCTGGCACTGAACTGCTTTACAGTTAGATACTCATCTGGGGTAGTTATCGGTTGTCCCTCTACCCAGATTATTAATTCCATGAAAGCAGGGACCTCTTTTTCACTCTTTTGTTCTCCCAAAGTTAACGGTAGGTGTGCCAATATCTGTTAGGTGAATGTGAGTACTTACTACATGCCCTGTCCTGTGCTAGGCGAGGAGCCACAGCATTAACCAGATGCCACACCTGGCTATTAAGCATTTGGGTGTACGTGCACGTGGGCCCCTCCTTTCTGGCTCTGGTGTGCCAGGAGAGGCCCTTCCCAGAGATCCTGAGGGAAGAACCAATGACTCCAGAAGCACCAAGGCTCTTGGGGCATCCAGGAGACAAGGACCCGCAAAATGCTGTCCCAGTGGCTGTATGAAAAGGAAGCAGGCCCTGAGCAGACTGGAGGGTGGCCCCCCTACCACCACCACCACTATGGAACCTCCGGAGGGCGCTGGCCCAAGCCCCTTGCAAATCAGGTATTGAGAGCTCTACCAATTAGAGGGCAGCTTTGACACCTCCTGGCAGGGGTGATGGGAGAGAGTGGTCTATGACTCCAACCCTTGTGGTGACTTCCACCCACTCTACCTTGTCTCTAAATTTGTCTTTAGATCACCATCCCAGTTGAGAAGGCATGATTGGCCAGTGGTGGTGAGTACTCAGAAACCCTTCACTGAGACCAGGAGTGCTTCATTGTGGCCTCCAGTTTTGCTTGAGTTGCTCTGCATGGTGTTTTGGTGGTATTATTGAGATTTAAAAAAAATACACATAACTACCGAAACCGATTTGGCTCAATAGATAGAGCATCGGCTTGGGGATTGAAGGGTCCCAGGTTCGATTCTGGTCAAGGGCATATACCTTGGTTGTGGGCATATCCCCATTCGGGGGTGTGCAAGAGGCAGCTGATCGATGTTTCTCTCTCATCGATGTTTCTGGCTTTCTATCCCTCTCTCTTCTTCTCTGTAGAAACTCAATAAAATGTATTTTTTAAAAAATACACATAACTAACCTTAGCCAGTATAACTCAGTTGATTGGGCATTGTCTCATACACCAAAAGCTTGCTGGTTTGATTCCTGGTCAGGGCACATGCCTGCGTGGCAGGTAGGATCCCAGGAGAGGGTATGCAAAAGGCAGGAGATAGATGTTTCTCACATCAATGTTTCTCTCTCCCCCCCTCTCAAAATCAATTAAAAATCTTAAAAAAACAAACACAAGCCTTGAACTTACCAGAAGGTTGACTTATTTCTTTAGCCTCAGGTTTAGTAAGCAACAAAAATGAAATTTCCCTTATTTTTCATTACTATCTCCCCACTGTTAGGGTTATAAATCAGTTTGGTAGGGTTTTTTCTTTAAAAAACCCCAAACATATTATTTTTAGAGAGAGAGCAAGAAAGATCAATTTGTTATATTCATTCATTCTTATATATGTCCTGACTGGGAATCAAACCTGCAAACTTGGTGTATGGGGAGGACACTCTTTTCAACTGAGCTACTTGCCAAGGTAGGTCTTTTCATTTCAAGGTAGGACATGAAAGAATAATGTGTCCGCAGGAGCTTTTATTTTTAAAATTTTTATTTATTGATTTTAGGGAGAGGAAAGGAGAAAGGGAGAGAAACATCCATTTGTTGTTCCACTTATTTTATGCATTAATTGGCTGATTCTTGTATGTGCCCTGCCTGGGAATCCAACCCTCAACCTTGGCATAGTGGGAAATGCTCTAAACCAGTGGTCGCCAACCACTGATGGTCCATGAAGTCTGAAAGGTTGGTGAATACTGCTCTAAACAACTGTGTTACCCTGCTAGAGATTTTTCATCTTGCAAAACTGGAACTTTTTACCCATTAAATAGCAACTCCCTATTCCTCCCTCCCTCCAACCCTGGCAACCACCACTTAACTTTACATCTCTATGAATCCGATATTTCATATAAGTAGAGTCATATAGTATTTGTCTTTTTGTGTCTGGTTTATTTAACTTAGCATATTGTCCTCAAGATTCATCCATTTTGTAGTTTATATCGGAATTTCCTTACTTTTTAAGACAATAACATCATTGTATGGATAGACCACATTTTGCTTACCCATTCATCCACCAAAGCACTTGGGGTGCTTCCACCTTTTGGCTAATGTGAATAATGCTGCTATGAGCATGGTGTACAGATAACTCTTTGAGACACTGCTTTCAATTTTTTTTTAATGTATACTGGGAAGTAAAATTATGGTAATTCTATGTTTAACTTTTTGAGAAACCACCATACTATTTTCCATAGCAGTTGCACCATCTTATATTCCCACCAACAGTGGACAAGGTTCCAATTTCTCCATATCCTCGCCATTCTTGTTTTGTTCTATTTTTTAAATAACTATCCTAACATGTGTGAAATAGAAACTTTTTTTTTTTAGCCCACATCTTAAAAGTGGGAAGTTTCACACACAAAAAAAGTTTATAGTTTTCACATAAAAAGTTCTTGAGATGTGTGCCTCAAATGACAGAGCTGAGCTCATGTGGGACCACTGCCATGCTAAGGCACCCTACGCATGCCTCCCTGAATGGTCCAGGCCAATCCGCCTTGCCTGTAGAAGAGGGACTTAATATTTCATGACCCCTGGCTGGTGTTTCTCAGTGGTTACAGCATTGATTGGCCTGTGCACTGAAGCATCGCAGGTTCGATTCATGGTCAAGGGCACTTAGCCTGGGTTGCAGATTTGATCCCCAGCTCCGGTCAGAGCAGGTGCAGAAGGCAACCAGTCTATGTGTCTCTTTCATTGACACCTCTCTCTCTCCCTCCCCCTCCCTCCCTCTCTCTCTCTCTCTCCCCCCCCCCTTCCTCTGTCCACTCTCTAAAAATCAATGGGAAAAAATATCCTCAGGTGAGGATTAACAAAAAAGAGTTTTTTTTCACGAGATGCTTCTAACACAGTCTGAAAAAATGTGAAGCTCTTGCCATACTAAGCCACACGCTGCCTGGCAACAATCAGCAGGACTGGGTAGTTATTGCCCCAATTCAGGCAGGGTCTTGTGTCCTCCAGATGGCCAAACCACCCTGTCTGGCCTGGTACCCTGCACCTCTGTGTTTGAGACCCTGGTCTAGTCTTCTCACCCTCATCCATTTTGTTAATCTTCACCTGAGGATTTTCCATTAAATTTTTTTTTTTTAAGAGAGTGGAAAGGAGGGGGATAGACTAAGAGAAACATCCATATGAGAGAAAACAGACCCATCAATTGCCTCCCACATGTGCCCCAGACTAAGGCTGGGGGCTAGGGTTATGCAGGGGAGGGAGGCAAATAGAGTCTGCAACCTAGGTACATGCCCTTGACTGGGATTGAACCTGAGACCCTTCAGTCTTCAGGCCTATCCACTGAGCCAAACCTGCTAGGGCCAGATCCATTTTATAATGGGGGAACTGTGATGGCTTTGTCAACTTATCTCAGCTAAACTACATTTCCCAGAACTCCCTTATTTTTTTTCTTGTTAGGGAGGGCTAAAAGGCATATATTTGCCAGATTTGGAAGGAAGCAACCATTTTGATTACTGATCTGCGTATGAAGCAGATCTTCTTGGTGTGAAGCAGCACGTAGGCCTGCAATTACCCTATTTTCCCTAGATTCTCCTTTAGGTCTATTTTTGACTCAATCAGTTGTGTGCATGGTTAGTTAGCTCTGTATGGAGAAGGGCCTCACTCAGCTTCTGCAGGATCCCCTTGTCACCAAAGACAGAAGCAGCAATAATGGACACAGGCATAGTCTATCCTAGGGCTCCAGCTTGTGCTAGTGGCTTTCAGCCGCTCTTGATCTTCCCCTTCTGACTGAGCACTCCAGTTCCAGCATCAGAGATTTAGCCTTACAGAAATCAGTCTCACAAGTGTGCAGGCCAATTCCTGGTAGCACATCAAATACTATAAAGGTGTGTATCCCTTCTGGTTCTGCTTCTCCATTGAACTCTGACTGATCCGGGAACCTGAAATCCCACTACTCACTATTCCTGCCTCATGATCTGTCAGTCAGCTCACTGCTTTCATCATTCCCCAAACCCGGGGCCTGTGCTAGTGCTGCTACTGCCTGCAATGCCCCTACCTGGAACTTGGTTTATCAGTCCTCCTCCTGCATGTGGCTGAGCTTCAGAACTGGGGGCAGGTCCGATAGATCTCTATCCTTGCCTCAGCTTTGCATGATGTTCGGCATTAATGGCCGTGGACTAGGCCCTTGTATAAAATATTGCAATCTAAAAAAAAAAAAATATTGCCATCTGTTCTCCTGGTACCTCTGTGTCACTGCCTTTTATTTTGCAAATGTAAATGGCCTCATGAGCTGTCTCTGGCCATCCCAGATCTGATGCCTGGGACACAAGGACCCCTGTGCTAAGTGTTCAGACTTCGCTATACAGGTCATGTGCTCAGCAGTAAGCCCGGCCACAGTAGGACAGTTAGGCTGGTCCATGGGAATCAATTGGGTGGATTGCTAAGGCTGCACAGCCTGGAAAAGGGCCTTTTGAATGCTGGTAGGACTGTCCTGGGGCCAGAAAGTTGGAACTAGAGATCTAGACGGTAGGCCTGATTAGGATGTTCACAGGGAGGCAAGATAGAGCAATACACCAAAGAGATAAGAGGAATGAAAAACCTGGAGACCCTGGCCAGAGGCAGTGTGTTCAGACCCTCCTTGGTTGGCAGCTGAATAAAAGAAATCTTCCTTGGCTCCACTTATAGAAGAAACTGCTGGGGAGGACAGTCTTGCCCTAGACCAAAAGGCCATCGTGGAGCCAGACCCAGAATGCTTGACCTCAGCCTCCAGGACCTGGTCCCATTCAACCCCCCTCCTGATCAATGGATGCCGAGAGGTGCCGCGGCCCGAACCATTGCTGCCTACCTTGTCCTTTGCCTCCTCGCTGTGCTGGAGTCACCTCCCCAGTGAAGCCCTCCTCCTGGGCCTTCAATGTTCACCTGGAACCAAAGCTCCCTGAAGCCAAGTCCAACGGCCACAGTAGGTGAATGGTGTGCCCATCCTCAGCTCCCCAGCTCCACACAGGAGCCGAGGATGGTGTTGGCAGAAAATAAATCTCCCAGTCTCCCACACCAGTAAGATGAGTTTTTTTTGACACCTTCTCACTGGGGCTGTTGTGAGGCTAAGCTGAGACCTGTACTGCTTTCCTCAGAGTGCTTGGTACACACCGAGTGTTCAGCTGGGGCTGATCGTGGCTATTCATCCTTCAACTTAGGATCATGTCAGAGATGTGGGATCCACCCACAGAGGTGCAGCTCAGCTGAAGGACCTAAGAGCAAGCTGCAGAGGAGAGGCCTGAGGATAGAGTGGGACACTGAGGAGTGGTTTCAGGGGAAGAGCAATTTGAAGGAATAACAAGGACCAGGATGTGATCATGGGAGGGTCAAATGAGTCAAAGGAGAGACCAGATCTCAAATGACAGAAACTCAATTCAAACTAGCTTGCTTTTCGTGGCACAGGCATGGCTGGATCCAGAGGCTCCATTCAAATCTTCATGCATCTGTCTCTATTTTTTGATCCCAACGTTCTCAGTCTTTGCTCCTTTTTCAGGGAGGCCCTTCCAATGTGTTGACAGAGATGGGCACTGGCAATTCTAGCCCCATGTCCCTATCCTTGGTGATTCTGGGGAAGAGAACATTGACTTGACTTTCAGTGAGCCCATGGGGTAAAAAAAAAACACCCTACTTCTGACCCAATCAATGTGTCAGAGTGAACATCTGACTCAACCCCCATTCGCTCTATCTTTGGGCCATGCAACCATCCCTAGGACTAAAGGGATAAGACTAGCACAAAACTCAGCAGGGCACGGGGAACAATGCTCCCCAATCTCAACTATAAAGTAGATGTTCCTCATCAGCAAGTGGCCAGGACATGGGCTGGCAGGGTCAGTGGAGCCATCAGGGCTACTGGTCCAGCCTCCAACTGAGGCCTCCTGCCTGTTTCTAGGATGCCCAGTTCCCAAAAACTAGCCCCAGCCAAGTCTAGCATCACATTTCCTTCTTTGCCCTAATGACCGTGCTTCCTGCAGCCATCAGTCACAAGTCACACTCAGGTCAGGACCCCATCTTGCCCTCTGGATAACACACCAGGGTCAGGGGTATCAGGAGGCCAGAGGCCTTTCTCCAGTGATTCTCCCTCCCCTCCCCCAATCTATTGCCCTTCCCTACCATCCAGTTTGCATAGAGATCAAAAGATCCCCTGCATCTCTCTCCTTAACCCCAGCCCCTCCCCGCCCAATCTGGTACATTTACTACCCACTGTTCTAGAGCATTCCCTGGTTTTAAGATGGTCTTTTTATAGAAACATGTCAGAACACGACTCAGCCTGCTACCCAACTCGAGGGACAACTATCCATATGCTGGACACCAGAGCATCTCGGGGCTAAGGGTCATCCTTCCCCATGTGCCCAGAAACCCTCCGATCCAGTCTGCACTCCAGATTAGCCAACAAACAGGGCCAATCAGTGCCTTGCTCAGGCTGCACCTCGGAACGTGGGTGGAGAGCCAGAGCCCAGGGCCTCCACATCTCCGCCATTAATTTCACATCCACACTAAATCACCCAGAACTGAATAATTTACCTCCACAAAAGCCCAACCTGGTGTGCCCTTGTAGGAGCCGAGGGGCCCCTTACCTTCAAATCCTGAAAAAGCACCGCCCCTCCCTCCATCTCAAGGCCGAGGGGCCCTTATCCGGATCCGGCAGACCACCCCCAGCATCTTCCCGAGCTGTGCTCGCAGGATCCCGGTCCCCTGGGGCCCATCGTCCCACTCTAGAGTGCCGACCGCGCCCATCCCCGTTCCACGAAGAAAACGAGAGCGGTTCCAAGGTTTAAACAATTTATTGTGCCCCCAGATGCTGACGGGATGGGAGGGAGGGAAGCGCCACGCAGTACCGCGCGATTGTTCGTCGCGCACCGAAAGGCGGGAAGAGAGGGGGACGGAGGGCGGCACGGTGGCTCCGGCCAGTGGCGCCTGCGAGCGGGTAACCATAGCGACAGCCGTTGCCAAGGGCGAGGAGCCAATGGGGGCGTCGCCAGGGCCGTTTCAAAATCCAAAGCAAATAAACAAAAAAACAACACACTACCACGATGGGCGGGGGGATGGGAGGGACGGAGGGGCCCTGGGCCCCTCGCTGCGCTCGGCGGGCGCCAAGGCCTGGGCCGGGGAACCGTAAAAAACTACATACACTTGGGATACAAAAAACCGAACACCCGCCCGCCCGCCCGGCGCGCTCACTTGCGGCCCTTGGGCACCTTGGGGACGCTGGGCTTGGCGGCCTTCTTCACCTTGCCCGCGGCCGCCGCCGCCGCCGCCTTCTTGGCCTTGCCGCCTTTGTGCTTCTGGGAGGCGGCGCCCTTCTTGTGCGAGCGCTTCTCGGGCTTCGGGTCCGCGCGCCGGGGGGCCGCGGCCGGGGCCGCCTTCTTGGCCTTGTGCGCCGCGGCGGCCGGGGCGGAGGCGGCCGCCGAGCCCCCGCGCCGCTCGCCGCCGCCCTCCACCTTCTTGCGGTTGAGCTTGAAGGAGCCGTTGGCGCCGGTGCCCTTCACCTGCAGGAGCGTGTCGTTCTGCACCAGGGCCTTGATGGAATACTTCAGGTAGGTGCGCCCATTCTGCTGGTCGAACCACGGCACCTTCTTGGCCTCCGTGTAGATCTTGGCCAGCGACGAGCCGTTGCGCTCGCCCAGCCTGCGGATGGTCTCCACCACCAGCTGGCTGTACTTGCCCGGCTGATTCTTCTTCTTGTTCTTCCTCTTCTTGGATGGGGACGGCGCCGCCGAGCCGCTGGCTTTGGCCGCCCTCTTGGCCGCCCCGTCGGCGGTGGTCAGCGGCAGGGCCTCCTCGAGCTCCACGGACATAGTGGCTAGCGGGTTGGCGGCGGGCCGGACGCGGAAGCCGGGTGGCCGCGCCGGGAAGAGGAACGCGAGGGGCTGCGGGGACGCCGGGGAGCTGGGGGCGCGCGGCGGCTCCAGGCGGGAGCGGCCGCGGCCAGGCCGGGAGCCAGGCGGCAGGGCTAGGGCGGGGGCGGGGGCCGGGCCGGCGGGCGTCCCGGGCCGGGGCTGGGCCGGAGAGGGCGGAGGAAAGCGGAGCCGGGAGCGCGCCGGAGCGGAGACGCCGCCCGAGGGAGCTGCCGCTGCCGCCGCGGCCGCCAGAGCTCTGAGCGTGCGCGCTGCGCTCCGCCGGGGAGGGCGCCGCGCTGCCCTTTTATGGCGCCGCGGCGGACCACGTTGAGAACAACAACAGCCTGGTCCGGAGCCAGCTCCCGCTTGTGCTTCTTGGAGCCCCTTCCCGGGCCGCTGGCCTCCGGCTCCGCACCGCCCCGGCCCCGGCGCGCGCTCAGGCCTGCGTCCCGGACGGTTCCCGAGCCCGGGGGCCAGCGAGGGGGCGGCCTGTGCCTGGGGAGGCCCCGGCATCGGGGAACGGAGGCGCGCACCCTAGGCCGCAGAGCGCGAGTGGAGGGGGGCGCCCGGTTTGGGGACGAATAGCGCAGGTCCCGGGGGAGGCCCCGCGGTCCTGAGCTCTGCGGGTGGCAGCCTAGAGTGCGCCACGTGCACCCAAGCCCTGGCCGCGACCAGGGAACCCCCGGGCTGCTCGCAGGGCCGGCTTTAATTTGTCCGAACTAACACAGGGCACGCCCTCACGTGGTCGGCGGGGGCAGTGAGCTGGGGCGTCTTAGGGGGCTTCTGCCCGCCGCCCGCAGCCGCCATCCCGCCGCCTTGTCATGGCTGCGGGCCTGAGCGCAGCACCGGAGGAGCCAGGAAGACGGCAGTGCCTCTCTGAGCGCGTTTTCTTGCCCCCCGCACTCCCCCCCGCCCCCCCCCCCCCACACACACACTGTTGATGTTCCCAATACCCATTTCGTGGGTAGCTACCACCGCCCCCCTCTCCGCCCCCCCAAGCCAAATGGGAGCTCCTCGGTGGGACTGAATGGAGCCGGTGCAAGGCCGCGGGGTGGGTAGTTGCTTTTAGTTCCTGTGCACACCCTGCCCCCTTTCTGGGAAGGGAAGTTGAGAGAGGGTCCTGGAGAGACCTCTTGTGTACTCGGCGGAGACCCTACAGAGGCTGGTGGACGTGAGCTTTGCTGGACCCAGGATTGGAGGAGCTTAGGAGGCGCGCGGGACAGTCTTGAAGCAAAAGAAGCCTCCACTTCGGGGAAGCTGAGGCTGCGGGGAGACACTGGAGAGGAGAGCTGACCCCCTTTGGAGTAAGTGATTTAAGGCCCCGGACCAAGGGGCCACTGCAGAGATGCAAACAAGAACAAGCGCCTGGGAGCCCAGCATGGAGGAAGAGGGCGTGGATGGCAGGCAGGAGAATTAGGGTTCCAGAGTGCAGGGAGCTGGAGGCCACGGGGTCTCTAAATGGTGGGGGCATGACACGTTTTGGGACCTTCTGCCACAGCAGGCTCCTCTCTTGTAGGGTCCCATCTCTTTCATGGAGCTTACACAGAACCCATTTGCCCTCAGAAAGCTAGTGAATAAGCCCCAGGAAAGGAAGAAACAAGCTGGGAAAGGCGAACCGGTGTTCTTTGGGGGGGTTGGTGGTGGTGGTGATGATTCAGGAACGGGCGTCTGCCCCTGAGGACAGTGAGTACATGCTTTAGAAGAGGGGAAAGATTGTAGTCCAGGTCCCTGCAGAGAAGGCCAACCCCTTCTCCCACAAAGGAGGACCCCCTGAATGGAACTATCGACCTAGATTTCTGAAAGTGACACAGAGCTGAGCCCTGGGAGCTGCACTGGAGCGTGGGGAGGGTCTTGCAAAGACCCATTGGCTTGAGCAAAGACCTCGAGCTCTGAAATGCAAGTTGTGTGCTGGCTGGAGTCTGGAAGCCGGGATTCATAGAGATGAGAGAGAAGTGGCAAAATGCAGATGCCACAACCAACCCACAGTCACGTGTCTGCCCAGTGGGGGAGCCTTCCAAGAATGAGCGGAGGGCTGGCTGGGAGGTGCATGGCGGCCCTCCCTGGGTTGGCCAGATGCCTGGAGATAGGCTGGGAGCAGGGACCCCAGAAGAGAGCGGGCCAGAGGAAACCAGGTGAGAGGAGGTGGGCAGGTGACTGGCTGAGAGGGGCTTGAGCTTTGGTCTCTGAAAAGTCAAAGGAAAAGCGAAGGGTAAACCCCTGATGGAACCCCAGTGTGGGCGGCCAGGGCACCTCCCAGAGAGATTTGTACCGCCGTCACTGGAGAGAAGGTCGCTGGAAATGTGAATCTGGAGCTGGTGGCAGCAGCATGCTGGGAGGGGAAGGAGGACGTGGGGATGGGAGAAAACGGAAACTGCTCTGTTGGAGGCAGAGGAAGATGGGCAAAGAGGAAGGAAGAAACCAGGTATAGTTGGTGTCATGGAGGCAGAGGAGGAGGGAGTTTCAAGAAGGAAGGGCTGGCCCATCAAAGTGTCACCCTCTCAGAAAGCGGGTTTATCATCAGAGCGGAAGATCCAGCAAAGTTGAGGAGCCTGCTGAGCTTCCAGCCACAGAGACCAAGCTCACAGTCCCAAGAATCACCGGCTGGACTCCTCATTTCATCCAGTGTTTTTTTTTTGTTTGTTTGTTTGTTTTTAAACAGATATAGTTCCAGGACTTTTAAAAAGCAGGCGATTTCAGATAAAAATGCAATCCACATTTCCAATTTTCCTTAAAAAAATCTGACTTGACCTGGGCTGGGGAGAGATGGGGTGTGCTTCCTGCAGCTGAGCCAGACTCCCAGAACCGTCTGGGGCAGAGAGAACGTTCTGGAGCCCTGACCATACGTGCAGGAGAGAAGCAATCAGGGGTGGCCCAGCAGGCAGGCAGTGTGATCCAGGCCCACGCTGTGCAGAGTCCATCCCAGTCCTGGCAGATCCCTCGTCCTGCCAGGGAGGGGTGCTTTCGCCGGAAGGTGGGCTGGCTGCTGTGGGCCTGTGGCCAGGGCTCAGGAAGACTCACTCCAGGCTTTGGGAGCTGGCAGGGACCACGTGGCTTTATCCCACTGGAGGGAGGGGTAGTTGGTGGTTAGGGTTGGGGTCCTGCTAGCCTTCAGGACCCAAGCTCTACACTCCCGGGTAACTGACTTCCCTGCCACACTCCTGAGGATGGTGAAAAATGGCAAAACATGAGAAAAGGAGCACCTGGAAGTGGCCAGGCCTGGCCATTCGAGGAAGTTCAGGGGAGGAGTTCTCTTGTTAGATTTTGGGCCAGGGACACGGTTTGTGAAAGAATTCACAACTAAGAGAAGAGACGTAGCGAGGAAATTTTACTTTACCAGGGAGAAGAGGGCCACGTATTGATGGATAGGCAATACTGGGTGGGGAAGAAAGAGTCGGCACTTTTAAAGAGCCAGCGGTTGCTGCTGTTGTTGCTAGGCGACAAGGAAGGGCAGGGACTGTGTTAAATTAGCAGTTCGGCTGTGACCAGACACCTGGGTTGTCTTTGAAAAATCACGGTTCCTCTGATTTCCAGGAGACAGCCCACAGATTTGACAAGTAGGTGTCTTTATCAGCATTTTTTCAAGCCTTTTAAACAAGCTTAGAGCCAAAGTTATAAAGGAGGCTTTTCTGAAGAGGTGGGGGGGGGGGGGGGGAGAGAAAGAAGGGAACTTTCTACTAACTGGAGACGCCTGGGGAGAATCACCCCGAGCTGTTAAAGCAGCAGGGGGGGGGGGGTGGGGGGGTCGGGGGGTAGGGAGGGGAGTGCAGCCTTGAGCACAGCCCTTATCTGCCTCCATGTTTGAATAGAGAGGCTGCTTGAACCCTAAGAGCCAGCCAGCAGTCTCTGCGTTTAATTACCAGGTGCTTCTCATAAATGTGGAAAGGCCACAACAAAGAAAAGGAGGGGCCTGCTTTATGTTCTTAGGCTCCTCTCCCCAGGTGAGTGAGCTGGTGCAGGCCCGGGGCCCCCACACACATCCATGCAGGGAGGACACTTTCTCCCCCAGCCTTGATTTCTGCCTCTCTCCGCACCAGCAGACTGTGGGATCCGGCCGCCTGCCGCCACCTCCACAGCTCTCTGTGCAGTGGCTGAAACAACGGATTTTCTCTTGCGAGCCTGCTCCTCCCCAGGCTTTCACAGAATGTTCTAGGCCGAAAGCATGCCCCCTCTCATTTGTTTTCCCCCTCTACCAGGTACCTGCTCACCCAACCCGTCATCAGGTTGACCCCCCAGTTGGCCCTACATTCACCCACTTCTCCCAGGCCCCTGTGCTCTCCCCATCCTTCCACTCTGGCTTCTCCAGCCCCCTCCTCGCAGCAGCAGAGGGAATGGTAAACAGAAGCCCAATCCCGTGTGGACTGCCTCTCGCTGCTAAGAGGCCTCCGGTGGGTGAGTTCTCATCAAACTTGGGGTGAGTCTGCACTCGGCCACGTGCCCGGGGGTTCCCATTTCAGTTCGTTTGCACTTGCCGTGTGGCTCACCTCTCTCATGGGGATTGCAATCCCTAACACCTCTCCAGAGCATCCGTGCCGGCGCCCTACTTCATTTCTGCACGGCACTTCTCATCATCTGCCCCTCTTTCGCCTATTTGAGTGCTGGGAGCCAGGAACAAAGCTGGGTCTGCCTTGCTCCCTGCCAGGCCCCAACCTGGGCACACCTTTCCCGGCGGACACGGCGCCTCCTCCTTGCTGTTTTCTGAGCCGAGAACGACACCGGTTTGCCTGGCAGAGGGAACAGGAAGGTGGGCTGCGAGGCAGGTCCCCGGTTTGGCTTGAACCGTTGCTCTCCCACACGTTCCGTGTGTGATCCGCACTCCCACCCACACGGCTCCGCCTGCTCCCCAGTTTCTGAAAAGGGGTTGGATGTTTGGCGTTTGAATGACTCAGTTGGCTCAGTTGGTTGAGTGATGTCCTGTGCACCAAAAGGTCCCCGGTTAACGGTCTGAGAGGTGACTGGCCGAACAGAGAAAGAGGCCCCCAGAGAAGGAAGGACCCGGGAGAAGACAGCCTGGCGGAGAGTGGCCGGAGCCAGAGGCCCGGGTGTCGGGGAGTGTCTGCGGGTGGGACGCCCAGGACTGGAATTGCACAGCTGTGGGCTCTGGGCGGGCTCTTGTGTCTCCCTGGGCCTCAGCGTGGTCGTCGGTGGAAGGATCATATGCACCCGAGCTGGAAAGGAGTCTGAAAGCCTGGGCAGGAGCCCAGGTGAGGGAGGCTGAGAGGTGGGGCAGGAGTCACAGGCCTGGGGGCCCTGGACAAGGAAGGTCCTAATGGCTTGGGCCAGGCTGCTGAGGATAACAGCTGAGGGCCAGAGTCTGTCTCCCCAAAATATGTTTAAGTCCAGAGCTTGGCTCCAGACTATGCCTGGGCCGGAAGAGAGGATAGTTGTGCCCCATTTTGGACTTAAAATGTGAATAGGAACTTGGTGCTTTTCTGCATTTGAGGGGAGACAAAGGGGAATAAACAAGGAAGGTTGTCTTTAAGGTGCAGATGTGTATCATGAAGCCCAGCTAAGGGTGAGAGGGTTAGAATGAGGTGGAAGGGCCAGAGATCAAAGGATCAGAGCTGCTGCTGAGGGAAGGAGGGGCTGGGCTGGAACAGGGTTCCCTGAGGTCCACTGGAGGGAGCCTGCTGGCTGCTCCTGCCCAGGGGGGAGTGGGGAACAAGGAGTTGCTGGGCCCAGCTCTGCAGGGGGACTGGGAAAGCACCCAGGACTACGGACTCCACCAGCTGCCCGCAGCGCACACCTAGAGCCACGCCAGACCTCACAGGTTCTCCTATCACAGCATTTTTTAGAGACTGGAGCTAGAAGAACTCATTACGAAAGAGACCAGACCTCGCAGGACCGCACACGGCATCGGTGCTCCCTGTACTTGGAACCGCATTCAGGGAGCGGGCCTGCGCCCCGGTCCTTAGCTGCCGCCGCCCATGCGCACACGTCTGCGTTGTTTGACGTCAAGGGCGGGCTTCATTCTGGGGACCAAGCACCGTGATGCCAAGGAAGACTCCCCGACCTAGAGACAGGACCCAAGTCGCTGCGCGAGTTGTGCACTATTGAAGATTTGAACCTGTCGTCTTAAACAGGAAGTTTTTCGTCTCCAGAAAGGATGTAGCCACCTCCCTCTGTCGGTTCTCCGAGAACTGTAAAAGCGCCGGACGGGGAGAGAAGGGGAGGTGGGAGCCCCAATCCTGCTGTGAGTCACACGGCCTCCAAACGCCGGTTAATTTTGCCCTGGCCGGTGTGGCTCAGTTGGTTGAGCGATGTCCCGTGCACCAAAAGGTCCCCGGTTCGAGTCCCAGTCAGGGCATATGCCCAGGTTGTGAGCTCAGTCCCTGCCAGGGTTTGTGTGGGAGGCAACCAGTGGATGTTCTCACATTGATATCTCTCCTTTCCTCTCTCTCTAAAAAAATAAAATTAAAAAAAAAAGCGATTAAAGTCATTCAGAGGGTAAAATCCGAGTGGTATAGAAGGATGTAAAGTGAAAAAGTCCCTGTCTGTTAGGGTCGCCACCGAAGGAGGAATGCACCAAGGCCAGAGGTGGGAGGGATTATGAATTTAGTAAATTTATGAATTTATTCAGGTCGTCTGGACACCAGGTGGGCTGAGCCCCGGATGGCGCCGGCACCCAGGCCAGGGAGTCAGAGACTTTGAAGAACTCCTGGCAGCTGCTTCTGGCGGAGAATTCTGGGGCGGGTCTGGATCCTGGGAAGGTCTGGAGGGGAAGGATAATGGTCTTAGCAGGTGGCTGAGCGAAAGGGAATGAGCGAAAGGGAATGTTCCTTGTGCAGTGGCCTAAAGGTCAGATCCCAGGGGAGGGAGTACTGATTCAATTATTTGGTCAGACCTAACACCGCCCTTACTCCCGTGGCCTGGATATGGCCGCAGCTTGTGGGGGGCCTACAGCCCGACCCCCCCCAAGCACACACATCAGTGACCGTCAGCCCCGTGTTGCTCACAGTGGGATACACATGCGCACTTCTGCATCCTGCTTGTTACTCTGAGCACCTGCAGCACTTCATGTGGGTGTAACTTGCTCTTTTGCATAGTTGCAGAGTCCCCCGCTGATTGGGCTGAGTTTAACCAGTCCTCTCGATGGGCACACAGTGTTAATACAATGATGTAACCCCTATCCTTCTGCCGGCCAGAAAGACCTACAGGATCCTTACTAATGAAGTTTCTCTGTTAGAGAGAAATGTTAACCCTTGACCTGTGACCAGGCTGCCCTCAGAGCATGCACTCCTCCCTCCCCCTCCTACCCACGCCCGTGTCCCCACCTGGGGCTGGTTCCACACATCATGCTCCCTGGGGCAAGCACCCGGGCCTCAGGATTGGTTTTCCATCCCTCTCACCATTTGTGACTGACCAGCTCGGTTTACATGTGTCCTCCCCTGGACCCCATTTCAGACGCTGCCATCACTGACCCGGCCCCTCCTCCTCTTCTTCTTCCTCCTCCTCCTCCTCCTCCTTCCCCTCCTCCTCCCCCACTAGTCCTCAGTCTTCCTGCCTGTGCTCTCCCCTCACCCCACTGCCATCTCTTCTGGGCCATTGCTCAGTCTTTCTTGGGGCTTGAAAGCATGTGACTTCATGTGCCCTTCATAGTCTGGCTTCTGCATGCTTTGCTAATTTCATCTTCCTCTGGGTCTCACCGGAGACTTACGCCGCCTCCCCCAGAAGCCGCCCTGCCCTCTGCACCCTGCGGCCCAGGCTGGGGCTCCTGCTGGCTCTCCAGCCTGATGGCTGAACAGGGCCTGGGCTGGAACTCAGAAAGCTTGGACCCGGCGTCAGGGGTGAATGAGGGAAGGAGCATTGGAAACTGGCTAATGGCTTCTCCACGCCCTGCCCTCAGTTAACTGGCAAGTGTAAGAGAGCTCCTGGCCGGAGGGGAGGGAAGCTCCGAGGAGCTCAGCCACTTGGGAAACATCACGAAGTAAAGGCCTTGGAGGAGAGGGAAGCCCGGCTCCCAGCCCCCGCCACGTCTGCTTCATGGGGTGTCCTTTACTCGGGGCCAGGGTCTCTGGGGCCAATCCTGTGACCGAATGCCAGTGGAGAGGCTCAGGGAGGGCACTGTGGCCGCCTGGCCTCTAGGAGGGGCCAGGATTGTCTTCCAGCCTCAGAGTTGGGGTAGAACATGCCATATCTCCCCAAGGATTGAGCCTCAAGGGGTCAGGACAGGATCAAGAGAGCCTTCGGGCAGGGGGTTCTGGGCCACCAGGACGAGCCTGACAGAGAAAAGATCTCCCAGGGTCCTCCATGCAGTCAGCCCCGGCAGCCTGCTCTGGCCGCCGCGGGCTGAGGTGCAGGCAAGGGAGCCTTGGTTTTATGTTTCTTCCTTAGCAGCAGCCTCATTTCATGGAGACTGCCTTCTGGGGAAGAACTGAAAGCCGTAATGGGCGTGGGAGCAGCCTAAAGACACAGCAAGACAGAGCTGAGGTCCACACAGCACGGCCGACGTGCCGGGAGCCGCACGTTCCCGTGGAGGGGGTTTTCTGGCCCCTCTGTCCAGATGGGGAAACGGAGGCTTGAGAGAGATTATCACTCCCAGTGCTATTGGCCTGGAAAAGGTGCCAAAGCTTTCGCTGCTCCATCCATTCAGAGTCACCCCTCTGCCACCCCCTGGCCCTTCCTAGCACTTGGTTTTATACCACTGATCATTTTCTGAGGTTGGCCTGTTCAATACCTGTGACCTCTGCTACGGCAGGAGCCCCAACTGCAGCTCAGGGCCTGGCACATAGTAGGTCCTCAATAAATATTTGTTGAATGAGATGGGATTCAAACCCAGCTCGGTACTCTTGTGCTTCCTGTCACAGCACTAATCCCATGCAAGTCCTAACGCCAAGTGTTTGTGCGGGGGCCCCACGAGGCCACCTGGCAGAGCAGGTAGTGGCCTCCTCACCCCACAGGGGTTGTGACACCTTGAAAAGCTTAATGGAAAGCCTACTAAGATATGCGCAAGGCTCACAAGTTTATTTTATATAATTACTACTTGTTCATTCTTGGGGATCCTGAAATTCTCTAGTCAAGAATGGGTGAACAGCTGAATTGAGAGTTTCCTCATTAGATGAGGTTCTCAACCTCAAACCAGACTCTGCTCCCCAACTGCCACCATCTGAGGGGGGCTCGGAGAACAGAGACATGGCTCCACCAGGCAGAGAGTAGCAAAAGGCCCATACTACCATCTTCTCCTCCTGCCTGGTCCCCGCCTCCTCTCCCTGCCTTCCCAAGTTCAATCCAATCCTTTCTCCCCTTCGAGGCAGCCAGAGCGGCCTTTGAAAAAGTGAACCAGAGCTTGTTGCTCTCCTCCTCAACATCCTCAGCAGTTCCCCCGCCAGGCTCTGCAGCATCCGGGCCGCTGCTCATCTCTTCGACTTCATCCCCCCCCCCCCCCCCGTGTCCCTCCCCTCCCCGGGGCCTCCTTTCTCTGTCGGGCACAGTGTCTGATGGGCTGCCAGCTGTTCTGCCGGCCTGAACCCTCTTTTCTGTGCCTCCCTCAACCTCCACAAGCTTC
The DNA here is from genome assembly GCF_014108245.1 of Pipistrellus kuhlii. NCBI lineage: Eukaryota > Metazoa > Chordata > Mammalia > Chiroptera > Vespertilionidae > Pipistrellus > Pipistrellus kuhlii. The sequence goes on from NW_023425562.1 coordinate 24,289,140, forward strand.
TTCAATTATGTTATCCTGATTCCTTTTCTCATTCATTTTCTACAGCTAAATTACCTTTTATTTACAGGCTCTTTCCCTTGACCCCCAGGACCTTGTCTGTTTTGTAGAGCATCAAATGGTGAGAATCGAGAACTGATTCTAACTCCTGGTCCTAGTCAGGACTCAGAATTGTATTTGTAGAAGGGGAAAAAATTAAAAGCCAACCAGCCCAGTACCCAATCTGACAGCCTGATAGAAATGGGTCTAAACAATGTGTTCCTTCACCCCCCTCTCATCAGGTAATAATTCCTGAACAAGGCGGCCCCAAGGACACTTTGGGATCGTTGAGGGATTGAATGGTAAGACCCTCAGACCCATCATGTTGTCTGTCTGCCATTTCACACCAAGAAGCTGAGGTCCAGATAAGAGGCAAGCCCCAGCCAGTGTGTGTGGATGATACTTCAAGTCTAATTTCCAGTCCAGTGTTCCTGCCCCACCTGATCCTCTTGTCTGTCCACTTAGCTGGGTGTGGGGAAGGGGAAGCAAGGTCAAGGAGAAGCCACAGGCTGGACACGGGCGTTCAGCTGAGCGCCTCTCTGGGAGCGCTCTCCTGACAGCTACACTACCTTCTGCACCTGCCGGTTTAGTGCAGTCTGCCCCAGATGGAGGCGTCTGCCCCAGAGGAAGGGAGCCTCTGCGTGGGTCCGTCACAGGATCTTCACAGAGGCCCAGGTTTCCCCAAAGCCCTCCGTGGACCCCGCCTGCTCTGCTAGAACACGTGGGCAGCCTCCCCTCACAGAGTCAAATCCAAAGGTCTCTCCTGGCCAGGTCTGAGCTTTCTACTCCTCTTCATGGCCTGCTTTACCGTCCATGCCTCGGTCAGCTGAGCCCAACCCCACTGCCGGGCCTTTGTGCTGCTGCTCCCTCCCTCCCAGCCTCACAGGTCCCGTGCCTCGTTTCCCATCAAGTCACTGTCACCTCACCTCCCTAAAAAAGCCCTCCCTACACACCCCATCTGACGTAGGGTCGCCTCCCATCCTTCATTATCACGTTCTCGTGTTTTTCTTCATAGCACTTCCAACTACTTGGAGTTGTTACATTTTTTCCTAGTTTCTCCGTCCCACCCAAAGATCAGTTCCTCTTTTATGTGTCACCGAATCTTCTGTACCTGGCACACAGTAGATGCTCAATAAACATGTTTGAAAAAATGAAACATGAAGGGCACTCATGGAATACAGAGATTTGGCCTCTTCTGCACTGAGTATTGATTGAACTGGTTGTCTGAAGAGCCTGGGGAGGTGAGGACCAAGACAGCATCTTCCGCTACCTCTCCTACTTGATTTCCTAGGACTGGGGGTAAGCTGCCCAGCTCGGAGAGGACTGAGCATTTACAAAGGTGTAGACCACTTGTATTGGTCTGCCTCCACTTGCCCCCGGTAAGCTCCCCTGCAGAGGGGCAGGCTTCTGCGCCGGCCTGGTGCCTCCGGGCGGTGCCGGTTTGAAGGGTGGTGACTTGGAGTGGACGTTGACAGAACATGCACGCCAGGTGTGGCAGAAAGGGCAGCTTTGGTTCTGGGGAGCTGGGATGGCTCTCCGCAAGGACGAAATCTTCAAACCTAGCGTTAAAGACAGCCCATGAGGATGTTGCTCAGCTCGCTGGGTAACCACCAAGGCCGGAGTCATCGTTTTGGAGGCCTCTGGGGAAATCTTGGGGAAAAAAGACCCCTGGTTACACCTGAAGGAGGCTTAGTGCTTGCTCCTAAGATTCTGGGCCCCTGAAAGGATAGTTCTTTATTCCAGGGGGAAGCGGGAGCCGGTTCCCAACTATCACCATGTTTAGCAAAGCTGAGAGCCTCTTCGGAGTGGGAGGGTGTTCTCCCAATCAGTGCCTTGCAGGTTCAGTGGTGCCCACAGCGCTCCGCTCCTTGTTCCTGGACAGGCGGAAGGCGCGGCCCTTTCTGGCTTTGCCCGGAGGGGCCACAGGGCCGGCCTTTCTGTCCCTCTCGCCCCCCACACCACCAGCTCCCTAGGGTTAGATCCCCACAGGGCAGGTCCCAGGGCCGGCACTGGCCGCACAGGGTCCCTGGGCTCCTCCCGGTTCCGGTTCCGAGCGGCAGTTGGGCGTTGGGCGCGCGCCCCTCCCCCCCGTGTCCCCGAGCCGGGGCCTCGCCGGCGTCCTGTCTCCACGGAGACCCCACGCTCCCAGCTCAGTGCCTGACGCTGAGCTCCAGGCAGCAAGCGACCCCTGGGACCCGCGCCTTTTCTGGGCTTGGTGGGCTGAAGTCTCCAAGACTTGCCAAATCCTAAAACCACTGGAGACGTTGACTAACGGGCAGGCTCCCAGGCTCCCTTCTCTAAGGAGTCAGTCAGTGGGTCCAGGGAGGGGCGTGGGATTCTCTGTTTTAACAAATCGATGATCAGGCAAGGCTGGCGAAGGAATGGACTCAAAGCCCAGAGAGTTGGGTTTCTTGGGCATTGTTACTAGTTCAGGACCTGCCTTAGAGCTTTTCTCCAACAAGGCTCTCCGGAGGCGACCCTAAGGTTTCCCTGGGTGGGGCACACATCATCCTGATAACCTGCCCCATTACAGGCTGCCATGCAAAGGATGGAAGCCCCAGGGAAGGCATTCTTGTTTTGGGGACTGCCTCCCCTGTCCCCTTAAACCCTGGCCAGGCCATCACAGTTCTGCAACGCTGACCAGTGTCTTTGATCTCACCTGGGAGTCTGAAATACATTCTCTAGCTCCCACTGCACACCTAAGCCTGCCAGGGAGACCGATTGCTGGTCACTTCACAAGACCCTCTGCATAGACTTTTAGATGTCCAGAGTTCCAATAGAGCCAGTGGGTCAAAAATACACTGGGGCAGGCCCTAGCCAGTTTGGCTCAGTAGATAGAGCATCGACCTGTGGACTGAAGGGTCCCCAGTTCGATTCCAGTCAAGGGCACATGTCTGGGTTGCAGGTTTGATCCCTAGTGGGGGTGTGCAGGAGGCAGCTAATCAATGATCGTCCTCGATGTTTTTATCTCTTCCTCTCTGAAATCAATAATATTTTTAAAAAATATAATATATATATATAAATACTGGGCAGACTGACCTGAAAGCTGACTTCTAGGGGGGTCTGGCGAAGGGAAAGCTGGCTCAGTCCTGATGCTGCCTTCAGGGCCTGTGAGGTTGGACCATCAGCCCCTGTGGTAACAATGGACACAGGACACGGTGCTTCCCAGGCTTGTCTGATCAGAACACCACCAGAGATGTGTTTGCAGGCAGAACTACCCCACTCCACCTCGGTGTCTTTCTTGTGCATGCTGCCCGTGCCTCTGTCTGGAATGCTTTTCAAATTTTGTTTCAGGAAGCCAAAAGAAAACAAGGGTTAATTTGTGTATGCTCCAGAGATCACAAACTTGCAGGCCCACCTGGACAGGTAGATAGCATTAAAAAAGAAAAAGAAAAAAAAAAAGAAGTGATTTTCGAAGGACTGGTGACCTGAGGGGCATAGGGGAGCCAACTAAGGGGGGGGGGAGGGTAGATGAGGGCGGGAGGTGGGGGTGGAGGGAGGAGGTGGGAGTGGGGGGATGAGAGGGAACTAAGGCCAGCTCCAGCTGCTGTGCCAAGCAGAAGGTAGGCCCCAGGCTGCAAGAGATTCTAAAGATAAGTGAAAAAATAATGTTTTTAAATATGTAATCTCTTGTCTTTTAAAAAATATATATATTTTATTGATTTTTAAAAAATATATTTTGATTGATTTTTCACAGAGAGGAAGGGAGAGGGATAGATAGCTAGAAACACCAATGAGAGAGAATCATCAACCAGCTGCCTCCTGCACACCCCTACTGGGGATGTGCATGCAACCAAGGTACATGCCCTTGACTGGAATCGAACCTGGGACCCTTCAGCCTGCAGGCCAAGGCTCTATCCACTGAGCCAAACCGGTTTCGGCATTTTATTGATTTTTTTTTACAGAGAGGAAGGGAGAGGGAGAGAGAATTAATAATTTCAATGACAGAAACATTGATCAGCTGCCTCTTGCACAACCCCTACCTGGGATGTGCCCACAACCAAGGTACATGCCCTTGACCAGAATCAAACCTGGGACCCCTGAATCCGCAGGCCGACGCTCTATCCACTGAGCAAAACCGATGAGGGCAATAATCTCTTTTAAACATTGAGCATTTAAAATTCAGATTAAATAAAAAATTGTATGAGGTGAAACAAAACATGTCTGCAGCTTTGGGTTGGCCCACAGGCTGCCTGTCTTTCAATAACCCTGGACCTCAGTGCAGATTCAACCCTGGCTGCCCACAATCTTACTGAAACTTCATTTAAACACCTCCTGTGCAGACCCCAAAGATTCCTCCATTTCCAGGGCTGTCTGTCCCATGAGCCTATGAGCCCCTCCCTCCCGTACTTAGCTTCCTGGCATGGTTCTCCTGATGAATGCCAGGAAACCTGCTCACTGAGGAGCAGCAGCTGGCCAAAAACTCTACAAACTGACGCGGGAACCCAGCCTGGAAGGAGAAGACCCATGACAGGAGCTGGTCCGAGGCCCTCGGTGTCTCTCACCGCTAACAGCCCCACTCGGCATCGCCAGGGTGACTGCCAGGTGCTCTTTTCTGCCTCTAAGTCTTCCCCAGAGATGTGGAGGCCAATTTCTCCAAGGCTTCTCCTCGCACCACTGAACCAGAGATCCGGGGAGGAGGCAGTACAGCACGGGCAGTGCACGCCGGGCAACCTCCACAGGTCAGGTGCACAGCCAGCCCTGACATTCCAAACGCGGTGCCAAAAAGCGGCAACTAGTTCTTGGGCCACTTTTTGGCTGGCTTATGTGCTAACTAGCAACCTGCCCTTGTTCATCACCCAGCATGGCACTCAGGTGCGCCAGTGCTCGGCTCAGGAACCGCCTTTTTCAGGGAGCCCTTGCCTCCTCCAGATTCAGTTTGGCTTCCAAAGGAATATAACAGCCACAATTTCCCCAGGACCATACTCATGTGCACACAGTAACGGGCATGTGAAGAGCAGTCCCGCAGGCTTCTCCTCTTACCTAACAAAGGAGAAGGGATTTTCTCATTTCCCACACAGAAACACACAAAGCAGGAATAGAAATAAACCTCTTGTCTCTTGCCAACCTGCCATCTTACAGGGCAATGGATGCTGGATACAATTCTCCAGCTCCTTTATTAGCTTTGTAAGGAGCCATGCATGGTTTCAGGGAAAAGGCTTTCGGTCTTTCATCACTGAATGTGATGTTTGCTGTGGAGGTTTTCATAATGGCTTTTAATATGCTGAAGTAAAGTGGTTTGTTTTTTTTTAATGAATGCTGCATTTCTTATGATTGACATAAAGTACATATTGGTTTTTTATTTTGCTCTGTTTCTTAAAACACAGGAGCCAGGCAGATGAGTTTTAAATAAGGTGGGTCCTCAATTACTGATCACTATGAGGAATTCACGAATGAGATCAGTGTTGTATTTTCTTCCCATTTTTTAAAAGCAGCTAGAAAACTGGATTTTGTATGGCATATTCTCATTTTAAATATTGGTTAGATGTGTGTAGGGGAGTGGGTCAAAAATATGTGCAGAATTACAACAGTGGTGGTAGTGGGTGGAGTTAGAGATCATTAATTTTTTTTTTAATATATTTTATTGATTTTGTACAGAGAGGAAGGGAGAGAGATAGAGAGCTAGAAACATCGATGAGAGAGAGTCATCGATCAGCTGCCTCTTGCACACCCCCTACTGGGGATATGCCACAGCCAAGGTACATGCCCTTGACCGGAATCGAACCCGGGTCCCTCAGTCCCCAAGCCGACGCTCTATCCATTGAGCCAAACCGGTCTCGGCGAGATCATTAATTTTTAAAAAATATATTTCATTGACTTTTTACTGAGAGGAAAGGAGAGGAATAGAGAGTTACAATAGAAAGATCGATGAGAGAGAGACATCCACCAGCTGCCTCCTGCACACCCTCTACTGGGGATGTGCCCACAACCAAGATACATACCCTTGACCAGAATCGAACCTGGGATCTTTCAGCCTGCAGACCGACGCTCTATCCACTGAGCCAAACCGGTTTTGGCTCATTAATTTTTAAAGGCTAAATCTTCTGTCATGAAACAATAATGAGCCTTACACATTATCGTTGTTCAAAATACTTAGGGAAATATTTTTCTAGCGGTTCAACTCTGACTGCCCTTTAGAATTACTCGGAGAGGTTTCAGAAGGGCACCTGGGCCCCGCCACACCAGTGCTGTCAAGTTCAGTAAATTGAGGAAGGCCCAGGCTCTCAGATAATTCCAATATACAGCCAGGTTTGCGAAAGGAACCTTCTCCCAGCCAATTTTTGACAAGTAATGAAGTAGTTTTTTCCCGTTACAGAGGGTACTTTGTACCTTAACAAGTTTTTAATTCTTGGAAAGGGGAAGCCCAGCAAAAGGCCAACTTTAAGAAAGTAAAAGTTATTGTGACTGTATTTGGGGACAGGCTCCTTAAAGTTGTAATTAAGTTAAAATAAGGACATATGGGTAAGCTCTAACCTGGACACCTTTCTCTGCATGTGACTGGTGCCACAAAGATCTCTCATAAGATAAGGAGATTACATGCACCTAAAACTAGTATTTTATGTCAAATGAAATTGAAATATTAAAAATATGATATTTAAAAGAGATTAGGACTGACACACGGAAGGAGGTCCAAGTGAAGACATGGAGAAGATGCCCATCTACAAGATTAGGAGAGAAGCCCTCAGAAGGAATAGATTCTGCCAACATCTTGATCTCAGACTTCTGTCCTCCAAAACTGTAAGACAATAAAATTCGGTTGTTTAAGCCACCCAATCTGTGGTGTTTGTAAGAGATGTCCTATCAAATACAAAAGAGCCCATGAAAAACAACAAAACGGGATCTTGAGGTGACAGCGGAAAGGGGATGCCATAGGAAAAAGCTCTAGAAGAGCAAGTCATGGTCAGGATCAGAGTTGGCTTCACAATCAAGTTGAAAGTGTGGCAGTGAATAGCAGCGGTAAAAGTGAGGGTAGTTGAAACCGGTTTGGCTCAGTGGACTGAAGGGTCCCAGTTTTGATTCCAGTCAAGGGCACATGCCCGAGTTGCAGGCTCATTCCCCAGTAGGAGGCAGCAGAAGGCAGCTGACCAATGATTCTCCTTATGTTTCTCTCTTTCTCTCTAAAGTCAATAAAAATATATTTAAAAGATCATTTTAAGTTCAGGGCAGCTCAAAATCAGGCCTATCATCAGTGACAGGATGGCAGATTCAAGATCAAGGATAATTTAAGGCATTACATGGCCAGGACAATGATTAGAATGTTTTAGACTAAGGTTCAAGGTCATGAAAAGCATCAGTGTCAATATTTGGTTCAGTATTAGTCAAGGTTTCAAGGAAGAGTTAAAAATGAGGGCAAAATATGCTAAGAACAATAGGGTAAGAAGAACACAGGTCAAAATTAGGGCTTGGTTCAGGGTACTTTCAAATTTCAGATCAAGTTCACGATAATTTCAAGTTCAGGAAGGGTTATAAAGTCAGGGTGATTATCAGTATGCAAGGTTCAAGATCAATGTGAAATCACATTCCAGGTCAAGTTCAATTAAAAAATGGTGAGACAATCAGAACATTAATGGATCAAAGTCAGATTCTAGGTTAATTTCAAAGCTAATACGTCACTTCAGGAGGATAATGGTCAGGGTATCCAGGATATGAAGGACAAGATTGGAGTGAAGAAGTTCAAGGTTAAAATCAGTGACTGAGGTCCTAGCCGGTTTGGTTCAGTGGATAGGGTGTTGGCCTGTTGGGGCGTGCAGGAGGCAGCCCATCAGTGATTCTCATCATTGATGATGTTTCTCTCTCTCCCTCTCCCTTCCTCTCTGCAATCAATAAAAATGTATTTTAAAAAATCAGTGACTGAGTGTATACCCTGGTGGGATGATCTGAGTCAGAATAAGGGTCAATGAAAATTTTTATTTAATTTAGAATTCATTATTGTTGAAAGTATTACACATGCCCTCCTCCCCCCCCCCCCCCCAATTGACCCCCTCCGGGCCACTTGCACCCCAGGCCTTCACCACCTTATTGTGTCCTTGGGTTATGCATATATGCATACAAGATCTTTGGTTGGTTATCTCCCATCCACCCCCCCTTCCCCGCCTTCCCTCTGAGATTCCACACACTATCCCCTGCTTCCATGTCTCTGGATCCAGTCAGTTCATCAATTTGTTACTTAGATTCCACATATAAGTGAAATCATGTGATACTTGTCTTTTTCTGACTTATTCCACATATAAGTGAAATTATGTGATACTTGTCTTTTTCTGACTTATTTCACTTATGATACTCCCCAGGTCCCTCCACGATACCTGAAAAGAGATTCTTTTTTTTATTGCCGCATAGTATTCCATGGCATATAAGTACCATAGATTTCTATACTCATCTACTGATGGGCAATTGGCCTATCTCCAGATCTGACCTATTGTAAATTGTGTTGCTAGGAACAGGGGTGAATGCATTCTTTCTGACTGGTGTTTTGGGTTCCTTAGGATATATTCCTACAAGTGGGATCACTGGGTCAAATGCTAGTTCCATACTTAACGTTTTGAGGAAACTCCATACTGTTTACCATAATGGTTGCACCACCAGCAAGTATACTGGGGGTTCCCTTTTCTCCACATCCTCGCCAACACTTGTCATTTGTTGATGGTAGCCATTCTGACGGGTGTGAGGTGGTCCCTCGTTGTTTTAATTTACATCTCTCTGATGATGTGACTTTGAGCATTTTTTTCATGTCCCTTGACCATTTGTATGTCCACTTTGGAGAAATGTCTATTTAGGTCCTTTACCCATTATTTAATTGCATTGCTTGTCTTGTTGTTTGAATTTCTTATATTTTTTGGATATTAACCCTTTTTCAGATGTATCATTGCCAAGTGTGTTCTCCCATACAGTGAGCCCCCTTTTCGTTTTGTTGATGGTTTCTTTTGCTGTGTAGAAGCTTTTTATTTTGATGCAGTCATAAGTATCAATTTTAAGGACAACTTCACATAATCAAATCCATAGCTTGTTGGAATAAACTGAGATGAAGGTAAGCACAGCAGTATTTCACACCCATACTGCGAGTTTGGATCAAACCAGCAGAAGTATTGAAATGAGTTTGTGTTTGTGCAACAAATCCATTCCCAGACATTTTTCTCAAAAGTAACTTATTGCTGCCGGGCCTGTGTGGCTCAGGGGTCACATGAACCAGGAGGTCACAGTTCAATTCCCAGTCAAGGCAAATGCCTGGGTTGCGGGCTAGATCCCCAGGGTGTGTGTGTGTGTGTGTGTGTGTGTGTGTGTGTGTAGGAGGCAGCCAATCAATTTTTATCACTGATGTTTCTCTCTCTCCTTCCTCTCAGAAATCAATAAATATATTAAAAAGTGACTTATTGTTAGAGCAAACATATGAATGTAAATATAGCAACACACATTCATCTCAATTCACACTCTTTCTGGGAGGTAGAGCAAATGAACCTCAGTAGTATAACTGAAAATAATCCTTACTGCTTGGTGAAGCAAATGGACTTCTTTCAAAAGCACATTTATGGTGAATCTAAGTAGGAATATGGAAAAAGAGTGTATTAGTGCCAACTTCAGTTATAGCCATTGCTTCTCACTATAGATAAAACCAAATTTAGATGAGCATAGTGAGTATGTGTACAATTTAGGTATAAATGATAAAATCAAAGTCATTGGGCTGATGGGATATTAGGCTGATTAGTCCCAGATTGGGGTGTAAGCAGAGTTGAATATTAACTTCAGTCAGGATTGATTAGGGTCCGTATCTTGTTTTTAATATATTTTTATTGATTTCAAAGAGGAAGGGAGAGGGAGAGGGAGAGATAAAAACATCAATGATGAGAATCATTGATTGGCTGCCTCCTAAATGCCCCTCTCAGGGATCGAGCCCACAACCCAGGCATATGCCCTGACCAGGAATTGAACTATGACCTCCTGGCTCATGGATATTTGCTCAACCATTGAGCCATGCTGGCTGGGCAAGGGTCCGTTTCAATGGCATTTCAAGGGGACCATGTTTATAGGATGGCCTCAGTAACAAGATGAGGGTGAAGATCAGAGTCAAGGTCAGTTTACGATCAAGATTAAAATTAGGGTGAACTATTTAATGGGATCAGGGCCACCTACAAGGTTACATTCAAGCTTATTTCAAGGTAAAGTAGGTTAATGTTAGAATGATCATCAGTTTTAGAATGATGGTCAAGATCAGAAGTCAAGTTCCATTTTCATGTCATGTTCAAGGTTAAGACCAAAGGAACAAAAGCCTGGTTTGTAGAGCTGAGCATCAAACCAGGTCCATATACCATAGCCCGAAGTTGAAGAGGATCTGTTACTTCTCTAGAAGCCAAACAGAACACCAGTTAGGCCCAGCTCAGGAAATGGGACCATAGAAGATTTAAACCATAAACCCTTATCCATGGTGGAATTATAATGGTGAGCTCCTAAGAATGTTATTTTTAATGCAAGAAGTATGAACCAAGTACAGGAACAAGAAACCAACTGAGGAGCCTGAGAACCCAAAACTCTATACCAAAGTAGAATCCAAGAGCTATGTAAACATGGCAATTCTGCAAAACCTATACTCACCCACTGACCAAAACACTGTACTTTATAAAACTGGTTCTAGGTGGCCTCTCTTCAGTTGCAGTTGGTGGCTTACATATGCTAGAATACAGGGCCTCACTGCCAAATCTCTCTCCTATAAAAGATCAGAAATCCAGAACTATGTAATTCTAAGGACCAGAAAATACACCAATTAAAAAACAAAACACAATACAACACAAAGGCTAAGTTATATTCGGGCTGTGCCTGGTCCACAGGTCACCAGCAGTTTGTCGCTGCTCCTTGAAAGGGCCAATGTTTTCCATCCAGACACCCCTCCCTCAATACCATGATTAAAAAGACAAAACAAAACAAAAAACCAAACTAGGGATAGGTACTACAGGATTGGATATAAGAAGGCCTGTCTGTCTCAAAGAGCCACATGTACCCAGTTATGGGGGGCTCTTCTGCTTAATGAAGCATTGGTTATGATTAGCTAGCATGGTGTCTGCTGAGCCAATGGTCTAGGAGGAAAAAAGACAGGGAAAAGGCAGATGGTCTTTGCTCTTGTTACATTTTATTGGCATCACGTTCATCTCTTTACAGAAGAACTCGGCCCACACCCTAGAATGTAGACCTTTGAAAAAACGGAAGTGCTTCGTTAAGCAAGCTACAATGCAGGGGCAGATCCTAGGGAGGGCGCAAAACTGCCAGGGTTCCATACCAAAGAAACAGGTTAAGCATTAACGGGCAATATTGGGGAGAAGGGGGGGGAAAGGAGAAAAAGGTTTGCTAACCTAAGGATGCCACAACCCTGAAAGGAGTGCCTTCTAGAACAAAGGTAAAATCACTAGGACAGATCTGTTAGGATTTTCCTTTTCCTCATATAAGCAGGATGCTGATCTAATGGGAAGTTTCAAAGTGTGGAACAGGGGGGGGAAAAAAGAATGAGAATTTTAACAACAGTCGTTTATCCACTGCACACACCACTGTATTATGCAAATCAACCTTCTGTATCAACATTTTAGATACAGAAGGGAATTAGATAGGTTTCCCCCTGGAGAGATGAAAAGCTTTTTGGCTCTTAAGTCTTTGATAAAAGGCGTACGTAATTCTTGTGCCTACTGTACAGAATACTGCCTCTAGCTGGATTTCTGAATTCTGAGTTGGTAACAATCTGCAATCCAGACAGGGTTCAACCCTCCATCTTACATGCCTGCATTACAGGACTTAAACACATAATCCAAGAATTTCTTACACTAATTTATATATTTTTAATTGGTTGCATATATTAACATGTACTATAAGATTCTTTTCTAAGAAGCATTACATAATAAATGGATACTGTAAAAAGATCTGATTAGTTAAAAGTAACAAGCATTAACAGATACATACAAAACTCAGCCTGATCAGACTGGGTGTGAGCCTGTAATGAAGCATGGGGCACCAGCCTTCCCAAGTGATAGCCTTCACAGAGGGGGGAGGGGATGGGGTAAAAAGATCACAAGACCGTTTTTTAAAAAAAAATCAAGATAACTAATTAGACACAGATTAACTGTAAACAGTTCTCTCTCCCTGGTGGACGAAAAGAATAGGCTTCTGATTCAACTCTATACCAGAACAATTTCTACAGCCGGCCCATCCTGTTGCCACATGAGGGCAATGCAGTGGGTGGGCAGACCCTAATGGAGTCACCACAGGCCTGGGCTGCTGGAGTCTGTCTGCTGTGTCTCGTGTGTGTGTGTGTGTGTGTGTGTGTGTGTGTGTGTGTGTGTGTTGTATGGAGAGGTGAGTGTGTTTGGTGGGGTTTCTTTTGGCAGCTGGATATGAGATTACGTTATGTGTATGCTTTGTTTGGAAAAGGAGAGGGGAGTTGTGTTGGAAGGCCTAAGTGTGTTCTTGGTTGTGAAGGGCTCTGTGCTCTGCTCGGACTGCCCATTCAGCAACTGCAGCTTTCTGCCGAGGCTTTGGCTCGGTCGTTCTTGTCCAGTTTGATGGGTTCAGGAAATTCATTGTACAGTTCCACCTCCGTTTCCTGGTAAATAGAGACACAGAAAGGTTTGTTACTCAAGGCACTGGGGAATCCCTGTGGCATATTTCCACCTGGGCACAGCGGGTAGAGTGGGGACAAACCTAGCAGTGAAGGGAGGGCTCTGGCAGAAGGCACCCATCCCTCAAAAGCTGAGGAAGAGGAAGAAAGGTTTGGTGATAATTCCAGGACAATGTGAAGAGAGAAATTCACAGGAACAGCAGTAATCAACACTGGGCATTCAGGACTGAGGCCCTGCCTCAGATCACAATCTGGCGGCTGGGAGACCACAGCCAGCTCACAGGTGCTTTCACCAACACAAAAAGAAGATGCCTGGACTTGGGCAACGCTACAGGCAACCGTGAGCTAAAGCCGAGCGCTAGCTGCCTCTCGGTTCCAAACATTCCTCCAGTTCTCTGTTTGCCACTCAGTTTTCTGGACTTAGGGTGTCTTTTCTTTTACCCCCAAAGGTATAGGAGAGTTGTTTCCAATTGCTGCATGTTTAGAAACCGGCTGTGGATGAATTTTATCACCATATGTGGTACAGAGGGACTGTGGCAATTTAGTGGGACTTTTGATGAATTAACATTTTTCCAATGGCAAGCAGGCTTCTACTTTTTAGAGTAGGAAAACTATTTGTCACTTAAGCACTGAGTACCAACCAGTGTGCCAGGAACTGTTCTTAGGATCTGGAGTTTGAAGCAGGAATGTTTCTATTCATTAAAAGTTCCCTTGGGAAAATTACTCCATTTACAATAGCTATAGTAAGTAAAAAAAAAAAAAAAAAAAAAAAAAAAAAAAAAAAAAAAGAGAGCGAGCAAGCGCCCTGTCTCCACCTGACATTCCTAACCCTTGCCAACCACCTATCTACTTTCTTAACAGATTTGCCTATTTTGTACATTTCATTTGATGGACGTTTGGGCTGTTTCCATGCTTTGGCTATTATAAATAACACTTTATGAACATCTGAGTACAAGTTTTTGTGTGAATCTGTTTTCATTTCTCTTGGGTATATACTTAGGAGTGGAATTGTTGGATCATATGGTTATCTTATGTTTAACTTTTTGAGGAACAGTTTTCCAAAGTGGCTGCACATTTCACATTCCCACCAGTACCTGGGAATACATTTAATATGAAAGGCAAAGGTTCTGAAAAATTAGAAAATCTCACTGAAGCATATAACACAAGGCCTAGAATAGCTGTTAAAGAATGAATGTTTGTATCCCTTCAAAATGAGTATGTTGAAGTTCTAACACCCAATGTGATCGTATTTGGATTAAAAGAAAGTAATAAGGTTAAAGTGAAATTGTAAGGGTGGGCCCTGATTTGACAAGATAATATGCTCTTATAAGACACATCAGAGTTCTCTGTCTCTCCCCACTATTCCCACCCCTCTGCATGTTCATACAGGAAAGGCCAAGTGAGAACAAAGGCAGATGGTGGCAGTCTGCAAGAGATGAAGAGAAAAAGAATTTTCTGGCACCTTAATTATGATATTTTGGCCTCCAGAATTGAGAGAAAATAAAATTTTGTTGTTTAAGTTACTCAGTCTGTATTTTGTTATCGCCCCCGGAAGATACTAATACAACAGCTATAATGCAATTCCAATTAGAATCTCAGTAAGGTTTTATTTTCGGGAAGGGTGAGGAAAGAAAAATGTAGAACTAAAATAAAATCCTTAGTCTTCGTCTAAATGGAAAATGTACCAAAATTGCCAATAAACAAAAAACAAAACAACAACAACAACAACCCATACATAAACAGGACTGTGAGGGGAGACTTGGTCAGAACATACTATAATGATAGTCAAAGAACAGATAACTTAACAGAACAGACTGGGAAGACTGGGGGTGAGGGATAAATATGTGTGTGTGTGTGTGTGTGTGTGTGTGTGTGTGTGTATTTTAATATAACAAAGGTAATTTTTCAACCCAGTGGGGAAAATGGTTTAATTAACAATTACCTACTAATATTTGAGATAATTGGCTATCCCTCTGAAAGAAAAAGGTGAGTCTCTGTTTCCTGCCATAAGCCAAAATAAATTCCACCTGAATAAGAAAATACGTGAGCTAGATATAGGAAACCCAGAAATTTAAAATGACATACCTATCTAAAAAATTACTTTTTCCCTATGTATAAGGAGATGTATGTATCTATACATATCTATATACATACACTATACTTTATATATAGTATATAAAACAGCAGAGTTGGGGGAAAATTACTTCCAATACGGGTGAAGTTAATTTCAGTTCACAAAGAGCTCATGAGAACTGACAGGTGTCCAGGTAGTGCTGTGCTGGCTACCTATAAAACCCAAAGGTTGGCAGAGTGTCAGCAGAGTTACAGATGATGCCTACCACCTGCTGACAAGGAGATAAAAGAAAACTTGCATTGCTAGTGGGAACTAAAGTATTACTAACCTCGGGGAAAGCAATCTGGTATCATCTCTTAAATGATATATCTCTTAAATTTAACAATCTCACCCCTGAGAGGCTAGTTTATAAAATACAAGCAATATAGTAAGGCTATCGAAACAGCAATATTCAAAGAGAAAAACTCCAACAGTGATGGTAGTCAACAGGGAACTGGTGGAAAACAATTTCTCATACATATTAGTTTTGCATGCAATCAGAAAAAAACAATAGGTTATTAATCTAAGTGTGAGAGTGGGTTAAAGGCAGGGGGAAAGGAGACAAAAAGGCAGCCTGCATCCTGGTCAGGCTGGTCAGTCCTTCCTGCTGTATCAGTATTTCTCAGTGGGGTCTCCTGGCATTTTGGTTGGACCAATTCTTCGTTGGAGAGGGCTGTCCCTTTCATTATGGAATAAATGCCCCTAGTCTTTGGACAACTCATTCCAAATCTCTCCCTGCTCACAGGTCCAGAAGCCCTATCTCTCTAAGACCGGCTGCCATCTATAGTTTCCTGGAGCAAGGAGAACCCGCTGGCCCTTTACCACCACTATGTGCTCTCTCAAATGTTCTCTGCCTGCCCGATGTGCACCTCACCTCTGACAACCCCTCAATCCGTGCCTAACTACCACACATGACTGACAGTGCTTCATGACTGCCTTACTGGTCCTAATGAAGCTGCTAAAATGAAAAACCTTCAACTCCCCCATGACAACACCTACCATTTTATCTGTGAGGAACTGAGTGAATAACACAAGAAGGAAAATGCAGGAAAATTTTACTCAAGGAATACAACTCCTAGAGCTTCTGGTTAACCTTTCTGATGACAAAAGTCCATCTCATTTAATCAGTATAACCACTGTGCAAACCTGCTGTTCTCATTTTAGAGATGAGGAGATGGAAGCTCATAAATGATCAACTAGATCTGATGATGGGGGATGGAACTGGGATTCAATTTCAAGTTTATCCCCTCCATAAACAGAAGGAGTAATCCTACCAGGGGCCTCCCAAGTGGCCTGATCTCCTTAGCATGGGAAGACAACGAGAACATGCCCAGCCAAACAAGGGTAGCCTCCGCTGAAGTCCTCACTGCCCTGCATCATTCAGGTTATTCATGAACAATGTGCCATTACTTCCCATATAAACATTTCCTAGCTACATGGAAAAGAGAGTCGGCTAGGAAAGAAGATATAGAATAAGGAAGCCAGGCAGGATCTGGGTCAATGGCCAGTCATCACCCAGGGAGCCAGACAGCTGCCAGAGACCCACCTGTTTAAGTGCATTCCGTGCAATCGTCTGGAATGCCTGCTCCACGTTGATGGCCTCCTTGGCACTGGTCTCAAAGTAGGGAATGTTGTTTTTGCTGTAGCACCAGGCCTGTGCTCGTTTTGTGGCCACCTGGAAGAGGAAGCAGGGGTATGTGTACTCACATTAGAAGCAGCTAGCACTGACTCAATCCTTCCCAGGGAGGATTCTAGTCCCTAGTCTACAGGTAGCACAGGTGAGGAAACGCTTCAGGCATGAGGATGTGCAGTGGGTTGGGGATGGAGAGACCTGCTGGCTATGCATTGTATAGCTAGGATTCAAACTCAAAGCTCGTTCTGTCTACAACCCATGGCTTTTGACCCTTTGCTACACATAAAAGCAACTTGTGAAGGGAATAAGAAGCCAGCCCAGGAAGAAATGAATCGTCTCTCCTGGGGTTTCAGGAAATGCCTAACAGCTTGATCTTAAGGTCTGCAGTCCCTTCCCCATTACTGCTAATGTTATGTCACCTGTGCCACACACCAACGTACCAAAGAATTCTGCAGCTCTCAACAACACTCTTGCCTCTCACATTCTAATTCTGTCCTCCTACCCCAGCCCATTTTCAGGTACAAGAGCAGGACTAATTTACTTAGGAAAAAGACATCAACGGTCAGAAATAAACCTAGCTATGATTAAGAAAAAGTCTATGTTCCCAAGAGAAATGATACATGAAAGTAATCCAGAGTAATTTTACTCAAAGCTCAAAGCTATCTTCTACACCAATGAAGATCTAGATAGGTCCTTGAGGCATTGGGAGAGCACTTGAGAATGACAAAATCTAACTCCTTTTATTTTAAATATATTTTTATTGACTTCAGAGAGGAGAGAGAGAGAAACATCAATGATGAGAAAGAATTATCGATCAGCTGCCTCCTGCACATCCCCTAATGGGGATCGAGCTTGCAACCCAGGCATTTGCCCTGGCTGGGAATTGAAATACAATCTCCTGGTTCATAGGTTGATGCTAAACCACTTAGCCATGCCAGCTAGGCCCAATTCCCTCCTTTTAAGTGCAGAAAAGGAACTGAGGCTCAGAGGCCAATGATAATAGCCCAATATCAGAGCCAGCAGGGTCAGCATTGGGATTTAAACCAGGTCTCCTGTGCCCTGATCCTTACAGGCTGCTGGTTTAAGGGTAGCTCACACTATCACGTGAAAATACTAGAACAATTCTGGGCTTAGCACAGAACCCTTCAAATTCACACGGTCCCTTAGAAGCAAGTGTCTCTCACAGAAGAGGAAATACTTTCAAATTAACAATGCAGCCTGGCTGGCATGGGCCAGTGGTTGAGCGTTGACTTATGAACCAAGAGATTGCAGTATGATTCCTGGTCAGGGCACATGCCCAGGTTTCAGGCTTGGTCCTTGCAACTCTTTGGCCCCTTGTGTGCTCTAACATCACTTCTTCAAAATAGACTTGCCCAGGCCGAAAATCACCTTCTGCGCATGGGCCACGAAGTTTCAATCGCGCTGTGCGTGTGCACCTGCACGTGGTGTTTTGTGGAAGAGCCGCACTCAAGGAGCCAAAGGGTTGGATGCGGCTTGTGAGCCGAGGTTCTAACCAGTTAGTAACACTTGCCAGGGTGATTCTGTCTTTAAATCCCAAAGACCAAATTACAAAATGCCACATAGCCTCAAGTCAAATTGTTTCCTAGGGCAGACCATGAGAGGTGGCCCAGGCAGCACCACAGCATGGACTTGCTGCTTTGCGGGCATGACTTCAAAGGGAACACCACTGCAGGCTTCACAGTCCCTATTTCACCACAGGGAAGCCAAGATGGCATGCCTTTACCAAGTTAGACAGCAAAACCCCATTCCAAGGGCTGAGCACGTAACTCATTAGCCATTCCTTCCTCCACCCCCCACCCCCCAACCCTGAAGGGGCACACAGACATACAGGGTACTGATACTTGAGGCATGAGGCATGTGGCATTATACCAATCAAAGCTGAAAACAGCACCTGCCATCCCAAACTTAGCAGTCACTTTTAAAAGACAGCCTTTTCTATGATCCAACAGCCATAACCTACATGAGAGTAGGTTCATAAGCCTCCACATTTACGATTCCCACCACATTTAGCACTTACTTGTCTGTTTTCAAGGTCAATCTTATTTCCCAACACCACGAAAGGAAAGTTTTCAGGATCCCGAGGACTGGCCTGGATGAGAAACTCATCTCTCCAACTATCGAGGGTTTTGAATGTGTTGGGGGCAGTCACGTCAAATACCAGGACGCAGCAGTCTGCACCTCTATAGAAGGCCACACCAAGAGACTGGAACCGTTCCTGTCCTGCTGTGTCCCAGATCTGTGGGAGACAAAACATTATTCCTTGGGGTAGAAGCACCAGGAGTGAGGGAAGCCAGAGGATATGAGATGGATTACAGAGCTAGCCATAGACAAGCGACTTCAGAATCAGGAAAAAATTTCACTACCAGAGTATCTAAAACAATTCAGACAAATAGAGTAAATGTGAGTATGTGTGTCTATGAGGGGTAACACTGAGTGTGAACTCTGGGGCCCCAGACATTTTAATTTTAATCCAGATGGTAGTCACATTGGTAGATATTTAAGTAAAATTCACACTATAAAAATGAACATTTATGTATTCTGGGAACAGTCTGGGGGTGAATATAGAGAGATGATTTCTCACTAAATTGTATATATAAATCTATGCATTTCACTGCATATAGTTTATCTAAAAAAACAACACCAACCAAACAGCTTGTTTATTATGTTTTATTTATACCTCAAAAATCAAAGAAAAAGCCCTGACAGAGATAAAGGATAGACAACAAGCACACATTCTAGAGACAATAGATGAAAGCTAGCTTTTAATCAAAAGAACACCAGACACTAGTGACCAGTGCAAGCTTCTCATCATACATTGCCACGCTAGGTTCAGAGCAAGGGCGGATTTCTCACTGACCTAGATCTCTGACAGGGCCACCTGGTCAGCCTAGAGAGATGACAGTGTTCTGAGGAACAGCCACCTGGTTTAGGAGAGTGCCTGAGTCAGAAGCAGCATGCAGATACTTCCTGTTGACATGGTTCTTCAACTATTGGACCTACAGTCTGTTTATACGAAAACCACTTAAGGACAATATGATGAAAATTTGGACCATTGTCATAACCCAAGTAAATTCCAACTTTATGTCCAAATCACCAGCCAACTCCCCCAAAGGCCTGGGGTTCGAACCAAATGGAGAATGGATTGGGCCACTTGTTTTATATCCAGAATCAGATTTTGCAAAAGGATGGCTGAGCTCCTCTCTGAAGCCCTTCTCAGGCAGTCAGTCCTGCCTCCCTGTGATCCTGAACACTTGGGAGAACAGGTCAACTACACCCAGGCCACAGACTAAAGCTCTCCTCCAGGTAGGAGAAACCTCATGATATAAAATGAGGTAGGCTGCTTGTTTGACTATGTAAATAAATATGCATAATGGCAATGAAGTAGGACAAGGCAGTATTATGGGATAAACATTTCTTTATTACTACCAAGTTAAACAAAGCTCATGAGGTTCTAAACCCAATACCGCCTAAAATGCTCTCCAAATGGAGTCCTAAAACATACTGTGTGATTCTAGACAGTAGGTTTACTGTTGGGAACTGGCTCAGATGACAGTGGCAAACAGGAGCAGAGCCTAACTTAAACACTGGAAGACTGGGAATGGCAGCATTAAAACCTTTGAAGAGCTGAAACCGGCTTGGCTCAGTGGATAGAGCGTCGGTCTGTGAACTGAGGGGTCCCAGGTTCAATTCCGGTCAAGGGCATGTACATTGGTTGTGGGCACATCCCCAGTAGGGGGTTGCAGAAGGCAGCTGGTCGATGTTTCTCTCTCATCGATGTTTCTAGCTCTCTATCCCTCTCCCTTCCTCTCTGTAAAAAAATCAATAAAATATATTAAAAAAACACACAAAAAACCACCTTTTAAGAAGCTTCAATAAAGCAATCCGACTACATAAGCTGAACACTCTCTCTCACAGATTGGTCAAAAGTAGACCAGGCTAATGGCAGGTTGGAAGGAGCTATTCTGGTTACCAATGTCAGTGCTGGGCAGGGAATGTATCTCAGCTTTCTGTTGAATAATAATTCCCAGAAGTCCAAAGGTTACAGCTCTGAGAAGTCCACCTCATCTTTTCCTCTAATGTACATGGCCTTCCACAATCAGTACATGACCACATGGTCGAACCAGACTCTTGGACACACCTCTGGTAGCAGGGAGCCTGACTCTAGTAACTCACTCCCTTCCCAGGCAACTCTAACCAATACATCCACTACTCACACTGGGAAGAACTGTTCTACAATAGGACATGTCCAAGCAGCCATAAAGATCGGCCCTGATTGAGGGAATGAAGTTGGGAAGCTGTCATGAATGTCCTCATGCGGCATATAGCTCAAACGACTGGGTAATGGAAGCAGCCACTCAAATGATGATGTGGTGATGGCTTATATATAAGGATAAAGGGCAATAAAAGTCAAATTCCAATCTAATTATTCTATCTGTCTCTCAGCAGGGTGGGCAGACTAAATCCTGCCTGCCCCTAAAATATAATAAGCATTTAGTAAATACACAGTAGACAAAATAGGATCTCTATTGACAGATCAGGGACTGTTGGTGATGTTCACCTTTGCGATTTTCTGTTTTTTTCAACATTCTACACTGAATATATATCTCTAAGGGTGACAAAGTGAGCCTTTTCTCATAAAAAAAGACTAAAGTGGGGGAGAATAAGAAAAATAGAGACAACTACTCCTAAAAAGAGAAAATAGGGAAGAAAAATTTTAAATGTAGGCTTGAACAATTTAAAATATTTCTCCTTAGAGTAGGGGTGTCGAACTCAATCAGAGAAGGGGCCAAAATCTAAAATCCAGCCTAAATCTCGGGCCGAATGGTTTACTGAACAGTCATAAATTGTCATTGTGATGGAAACGCAGCGGAGTGCAGTGATGTCAGCGCGGTGCGGGCCACAATGCAAGGCCTGGCGGGACGGATTTGGCCCGCGGGCCTTGTGTTTGACACATGTGCCTTAGAGAAATAACATCGTTATGTAATTTGGATAATCAAAAGAAAAAACTCAATCACTTGGCGCCTACCCAGAAAACATCACTAGCTCATGTCTTATTCTAAGTACCCACATGGTAGGGTTTTATTTAGCCGAAACTTTATACCACACTTCACTCCACAAGCTCTCTCGTATCACTCCTCTGCTCCACAGAACACCAGTGTTCACCCCAGCAACAGCTCACATCTTTACTGTTGCTCAAAAACTAGGAAAACTTAGTGAATAACTACATTCTTGTTTTATACAAAAACACTGTTGCCAATTTTCCATATTATAAGTAATTTAATAATAAACATTAACATAAAAGCCTTTCCTATATTTCAGATTGCTTTTTAAAAAAATATATTTTATTGATTTTTTACAGAGAGGAAGAGAGAGGGACAGAGAGCTAGAAACATCGATGAGAGAGAATCATTGATCAGCCGCCTCCTGCACATCCCCCACGGGGGACGTGCCGGCAATCAAGGCACATGCCCCTGACCGGAACCGAACCAGGAACCCTTCAGTCCGCAGGCCGACGCTCTATCCACTGAGCCAAACAGGTTTCAGCCAGATTGCTTCTTTAGGATAGAATCACAAGAGAACTATGTGAGAACTCTTGGGTGGAAGCAAATGGGTATCTGGAATTCCAGGTACACAAAGAAGGCAAAGTAAGATTATTTTTTTTAAACTGAAAAGTTGGGGAAGGAGGCAGTTATTCCTAGCAAGTTTCCAGAATTAATTTCCATGGTTGTGATCTTTCAAATTTTTTAATATTTTAATTGAAACATTTTATTTTCTACATTCAAAATACACCTACTACTCTAATATAATAAATACTAACACTGCCATTTTAATGTTCATTTTCTCAAAGATGTAGTTTTATTGATTTCAGAGAGGAAGGGAGACAGAGAGAGAGAGAGAAACATCAATGATGAGAGAGAATCATCGATTCTTCCTTTCAGGTCTCATCTTACCTGCCACTAAAAATCTCAGAATTTTAAACATTTGGTTACTGTATTTCATTTTCAGAAGTTGTATTAACCTACATGACTTTAGTTTTTTTCTATGCAGAAGTGTAAGATTGCCTTAATTATTTGAATATAAAAACACTCTGAAGTCACCATTTCCACTTGTTCTTCTTGCCAGTTTTCTTACTTGGATTATCTCTTATTGTAAGCTGCTAAAAGTTCCTGGAAAATATGTGAGGATCCTCAAGATCTAGGAAGATGATGCCTTTGTCCAAAGACGATGGCTTTCATTTACTTTTTTAAAAAAATATATATTTTATTGATTTTTTACAGAGAGGAAGGGAGAGGGATAGAGAGTTAGAAACATTGATGAGAGAGAAACATCGATCAGCTGCTTCCTGCCCCCCGCCCCCCCTCCGGGATGTGCCCGCAACCAAGGTACATGCCCTTGACCGAAATTGAACCTGGGACCTTTCAGTCCGCAGGCTGATGCTCTATCCACTGAGCCAAACCGGTTTTGGCTCATTTACTTTTAAGTCTTTTAAATTGGCTGCAAAAGCTCAAGGGGGGGAGGGGGAGAGCACAAAGGCCGGCCTTTTGTTCACCTCTCAGGAACACATTCTCTATTCCACTCTTTCTGGACTCCACTCAGTGCCCTGTGGTTCTCCAGATGGTGTTTACTCCAGCACTCCAGGATCCCAGATACTAGTGTGTGTGACTCTAGTATAACGGCTCCCAGCCCTGAGGGGCTAGGCTCTGACGTCTGAATCAGTCCACAAGACTAGCAATACCACAGCTTGATTCTCTAGGTCCGTTTCTCCTGGTGCAGGAAGCAGCACATGTGTGTAAAATCTTCAGGGGTACTTTATCCCCAGCACCCCAAAAGTATTCCATTTCATTCTGTCTTCTGTTGCTGTTGAGAACTCATCTGTTGGTCCTTTATAAGTAATCTGCCTTTTCTCTCTACTTGCTCTTTTTTTATATATATATAAATGTATTTTTTTATTTTTTATTTTTAAAATATATTTTATTGAGTTTTTACAGAGACAGAGAGGGATAGAAAGCTAGAAACATCGATGAGAGAGAAACATCGATCAGCTGCCTCATGTACACTCCCTACTGGGGGATGTGCCCGCAACCAAGATACATGCCTTTGACTGGAATCGAACCTGGGACCTTTCAGCAGGCTGACGCTCTATCCACTTGAGCCAAACCGGTTTTGGCTCTAATTGCTCTTACGGCTGCTTTTTAAGGTGTTCTGCAGTTTTGAGTTTTTTTTAGAGACAGTCTGCTCAGTTCTTACAGTTTACTGTTTTCTTCAGCTACTTTAATTTGCAGTTTAACTGTTTATTTCAATGACTATTTTTTCACTTCTATATTATAAGTATTCCATATCCCCATTTAAAAAAAAATAATATCTCCTTTCATTGGGTTTCTATTCCTTTTTCAAAAGTCTCTAGTCATTGTGAACATTTTTTGTGGTATATTATTTCCTCATGTGGCTATGAGCTCATCTTATGTCTATGGCTTATAAGTGTCCCTACAGGGTAATCTCATCTTTGTTTCTGCCCACAGTGATAGGATTTATTTTACATTCTTCCAAAGATTTGTGTGCAGAGTATAAACCCAATACACAAATGAGCATATTGGGACTGAGATTCTCCAACAAGGAGGCAAAGCCCCATGCCTATATTTCACACACAAGCTTTGTTTGGTCCTGTTTTCACATCGTTCCAAAGTCCTAGACAAGTGTGTGGGTGCAGAGGTTTCCAAGGAGATTCTCAGTTCTAGCTCCCTCACCTTGTACAGTCACAACCCCTCTCTCTGCTAATTGATACAACTCAAGTTCCTGTTATACAAGTGCAAATCACCACAGCAGGCGCCCGAGTTTATCACTGATTTTCAGTTCCCTCTTCTTTCCTGTAATCTGGACATTTTTTTTTTCTCTCTCAAGCCTGGCTTCTTTAAATTTGAATTATAGTATGAACATCTCCAGGTACATGTGTGGGGGAGGTGAGGAAGGAAGATCCAGGACACAGTTATTCTACACTGAGTGGCCAGATTATTATGATCTCTGAACGCTTAATAATCTGGCCACTGAGTGTATGTGTAACTCAAATGGGTACTTTTGCTGGAGATCAACCACCTGTTTGCCTGAGCTTTCTATTAGCCAGTGCAAAGGGAAAATGGATCAGGTGCACGATTTATAGTATCTTTAATATCAAATAAATGAGGTACTCAAGAGAAGTACACTGAGTGGCCAGATTATTATACTTTCAGAGATCATAATAACCTGGCCACTCAGTGTAGAATAACTATGTCCTGAATGTGAGTCAAGAAAGTTATCAAATCCTTGATGAAGGCTTAGATCTGGATGTGTTGAGTTAGTATAGGGCTGGGGTGTTGATCTGTGAGTGCCTTGGGTGGGGCCTGGATGAGGCTGGTTGACCTATTTGGAAATGTCTTTTGTGTGAAGTGTATCATTGGGCATGTGGAGATATTATTGATATGAGAAAATGCTAAGTAACTGATTTACTATCTGAAAAGGGATTTACTATCGGGGAAAGGGAGGGAGGAAGAGACTGAACATAAACTGTGCATCTATGGATGGAGGACAATGGAGGATGGGGAGGGGGCGAAGGGTGGGGTGGGAACCTGGTGGAGGGGGGAAGAAATGAGGAACCTTTGTAATAATATGAACAATAAAGATTGATTTAAAAAATAAATAAATAAATAAAATTGCTCATTCACAAGAAGAAGAAAAGAAAAAAGAAAAGAAAAGAAAAAAAAAAAGAAAGTATCAAATCCTGCCCCAGCTAGTTTGGCTCAGTAGATAGAGCATCGGCCTGCAGACTGAAGGGTCCCAGGTTTGATCTGGTCAATCCTCAGTAGAGGGTATGCAGGAGATAACTGATCAATGACTCTCCCATCATTGATGTTTCTATCTCTCTCTCTTCAATAAAAAAATATAATAAAAAAGAAATTACCAAATCCTTACTCTCTGGGATCATGTCACAGCTCAAGATGAACACATGTAAAAACTTAAACCTATAACTTGTATCATTCAAACATTTCTGTGCTTGCTAGGACACAATGTATTTAACTCTAGAAACTCAGTCATCCAGAGACATCATTTTATGTATGTATGTATTTATTTATTTTTAAAATATATTTTATTGATTTTTCACAGAGAGGAAGAGAGAGGGATAGAGTCAGAAACATTGATGAGAGAGAATCATCAATCAGCTGCCTCTTGACACCCCCTACTGGGGATGTGCCCGCAACCAAGGTACATGCCCTTGACTGGAATTGAATCTGGGACCTTGCAGTCTGCAGGCCGATGCTCTATCCACTGAGCCAAACCAGTTTCAGCTGGAGACGTCATTTTAATAATATGGAGAAGAAACTTCTATGAAGGAAGAAGTTTCAAAACATCAGACAAAAGGTGGAGACTTTAGAAAAGGTGTGTATGTGACAAAGTGGCCTCAATAGAAGTACAGTCATGTGTACATGAGTTGGAAGAAACTAGCAGGAGTGAAGAATATTTTGTAGCCAGAATGCGAAGGCTTTCAAAAACCCATATAAGGAATCTGTATTTTATCCTAACTGCGGAAAATAAAGCCCCTGAAAAATCAAGCTGATATATGAAACAAACAAACAAACAAACAAACCAGATTGGATTAACGGAAATACAACTTTGGCAGCTATCGATAAAACAAATTAAAATAAGCCGAGACTGGTTTGGCTCAGTGGTGGAGTGTCGGTCTGCGGACTGAGGGGTCCCGGGTTCGATTCCGGTCAGGGGCATGTACGTTGGTTGCGGGCACATCCTCGGTGGGGGGTGTGCAGGAGGTGGCTGGTCGATGTTTCTCTCTCATCGACGTTTCTAGCTCTCTATCTCTCTCCCTTCCTCTCTGTAAAAAAATCAATAAAACATATTTAAAAAAAAACAAATTAAAATAATCTAGAAAAACAGGAAAACTATGTAATGAGTGCTGCAAGAACCTAGACGGGAGACAACGTGGGTTTTGGGTTTTTTTTCCTGCCTAAAGCACTAGGCAGGGATAGTAAGAAAGGAAAAAAAATTAGGTATTTTGGAGACACAAGTAGGGACCTGTGCTAAATTTAGCAATCAAAATAACCTAGAAAGTCCAAGTTAAATTTTTAGTATGTCTCACATTATATTTGAAACATGCTTGGTGTCTTGTATTTTATCTGGCAATTCTACCTGTAGCAAATGATCCATGAATATAACAATAGGATTTGAAGAACAGGAAGAGGAAATGTCTCAACATGAAGAAAGGGTTAAGATTCAATGAATTAAAGAGGCTTGTTGAGACGTGTGCTTACCTGCATTGTAACTAGTCTGTCATCCACCATCACCTCCTTTGTCAGAAAGTCTGCTCCTATTGTGGCTTTGTACTGATTACTGAATTTCTTGTTCACATACTGGTTCATGAGTGATGTCTTACCAACTCTGAAATTGGAGAAAAACCACAAGCATAAATCACCTAGGGAGGGAGTGAAGCTGATTCTGATACTTGCAGCTTTGAAGGAACCTGCCTGTTGTGAAGAACGGGAAACTGAGCTCACACACAGGGCAGACAGCAAAATTCCCAGCATTACTCATTTGAGTTTGTATTTTCTCCTGGGATAAAAACACAGGATACAAATGTGGGTCACGTGTTCAAAGCTGATATATACAGGGTGTCCACAAAAAAAACGTATATACACTTAACAGCTTATAGCTTAAATGATGTTTCTTTCTTTTCAGAGTTAACACATTGGAATTAATCGTTATTCAAAGTGTGTATATATTTTTTGGGACACCCAGTATATGTATTTTATTGATTTTATGGAGTGGAAGGGAGAGAGGTGGGGGAAGGATGAGAAAGAAACATTGATTTGATTGGCTGTCTCCTGCACACACCCCAACCGGGGATCAAATCCGCAACCTGTATACGTGCCCTGACCTAGAATTGAACCTACAATCTTTTGGTATATGGGATGACGCTCCAATCAACAGAGCCACACTGGCCAGGATACTGCTTATAAGTTTTGGTACAGACAATTCAGTAGGTATAACTTTTTTTTTCCCTTCCAGAAGGATGCCAGCAAATATACTCCAAAAATATCTCTGCTGTCTTGGGTGTCTCTCCATTTAATGCTTGTTATTCAGTCCATAAAATAATAGCAAGAGACAGCCATTGGATTTGAGAGATACACAGGACAGTCAGCCAGCCAGCCGCTTCAAAGTTTCAAATCTAAAACAGAAAAAGCACCAATATTCCACCATACCAGAATCTACCTCAAAGTATGCTCTTCCAAACATGCTTTTCAATAAGAAAGTTAAACAAGAGGCCATGTATGATTTTTCTCCTGATGAGGTTAGGCAGGCAGGCTGGATATAATGCAAAAAGCCTTCCTCATGGCAATAACATCACCTTCCTTTCTCACAGAGGAGCACATTCCTTTTCATGTGCAGATGACCTGAAAATACAGACACAGCCTAAGGCACAATTCTCCAACCCAGACCACTTGAATCAGAAGTTCTAGGAAGCATTTGAAACCAAGGCCTGGTGTTTCTTTTCAGGCAAGTCTGACTAACACAGGACTAAAAGCAGCACACCAGAATCATCAGGAGAGTGGGTGTGTGTGTGTGAGTGGGAGAGAAGGAAAGAGGAGGGGGAGGAGGGAGAAGAGAAAGAGGAAAGAAGAGAGGTGGGAGAGAGACACACAGGGAGAGATAGAGAAATGAATTCTTGTATGTGCCCTGACTGGGACTCGAACCTGCAACCTTGGCATGTTGAGATGACGCTCTAACCAACTGAGTGATCTGGCCAGGGCTAAATGCTAACTTTTAAAAGGCTACTCAGGTGATTGATTAAAAACCAGCCAGGGCAGAAAAATTGCAGCCTTTTTAAAGGAAGGGCAGGGATCATTGGGATAAGGAGGCACACCTATATTCATTATTATTAATTTAAAAAATATAATATAGCCTCCAGTAGGTCTAAGCTTTCATAAATCACTTTAGAAGCCAAGTTTAAAAAACCTCCCACAGAATCTTAGCAGTTACTAAATGGCAGATCTTGGATCAGAACCCATTTCCCTAGTCCCAGGCTCTTTCAAACCCTGAAACAGGTATAGCAGTAGGAGGATACTGCACATACTCCAAGCCCACATCTAGGGCACAATGCCAACAGCAACAAATCTACATAAACAAAAGTCCCTAGTCCAGTGGTCGGCAAACTGCGGCTCGAGAGCCACATGCAGCTCTTTGGCCCCTTGAATGTGGCTCTTCCACAAAATACCACATGTGGGCACGCGTGTACAGTGCAACTGAAACTCCGTGGCCCATGCGCAGAAGTCGGTTTTCGGCTCTCAAAAGAAATTTCAATCGTCGTACTGTTGATATTTGGCTCTATTGACTTATGAGTTTGATTATTAGCTGAGTTCAAATAGTTACCCTTTTCCCAAAAATCATGCCAAAAATCAGGGAACATAGGGTTACATAACAAGGAATAATTCCAATTTCTTTGGTGCCCCCAAATAGCAGGCAGACCGAGGGCCCTAAAGACACTGCAATTAGAGAAGGAAGTGGCAATGTCAGCATGGCGGGCATGGGTTCCAAGGAAGTGAAGCTTAAATCCAAGACAATCTGTTAGGTCAAATTTATGAGAAACACTTACCCTGAATCTCCCAGGATGATAACCTTCAGCAACACTTTCTTCCTAGAGGTCATCCTTCAAACTAAAAGAAGAAAGAAAGCACTGTAAGTGGATGGAAAACACCAAGGTGAACCATTTTCCTTGGCACAAACACCTACATAAGTGCCCCAGGAGAACTGTCCCTTCAACCCTCCTGCTGGCCATTTCCTCTACTATTTAGGGACAATTATGGAGACCAGTATCAGTCACTAGAACTCTGGACCCCAAAGTTAGACAAAGGCACATGGCAGGGTCATCCTGCCCCTGGGGAGCAGCCTGAGAATGGATTGTCCCACCTGGATGTGGGATCCCATCTCAAGAAACCACTTTCCTTGCTGATCCATAAGAAGCAAGTCCTCATCCATTTAAGTCTTATCATGAGATTGCAGATCAGTCCCATCTTCAGACTCCAATGTAATTCTAGCTCTCTTGCTGTTTCCAGCACATTTACAGTTACTTCCTGGACTGGGTAGGGTCTTGAACTCCTCAGAGTCATCCATGAGGGTTGGAATCAGCTTCTTCCAAATTCCGGTTAGTGTTGCTATTTTGACTCTTCTCATGAATCATGAATGTTCTTAATGAAATCTAGAATGGTGACTACTTTCCAAAAGGTTTTCAATTTACTTTGCTCATGTCTATCAGTAGAATCACTATCTAAGACTTGACAGTTAAAATTACTCCTTGGCCCATGTGCTGCAGAATGGATATGAAAACAACATGAATCTCATACATCTCTTGGGTGACCAGCTGCATTGTCAATGAGCAGTAATATTTAGAAAGCAATTTTTTTTCTGAACAGTAGGTCTCAACACTGGGCTTAAAATATTCAGTAAACTATGTTGCAAACAGATGTGCTGTCATCCAGGTTTTTTTGTTCCATTTATAGAAGACAGGCAGAGCAGATTTAGCATAATTCTTAAGGGCCCTGGGATTTTTGCAAGTTTAAGTGGGCACTGGCTTCAAATTTACGTCATTAGCTGCATTAACCCCCTACAACAGTCAGGCTGACCTTTGAGGCACTGACTTCTCCTCTTGCTATGAAGGTCCTAGATGGTAACTTCTTCCAATATAAGACTGTTTCATGTGCAGTGAAAATCTGTTTTGTGTAGCCACCTTCATTATTTTAGTTAGATCTTCTGGATAACTTGCTGCAGCTTCTATATCAGCACTTGCTGCTTCCACCTTGCACTTCTATGTTATGAAAATGGCTTCTTTTCTTAAACCTCACTGACTAACCTCTGCTGGCTTCAAACTTTTCTTCTGCAGTTTCCTCACATCTCTCAGTCTTTATAGGATTGTTTTGAATTAGTCTTTGTCTTTTTAAATATCTTTTTATTTATTTGAGAGGAAAGGAGAGGGAGAGACTTAATTAACAGTCCGCCTCCTGCACAACCCCGCTGAAGATCAAGCATGCAATCATGGCATGTGCCCTGACTGGGAATTGAACCGTTATCTCCTGGTTCATAGGTTGACACTCAACCACTGAGCCACACCGGCTAGGCTAGACTTTGTCTTAAGGGAATGTTGCAGCTGGTTTAATCTTCCAACCAGACCACTAAAACTTTTGCCACATCAGCAATAAGTCTGTTTGGTTTTCTTATCATCCTTGTGGTCACTGGAATACCACTTTTAATCTTCAAGAACTTTTTCTTTGTTTGCAGGCGCAAGAGGGTGAACTTTCGACCTATCTCAGCTTTCAAACGTGCCTTCCTCACTGAGCTTAATTATTTCTAGCTTTTAATTAAAAGTAGGAGACATGTGACACTTCCTTTTACTTGAACACTTAAGAGGCCATTGTAGAATTATTAATTGGCTAATTTCAATACTGTTGTATCTTAGGGAATAGGGAGGCCCAAGGAGAGAAAAAGGCAATGATGACTGATTGCTGGAGTAGTAAGAATACACACAATGTTTACCGATTGCATTCACCCTCTTATTTATATGGGCATGTTTTATGGTACCCCACCCAAACAATTACAATATTAACATCACAGATATTATAATAAATCCTATATAATAAAAGGCTAATATGCAAATCGACCGAAAGGTGGAACAACTGGTCGCTATGATTCCCACTGATCACCAGGGGGCAGACACTCAATGCAGGAGCTGCCCCTTGATGGTCAGTGTACTCCTTTAGGGAGAGCACCGTTCAGCCAGAAGCCAGGCTCATGGCTGGCAAACACAATGCAGTTGCAGGAGCTTCTCCAGCCTCCACAGCAGCACTAAGGCTATCTGACTGCCGGCTTAGGCTTGCTCCCCATCAGTCAGATATCCCTCAAGGGCTCCTGGACTGTGAGAGGGCACAGGCTGGACTGAGGGACACCCCCCAACCCCCGTGCATGAATTTCATGCACTAGGCCTCTAGTATATTAATAATGAACAATTTTGAAATATTGAGAGAATTGTCAAAATTAACAGAGACATGAAATAAATGTTGGAAAAATGGCGCTAATAGATTTGCTCAAAACATGGTTATCACAAACCTTAAAATTGTATCAAACAAACTCCCCCTCCTCCCAATATCTGCAAAGCACTATAAAGAGGTATGAGTTTATATTCCAAACTACCTGTTAAACAACCATCTTCCTCCCAAGGGACTGCCTTGACCAGGGTTTAAGAGCCTCATCCCAAGGTCTGGTATCACACTTTGGACTAGAGATCAGAATATCACACTTGGGCAAATTTCAAATCCAAAGAAGGGTAAATTAAGGGAAAGGATAAATAGAAGATGAGAAGCTTTACAAAGAAATTCTTGAAGATTATTTAAGACAGTCATTAATTTTGAGGATGGGAAAAGGGATTTCTATAACTGGGTTTAGTGAGTTTCACTAGTGTACTCAGTATTATTAACTATCAGAAAGAAAGAAAGCAGGAAACAAGCTCCCTAGTCCTGTATGACAGATTTCATGTTTGTTCCATTTGCCTCCTTGCTTACACAGGCTGCAGGCTTGTCTGTGTGGCCATCTTGTCAGGCTGACCCAGTTGGGCAGCAAGGAGCGTTTCCTCGTCTGCAAATCCCAGTGGGAGTAACACAAGAAACGACCCAAGGATGCAGTGCACAAGTCCCATAAATCCCCACTATTGCAGTCACAAAGCCTCAGCACACAATTTAGTATTTTATTTCTCTCACATTTTACTTAGGGCTTGCTAAATAGTTGGAGGTTGTTGCAAATGTCGATCAATAGTTGATCCTAAGAAATCACACATCTGGTTTCACTAGGACATAAATGGTTTTAAACTGATAAAAGGTTAAGAAATATGTTTTTGGCCCTAACTGGTTTGGCTCAATGGACAGTGTGTCAGCCTATGGACTGAAGGGTCCCAGGTTCGATTCCGGTCAAGGGCACGTACCTTGGTTGCAGGCACATCCCCAGTAGGGGGTGTGCAGGAGGCAACTGATGGATGTTTCTGATTCTCTATCCCTCTCCCTTCCTTCTGTAAAAAAATCAATAAAATATATTTTTTTAAGAAGAGAGAGGTGTTTTTTAAAACCAGAAAGTCACCAGTAAAATGTTGCTTCAATGGCACGAAAGAAAGTCTTTTTTGCATCGAAAAGTGGATTTATTTTGAGAATCTGAAATGCACAAAATCATGGGTTGATCCAGGTCAAACATCAACATCGCTTGCAAGGCCAAATCACTTCTGAAAGAAGACAATGCTCTGCGTTTGGTGGGATCAGGAAGGTGTGGTATTATGAGCTTCTAAAATCCGGTGAAACAGTTAATACTGATCACTACTGACAACAAATAATCAATTTGAACCATGCTTTGATCGTAAAACGACCAGCATGGTCCAAAAGACACCGCAAAGTAATTTTACTTCATGATAATGCATCATCACACACTTCAAAACCAGTTAAAGTCACGTTAAAAGATCTTGCTTGGGAAGTATTAATGCACCTGCTGTATTCACCAGACCTTGCTCCTTCAGATTACCACTTGTTCCGATCGATGGCACACACACTTTCTGAGCTGCACTTCAAAACGTACAAAGAGGTGGAAAATTGGGTCTCTAAATGGTTTGCCTCAAAACAAGAAAAGTTCTATTGGGACGGTATCCACAAATTACCTGAAAGATGGCGGAAATGTGTAGCTAGCAATGGACATTACTTTGAATAAAGCACTTTTGATGTTTCTCTTAAAATTATTGTGTTTTTCTTTGATTACAAAATCTGCACTTCCTTGGAAATGAACATTTTAGGTAACATTCATTATTCTGA
Organism: Pipistrellus kuhlii; assembly: GCF_014108245.1. Classification (NCBI taxonomy): domain Eukaryota; kingdom Metazoa; phylum Chordata; class Mammalia; order Chiroptera; family Vespertilionidae; genus Pipistrellus; species Pipistrellus kuhlii. The sequence goes on from NW_023425562.1 coordinate 24,322,406, forward strand.
TTATATATAAACATCTTCTAAAACCTTTCTAGCATAAGGTATATTCAGAACACATCTTTCTTCTGCTATCAAACCAAACCTCAACAGTGTGCTTTAGAAAGAGTTCCCTAGAACAGCCATTTTGGTGACAAACACTAACAGTATTCCATATGCTGAATTGATTCTTTCCCTCAAGTACCTTTCTTGTGTAACCAATCAAAATGCAGAATTTCTCTTCACTAGCCTGGAGTTATCATCACTTTTCTCATCTCTGAAGTAGAGAAGTAAAATAACCATGTAGACAGACACAATAGGAAACACCAAGCAGGTAAAAAGGTCAGGGAAAATACCTTTCAAGGATCTATTGTAGATTGGGCAGGGTTAGGGAGAGCAGAAAAGGCCTGACAGACAATACAAAGGGGTGTGTGTGTGTGGCGCAAGGTGGGGAGCTGGGGGGTGGGGGGGTGGCTGAGAACAAAAGCATGGGAAAAACAAGAGCAGGGAAGAGTAGTGAGGTGGGGGTCAGTGGGCCATTTCAAAGTCTGAATTTCTGTGAGGAGGACAATTTTGCATGGTGATCAGAAACACAATTACAGCTCAAGTGGAGGTGAAGCGATAAAGGTAACAGTGTAAAATGCAGGGAATTAAACTGAACCAGGAGTTTAATCAAATAAGGTGGAGCTGGAATTATCAGGACTGAAGGGTCCCAGGTTCGATTCCGGTCAAGGGCACATGCCTGGGTTGCAGGCTCAATCCCCAGTAGGGGGCATGCAGGAAGTAGCTGATCAATGATTCTCTCATCATTAATGTTTTTATTTTATTTTATTGATTTTTTATAGAGAAGAAGAGAGAGGGATAGTGTTAGAAACATCAATGAGAGAGAATCATCGACCAGCTGCCTCTTGCACCCCCCCTACTGGGGATGTGCCTGCAACCAAGGTACATGCCCTTGACCGGAATCGAACCTGGGACCTTTCAGTCTGCAGGCTGACACTCTATCCACTGAGCCAAACCGGTTTCGGCCATTGATTTTTTTTTTCTTTCTTTCTCCCCTCCTCTCTGAAATCAATAAAATATATATATACACATATATTAAATAAATAAATAAATAAATAAATAAATAAATTGCATTTACAAGGATTTGGTGAAAGGTAAGAATAGTATAAGCTAAAACAGCCAGGAAAATATTTAAAATTGGAGCTGATGAACACTAACAGGTTTGGCTCAGTGGATAGAGCGACAGCCTACGGACAGTCCCAGGTTCAATTCCAGTCAAGGGCATGTATCTTAGTTGCGGGCACATCCCCAGTAGGGGGTGTGCAGGAGGCAGCTGATCAATGTTTCTAAGTCTCTATCCCTCTCCCTTCCTCTTTGTAGAAAAATCAATAAAATATATTAAAATAAAATGGAGCTGATGATACCTGAATCAGTTAAGAAATGAAAGGAACTGGCAAACACCAAGGGAGCTGGGAATAAACCATAGTGTGGAAAAGGTGAGTAAAGCATTTCAGGGCAATATGGGATGTACATCAAAAGAAGACCAAAGCAAGGAAGACAAGTTAGGGAACTTCATAGAAAAAAAGAAAAAAAAAAAAAAAAAAAAGTTAGGGAACATCAAGTTCTGTGGACAGATGTTAAAAGAGCAAAAATCTAAAATGGAGTCACTTGTACTAAGCTCCACGTCACAATTAATGTCTAACTTAATTACAGTTTTAGCTTCTTCCAGCAATAGAATTTTAAACTAGTCAATCTGGAATTACCTGTTTAGAACTTGTGAGGTAATCTGTTGATAGACCCCTGCTATCCAGTAAGGGAAAGTTACCTTACCACCAATAATCCACTTTATTAGTTAACTTCCTTGTCTTACCCCCTCCTCCCTATAAGTCTTTTATTTTGTATAGCTCTTAAGTGCTCTTTTCTATCTGCTAATGAGATGCTGCCTGATTCCTGAAAAATTGAATCCAGCCAATAAGATTTTAAAATTTTATTTATTTATTTATTTATTTATTTATTAACACAGGGAAGGAATTGGACCTAAATTTACATCATGCAAAGGATATTTCAAGTCGCATAAACTGAGTTTATCACATTTATTCTTTAAAAGAAATGGATTTCTGCATGGATGGACCAGGAGAGCAGTATGCTAAGCGAAATAAGCCAGTCAGAGAAAGATAAGTATCACATGATCTCACTCATTTGTGGAATATAAAGAACAATATAAACTGATGAACAAAAACAATCTGAAAGACACAGAATCATCAAACAGACTGTCAAACCTCAGAGGAAAGGCAGGGGTGGGGGTGAGGGGTAGGAGGGTGGGTGTGGGGGTGAAGAGAGATCAACCAAAGAACTTGTGTGCACATAAGCATAACCAATGAGGGGGGGGGAGGGGTGTGTGTGACGGCCAGGGCTGGGAGTTGGGGGAGGGGATTCAGGGCTTGGCTGATACTGCCCTCCAGTCAATCCAGCTGGGAGAGGAAATGGGGAGAAAAGGGACATATGTCTATGTAATACTTTCAACAATAAAAAATTAAATTAAAATAAATATTGACAAAAAAGGAAATGGATTTCTATGGAATACTATGCAGCAGTAAAAAAGAAGAATCTCTTACTCTTTGAGACAGCATGGAGGAACCTGGAGAGTATCATGCTAAATGAAATAAGTCAGAGAAAGACAAGTATCACATTATCTCACTCATATGTGGAATCTAAGTAATAAAATACACTGATGAACAGAGTGCATCCAGAGATATGGAAGCATGGAACAGAGAGCGGAATCTTGGAGGGAAGGCAGGGGAGGGTGGGTGGATGGGAAATAATCACCCAAGAACCATGTATGTATGTATGTATGTATGTTACATATATATATGTAACCCACGGCCTCGGACAATGGGTTGGTGAGGGCCTGCGGCACAGTGGGAGGCGGGGTGAAAGGGGTCAATGGGAGGAAAAAGGGGGGACATATGTAATACCTTCAACAATAAAGAATTATTTAAAAATTAAAAATAAATTTAAAAATGGATTTCTTAGGACAGGAAAGTGATGTATCAGTGATGATGATGAAGAGCTTGGTATCTTTTTTTTTTTTTTTTTTTTTTTAGCATTTTAAGTATCAGCCAACTAAAACAAAATTTTTTTAAAATTACAGTATCTGTTGGGGGAAGCATTCCCTCCCACTGCCCAATAGTTATTGCCTATTAAAGCAAACCAGTATATAACTAGCACCACTTCCCCAAATATTCTCAACTCTGCTTTCCAAGTCCATAGTGGAATCACACTTCTTGGTCTCTTGTGCAATGTGACTCATTCTGTCCAGTGAATTGTAAGCAGAAGTGACATGTCATTTTTGGCCTAGGACATTTAACTATAGGACTAAGACTCACCAATAGTTTTTGTTGTTGTTGTTTTTCACTTTGTCAAGACAGCAATAAGCCTATATTGTTTCCAGCCATTTTAAGTTTATTTTTTGCTTAATAACCGAGCATTATTTAGTCTGATAATGCTTGAAAATTCACTAGTTGAAAATTTACATGTCAAAAGAAACGGAATAGTCAAAGCATCCTTCTTCCTTAAAAAATACACAGGAAAAAAAGACACTCTTAAATAAAATTAATAAAATTTATATAGAAGATACTATTGCTATTCTTCTCACCTCTATTAAGGTTAAAGAAGCCGGCCAACTGAGAAGACTGAGTGTGAGTCCTAGTCCCACGACTCTATGGCATTAAGCATGTCCTTTCAGGCCATTTTCTCATCTGAAAAAAGACAGTGGTAGCTTAAAACTTAAATTTTGTTGTTTGAACTTTGGAACGAAGCTTAAACAAGGTAACAGTTGAGCTCTATTAAATGTAAAGACGTTGTGTGTGTGTGTGTGTGTGTATGTGTGTGTGTGTATACTTTGTTTCAGGTATCACACTCATCTAGGGAGAAAAAATGCTGAGGCAACTTTCATAAAGAAGCAAGTTCCTTGGGAGGGAATTCTTGTGAGAGGATTTTGCAGTCCAGGTCAATAGATTGGACATGATGCTCCTACTGTTTTCAAGCTTTCCAAATGCAGGTACCAAACCAAGAGCTAAGAGTCTTTTAATAAAAGACCAGGGCCCAGGTGCGGCCAGGCCCGGAGCAGCAGCTGCCAGGCTGGAAGCGGCCAGGCCCGAAGCAACCGGGTCGGGTGCAGCCAGGCCCGGAGCAGCAGCAGCCAGGCTGGGAGCGGTCAGGCCCGGAGCACCGGGCCCAGAGCAACTGGGTCGGGTGCAGCCAGACCCGGAGCAGCAGCAGCCACGCCCGGAGCAGCCAGGTCAGGAGCGACAGTGGTTAGACCCGGAGCAGCTGGTTGTGGAACAGACCAGAGCAACAGAGGCCAGGCCCGGAGCAGCCAGGCCCGGAACAGCTCGCTCCTCGCCTGCCTCCGCCCCAAGGCTGCCTCTCAGACATGGCTGGAAACTTTTGGGGGAACTTGAGGGTCTGCTGAATCAAATGAGGAAGGCTTAGATCTGGATGTGTTGAGTTAGTATAGCGCTGGGGTGTTGATCTGTGAGTGCCTTGCGTGGGGCCTGGATGAGGTTGGTTGATCTATTTGGAAATGTCTTTTGTGTGAAGTGTATCCTTGGGCATGTGGAGGTATTATTGATTTGAGAAAATGCTAAGTAACTGATTTACTATCTGAAAAATTTAAAGTTCTGAAAGTTTAAGGTCTCTTGCCAAAAAGAGGTTTTAAAGCTAACACCTTAATTTTAATGGAGAAAGGGAATGACAAGCCCTTCCCACCCAGAACAGGTAATCCATTTCCAACCAGCAGCTATGTTTAAACAACGTGTCCGTTTACACTAGAATGGCTGTTACACCTTTTGATAGCCTAAGGGCAAGTTTAAATGTAAACAAGTTTGCTCTCAATTCCCAGGGCAGAAAAAAACAAGGTTTAAAATTATTAGATTTTAAAATTTATTCTTGGAAGTGTAAAAGTTTATTAATTAAAAACAAAAAACAAAAAACAACAACAACAACAAAAGGAGATTGAAAAACCTGATGAACAATAATAGCGGTTCATTGTAGTAGAGTCAGCGATACGGGAGGGGAGTGGACTGACTGTTCTTGGGGAAAGGGAGGGAGAAGAGACTGAACATAAACTGTGCACCTATGGATGAGGACGATGGGGGGTGGGAAGGGGCGGAGAGTGAGGTGGGAACCTGGTGGAAGGGGGAAGAAATGAAGAACCTTTGTTATAATATGAACAATAAAGATTGATGTAAAAAAAAAAAAAAGACCATGGCCAATTTCTCTTCTTTTTGGTATAGCAGACTGGAAAGCAGATAGCTAGTAAAACAGACAGTTACACATAACTATTATAACAAAGCTTTTGATATTAACCTTAGATCATCTCAGGCATTTATCCAGTAAAACAAATTGTTCATAAATTGCTAAGAGGAGCCCACAATGGAAGAGATGACTAAAGGAACAAACTATCTTCCACCATCCTATCTCCTGAACCAGCTCCCACACTTTAACCTGAGTTAAAAGCACTGCTGAGGAAGCAAATCTTTGAAGGTTTAAGCATAACATCTGCACTTCAGGCCTAGTCCCACCAATCTCTAAATATGTGCTGCTTTAGATAAATTAGAACATCAAAGCTATTCCTCATTCATAATTTGGATACAAAATCTTATCCTATTCTAGTATAATCCAGTGAAATATCACTTTGGCTGATTCTTTTTTTTAAATTTATTTTTAGAGAGAGAGAGGGAGGGAGGGATAGAGAGAAATATTAATGTGAGAGTGAAACACTTATCAGCTGCCTCCTGCACACCCCCTACTGGGGACTGAGCTTGCAACCTGGACACGTGCCCTGACAAGGAATCAAACTGGCAACCTTTGGGTGATACCAAACCAACTGAGACACACTAGCCAGGGCTTGGCTGATACTTTTAAAAATAAACTGTTCAGCCAAGACCGGTTTGGCTCAATGGATAGAGCGTCGGCTTGGGGACTGAAAGGTCCCGGGTTCGATTCCGGTCAAGGGCATTTGCCTTGGTTGCGGGCATATCCCCAGTAGGGGGTGTGCAAGAGGCGGCTGATCGATGACTCTCTCTCATCGATGTTTCTAACTCTCTATCTCTCTCCCTTCCTCTCTGTACAAAATCAATAAAAATATATTTTAAAATAAATAAATAAATAAAAAAAATAAAAAATAAAAATAAAAATAAACTGTTCAAACAAGGCATTGAAGTGCCTATCTCTTTCCCTCTGCCCCTCCCCAATCTGCCCTCCAGTCATTCCCAAATTGGAAATACTACAGTCCCTTCATTTGCCTTATTATCATTTCCCTATCTCCATTCATGTGCTGTGCCTTCCCCACAACTGTAATGGTTTCCCAACTCTTCTTTCCATATTCAGTTATCCAAGAATCCACTGAGCACCTACTTAATCCAGCCACTGATCGCCTCTAGCATTTTCTTTAAGCTATTTTTATGACTCTATCTGCTTTATTTTCACAATTATTTCTAAACCTCCAGTGCTTTTTATTTTTATACTCCCCATAGCTGCCAGAAGTGTTTTCTTATAGCATACAATAAAAATCTGTCAAATGAAAACAGAACACATAGTTTATTATTCAGAAAAGCAATAGGTATTAATTAGTGGCTTAAAAGCATAACTGACATGCTACAAATAGTAACTTATTCAAAGTTAGAACTGGAAAATACACTTTAAAAAAATTTATTTCTTTATTGATTTCAAAGAGAAAGAGAGAAGGAGATAGAAACATCAATGATGAGAGAGAATCATCAATAGGCTGCCTCCTGCACACCTCCTACTGGGGATCGAGCCTGCAACCCAGGCATGTGCACCTGGCCGGATTCGAACCGGGAACCCTTCAGTCCACAGGCCGACGCTCTATCTACTGAGCCAAGCCGAACAGGGCTGAAAAATATCTTTTAAGTTGACTGAGTAATTTCAAGATTCAACCTAGAATAATAATTTCTCCCTGCCCTTAAGGAAGTCAAAGTGGGGAAGAGGCAAAGTCTTGTAATAACATTCCAACCAAACTAAGCTCTGCGGTGGATGTACAAACCTCATGATCACTCAGCCAGAGAGCTGTTTGTCAAATGCCAACTAACATCCGTCAGGACATGCAAAAAAGAACTACTTCTAGCATGTATGTTAGGAATACTTATTGTAAGGACTCATGTGTCAAACTAAAGAAAAGTTAGAAAGAAGCACTACCTACTACGGGTAGGTTTATAACCCACAGATGATATTTTGATGCTAATTCTATCACTGGGAATGGATCCAGATTATAAAAGCAAAAACTAATCCACAAGGATAACTATGAAGAGCCAACTGCTCACGAGTCTCAAACCATTCTGCTTTTCTAGTCCCAATGGATTTCAGAAGCATGTACAGTGGAGTGGAACCTCGGTTCTCTAACTTAATTCTTTCTGGAAGGCTGTAAGAGAAGTGGTATGTTCAAGAACCAAATCATTTATTCCAGACACCCAAATGATTCCTTGTTTTAACCTTTCTTACTTACACTACATGTCTAAAGTACAGTTTAATCTATTAAACCCCCCCACCACTGCTTTTCTTAATTTATCAAACCACCCCCAACTAGTCTTAATCACTTTTAAGCACTTATTCCAGAGGTATCTTTCAAGAGGTAAATATGCAACACCTTCCGTGTTTACATATATCACTGCCTTCAAAATGCTGTCACAGGCTTACTTTTATTAAAATAATTTTTAAAATTGATTGCAGCCGAAACCAGTTGGGCTCAGTGGATAGAGCATCGGCCTGTGGACTGAAAGGTCACAGATTCGATTCCAATCAAGGGCATGTACTTTGGTTGCGGGCACATCCCCAGTGAGGAGTGTGCGAGAGGCAGCTGATCGATGATTCTCTCTCATTGATGTTTCTAACTCTCTATCCCTCTCTCTTCCTCTCTATAAAAAAATCAATAAAATATATATTTTAAAAAGTTGATTGCAGAGAGAGAGAGAAGTCGATGATGAGAATCATCAATCTGCTACCTCCTGCATACCTCCTACTGGGGTTGGAGCCCACAAACCAGGCACACGCCCTGACTACAGCAGGAATCAAACCGTGACACATCCTGGTTCATGGGCCGATGCTCAACCACTGAGCAACACCAGCAGGGCACAGGTTAACTTCCTTTTGTTTACTCAAATCAACAACAATGTTTCTACCTCTTCAACTGCCTGTGATCACTGTTTCAGGAGCACTTTCACATTCTGGCAACAATTTGTTAATCCTCACCTGAACATATTTTTTCCATTGCTTTTCAGAAAGTAGAAGGATGGGAGAAAGAGAGGGAGGGAGGGAAACATCTATGTGAGAGAGACACATCAACCAGCTGTCTTTAGCAGGTATGAAAACCAGGTATGTGCCCTTGATCAGGAATCGAACCTTCAACCCTTCAGTATACAGGAGAACACTCTAACCACACTGGCCAGGGCAACATCAGCACTCTTTATGGCCTCTTTATGTTTTAAAATTGTGTTAATCGCCCATTTTGCTAGCAACAAAAGCCAAAAAACACAAAAAATATTCACAGCACAATTTCCTGAAATGTTAACAAGGCAAGGTTTAGTGGTAACCTGACTCACACTCCTGCTTTCTCTCCTTTGCGGCCTGATATATCCACATGAAAGGTTCTCAGGTCAAGAACCCAATTTATTCCGTAACCAAGACATTATTTACATGAACCACTTGGTGGAGAACTGAATTGTTCAAGACGGGACATGTTCAAGAACCAAGGTTTGACTGTACTCTCTAACTATGACAAAGTTAGCTACAAAACACTCTCTCCATCCCCTCAAGGATTGCCTACACTGGTACTGAATGGAGCCATAAAGAAGCAGGCTCATACCAGACGGGCGAAAATAACAAATGTTAGCAAAGATGTGGAATGTGTAGAATTCTCATACACTGTTGGCAGGAGTGTAAATTGGTACAACTTGGAAAGATTGGCAGAAACTACCAAAGTGTAATAGGCTGAACAGTGTCTCCCCAATTCATATGTCGAAGTCCTAACGCCAATACTTCAGGAGATAGGACATTTAAAGGAGATTAAATTAGGTCACAAGGATGGGCCCTAATCAAAATGACTAATCTATAACAATAAAGGGGTAATATGCAAATTGACTGAAAGACTGAACAGAACGACTTTCCAGACGATTCATAGGAAGAAAATAACCAGTTAACACCTTGGTCTTTCTCTAGGTCAGGGGTGGAAAACCTTTTTTCTGCCAAAGGTCATTATAACATCACTCACGGTCCATACAAAATTATCAATTTATCTCAGAAAAAATTAGCTTCTATATTTGGTCAAACATTTAATTAATTCACTCCTAATGTCTTGGCAGGGCCAGACATTCCCCACCCCTGCTCTAGGTAATGAATTTAATTTTTCTTCTTTTTATTTCTGTATTTTCTTAGCTTCCTTCCCCCTCTCCCATAAGAACTGACAGATTTAATAATCAGCAAAAGAGAATGCCATTTAACTAAAATTATGGGAGAGAGATACATATATATATACATATACATATACATATACATAAAATTGATTTTCTACAGAGAGGGAGAGGGATAGAGAGCTAGAAACATTGATGAGAGAGAAACATCAACCAGCTGCCTCCTGCACTCCCCCTACCAGAAATGTACATGCCCTTGACCGGAATCGAACCTGGGACCTTTCAGTCCGCAAGCAAATTTCGGCAAGATACATTTTTTATAAGCAGTCAAATGCTGAGGCCTTTATGGCAGCCATGTGTAATCGAAAAAGCAGGATGGTGCTTCAGGAAGAACACGGAGCTATGTTTCAACAGACATAGGTTAGCATTCTGGGTAGCTGGGCCACCTGAGACAGAAAACACAGAAATGGCCGCCCTTTTAAGCCTACACAGTTGTTGGGAGCTTTAAATGAAATCCTATCCAAATCGCAAGCACTACACAAATATTAGAAAGCATTTAAAAATAAATACTGTGTAGGAAGATTTCTACAAAACATTAATATTCTTTAACAACCATCAGAGGATTTAAGAGCGGCACTTAACCTGTGGGCTACTCAGAGGACCCAGTTACTTCAGGGATTCCCAGATCTGTAGGTGCATAGAGAACTGTTGGTAGACTGATTAAAAACCATATGCAATAGACACATATTAAAGTCTATGTTGCTACAGTTGTTTGTTTTTTTGTTTTAATTCATAGTAGCTTTGCCATGTAGTCTCAAATAATTCAAACTAAAAGATTTGTCATATGGAAATAAAACTTTTTAATTAAAATTGCATACAAAGACTGGAGACCAATGATATAACTACTTACAATGCAATTTTTTAAAAATTAAAAAAAAAATTTCAAATTCAAGCTTACATCCAATATTATTCTGCATTAATTTCAAATGTACCACAACGTAATTGTTAAAGGATTCCTGAACTGAGCTAGATAACTCCAGGTAAGTAGTAGTAAGAAGCAAGGCATCTACTTGAAAGAGAAGGGGAAAACAGAGCCAGCCAGACGCTCCTTCACTGTATCTGACAGGTGCATTTGAGAATCAAGCAAGTTACAGAATTCCTAACACTGTCCAGTGCCGAGGCCTCCCTTAATATGCTTGCTTCCTCAGATTTGTTCTGTACTGACATAAAGCAGCCCTAGGCGACCAGGAAATGGACAACAGAATCAATCAGACTGATATCCACGACAGTGATGACATCACCTAAACAGGGAGCCAGAGGCAAGGCTTAAGGTCCCTGCATTAAGTACTGCATCTTCAGGCAAATGAACAAGGTCAATACTGTATGTCACCACTGGATCCGATATTCAAGCTCTCTTTCTTCCCCAAGAAGACATTTTGCAAGTAGCTATTCTTAAATTTGATTTTGAAATCAGACTGAAGAACTAAAATTGAAACTAGTCAGAAACACTGCTAAAAGCCTGTTCTGATTTCACCCACCACATCACTTTTACCACAATCACCACTGAGAAGTTTTAAAACATAAATGCAGCCGAGACCGGTTTGGCTCAATGGATAGAGCGTTGGCTTGGGGACTGAAAGGTCCCGGGTTCGATTCCGGTCAAGGGCATGTACCTTGGTTGCGGGCATATCCCCAGTAGGGAGTGTGCAAGAGGCAGCCAATCGATGACTCTCTCTCATCGATGTTTCTAACTCTCTCTCTCTCTCCCTTCCTCTCTGTACAAAATCAATAAAATATATATTTTTAAAAAAACATAAATGCAAACTATTATTTCTGTGTATAATGCATATGTGGGGAGAAAATGTGAGAGTAAATAACTGAAAATATAGACATATTACAGAATGTTGCTGCAATAAACTGCAGACAAACATAGAGATTTATTAGATGGCATTAACCGATAAGTGTTTAATAACACATAGGAATGGATGCCTGGAACGCATGGCAATGTTACAGGGGAGGTTAAGAGTCAGCAGAAAGTCAATAGGTACAAAATGGGGTGGAAGGGAGTTATTTTTAAAGCTTCAGTCTCCTTTAGAGAATGGTGTCAGTACAAGGGGAACTACTCAGGGAGGACTCCTCTCCTTACTTCCCTGGAAGACCTTACCTGTAACTTCCAGTTCAATATCCGGTCAAATCTTTCTTAGCTATGTGTGTTGAATTATATAAATAGAATATTAGATAATTTATTACAGCAATAATGGTAAATATGTCAAATCTCAGAGAGGAACAGTGCATAAGACAATTGTCACACTTGTGTGTTGTCTGGGGTCTGGGTTTGCTACATTTTTGCATAGAAAGGCTAATATCAAATCAAATGTTAGGGCAGAAAATGTTATTAGTGCAGATGTCTTTAGAGATGTATTCAAAGCTAATCAAAAATCAAAACCTTTTTGCATCACTTGGTCCTGGTGTTGGGAATTGAATTCAAAGACACACTTTTATTATAAAGTAATGCTTTTTAATTATGGGGTTTGTTAATTATGGAGTTTGGGGGCTTAGATCCAGTTGCTGCAAACTTAAATAAAAATAAAAATGTTGCCCCAAGTGGTTGCTAATAATTATCTGGAGGGATATACTATAAAAACCATTTTTAGTACCTTCTCCTACATTCCACCTTTGTTTGTTTACTCTGCAGTTTTATAAATGCAAACTCAGATCCCCTTTTAATGAAGAGGGAGCCAAAGTGTTGTGGGAAATGGGTGGCATACATTTTATCTAGGATGATGCTGGTTCTATGGCTGGTAGGCACTACATTGAACTTTCCTCATCAGCTGAAGAAAAAATCCAGCATGCCAAATGTGTCTTTGTTCAAAGGGCGCTGCAACAGCTAGCATCTGCAGCGTTAAATGGCAGGACATGAACTCTCTCCCACCAGAGCAAAAGGAGAAAAAACTTATTGTTGAAGGTTACTCTTCAAAAACAAGATCAATTAGAAACCATAATCTTCCATACTCTAAGAGCAAATCATACAAATGCTGTTAAATTATCAAAGCCTTCAAGTTGGCCAAACACTGGATTACTATGGATTTACTTGCAGAGATAAGAAACAACTCCTCTTTCCAAAAGCTTCAAGCTCTACAGCCCAGCCATTCCACAACAAAATGCTTGGCCATGATCACTACCATTTTTTTAATTCCTTGGGGACGGGAACAATGCCTGTCTCCCTGAGTCAATATCTAGCAATGTCTGATACATGGCAGATACTCAAAACATTTGGTGACTAAATGAAAAGGTGCTTACCATACTCTCCTCTAAACATATTACTTATGGCTACCATACTTATTACTCACTTTAAATATATTAGGCTGGGTAGCAAAGTTTAAAAAGAGCCTAGCCAATGTGGCTCAGTGGTTGAGCATTGATCTATGAACCAGGAGACCCAGTTCCATTCCCAGTCAGGGCACATCCCCCGTAGTGGCTCAATTCCCAGTGTGGGGCATGCAGGAGGCAACCAATCAATGATTCTCTCTCATCATTGATGCTTCTCTCTCTCCATTTCACTCTGAAATCAATAAAAATACATTTTAAAAAGAAATTAGAATTGTAATACTAAGCTTGAGTTTGGATAGTATCTTCAGATGTACTCACAACTTGACCCTGGCTGGGTAGTCAGATGGTTAGAGCACTGTTCCAATATCCCAAGGTTGCAGGTTGGATCCCTAGTCAGGGTACATACAAAAACTCAACCAATGAAAGCATAAATAAATGGAACAAATTTCTCTCTCTCTCTAAAAGTCAATAAATAAAAATTACAATACAAAACAAACAAAACAAAAAAAGAAATACTTACAACTCCCTTTCCAGTTCTTAGACTTAAATCTGAACAAACTCTCCCTGAAGAGAGAAACACATTAATAGCGGACTATTATTCCATGGATGAGAAGTCATACAACTAATAAGCTGCTTAAGTCACAAGAGACAAAAGCCTATTCTTTTGGAATCCAAAGAGAAGATACAGTTATTTTCAAAAAGAAAGAACCTACTGGCTATACATTATGTACTAAGGTTTTAAGAAAGGTTGACATGGCAGGATAGCCAGGCCTATTTCGTTTGACAAAAGATTTAGGTAACAAACATTTTTAAACTCAATTAAGTACTTTGCTAAAAACAAGATTATTTTATGGCTTTAGGGTAGAACTAATTTTACCGAAGGAGAGTTTCAAATGACATCACTAGAAAAGAAAGGAGACAGAGAGAGGGAGACAGGCAGAGACCAGGTGGCAAGAGATAAATCACAAGCTTCAGGTGGCAAGAGATAAATCACAACCACCGTACCCACGGTGCTCTGGAGTCTGCCTGCCTGCGCTTTAATCTCTGCTCTGTAACTTACCAGCTGTGTGACCTTAGACATATGACAACCTCTCTGTTCTCTGATTTCCCTATCTATAATGGGCACAATAATGGTATTTTATAACGGTTGTTTTGAGAATTAAAGATAATCTCTGCAACGGTCTTGCCATGCTGCACAGCATATTATAAGTAATCAAATGTTTGCTATAAGCAGTCAAATGTTTGCTATTATTATTCTCCATTTTCCCACTTTGAGGAACCATTATGCAGCAAGTCGGCCGCTGACGCGCGGTTGTAATTTAAACACAGCTCTACAGCCAACCACCATCTTTCCCCCAGTAAGTTTGACAACTTCTCTCGGGGTTTACAGTAACGTGTTTATGATAACAAGTTCCCTGCCTCCCAGAGCCAGAGGCGTGTCACATGTATACAAGTGTTTGAGGCGAGCCCCGTGCATGTGACCTGACTCACTGCCTTTATTCAGGGGACCTCTCGCACTAGAGAGGCAGGGCCTGTGCAACTGAAGAGGCAGAAAAGTGGCTCAGACCTGGGCGACTTCATCCATGACCTGGCCTCCACCCGACACAACAGCCAGGGATCGGCCCCGACACCCTCTCGATCGCCGCCCCAAGGAACGCCACCGGCTAGCGCGTCTCACCGCCGCACCGGGCTCCCAGCGCCCAGCGGCCACCGGGGCAGGAAACCTTCCCCGGCCTCCAGTCTGGACGCCACACCAGTAAACAAGGCGTCCCTGACCGCCGGCCAGGGGTCGGCAAGCCGGCCAGAGGTCACAGCCGGCAACCTCTGACCTCGCCCAGGCCCGGCCTGCTCCCGAGGCCTGGGCGACGCGGCCTCTCCGCGCCGAGCGCCGGCCGGACCCAGAGCCTGCCCAAGAAGAGGATGACGCGAGGCCTTGGCGACTGAGGGGCTGAGGAGGGGGATGGGGCCAGGCAGCCGGCCCGGCTGGGCCCGCGGCTTACCTCGGCCGCTCCGCTGGGGGCTCCGAGCCGGGCGTGTCACAAGGGCTCCCGCCGAGAAGGAGGTGCGAGGGAGGACGGGGACAGACAAGTCCAAGTTCTAATCCCGGCAGACTCTTCGGCGATCTCCCAAGACTCCAGCACCAATGCAGCCGCCGCCTTGGGCTTTAAGGCCAAGACTCCGGCTCCGCTCCCACTTCCGCCACCGCCGCCGCCCCGAGCGGAAGTACCTGTCACGAGGAGCTCGACGTCAAGGGGGCGGGGAAGGAGCCCCGCCTCGACCTTGCGTCTCGCTCCGGCAGCCTCCGGCCTGGGTCTGGGTCACGTGGGACAAACATGTCTGCTCCCAGTGGTTGCCGCCATCGTTGAGGCTCCTGCAAGGGAAAGGACGGCGCCATGTTTAAATCCAGACGCCTGTTTAAGCCGTCCTCTAGCTGCCCCGGAATAATGAACGCGGGGGAGGGGGGGGGGGGGGTGTGTTCGCCAAGAAGTGGGGTGGAAACGAGGATAAACTGGACCTTCCATTAGTGTCGGTTTCCCCGCAGGCACTGATCAGCCAAACGAGTAATCCTTTGTTCCCAGAGCTAATCATGATCAAGTTTGCTCTAGGAAAGGCTATCCCAGGGAGAAATATGAGTAGTGGGAGACAAGACAGTGGTGTTATTTCACGAAGTTAGAGCAGGGTGAGAAAGAGCATCCACGTCTACAGTACTGAGCACCTACTATACAACCATGTTACACCTTTGGGGTCTCCATCTGTCCTTACTTGAAACCACTTGAGGGAAGATTATTTTCACCGTTTTGCAAATAGGGAACTGAAACCCAGCACAGGTCACTTGACTTAGCTCACACAGTTAAGTGGTAGTGCAGGGAATTGAACCAAGTATGTCTGATGCCAAAGTGTGTGATGTTTTTAGTAAACTGGAAATGACCGCACTAATGATAGTGGAGTGATGGAGACACAGAAGTGAATTAGACATTAGCAGAAAAATTTGTCTGGCAGAAGGTGAGGATTTATAAAAACATTAATTCGTAATTTAGGGCCAAATTTTGGATTTTTACAGGTTGACCTCTGAAGCTGCTTGCAGTGCAAAACTTTGACCTTTTGGGCTCTGAAACTGCTTGCAGAGCCAGCAGCTCACCCACACTCCCGCCCCCATCCCACCTGTGGTGATTGTACTGTGATAAATTTCACTCCTGGAATTATTGCTAAATAATAGTCCCTATTAGCTCTAGCCAGGTAGCTCAGTTGGTTAGAGAATCATCCTGATATATTAAGGTCCTGAATTCAATCCCCAATTAGGACACATACAAAAATCAATTAATGAATTCATAAGCAGAACAACAGTCCCACCAGCATGGCTCAGTGGTTGAGTGTAGATCTATGAACCAGAAGGTCATGGTTTGATTCCCCGTCAGGGCACCACCACCACCAACAACAAAAATAATAAGTGGAACAACAAACTGATGTTTTTCTTTATCCTTCCCTCTCTCTCTAAAATCAATCAATAATAATAACAATAATAATAATCCCTGTATTATAATTGTGTGATCAAAGACAGCCTTTTTCTTCTGTAGGCCTGGGCTGAAACTAAAACTTGATAAATGCTTAATCACATACTACCCATTGTTCTTACCTCACAACCCCTCTTGCTTCATCATTGAGTCAGCAGTTACCCCACCAATCAGAAAACAAATAATGTAAATTTATGGTTTTGTTTCCCCTAGCAACTCAGCTGTTCCTTGTAACCTTTACCTTTATACCTTTTTCTAAATTTATTTTATATATATATATATATATATATATATATATATATATATTCACACACACACACACACACACACACACACAGATTTACTTTAGAGATTTTACAAGTGGAGAGTTTCTCCCAGAATAATTTTTATAAAATTTAAGTGATTGATGTGGGTTACTAAGAGTTGACTAGGGAACTGTTAACAGCCAGATCATAAAACTAGGATGGTCAGTTGATAGTTCCTTTAGTTTTCTGCTTGTCCCTAATGTAATAAAAAAAAACCAAAAACAAAGTCATGACTAGGTGGCTAAGTTGGTTGCAACATTGTCCTGTACACCAAAAGGTTACAGGTTCAATTCCTGATCAGGGCATATATTATACCTAGGTTATGGGTTCAATCCTTGAGGTGTATATAAAAGACAATTGATGTTTCTCTCTCCCTTTCTCTCTCTCTAAAGCCAATAAACATATCCTTAGGTGAGGAGAAGAAAACAAACAAACTAAAACACACACATAATACACACACACACACACACACACACACACACACACCCCAAACCAAACTGGGATCCTGAAAGATAATTTCAATTAACTTCCTTGATCAGGGCAGCAGGGCAAAATTGGTTGAATTGGGGTTCTTAGAGTCTGGAGCAAGTACTCAACCTGACTGTAGCCTAGAGGGCAGCATGAAATGAGGCCAAGTCTCTCAAGAAGGAATTTCTTCCCTCTCCACCTTGTGTGATTTCACAATTGTCTCTCATTCCATGTATAGCAAGTGCTACTTCTTATGAACTGTTAACAGCCAGATCATAAAACTAGGATGGTTAGTTGATAGTTCCTGAGGACAATGAGTGTCAGGAGCCAATTGATGTTATTACTATTGGACAAGTTTCCATATTTTACCTAAACAGAGACAAAGGACCCTGACCTGCTTTCATAAAATTTTAGAAAAACCCTCTGAGCTGGGCCCCATCATGTACAGATTAGAAGGGGTTTGGGACCAATGAAACACACCAGAAAATCTTAGTTTTCACCCCTGCCCTCCCCCATCCCAAATAAGTATAATGGATGTGGAAGTGCTGATTCTAATTTAGACCCTGATTACATATTATCTGCTTCATTATTTGTAGCACCGGCAGCTACTTCGTAGAATCTATACTAATAAAAGAGTAATATGCAAATTGGTTGAGATGACCAAACAGCTTTATGCATGGAGTGATTACTCCCCAGCCGGGGGTTGGGGGGAGGTGAGGGGGCAGTGAGGGGCAACCAAATGACCAAACAGTAGGCTGTGTGTGATGACCAGGCCAGCAAGGGGAGGGGGAGGGGGGGACCAACCAGGCCAGCAGAGGGGGGCCATTGGGGGCGACCAGGCTGGCAGAGGGGAAGTTGAGGGCAAAAGGCAGGCAGGGGGGGGGGAGCAGTGAGGGGTGACCAGGCCAGCAGAAGGGGGCAGTGAGGTGCAACCAGGCCAGTTTGGGGGGGGGGCAATTAGGAGCTTCCAGGCTGGTGGGGGGGGGGCATTTAGGGGCGACCAGCCAGGTGGGGGGAAGGTTGGGGGTGGCCAGGCTGGCAGGGGGCAGTTGGAGGAGACTAGACCAGCAGGGGAAACAGTGCGGGACAACCAGGTCAGTGGGGGTGGGGAGAGCAGCTAGAAGCGACCAGGCCAGCAGGGCGGAGGGGGGGCAGTTAGGGGTGATCAGCTCAGCAGGCAGAGGTGATTAGGAGTTCAGGCCTAAACTAGCAGTTGGATATCCCCCAAGGGGTTCTAGATTCAAGAGGGGTGCAGGCTGGGCTGAGGGAACCTTCCCATGCACAAAGTTTGTGCACCATGCCTCTAGTATTGCATATTGAACCACAGTCTGCCTGACAACAAATATTGGAGGAAAGAGAATTTTAAAATTAGCTAAATAAAATGTTGCCCTTTGAGCAAAGAATTAACCCCCAGGCCCTTTGCAAAAAGACCCTAACCAAAGATCTTCCAGAGAAACATTTTGTAAGTTAGTGGGTTTAAAAAAAACTGACTGTTTTTATTCATTTCAGAGAGAGAAAGGTAGAGGGAAAGTGAGATAGAAACATCAATGATGAGAATCATTGATCAGCTGCCACTTGCATGCCCCATACCTGCAACCCAGGCATGTGACCTGACCAGAAATGGAACCATGATCTAATTCATAGGTTGATGCTCAATTACTGAGCCACACCAGCAGGGTGTGTAAACTAATAGTTTTGTTTGAGATGACAATTCATTTTGATGCTCTGTTGACATTTTAAAGTATAAAAATCCTATGATGAGTGGTACTAACAAAATTTAAAAGCAAAAAAATATATATGTAATTATTCAAATACCTGAATTTTGCTGGAAAAAGTAAAACTTATCCATAAGAACATATCAATTAGCCTCTGTCCTCTGCTCCCCCATTAAAAATAAATAAACAAACAAATAAATAATTAATTAAATAACCCTACAATCCCCAAATCAATCCAAAATGTGTAATTTAAAAGAAATAGGTTTTCAGGACCACACTGAAGAGTTCATTAAGGCTTTGAAGCTGGAGTATAAAAAATCCCAGCCAGCCGAAACCGGTTTGGCTCAGTGGTAGAGCGTCGGTCTGCAGACTGAAAGGTTCCAGGTTTGATTCCGATCAAGGGCATGTACGTTGGTTGCGGGCACATCCCTGGTGGGGAGTTTGCAGGAGGCAGCTGGTCGATGTTTCTCTCTCATTGACGTTTCTAGCTCTCTATCTCCCTTCCTCTCTGTAAAAAAATCAATAAAATATATATTTAAAAAAATTCCCAGCCAGTGTTGCTCAGTGGTTGAGCATCAACTATGAACCTGAAAGTCATGGTTCGATTTCAGATCAGAGCACATGCCAGGGGTGTGAGCTCTATCCCCAGTAGGGTGTATGCAGGAGGCAGTACATCAATGATTCTCTCTTATCATTGATTCTTCTCTCTCTCTTCTTCTCTGTAAAATCAATGAAGCCATGTGTGTGTTTTTAAATCACATTTCCTGAAAATAACTGACAATCAAGGCACAGAAACCAAGATAATGCTGCTTCTTACACATCAAACAGCCTTTGAATGGTATAGTCTACTATAGAGGTGCTTGTGCCCACAGCCACTTTTTACTGTACCAATGACTTTAAATCTGAGCTTAAGCAAGATAGCAGATGTATGCATAAAACTTGAAACAACCGTGTAAAACATTCCTAGGAAGACTAATGAGATTACAATGTGGGTGACATTCCATATTCTGGGAAGATCTTTTCCAGCTCCTATGACTTGCTTTGCTTTTTCTCCTCTGTATTGCTGACATCAAGGGCCACAGACAGCAGCCCAGTTTTTAGTCCCCATTACAGCAGAGGCAGGAACAGGGCCAGCTGGCACAAAGCTGAACCCGGTGCCCACACTGCCCACTGCAGTGCCAGCATGGTGAGCCATGATACACAATAAGGAACTGTGGCTCTTGGTTTTCCCCCCCTTAATCTCTACTCC
The DNA here is from genome assembly GCF_014108245.1 of Pipistrellus kuhlii. Classification (NCBI taxonomy): domain Eukaryota; kingdom Metazoa; phylum Chordata; class Mammalia; order Chiroptera; family Vespertilionidae; genus Pipistrellus; species Pipistrellus kuhlii. The sequence continues at coordinate 24,342,389 of NW_023425562.1, forward strand.
TTTCCCCCCAGTCCCTCAACCCTTTCCCCCTCTAGCAACTATTAGTCTGATTTCTGTATCTATGTATCCCTCCAATTTCTTAACTGATATACCTTCAGTGTGGGGCTTGCCAGTTCTGTGTCTCTACTCTTCCTACCAGTCTCAATATGGCTTCTGTATATTTTTAGTTATAGGATTTCTGTTGAACTCATCTTCAGGCAGTTCTGTAGTTTAGTTGTGATTTTGATGTGGTGGTGGCAGGAAATGAGGACATTTACCTACTTTGTCATATTGAAGGGGAGTACCAATAGAAGCTTCTTTTTCATATATCACTGAGCTCATCTTTGCAGTATAAGGAAGGCAGTCTCCCAATATGTTGTTGCTCAACTGTCTCCAGGTTTGCCCTCGTCTGCATGGCCCAATATGGCTTACTGCCTATTAGAAGTAAGAAAAATGCCTCTTTCCTTTTGGAGAACCTAAGTTGTGCATGCTACTTGGACCCACATCCTATAAGCCAACCTTAATTGTATGACCCCACATAGCTTCAAGGGAATCTAAGAAATGTAGTATTTGATCAGGTTGACCATATATCCAGCTACAAATTGAAGATCATAATAATATGAAAAGTAGATAACTGACTTGCAGCAAAATCAGCATTCTCTTCTACAGTTTCCTATACTGTTTTTCTTCTTTTTTAAAAAAATATATTTTAGCTGAAATCGGTTTGGCTAAATGGATCGAGCATAGGCTTGGGGACTGAAGGGTCCGGGTTTGATTCCGGTCAAGGGCATGTACCTTGGTTGCGGGAGTATCCCCAGTGGGGGTGTGCAAGAGGCAGCTAATCGATGACTCTCATCGATGTTTCTAACTCTCTATCCCTCTCTCTTCCTCTCTGTAAAAAATCAATAATATATATATATTAATATATTTTATTGATTTTTTACAGAGAGGAAGGGAGAGAGACAGAGAGTTAGAAACATCGATGAGAGAGAATCATCCATCAGCTGCCTCACCGATGAGAGTCATATATATTAATAATATATTTTATATATATATATAAATGACTCCATCGATGAGAGTCATATAATATATATATATATGACTCCATCGATGAGAGTCATATATAATATATTTTATATATATAAAATATATTATATATATAATATTATATATATAATATATTATATATATAATATATTATATATAATATATTATACATATATTTTATATATATATAAAATATTATATATATATATATATATTATTGATTTTTTACAGAGAGGAAGAGAGAGGGATAGAGAGTTAGAAACATCGATGAGAGAGAATCATCCATCACCTGCCTCTTGCACACCCCCTACTGGGGATGTGCCCGCAATCAACGTACATGCCCTTGACCGGAATTAAACCTGGGACCTTTCAGTCTGCAGGCCAACGCTCTATCCACTGAGCCAAACAGGTTTTGGCTTCTATACTGTTTTTCATTAATACCTTTCATGTTTTATAAATTTAATTTTTTGCATTTACTTATTTTTAATATATCTTTGATTTCAGAGAGGAAGGGAGAGAGAAAGAGAGATAGAAACATCAATGAAGAGATAGAATCACTGATTGGCTACCTCCTGCACGTCCTCCACTGGGGATTAAGCCTGCAATGCAGGCCATGTGCCCTTGACCGGAATCAAACCTGGGACTCTTCAGTCTGCAGACCGACGCTCTATCCACTGAGTCAAACCAGTCAGGACTGCATTAAATTTGAAAATATCCCAATAATACTGCATCATCATTTTTATGTTAAATGCATTAGGTTAGTAAACTTAAACCTTTGAACTGTACCATTTCAAACTTCTTTTTTTAATCCTCACTTGAGGACATGTTTATTGATTTTTAGAGAGAGGTAAGGAGAGAGAGACAGAGATAGCAATAGATAGGTAGAGAGAGTGACAGAGAAAGAGAGAGAAACATCAATGTGAGAGAGAAACATTGGTTGGTTACCTCCGGTACATGCCTCAACTGAGAATAAACCTGCACCTCAGGCATGTGTCCTGACCAGGAATTTAGCCCATACCCTTTTTGATGTATGGAACAGTGCTCCAACAGTTATGTAAACAAAGATAGATGAGACATACTCTCTGCCCTCTTTGTCTAATGTGGAAGATAAACAAGTAAATAAATTACATACACAAAAAGCTATACAAGCCTAGAACAAGACTTTCTCCAGGAGGTAAGAGAAGGCTTCTAAGAAGAGGCAATCCATAGCCCTGGATCAGTTGGTTAGACCATCGTTCTGATATGTTAAGGTTGCAAGTTCAATCCCCAGTAGGAGCCCAAACAAGAAACCACCATCGAATGCATAAATACCTGAAACAACAATTTGATGTTTCTCTTTCTCTATCTCCCTTCCTCTCATTTTTGAAAAAAGAGACAATCCAAATTCACCTGTTAGGAAAAGCAAGAGAGACCCTCACAGACAAAGGTAACATCTTGAGCAAAGACATTGAGTGTTGGAAGTACCCCAGTAATTTACTGAATGCCGGGTGGATGGGTTGGATGAGTAGCTGGAGATGAGTCTTTAGAGATCAGCTGGGACCAGGTCTTAGAGAGGAACATGCTTCCAACTTTGGTGGTTATGGTTGACAGGGTTTCATCATCCATTTCAATCTCCTCGTACACCTTTACATGCTGCAGAGGCTAGAAAGCTGAAAACTACAAAATTTCTTTGCCTTCCTTGAAGAAGAGTTAGCACTGAGATAAAATTCACTGATGCAGCTAGGGATGAGGTGGGTTCATCTTTTTGCTCCCTAGTTATAACTGCTGGCTAGCATAGCTAGGGAGACATTAGGTTGTAGCAGCAGTTCAGTTCTGTGAAAGCTAGGAGAGAGTAAGAGGCAGTCGCAGCAGTGGCAGAGGTTTCCTTACCTCTGGATCACTGTTCTGGTGGCAGCCTCTTGATCCCCACTTCCTGCATCTTCCCAGTTCTGCTGCGTGTTCCGGGTGCATTCTTGGCAGCCTCCCCAAAACCATTCCTCTAGGCCAGTGTTTCCCAAACTTTTGACATACGGTATGTGTACCCCTTCTATAATTTTTGTAACGCTGAGCACCCCTCGTACTCATGAGAACGTAGAATTAGGCACAGCTAAGCACGGTGCAGTGCATATCCCCACCAAACTCCGGTGCAATGCCTACCCCAACCAAACTCTTCCCGTACCCATGGGGGTACGCGTACCACACTTTGGGAAACACTGCAGGCCTTCCAATGATTTTGTAAGCATCTAATCCCCTTCTGATTAAAGTGGCTAGTGTTAATGAGTGGTTAGAGGGTCGCACACTCACTGAAGGGTCACAGGCTCGATTCCCAGTCAAGGGCATGTAACTGAACCCTAATTAACGAAAAGGCTATGCAGTCAGAACTGATTATCCCCCTGCAGTCCACCTAAGATGTGGCTATAATTCAGGCTCTGGCTCACATTCTGAGGAGCCTGTTGCTGCCATGCCCAGAAGGCGATGTGGACACCTCCCACCAGAAAGCTGCCCTGGCTTGGCCTGCTGCAGGTGGAAGAGAATAGGCTACTTTTGAGGGCAAGTTAGGGCAAACATAAACACAGCCTTCTCTGCAGGCATCCTGCTTCTGACATATCTGGTCCATACCCAAAGGTAGGAGTTGTACAATCCTGACCATGACTCAGGCAAGTTGCATGTCTGCAACAACTTACTGAATGGTTTTAAATACCTATCATCAAAGAGATATGGGCCGGAACCGGTTTGGCTCAGCGGTAGAACATTGGTCTGCGAACTGAAAGGTCCCATGTTCAATTCCGGTCAAGGGCATGTACATTGATTGCGGACACATCCCCTGGTCGATGTTTCTCTCTCATTGACATTTCTAGCTCTCTATCTATCTCCCTTCCTCTCTGTAAGAAAAATCAATAAAATATATTAAAAAAAAAAAAGAGAGATGAGTCTTCTTTCATTCTCTGCTAACAAAGCCATGGATATTAAATCAGAGACTGTGAGGGTGGAGTAGTGGAGGGGTGTTGGTGACAGTGCTGATGCAGGAGGAGGCAATGGTCACTCTGCATGAGTTATCACACAGTGGTACACACACAAACCACTTTTAATTTCAGTAATTTTTCTCATTATTTTGAGTAGGAAAACAATATGTAAAATAAACCCAATGGTGTAGGCAGCATATCTTCAGATCATGGTCACATTTGCAAAGCAAAAGCAATTAGGGGGACTTATTAGGTAAGTAAGAGAACTGGCATGAAGATAAGGCCCAAACCATGTAAGTGGCATGCCAATTCCTAAGATTTGCAAAGTCCATCACAAGATCACATCTAGTCTTTGTGACAATTGTAGGAGTTACTTTTTTTTTTTGCCCTCACTTTCACAATGGAAAGTGAGAGTCAGAAAACTAAAATGCTCTGTCAGGGCCACATGGCTCTTAGTGGTCAGTGACAAAGCTGGTCAGGACACATGTAAGAATCAACCAATGAATGCATAAATAAGTGGAACAACAAATCAATATTTTTCTCTCAAGTGAATTTAAGAAATAGTACTGAAGTATTTTTTTAATTTTATTTTTAAATATATTTTATTGATTTTTTACAGAGAGGAAGAGAGAGGAACAAAGAGTTAGAAACATCGATGAGAGAGAATCATTGATCAGCTGCCTCTTGCACACTCCCCACCGGGGATGTGCCCGCATCCAAGGTACATGCCCTTGACTGGAATTGAACCTGGGACCTTTCAGTCCGCAAGCCGATGCTCTATCAACTGAGCCAAACCGGCTAGGGCAGTACTAAAGTATTTTAATAAAAGCTAACTGCATTATCCCTTCTTGACCCTAAGGTTGCTTCTCAGAGAGATCACTCTTTAACTGTTTGTTTTCTGGCAGTTACTCCTATGCTGTAAATAATATGCTTATCCTGCTGTTTCTGCATATGTGAATACTTATATGGATACTAGTGACCCAGTGCACGGATTCTGTGCACATTGAAAGGAAATTAATTAGAAGATGGCTAGTGGGGCAGGGCTGGGCGAGATGGGCCAGACATGCCCTGGAGCCAACCTCCTGCAGTCCCGCCCCTGGCCTGCCACACCTGGGTGGCGCTGTGGTCAGTGTGCATCATAGCTACTGGTTGGGTGGACACTTAGCATATTAGCCTTTCCAATATATAGATATGAAGGATTTAAATCATTTGTATCCTGCTCTTACTCCACTCTTTCTTACAGTTTTTTCACTGTTTTTAGTTTTGTAACCTCAGGTTTTATTATTTATTGTTCTATCAACTCTAGACAGTATCTGAGTTCCAATTTTGTAAGATATAGCTATTTTGGCACCTACTCATTTCTTCACCTTCATCTCTGTACTTCTGTTAACTGTAATTTTACACCACCAAACTTGGAAATATTTATGTTTTGTTCTGTAACCATAATTGTCTTCCTTACTGATTCTATATGTGGATTCTAAACATTGAAAACTCAATAAATATTGCTCATATGTTTAGTACTATATAAATATTACCTGTACAACCAGTATACTATGGTTAAATTTCCTTTCTTGGGCAGCCTTTGATTTTCCTTGTGTTCAAGTTTTTCTTCTTCTTCTTCTTGTTAAAATTATCTTTTTTAAAAATTCTTAACAGTATGTTAGAAGTCTTCTATTTTTTTTAAATAAACATGATAATTCAAGGATGTAGATATGATTTTAAAATATTTACAATAGCCAAAAGATAGAAGCAACCCAAGAGTTCATTGACAGATGACTAGATAAACAAAATGTGGTCTACCCATACAATAAAATATTCAGCAGCTTCTAAAAGTAAGAAAATCATAACATGCTACAATATGGATGAATCTTGAGGATATTATGCTAAGTAAAATAAAACACCATCAAACTTATATGAAATCTCTAGAGCAGTTAAATTCAGAGACAGAAAGTAGAAAAGTGGTTGTCAGGGACTGGGGGAAGGGCAGAATGAAAGGTATTGTTTAATGGGTAGAGTTTCAACCTTCTGTAAGATGAAAGACATGGTTACACAATAACGTGAAAGTACTTAACTGCACACTTACATAAATTAAGATGGTAAATTTTATGTTATGTGTTTTTTAATACTAGGGGGGAAAAAGAAAATTAAACATATGCATAGGCACTTAATATTAAATACTAAAGGCTGAGGACTGAGCCTCAGAAACATCGGCTGAGATCTCTGAAAGGTGCTGCAGAGGTAACTGTGCCTGAAACTGTGCAAGCGGCTGTTGGCAAGGGAGTATCTCTGCAAACGGCCTGCAGACCATATCCGCCTGGAGTGGAGGCCTCGCCATTTTCCCAATGGAGACAGGAAACCTAGGCCGTGAAGCCAGTGGACCTTCCATCCCTCTAACTTCTCCTTGTAGGCTTCCTGTGCTAACTGTCACCCTGTGGCCGCCTGCTCCTGCCTCTTGACCAGATAAGTTTTCCTGCCTCTGAGTGCAGTATTAGTTCCTTAATTCTGAGGTTGAAATATTACTGAATTAGAGATCATTTATTGAATGCCTACTGTATGCCCTGCATAAAGTACTTTGCATACATTATTTTTAAAAATATATATTTTATTGATTTTTTACAGAGAGGAGGAGAGAGGGATAGAGAGTTAGAAACTTCGATGAGAATCATCGTTCAGCTGCCTCCACACCCACTACTGGGGATATACCCGCAACCAAGGTACATGCCCTTGACCGGAATCGAACCTGGGATCTTTCAGTACGCAAGCCGACGCTCTATCCACTGAGCCAAACCAGTTTCGGCTGCATACATTATTTCTAATTACTATTTTCACGGTGACCCCTGAATGAGGTTTTGTGAATAAGGAGACTGAAGTCCTGAAAGATTAAGTAACTTACTCAAAAATACACAATAAAAAGCTAAATTCCTACCTGTGCTCAGAATATTATAAGTCTCTGAAGACAGAAATTGAAGAAGATTTATAGAAGTGGAAGCATATACAGTACTGTGTTCATGGATAGGAAGAATTAACATCTTTAAATGTCCTTAGCATTTACCTGGGGGGCAGGGGGTAAGAGGTTGGGAGAGAGGGAATGGGAATGGGAGATAACTGTAATATTATAAACAATAAATTTTTTTTAAATGTCCCTACTACTCAAAGCAATTTATAGATTCAATGTGATTTCTATCAACATACCAATGGCATATTTCACAGAACTAGAACAAGTATTCCAAAATTTATTTGGAACTACAAAAGACCCTGAATAACCATAGCAATCTTGTGAAAGACTTGATATCATACTACATTACAAGGCCATAGTAATCAAAATAGCATAGTACTGGGATAAAAACAGATATATAAATCAATGGAACAGAGTTAAGAACCCATAAATAAACCTATGCCTTTAGGGTCAATTAATATTTGACATAGGAGGCAAAAACAATGGGGTGAAGACAGTATATTCAATAAGTGGTGTTGGAAAAATTGGGCAGATACATGCAAAAAAACTGAAACCAAATCACCTTCTATGTTCATTGCAGCGTTATTTAAAATAGCCAAGATTTGGAAGCAGCCCAAGTGTCCAACAATAGATGTGTAGATAAAAAAAAACAACCAAAAAACCTGTGGTACACTTACACAATACTACTCAGTCATAAAAAAGGAAATCTTACCCTTTGTAACTGCATGGATGGACCTGGAAAGTATTATGTTAAGTGAAATAAGCTAGTCAGAGAAAGTCAAGTACCATATGATTTCACTGATATGTGGCATCTAAAGAACAAAATAAACTAACAAGCAAAAAGAAATAGATTTAGATACAGAGAACAGACTGGCAGCTGTCAGAAGTGTCAGAGGGGAGGAGACTTTAGGAGCCGGGTAGAAAAAGAGAAAGGATTAAGCAAAAAAGAATAACTAATAGACACAGACAACAGTATGGTGAACAGTGGGGAATGGTAGAAGAGGGGAAAGGAGAGATAAATGGTAATGGAAGAACAGACTTGGGGTAGTGAACACACAATATATTAGGTCTAGTAACAATTAATGTCGTTTTCTAATACTTTTTAAAATCTAATTTATTTAAACAATACAACAAAATTTAATCAACAATATAGTTGCCGTTGTTTTCTACTACTTGTGCCCAATGCTCAGGAAGCATTTTAATCCCTCTGTTGTAAAATTCTTGTGATTTTGATGCAAAAAATTCGGTCAATGCATTTTTGAGGCATTCTTCATTATTAAATTTTTTTCCAAGAAGAAAGTTTTGCAAAGAACGAAACAAATGGTAATCAGAAGGGGCAATATCAGGAGAATATGCAGGTTGAGGGAGAACTTCCCATTCCAACTGGCGCAGTTTTTCAGCAGTGATTCTTGCAGTATGCGGTCGTGCGTTATCGTGGTGAAGAATTACGCCCTTCCGATTAATCAGCGCGGGTTCTTTTTCTCTTAAAGCTTGGGCTAACCTTTCCAATTGGGCACTATACACTGCACTTGTAATGGTTTGGTTAGATGGTAAAAGTTCATAATGAAGAATTCCTTTAAAATTCCACCAAACACACAACATCACTTTTTTCGCATGCAAGTCAGGTTTTGGCGTGGGCTGCGGAGCCTCATTTTTGTCCAACCATTGAGGCCGCCTTTTCACATTAACATACAGCACCCATTTTTCATCTCCGGTAACAATTTGCTCTAAAAACGGCAAACGGTTTTGACGAGAGAGGAGCGAACTGCAAATTGTGACTCTTTGATTACGGTTGTTGTCGGTCAACTCATGAGGAACCAATTTTCCAAACTTTTGGACTTTGCCAAGTGCACGCAATTGATTGGAAATTGTTTTTTGTGAACAATTTAAAGTTGTCGCAAGCTCTTGTTGGGTAATTTGAGGATTTTGCACCAAAAGAGCTTGAAGAGCTTCTTGATCAAAATTGGACACACGGCCTCGACCACTCTTGTCATCTAACGAAAAATTTCCCTCGCGAAATTTCTCAAACCAACGCTGGCGTTTTCTGGCGCTAACTGCATCTTGACCAAGAGCACTACAGATGTTTTTTGCAGCCTCACTTGCTTTTCTTCCTAATTGGAACTCATAAAGCATGCAGTGCCGAATATGCTCTTCATCCGCCATCTTCTTAGCCCTAGTTTTGCAACAAAAACCAAACCAAACACAAACTTTTTCAAGCAAAACTTGTTAATTGCACTTCACACATTCTGTAGATACCACGTGTTTGAAGGTTATGTCAATACAAGTCAACGCCATGCAAGATTTTAAACGGATATTTAAAAACGACATTAATTATTACTAGACAATATATATGATGTATTATAGAACTGTACATCTGAAACCTATATAATTTTATTAACCTTTGTCATCCCAATAAATTTAAAAAATGTTTTTAAAAGCTCAATGTCTTCCATTTTTCCATATGGCATCTAAGACAATAAAAAGAATAACATTTCACAACAACTAGTGTACTTTTTTTAAATGTAATTCTTTATTGTTTGAAGTATTGGATGAGTCTCCTTTTCCCCAATTGACTTCTCCAACAACTAGTGCATTTTTAAAAATATATATTTTATTGATTTTTTACAGAGAGGAAGGGAGAGAGAGATAGCTAGAAACATTGATGAAAGAGAAACATCGACCAGCTGCCTCTTGCACACCCCCTACTGGAGATGTGTCCGCAACCAATGTAAATGCCCTTGACCAGAATCGAACCTGGGACCTTTCAGTCCGCAGGCTGATGCTCTACCACTGAGCCAAACAGGCTTCGGCAACTGGTGTATTTTTTAAAGCTACCCCCACCAAAGTGTCAGGGGCAAAGATGTACTGTATCAAGCAACTCAGGGTTGACCCAAAATAATAATTGCTAATATTTATTGAGCACTTAGTACAGGTTAGAGACTTGGCTGAACTCTAATTATAATACATTACCATATGCAATGCATCCAATAACCCAGAGTGGTATGCGTAGGAGTGTCCTGTTGTCAGGGCATGGCACACAGGTAAAGACTCAGTAATGATCAGTTGTTTTGGGATGGAGGGTTGATACTCATTTCCCATTCACATATGTAATTCCCATGATAATACCAATTCTGAAACTGTTACTGTATTTTTTAAGCATTGGAAACACATTTCTGGATGATTTAAAGACAGAGCTTGGTTTGAATTCTCACTAAATGCCACCATTGTTTTCTATGATACTAACCCTACACACACAGGAAGATATACCAGCAACAGAAGAAGCCACAGGGAATATGAATGCTTGTAGCAGAAAGGCATGCATAAATGCATTTATTCATACAACAATGTGCTGTTCTTGCTTTGATATAACCTTATAAAAGAACTTTGCATCTTTTAAAAAAATATTTTTATTGATTTTTTACAGAGAGAAAGGGGGAGGGATAGTTAGAAACATCGATGAGAAACATCAATCAGTTGCCTCCTGCACCCCCCCCCCCCCCCCCCACTGGTGATGTGCCTGCAACCAAGGCACATGCCCTTGATGGGAATCGAACACAGGACCCTTCAGTCTGCAGGCTGACGCTCTATCCACTGAGTCAAACTGGCCTCGGGAGAACTTTGCATCTTTATTCAGTTAACTAATATTTGCAAAATATATTTTCCCTCCCATCCCTGTTCCCCATCTTTGTGTTTTTTGTTTGTTTGTTTGTTTTTTAATATATTTTATTGATTTTGTACAGAGAGGGAGAGAGATAGAGAGCTAGAAACGTCGATGAGAGAGAGTCATCGATCAGCTGCCTCTTGCACACCCCCTACTGGGGATATGCCCGCAACCAAGGTACATGCCCTTGACTGGAATCGAACCCGGGACCCTTCAGTCCCCAAGCCGACGCCCTATCCATTGAGCCAAACCGGTCTCGGCCCCATCTTTGTTTTTAAAATATATTTTTAGCTGAAACCGGTTTGGCTCAGTGGTAGAGCATAGGTCTGCGGACTGAAAGGCCCCAGGCTCGATTCCTGTCAAGGGCATGTACATTGGTTGCGAGCACATCCCTAGTGGGGAGTGTGCAGGAGGCAGCTGATCGATGTTTCTCTCACATCGATGTTTCTAGGTGTCTGTCCCTTTTCCTTCCTATCTGTGTGTGTGTGTGTGTGTGTGTGTGTGTATATATATATAATTTTAAATCACTTGATATATATATATTTATTGCCCTGCTGGTGTCACTCAGTGGTGGGGTTGCCGGGCTTGATCCCCATTGTGGGGCATGCAGGAGGCAGCAGATGATTCTTTATCATCATTTTATTGAAATATTTTTATTGATTTCAGAGAGGAAGAGAAAGCAATAGATTAGGGGTGTCGAACTCAATCAGAGAAGGGGCCAAAATCTAAAATTCAGCCTAAATCGCGGGCGAATGGTTTACTGAACAGTCATAAACTGTCATTGTGATGGAAACGCAGCGGAGTGCAGTGATGACAGCGCGGTGCGGGCCACATTGCAAGGCCTGGCGGGACGGATTTGGCCCAAGGGCCTTGTGTTTGACACATGTGCAATAGATAGAAACATCAATGACAGAATCATTGACTGGCTGCCTCCTGCACGCCCCCTACTGGGGGGCGGGATCAAGCCTGCCCCCCTGCATGTGCCCTTGGCCACAAAGGAACCTGCGACCCTTTAGTCCTCAGGCCCTCGCTCTATCCACTGAGCCGAACCAGCTAGGGCTTTTTCTCATAATTTTTGTTCCTCTCCCTCTCCCTTCCTCTCTGAAATCAATATAAAATTATATTTTTAAAAAGGTTAGGCATACAGATTAAGGGACTATAATTGAGAATTTATGGTCAATTGATTTTCAACAAGGATACCAGGGCCATTTAATGGAGGACAGAAATCTTTTCTTCAGAGAGGAAGGGAGAGGGAGAGAGCCTGCAACCTGGGCGTGTGCCCTGCACCGTGACCTCGGCGGACGCTCAACCCCTGAACACAGGGTTCGGCTTGCTCCCCATCTTTTTCCTTCTATTTCTTTGGTTGGATTGGGCCATCGCTGTCACCAGTTATTCTTTCTGTAGCTATCCTATGCCTATACAAGCTCGTATATACCTTTTCTTACATGAGTCTTTAACAAAAACAAAGCCAATAGCGGCCTGTGGATAACGTCTTTCTGCGTTTTGCTTTCTTTCACTTAATCCATCTTGGAGTTGGTTATTATTATTATAAAAATTGCAGCTTTGCTCTTTTTCTAGCCATGGCAAATTATTCCTCTAAAAAGGCGGACTCTCACCGAGGCCGGTTTGGCTCAGTGGATAGAGCCTCGGCCTGCGGACTGAAGGGTTCCAGGTTTGATTCCGGTCAAGGGCATGTACCTTGGTTGCGGGCACATCCCCAGTGAGGGGTGTGCAGGAGGCAGCTGGTCGATGATTCTCTCTCATAGATATTTCTAGCTCTGTATCCCTCTCTCTTCCTCTCTGTAAAAAAATAAAATATATTTAAAAATAAAAATCAATAGAAACACTTTTTAAAAATTAAAAAAAAAAACAACCAAAAAGGTGGACTCTTGTTGGTTTTACCTTATTCTCTGGTTTCGTAAATAAAGATACGAGGAAGTGTTTTTGTGTACCGAGTTAGTTTGAAGGCTCGGAATCCCCTTTCTGCCATCTCTAAATCGCTGGGAGGAAAAACCCCTTCACTAGGTACAATGGGGTCTCATTCACCCCAACCAGCGCCGGACACGCCTTCCCGCCGGGACCCTGCAGCCCGGCTGTGGGCGGGCCGGCCGAGGGGCGGGCGCGCCGGCGGCACTCGCGCTGCCATTTTCCCGTCCGCGTCCGCGCCGCCATCTTGTCCTTTTTGCCACCGACTCGGTCAAGAGAGACGCCGGTTAACTCCGCGGCAGCCATCTTTCACGAGAAGCCTGCGCTCCAATACCTGAGCTCAGATCACCGCGTTTCCCATAAACGGAGAAGCGTCTCCGCGCCCCTCACCACCCCAAAGGGAACAGCCATCTTGTACGGCGCCCCGTCACTTCCGGGACTGGCCTGCTGACGTGAAAGGGGCGGGGCGAGCGCACACGTGCGACTCTGTCGCCCTCTGGCGGCCGGGCCGGAGCAGCGGCGTCCGCTCGGACCCGTTGGAGGATTCTGCTTCTGGGTGGACCTGGGCGGGCCCCGGCGGGGAACCGTCGGCTGGGGCGCGGCCAGGGTGGGATGGGAGCCTGCGCACTGAGCGGAGGAGAAGCTGGGAGAGAAACCCATGTTTGTTAAGGGCCTGTTCAAGTCTCCACCACGCGGGGAGGCACATATTGTTATCATTTAGGCAGGCCAGCCCTCCTCGCCCACTCAGCTAAACCCTGGCAGAGATGGGATTAATAGAAGAACCCCCTCCCTGATTTCTGTAAAATCTGGGAGATTTGCAGCGAGGATTGAGATTTCAGGTTACAGTGCCAGGTTGTTAATTACATTAATTTCTTCTCCAAAGAAGCCACACTGCCAGTCTGGTACCCAACTTGTGGCTGGTGATGGGTTGCCATGGTGATGGTGTCTCTGGTACCTCCTGGCTGTCAGCTGTCTCAGCCAGTACCATGCCTGCCTGCTGAGGTCGGGCAGTCCCAGTTACAAGATCTGTATCTCAGGAGTCTGACAGCTTGGCCTCCGCTAAAAGGTTGCTATTTGTTAGGGTCTTCCTTCATAAGAAGGAGAGGGACTATAAAATGTCTTTTGTATTCACACATCCAAGATCCTTAGCACCAATTTCTTTCCTTCTTTTTTATAGCAAAGGTGGAGATTTATTGAAGAACAAGTACAGACTCCCACATAGGGAGAAGGAAAGAGTCCCACAGAATGGACTCCCCATAACACCAATTTCTTAAATAAGAAGTTGCAAACAGTGATTTGAGGAATCCAGATAACATTACCTGCTTCAATCCATCAATCAGGCCACCTTCAATTTCATCAGAAAAGTCTCCTGTTTCTGGAAATTGAATGCATTCCATCCAGGTCTTCAGGAGACCTTTTCTTTTTTCTTTTTTTAAAATATATTTTATTGATTTTTTTACAGAGAGAAAGGGAGAAAGATAGAGAATTAGAAACATCGATGAGAGAGAAACATCGACCAGCTGCATCAGATGCCTACTGGGGAAGTGCCTGAAACCAAGGTACATACCCTTGACCAGAATCAAACCTGGGACCCTTCAGTCTGCAGACTGATTCTCTATCCACTGAGCCAAATCCATTATGGCTTCAGGAAACCTTTTCATTAAAGTGCAAAAATACCTTCATATCTGTTAACAGTTTCCACACTGGTTATTAGCACTTCAACCGTGCTATGTTTAAAAATTCATTAAAGGCAAGTATGAGCCACACAATTTTCACCATTGTCACAATCCTGGGTGAGAAATCCAGGTTCTAAGGGAGATTCTGTTTCTGCCTTTGGGAAATACACCAAGTTTGTTAACCTAGGTGTACAAATGGAAGAAACGAAGTAAGGAAATGTATTTTTTCTGCGGCTAACATTTTAATTCTACAATATTATCCTTAAAGTTATGAATGACATTAGACAACACAAACCAAAAACAAATGGGAACATTATGCCTTTGCATTTTATCCACATAATATGTATAATTGATGCTAATGCTTTATGCAATTGTCTTCTCCCCCCCCTCCCCCGACTTGAGAGAGAGGGAGAAACAAGAATGTATAAGAGAAACATTGATCTGTGCCTCTCCTTTGCCCCTCCTCCCCCTCATCTCTATTCATTGGACGATGCTCAGCAGTTGTCTTTTAAATCATGTAGAAGGGAAAAAAGAGCTACAAACAAAAGTACATTTATGTTGTCTTTTGGATTTATCTAAGTAGTTGCATATATTTGTGCTTTTTATTTTTTCACTAGAGGCCCAGTGCATTGATTTGCACACCGGTGGGATCCCTCAGCCTGGCCTGCGCCCTCTTATAATCTGGGATCCCTGGAGGGATTTTTGACTGCTGGTTTCAGCCCAATCCCCAAGAGATGTAGCAGTGCTTGAAGCGGCAGGCACCCTGGCTGGGCACCACACCCACTTATCCCTGCCTCACTGTGCCTGCTCCGCTGCTGCTCAGTAGCTGTTCCGTAGAGTTTCTCCACCACCGCAGCTGCCGCGCTAGCCAGCCCTGAACCCTGCGTCTGGTGCCCAATGGTCAGTTGAGCGGCGCTCCCTCTGTGGGAGTGCACTGACCACCAGGGGGCAGCTCCTGCCCTGAGTGTCTGCCCCCTGGTGGTCAGTGTGCTTCATAGTGCCTGGTCAGTCAACTGGTTGAGCAGTCAACCGGTGTGATGTGTAATTGAGTTACTGTGTAGTCATTTCATTTTAGCCTGAAAGATTCCCTTTTGCATTTCTTATAGTGCAGGTCTGCTAGTAATACATCCTCTCAATTTTTGTTTATCTGGGAAAGTCTTAATTTCACTCTTATTTTTATTCTATTATTATGCTATGCTACATTAATTTATTTTGGATGTTAAACCAACCTCACATTCTTGGGAAAAAGCCCACTTGACCATTCTGTATAATTATGTTTAAATGTTGCTGGATTCTCTTTGCTAATATGTGGTTGGGAACATCTATTAATACATACATTTTTTTAAAATTAAATTTATTGGTCAACATGAACATATAGGTTTCAGGTGTTGATTTCTCTCTCTCTCTCTTTTTTTTAATATTTTATTGATTCTTTACAGAGAGGAAGGGAGAGAGAAATAGAGAGCTAGAAACATCAATGAGAGAAACATCGATCAGCCGCCTTCTACACACCCCCCCCCTCTGGGGACGTGCCCGCAACCAATGCACATGCCCTTGACTGGAATCGAACCCGGGACCCCCAGTCCGCAGGCCAACGTTCTATCCACTGAGCTAAACCGGCTTTGGCTCAGGTGTTGATTTCTATGTTATAAGATCTATATATTGCACTGTGTGCCCACCACCCAAAATTAAATCTTCCCCTCTCACCATATATTAGGACTCCCTGTACCCTCCAATACATACATATTCATAAAATATATTGGTCTGTAGTTTTCTCTCTTTTGTAAAATGTTTTTATTGGTTTTATTTATTTTTTAAAATATATTTTATTGATTTTTTACAGAGAGGAAGGGAGAGAGAGAGTTAGAAACATCGATGAGAGAGAAACATCTATCAGCCGCCTCCTGCACACCCCCCAGCGGGGATGTGCCCACAACCAAGGTACATGCCCTTGAGCGAAACCGAACTCGGGACTTTTCAGTCCACAGGCCGATGCTCTATCCACTGAGCAAACCGGTCTCCGCTGTTTTTATTTATTTTTTATTTTATGTTTTTTTAAATACATATTTTATTTATTTTTTACAGAGAGGAAGAGAGAGGGACAGAGTTAGAAACATCGATGAGAGAATCATCGATCAGCTGCCTCCTGCACACCCCCCAGTGAAATTAAGATGTGCCCGCAACCAAGGTACATGCCCTTGACCGGAATCGAACCTGGGAACTTTCAGTTCGTGGTCTGATGCTCTATCCACTGAGCCAAACTGGTCTCGGCTGTTTTTATTGGTTTTAGAGAAAGAGGAAGATTTGGTCAAGGGCATGTACCTTGGTTCTGGGCACGTCCCCAGTTGGGGGTGTGCAGGAGGAAGCTGGTGGATGTTTCTCTCTCCGCGATGTTTCTAACTCTCTATCCCTCTCCCTTCCTCTCTGTAGAAAATCAATAAAGTGTATTAAAAAAAAAAAAAAGAAGAGTAATTCCAGGGATGTTTCTGAAGGCTTCGATGATAGCAAGCTCCTCCTTGTAGATGATGCAAAGTTCCCTGTGCTGGATACAAAGATGGTTTCTCCTTTTGCTCCTGTTAGTTCTTATTTTTTGAGAGGCTGCTTGTTTGCACCAACTAAAACCAACCATTGGCACCGCAGAGTGAACACAACACAGAAGTGATATGCCATCTGTTCTGCCCAGGCTGCCTCAGGCTTACCAGCACTGGTCATGTCAAAAGGTCACCCGTAGCCCAGCCCGTGTGGTTCAGTGGTTGAGCATTGACCCAGGAACTATGAGGTCACCAGTTCAATTTACAGTCAGAGCACATGCCCAGATTGCAGGCTCGACCCCTAGAAGGAGGCACGGAGGAAGCAGCTAATCGATGATGTTTCTCTCTCATCGATGTTTTTTCTTTCTTTCTTTCAGATTTAAAAAAAAATATATTTTATTGATTTTTTACAGAAAGGAAGAGAGAGGGATAGAGAGTTAGAAACATCGATGAAAGAGAATCGTTGATCAGCTGCCTCTTGCACAACCCCTACTGGGGATGTGCCCGCAACCATGGATGTTAACCTTGATCACGTGGTTCATGGGGCGGCTGCCAGGATTTTCCAATGTAAACTCACCCCTTTGTAATTACTCAGATCCTGAGACTGTGCAGACACCCTGTTTCTGCTTAAACTTCTGCCTAGGCTCTTACTTCCTCCGTTTGAGTTAAGTTTTACTGTCTCGAGGAGCAGAAAGGCCAGGCTGACTGCAGGGGAAGGATGGTGAGAGAGAGTGGATCGGCTGTGGCTAGTTCCCCTAAGAATGGAATAACTGCGGGGCCGTGCAGTCAGGCGCCCGGGGCCGCCCGTTGCCCTGGAGACGGGGTCCTTCCCTCCGCTGTGCCGCCAGCGCGTGGCGCCAGCCCGCGCCCAATGAGCGGCTGCGCGGTGGCCGGAGGCGGGGCGGCGGCGCGCGCGCGGCCTGCAGCTCCGCTCGGTCTCTGCCATGGAGGTCCCTGCCTCCCGGCTGCTCGTGCTCCTCCTGCTCGGGGCCTGCGCCCCGGCGCCCGGCCGCACCTCTCCCGATGCGCCGCCGCTGGTCAACGAGGACGTGAAGCGCACGGTGGACCTGAGCAGCCACCTGGCCAAGGTGACGGCCGAGGTGGTCCTGGCGCACCCGGGCGGCGGCTCCACGGCCCGCGCCACCTCCTTCCTGCTGGCCCTAGAGCCGGAGCTCGAGGCCCGGCTGGCGCACCTCGGCGCGCAGGTGAGCGGGGCGGGCCCTCGCCCCTCGGAGCATTGGTCGGTGGACTCCGCGCCGCTCTCGGCCTCGGGAGAAGCGGGCCCGGGCGTGGGGGGCGGTGGCGCCGGGCGACGGACACGTCAGCGTTAGCCCGCCCGGCGGCGCGGCTCGCGGCCGCTCGGCGGCCTCCCTTCGGCGGCCCCCGCGGCCGGCGCCGGGGAGCGCGGGCCGGGCGACCCCCCTCGCCGGTCAGACACAGACAGCAGCCCCCGGGGAGGGCATGTTCGGCTGCCGCTGCGCACCGGACTGGCTCTGCGATCCTCACGACCCAGTGCAGGAGTCCGACCGGAGCACGAATGAATGAGTTAAAATTTAATGTCTTTAGTTCAGTATCTGGCTCTATGTGGGCAGGGCTTCTTTCTAGATACCATTGAATACAACCAAAAAAGTCAGGGGTAGGTTCCGTGTTTAACTTTGTAATCGTTTGAAACCGTTGTTAATGTGACACGCTTCATAAGGTTGCTGTTGAAGGCTTTTTAATTAAAATTTTATTCTTAAGTTTTTAAAAAATATTTTACAGAGAGGAAGAGAAAGGGTTAGAGAGTTAGAAACATCGATGAGAGAATCATCGATCAGCTGCCTCCTGCACACCCCTCACCAGGGGATGTGCCCACAACCAAGATACATTCCCTTGACCGGAATCTAACCTGGGACCCTTCAGTCCACTGAGCCAAACCGGTTTTGGCAAGTTTTAAAAATCATGCAAATACTATAAGCCCATTTAAACTGTACAGAAAGGCAAAGTCCAGTTCTCTACCTTCCCTTTCTGGTTCCCATTCACACTTGCAGTTCACAAGTCTGCTTGTGTACTTCCCAGGTATTTCACCGTACACTTTTAAGACTCTCAAGGAAAGGAAATGTTGGCTTTGGGGATATACAGCTACAGAGCTTTGCTTTTTTTTTTTTTTTAAGATTAAAAAAAAAAATCCTCACCCGAGGATATGTTTATTAATTTTAGACAGAGAGGAGGGGGGGGGGAGGGCAGAGAATGAGAAAGAGAGAAACGTCAATGAGAGAGACATGGATTGGTTGCCTCCTGCAGGCGCCCTGACGGGACCAAACCTGAAACCTTCCGTGTATGGGAGGATGCTCCAACCAACCGAGCCACAGTGGCCAGGGCCGGAGCTTTGCTTTTTATTGCTGTTTTCATTAGACAGCAGCAATCCATTAAGTGATTACCCAGTTATTAAGAGTCATTACGGAATCATATTTCTTCTAAGCACACCTTACTTTCTGACTGAATCTGGAGCTATAAACTGGACTTTACGGAGGTTATACTTTTTAAAAAATATATATATATATATTATTGATTTTTCACAGAGAGGAAGAGAGAGGGACAGATAGAAACATCGATGAGAGAGATACATCAATCAGCTGCCTCTTGCACAACCCCTACTGGGGATGTGCCCGCAACCCATGTACATGCCCTTGACTGGAATCGAACCTGGGACCCTTCAGTCCGCAAGCCGATGCTCTATCCACTGAGCCAAATCAGTATCGACATGGAGATTATACTTCTGAAACGACGACTCCTATTCACATTGTCTATCGTGAGCATTTGCTCATTTCTACTCAGGTTTGTGGAAAGATAGTTTAACACTTCATTTAAATATGTGCTGCCACCTTTAAATTGTTACTGAAACCAGAATTCAATCTGTAAAAAGTTCTGGTAGTTTTAATATTTTAGTGAACATTCTGAGGCTGTTGGTTAATTGCTGACTCAAAATTTAGAGGCCAAAAGACATAGAAAGGAATGACTTTTTTTGGTCTTTTTATAGGTGAAGGGAGAAGATGAGGAAGAGAACCATCTGGAAGTACGAGAAACAAAAATTAAGGGTAAAAGGTAAGCTAATAGTCAGCATATCTATATCTGTATTTGCCTCTTGTTATAATTTATCCTGTCAGCATTAGAATCATAAGATAGAAGGTTCGCTTAGAAAATACCTGGCATATTAAAAGCTGCTTCAATTAATATAGTGTGTGGTAGCAAACAACAGACTCTAACATATTTTGATATCTTTTCTGATAACTTGCTAAAATTAGATTCCCCTAACAGTGGCAGTTTATTTTACAAGAGGAAAGCAGTTGTTTTCTATCCCAGGTCTCTCATCTATGTAGCCCTAGGGATCCCGATCCAATAGATGAGAACTCCAAGCTGTTTGTCTCAGCACATATCCTCTCATCAATGGCTAGCTACTATCCTGTTTTCCAGGGCAGACAGCACCCTCACTTTCAAGACTTCGGGGCATGGAAAGTGATGCCTCTTTGCAGGAAGTAGACTGAGCTATTTAAATGCTGGGGTTGGCCTAGTTCTCAGCTTTAACTTCAGGGGACTTGCACTTATTAGTTATTTATATTAAAACATTTTATTAAGGAGCCTGCAACCGAGTTTCGTGCTCTTGACCAGAATTGAACCCAGGACCCTTCAGTCTGAAGGGTTGACAATCTAACCATTGAGAACCGACTAAGAGGATACTTTTACTTTTTAAAATATATTTTTATTGACTTCAGAGAAGAAGGGAGAGGGAGAGAAACATCAATGATGAGAATCATTGATTGGCTGCCTTCTGCATTCCCCCTACTGGGGATTGAGCCCACAACCCAGGCATGTACCCTTGACCAGAATCAAACCTGGGACCTTTCAGTCTGCAGGCCGATGCTCTATCCACTGGGCAAACTGGCTAGTGCAATTTTTATTGATTTTTAGAGAGAGAGGAAGAAAGAGAGAAACATTGTTGTGCGAGAAAGATGTCGATTGGGAGTTATATGCTCTGACTAGAGAACCCCCAAACCTGGTATGTGTCCTGAACAAAAATTGAACCTGTGACCCTGCATTGCACAGGATGACACTTCAATCAACTGAGACACAGTGGCCAGAATGAGGATTTATTTTTTTTCATTGATTTTAGAGAGAGAGAGAGAAAAAAAAAACATCCATTGGTTGCCTTCTGTATATGCCCTGACTAGGATTCAAACCCTAAACCCAGGTTATGTGCCCTAACTAGGAATTGAACCCGTAAACTTTTGGTGTATGGGACTATTTAACTAACTGGGCCAGCCTGCCAGGGCAAGAAAAAAATCTTGGTTCATCTTCTATATATATAAAAGCCTAAGCGACCAGTTGACTGGTCTCTGATACACACTGACCACCAAGTGACATGCTCAATGCAGGAGCTACCCCTTGTGGCCAGTGTGCTCCCACAGCGGGAGTGCTGTTCAGCTAACCAGTGGGCGCCAGACGCTGGGCTCATGGCTGGTGAGACAGCTGTAGCCTGTGAGCCTCTCCCACCTCTGTGGCAGCGCAATATTAATAGAGGTGGGAAATTAGGATCATGAATGGTATTAGATATTGGATATTTTGAATTGCTTGTGGGGTAGTCAGTGGAATTGTCTAGTAATGAACATTTGAAAATTTGAGTTTAGATCTCAGGACAGAGAATGGGACAAGAAGCAGAATTGGGACTTGAAACCAAGAATTGGTTAAGACTGTTTCTAGTAGGGCTTATTATATTTTGAGTAGGTACTTTAGAGTAGTGTTATGAAGTATAAAGATGTGCCTGGTGAAGACCTTTAAGGACTCTAAATACCATGGCAGCATGTTAAAAAGTCTTCAGTTTTCCACAAATGGTTTCTGGGTCTGTAAGGAATTAGTCTCATAGCATAATAAATTCATTAATTTTTTGAGTTAATTATCTATATGAATTATAGTAGTTTTCAGGCATCTCTTTTTCTTTAAAATGCTAACAGCTTTATTTCCTTCTGGTTATGAGAGTATAAGCTCATTATGAAACAAATTGGAAAAACAACAAAATGAAGCTTATCTTCCTATCCTGAGACGGTTACCATTGTGTGGAACATTCATTGAGACACTTTCTTCACATACATTTGTATATATGTATGTTTTTAAAAGGAATCACTCTGTTTCTTTTTCTTTTTCTTTTAAAAAAAATATTTTATTGAGTTTTTACAGAGAGGAAAGGTGAGGGATAGAGAGTTAGAAACATTGATAAGAGAGAAAAATCGATCAGCTGCCTCCTGCAGGGCCTCCCACCCGGGGATGTGCCTGCAACCAGGGTACATGCCCTTGACCGGAATCGAAACGGACCTTTCAGTCTGCAGGCCAACGCTCCATCCACCGAGCCAAACCTGTTGCAGCAACACACTGTTTCTTTTGTAAACTAATTTGTTATTTACATTGTACATGGATATGTTTAATATAGATCTAAGTATCTTCTTTAGTGGCTGCCAAAATCCTATTGTGTGGCCCTCTACTAGAATTTTTTAAACTGTTATTCTATTGTTGGACATTTATGTTGTTTTATACTCTTTTTCTATTATAAACAATCTTGAGATGAATATCCAGATATTTATCTTAAAAGGTTTTAATTAATAGGTAAAGGTGATGTCTTAAATATAACTGCTTTTATCTTTTTGTTGTTATTTTCTCTCTTTATTATCTAAAGTTTTACATGTCTCCTTTTCCCCAATGATCCCAGTCATTCCCAGTCAGGGCAAGCCCCTACTGCCCCAGTGTCTGTGTCCATTGGTTATGCTAATATGCATGCATACAAGTCCTTTGGTTGCTCTCTAACTCCCTCCCGCCCCATTTGTCTCTGGATCTATTCTTGTTCATCAAATTATGTTGATCATTATATCCTACATATGAGTGAGATCATGTGATATTTATCTTTCTCCAACTGGCTTATTTTGTGCTTTTATCTTGGGTACAAAATTTTGCTGTGACTGAGTTCCTAGCTGTTTTTTATTTCCTTAATTCTCTTGCCTCATTTTTCCTGCAGTGGTAGATTCTTCATGGTCAAGTTACCAGTTGCTCTTGATCCTGGGATGAAGATTTCAGTTATTTTGGAAACAGTCTATACACATGTGCTTCAGCCATATCCAACCCAGATCACTCAATCAGAGAAACAGTTTGTGGTGTTTGAGGGCAACCATTATTTCTACTCCCCCTATCCCACAAAGACACAAACTATGCGTGTGAAGCTTGCCTCTCGAAATGTGGAGAGCTACACCAAGTTGGGAAACCCCACGCGATCTGAGGACCTCCTGGATTATGGACCTTTCAGAGATATCCCTGCCTATAGTCAGGTAGGCTCAAAGGAGTCTTATTCATCCCTGTCTACTTCAGAGGTCTTCTGGAGCGGCAACTAGTTAGTTGATAGGATTGGGTGGTGTAGAGTAGGTGGAAATCCAAGATCAGTTTTTTAACCTGCTGTGGAATGACTCCATGGGGTCATTGTTCTTTTGGGAGTACAGATAGAGGCTGTGAGTTTAGGAAGAATTTTATTTATTTATAATTAAAAAAATGTTATGGTTGAAAGTATAAATATGTCCTAGGAACACTTTTTAAAGCAGATAGCATTTGGAGAGTTGGAGTAGAAGTTGGGGGAGAAGGAAACAAGGCATTCTAGGCAGAGGCAATAAGAAGGTCAAAGGCCCTAGTTGGTTTGGTTCAGTGGTTAGAGTGTTAGCCTGCAGATTGAAGGATCCCAGGTTTGATAATCGGTCAAGGGTACATGCCTGGGTAGCAGGATTAATTCCCAGTAAGGGGCATGCAGGAGGCAGCCAATCAATGATTCTCTCTCATTGATGTTTCTATCTCCCTCTCCTGTCCTCTCTGAAATCAATAAAAATCATTCTGTTGCTTATATGTAGCTTCTAATTAGTTTGATTTGAACTTTTAATTACTTGTTTTCTTCTACAGGATACTTTTAAAGTACATTATGAGAACAACAGCCCTTTTCTTACTATCACCAGCATGACCCGAGTCATCGAGGTCTCTCACTGGGGTAATATTGCTGTGGAAGAAAATGTGGACTTGAAGCACACAGGGGCTGTGCTTAAGGGACCTTTTTCACGCTATGATTACCAGAGGCAACCCGATAGTGGTATATCCTCCATCCGTTCTTTTAAGGTATGGAGTGTTAAGCTTGGACATTGGTAAAAACTATGACTTTATTAAATATATTTGTTCTTTCGTTTACTTTTTGAAAATAGCTAAATATGGGCAGTTGTTTAAGATTAATTGCTGTTTCTGTGGTTGGATGACAGGGTTAGAACCAAGAGGAAGAATCCTTAAAAAAAATGCCCTCATTACCTTAGCCTGTTTGGCTCAGTGGATAGAATGTCAGTCCATGGACTAAAAGGTCCTGGGTACAATTTCTGTCAAGGGTACATGCCTGGGTTACAGGCTTGACTCCTAGTATGGGCGTGCAGGAGGCAACCAATCAATGATTCTCTTACCATTGATATTTCTATCTCTCTTTCCCCTCTCCCTTCATCTCTGAAATACAATTTAAAAAAATGTGTATATGTATACATATATATAAGAAAAATATATAGTGGTACATATACAAGAAAAAATATACTATTCACATATGCATATAAAAAGGCCCTCATTTATATAACTAGATCATTTTTTTAAAGAAAATTTAAGTAATAGAAAAAGGAAAAAATAATTCCACCCTTCATAATTAAAATTGCTGACATTTTAATATTTTTTCTTTTACACTTTTAAAAAAAGCAATTGATCATACTTTATATATAGTTTATCTTTTTTGCCTTATAAATGAAATCTTATAAGCATTTTCATGTACTTACATATTATAGAAGGGTTTGCTGTATGAAAAATATATTACATTTTCCCCCCTGATTATCAAAATATACTTCCAGATTTGGAAGCTACAATAAAGAATATATATTATGTGGAGAAAACCTTTCTATAACTTTGTCTGTCACTAGTTATTTGATGTAATTTCTTCCATCTTTAGTTTCTCTCTGTAAAATAACTTTCAGGTTGTTTTTACCTTTGTTCTTATTTGCAAAGGTAATTATGATTCTCTTTATTATTTGCTTGTAGAAGAATTTGACTATCGACCTTTTTGAGAAGTAGATTTAATATCTAGACATTTTGAAGCCTTGGGGGAAAAGTTAGCCTCTAGATTGTTTACAGTTTGGGGGTTATTTTAATCGAGTAGTACTAGGATGAAGATTTTGGTGCAGAAGTATTTTCTCTATTTAGATTAATTCCTCTGAAAAATGTATGTTCATTTTCTTGCAGACCATTCTTCCCGCTGCTGCCCAGGATGTTTATTACCGGGATGAGATTGGCAATGTTTCCACCAGCCACCTCCTTATTTTAGATGACTCTGTAGAGATGGAAATCCGGCCTCGTTTCCCTCTTTTTGGAGGGTGGAAGACCCATTACATCGTTGGCTACAACCTCCCAAGCTATGAGTACCTCTATAATTTGGGTCAGTCTTAGTAAGGGAGTAGAAAATGGAGACACCATCTTTTTCTTTAATTTTTTGCATTTATTATTTAAAAATGCATTTTTATTGATTTCGGAGAGGAAGGAAAAGAGAGAGAGAGATAGAAATATCAATGATGAGAGAGAATTATTGATTGGCTGCCTCCTGCACACCCCCTTCTATGGATCGAACCCACAACATGAGCATGTGCCCTTGACCGGAATCGAACCTGGGACTCTCCAGTCTGCAGTCCAAAGCTCTATCCACTGAGCCCTCCAGCCAGGGCGTCTTGCAGTTATTATTTCACAATTGCCAGTTCTTCTAGATGGGGAGAAAGAATATTTTTTTTATCATTCTTAAAAAGGCTGAGGTATTATGCCTGGCTCAGTGGGGGTTGAATCTTTGCCAGTCTTCAGTATTTGGCATTTTCTCTTGAATCAATCTTTCTTTCTTTCTTTCTTTTCTTCTCTTTTCTCTTCTTTCTTTCTCTCTCTCTCTCTCTCTCTCTCTCTCTCTCTCTCTCTCTCTCTTTCTTTCTTTCTTTTCAATATATTTTACTGATTTTGTACAGAGAGGAAGGGAGAGAGATAGAGAGCTAGAAACATCGATGAGAGAGTCATCAATCAGCTGCCTCCTGCACACCCCTTACCGGGAATATGCCCACAACCAAGGTACATGCCCTTGACCGGAATCGAACCCGGGTCCCTTTGGTCCCCAAGCTGACGCTCTGTTCATTGAGCCAAACCGGTCTCGGCGAATCTTTTCTTCATTTAAAGCTTTTCTTCTGCTGAAGCCGGTTTGGCTCAGTGGTGGAGCGTTGGTCTGCGGACTTAAAGGTCCCAGGTTCGATTCTGGTCAAGGGCATGTACATTGGTTGTGGGCACATCCCCAGTAGAGGGTGTGCAGGAGGCAGCTGGTCGATGTTTCTCTCTCATCGACGTTTCTGGCTCTCTATCTCTCTCCCTTCCTCTCTAAAAAATCAATAAAATATATTAAAAAAATAAATAAATAAAGCTTTTCTTCTTGCCTTAGCTGGTTTGGCTCAGTGGATAGAATGTCAGCCTGCAGACTGAGAGGTCCTGGGTTCGATTCTGGTCAGGGACACATGCCCAGGTTGTGGGCTCATCCCCAGTAGGGGGCGTGCAGGAGGCAGCCAATCAATGATTCTCATCATTGATGTTTCCTTCCTCTAAAATCAATAAAAATACATTAAAAAATAAAACTTCTTTTTACCTTTTTATTATTATAAGGCATTATCTGTTTATTCATTCACATTCCTTTTAAGTTAGCCTTCATTTATAAAATGATTTTTTTCTTTTATTTCTAAAATTTTTTCTGAATTCTGAAACTTTTCTGAATTTTTTTTCTGAATAAGTTTGATTTATATTGCTTTTTCATAACTTGTGTCATTTTCATAATACCCGTGACCGGAATTGAACCTGGGACTTTTCAGTCCGCAGGCCAACACTCTATCCATCGAGCCAAACCGGCTAGAGCCTGTTGCTCATTTTTAACGTGAACTTCTAGGAGGAATAATTGTAGCTGCCCAATTCTCTGTTGTTTTAGTGTAGTATTAAAAAATATGGTGGCTTGCTTTCTGAGCTGTCTCTGGCTTTGTTTTCCTAAAGCTCTGTTGTTCCCGTTATGCTTTTTATTCTACCCCAGTTTTTCATCCGTGTAGAGTGCTGTCCTGGAAGGGGAGCTCTGGTGGACTTTTCAAAGTGCTCAGGGACTAGACTGCTCTAGACTTACAAACGTCCTGCGGCCCCTTTTAC
The DNA here is from genome assembly GCF_014108245.1 of Pipistrellus kuhlii. Taxonomy (NCBI): domain Eukaryota; kingdom Metazoa; phylum Chordata; class Mammalia; order Chiroptera; family Vespertilionidae; genus Pipistrellus; species Pipistrellus kuhlii. The sequence goes on from NW_023425562.1 coordinate 24,369,391, forward strand.
TTACCCGCCGTGCAGGGTGAGGACTCTGGAGCTTTAGTTGCCCTTCTCCAGCTGGCCTGCCATTCTCTCAAGTGAACCCTATTGTCTGTCAGGGGCTCTTTTCTCAGGTCTATCGGTTGCCCTGTTGCTTCCTTCTGCTTGAGCATTTACAGACACTAATAATGTGTAGGTCGTGTGGCTGTTGGTGTTTTGTGGACTACACCCCTTGTATTTTGGAGCTTTGGAGATGTCATATTACCTAGTTTTGTTTTGAACATGGTCCATGGGTTTTTTATTTTGTTATGTAGTGCTATGTCTTTATGTGGAAATTGGGGAAGATCCAAAATCTATGCTGCTGCCACCATCTCTGTCTTCCAGAGGCTCCTAGTGCATTAACTTCAGATAGTATCTTTACTCCTCTCTGTGTGAGGTGGGATGTACTCCCCCTGTCTCCTGTCCTATTTTCTCAATTTTTCACATCATTGCATGTGTTTGCTTGATCCTTCAGGTGACCAATATGCACTGAAAATGAGGTTTGTGGACCATGTATTTGATGAGCAAGTGATAGATTCTCTGACTGTGAAGATCATCTTGCCCGAAGGAGCCAGGTGAGTGTGACTGCTCCTTTCCTCTGTTCCCATTTCTCTGGTGGTTCCCTTGGTTACTCAAAGAAATTCTGTGTGGAAGAGGCAGTATTTACAATAGTTTAAAGTGCTCAGTATATAGTTTAAAATTGATTTTAGAGAGGAAGGGGGAGGGGAGAGAAAGAAAAAAAAAAAATCATTGATTTAAGAGAATCATTGATTGGCTGCCTCCCACACTGAGAATTGAGTCCACAACCCAGGCATGTGCCCTGACCGGAATCGAACTGTGACCTCCTGGTTTATAGCTCATCGAACTGTGACCTCCTGGTTTATAGCTCAACCACTGAGCCATGCCAGCTGGGTGTCAGTATATAGCTTTGACAGATCCTGCAGGGATCTTTTAACTGGAGTTTAAATAGAAAAGTTAGATTCAGATGAGGGAATAAGATTTATTTAGGAAATACTCCTCAAATACAGTGCTTTTGTGTGACAGGAGCAGTATCCTAAGTAAAGTCACCTTAGGAGGCCACAGTGATGGCCTGAATTTGATGGGATGATCTGCAGTAGGAAATAACTCCGAGTCAGGACAGTCAGGCAGCCCTTGTGCTATATTAGTGGAATGAAGAGCCCTGGCTGGTTTGACTCAGTGGATAGAGCACCAGCCTGCAGACTGAAGGGTCCTAGAGTCCATTTCAGTCAAGGGCACATACTGGGTGGCAGGTTCGATCCCCAGTAGGGGGCGTGCAGGAGGCAGCAAATTGATGATTCTCATCATTTTTTAAAAATATATTTTATTGATTTTTTACAGAGAGGAAGGGAGAGAGATAGAGAGCCAGAAACGTCGATGAGAGAGAAACATCGACCAGCTGCCTCCTGCACACCCCCCACTGGGGATGTGCCTGCAACCAACGTACATGCCCTTGACTGGAATCGAACCCAGGACCTTTCAGTATGCAGACCGACACTCTACCACTGAGCCAAACCGGTTTCGGCTGATTCTCATTGATATTTATCTCTCTCCCTCTCCCTTCCTCTCTAAAGTAAAAAAAAAAAAAAAAAAAAAAAGAAGAATGAAGAAGGATAATGGAGCAGTGCCTCCATTTTATCCTGGGTTCTATAGACCAGGTTTAGAAAGGTGGGCATGGGAGGGAGAGGAGAGAATCTCAAATGGTGTATTAGGGTTCTGTGGTTACAAGCTGTAGTAATTGGTCAATTTAAATGGAAAGAAATGAACTTGGAAGAGTAAGAGAAATCCTAAAATGACAGCATAGGCTGAGGAAAGCCAGAGCCAGAGCATCTCCAGGACTCCAGTTGGCTGAAAATGATGGACACACACGGGCACCTGCCCTTGGTGTGAGCCACAAATACCTGTTTGTCATTTTAATCTTGATTCATTTTAAAAGGAAACATCTACTTGGCCTCCTTCAGTTATCACCGGAAGGAGAGGCACCTTGATTGATCTTCCTGTGGAAGGCATTCAGTTGAGGAATGGGTAGTTCCTCCAAGTAAAACTAGAGTGCTGTTGACTGGGAGAAGGGAGAATGAGTCTGTGCAGGCAAAAACAGGACATGTCCAGCTGTACCCTATAACAAAGTTTCAGGCTGTGAAGAGACAGAACATTTGAAGTAACTTTTCAGGAGCCTCTTCAAGACCCTGAGAGGCTCTTGTTGGGTAGAATGCACACAAAGTTCTGAGAGCTGTGTGAATCCAAGGGGTAGGCCAGTACTGGTGAGCCTTATGAGTGCAGGTTGCAGGGAGACAGACAGTTGTTGCCTCAGCAACATACTCAGGATTCTGGCAGTGGGTCAGGTGGTCAGATGTTCCTGGTGCTGGAAGGGGAGCATAGTGGAGTGTGAACTTAATGACTTTGAAAGCCGCCTGGATTGAGCCTTGGAATTTTCCAATTCTAAATAAGCCTAGTTGGTCAGTGCAGTTTGTCTGAGGCTATATTTTATTCCCATCTGCCTCCAGGAACATCCAGGTTGACAGTCCCTATGAAATCAGCCGTGCCCCAGATGAGCTGCACTACACCTACCTGGACACATTTGGCCGCCCTGTGATTGTTGCCTACAAAAAAAATCTGGTAGAACAGCACATTCAGGACATTGTGGTACGTGACTCCACTGTTCTGTCTCCCATGCCTCCATTCACAGAGAGTGGGTGGTGGGGGCCAGGTCTTACCCCTCTTTCCCTCCTTGGGCTGGAGTGGTTTGAACACAACATCCTCAGGGGTAGGGCTGGGCAGGTGGGGTGGGGCAGCCTGGATGATGGTTGGCTAGGTGAAGCCCTTTGGCTCCCAGGTTTCCGAGTCCATGAAAGCCTGTCAAAGCCCATCTTCTTGCTTCTCCCCCAGGTGCACTACACATTCAACAAGGTGCTCATGCTGCAGGAGCCCCTGCTGGTAGTGGCTGCTTTCTACATCTTGTTCTTCACAGTCATCATCTATGTCAGATTGGATTTTTCTATCACAAAGGTACCCTTGTGTTTTTCTTCTTGTCAGTTTGTCATGTTGCACCCTTGATAATGTGTTTCACTAGCCTTACTGAGCATTGGTCGTCACAGTAGACCAAGGTAACTCCTTGTGGCCCAGAAGATTCTCTGCTGCCTGTGGCTTCTGCTAATCCTTTCTGTAAAGATACCTTGTCTTTGTAGCTGTGATCATGGAGCACGCATGGGTTGCTAATGGTGGGTGAGTACTGTGGGAACAGGGCAGCAGGCATAATGTGTACTTTTGAGGGCCCGAAAAGGGTACCTTGAGTAGGTGAGGTGCAGAAAAGGTGGGAAGGGCATTCAGCCAGAGAGAACAGTTTGTGGGACAGCAGAGAGGGCTCACGGACCTATGGGTAGCAGAAGTGTAAATGTAAGCAAAAAAGTTGATCTAGCTGGTTCCATAAACCAGTAAGGCTGCCCAAGGCTCAAGATAGTGCAGTTGGGTCAGCTGCTAACTTTGTTAAGCAAAAGGGTTGAGTCTAGGTTTTATTATGAAATAGCCCTATCTTTTCAGCTATAAAAATTGCTTTTGTTTTATTGATTTAAAAAATTTCACATTTATAGAAACATTACAAGAAAGATAAAAATAACTCTTGTATACTCATCACCTAGACATAACAGTTAACATTTGATCTCTATACATCATTATTTTTCCTGAACCCTTTGAGAGTTTGCAGACATTTGTGCTCCTTGACCGTTGAACACTTAAGTGTGTATGCACCCTGAGAACCAAGGATATTATCTTAAATAACCACCATGTAACAATCAAATTCAGGAAATGTAATTCAGTCCATGTTCAAATGCTGCTGACTATCCCAGTGATAACTTTTATAGCAATTATTTTTCATACTTCAGAATAATTATCATAGCTCCCTAGTCTCCTTTAATCTGGCACAGTTTCTTGGCCTTTCTTTGTCTTCAATGACCTTGACATATTTTTTTTTTTTTTTGTGGTTTTTATTTTTATTTATTTTTTTAGATTCTCTTTTTTTTTTTTTTTTTTTTTTTAATATTTTATTGATTTTTTACAGAGAGGAAGGGAGAGAGATAGAGCTGGAAACATCGATGAGAGAGAAACATCGACCAGCTGCCTCCTGCACACCCCCCACCGGGGATATGCCCGCAACCAATGCACATGCCCCTGACCGGAATTGAACCTGGGACCTTTCAGTCCGCAGACCGACACTCTACCACTGAGCCAAACCGGTTTCGGCTGACCTTGACATATTTGAAGTTTAGAGACCTTTTGAAGTTTGTAGACTGTCCTTAGTTTACACTTATCTTATGTTTCTTCCTGATTAAATTCAGATTATGCATTTATGCATTTTTGGTAAGAACACTGTAAAGTGATGTTGCATTTGCAGTGTCTTATCAGGAGTTCCTAGTGTTGGTGATATTAACTTTTTAAATACATTTTTATTGATTTCAAAGAGGAAGGGAGACGAGGAGAGAGAGAGAGAAACATTGCGGATGAAAGAGTATCACTGATTGGCTGCCTCCTGCAGACCCCCTACTGGGGATCACGCTCACAACCAGGGCATGTGCCCTTGACTGGAATCAAACCTGGGACCCTTCAGTCACAGGCAGACTCTATCCACAGAGCCAAACCAGCTAGGACTTTATTGATTTTTGGAGAGAGTGGAAGGGAAGGGGAGAGACGAAGAGAGAAACATCGATGTGGGAGAGACATTGATTGGTTGCTTCCAGCACGCACCTGACCAGAGGACCAGGGATTGAGCCTGCAACTGAGGTACATGTATCCTGGGCCAGAATCGAACCTGGGACCCTTCACTCCATGGCTGACACTATGCACTGAGTCAAACCGGCTAGTTCTTCCTTGAAGTATTTTAAGGAGAGACATAATGAACATCCTGGAATCTTGCCCTTACCTGAGCTGAGATTTCTCTTTCCTCAGCACCTTATGTGTTTCATGGTGCACTCTGGCATTCGTACATCCGTTTGTCCGCCCTGCTGGACTTTGAAGTGAACATCTGTTTCATTTTCATGACCCCAGTCTTTCCCTTTGCTGAACTAACTGGCCCAGATTCAGTGTTAGTACAGGTTTGATTCTCTGACTTTCCAAGAAGATGGTGGCTTTTTTTTTTTTATACAGCTGGTAGTGAGTGATCTTTGGGAGGTGAAGGTTGGAGTGGGTTCAGGCCTGGTTTCGTCTCATACTCTCTCTCCTCCAGGATCCGGCTGCGGAAGCCAAGATGAAGGTGGCTTGCATTACAGAGCAGGTCTTGACCCTGGTCAATAAGAGACTAGGTCTCTACCGTCACTTTGACGAGACTGTCAATAGGTTTAAGCAGTCCCGGGATATGTCCATCCTCAACAGCGGCAAGAAGAACCTGGAGATGGAACACAAAGCCTTGACCAGTGAGATTGCACTGCTGCAGTCCAGGCTGAAGACGGAGGGCTCTGACCTGTGCGATAAGGTGAGTGTTTGTCAGCACTAAGTCGCTTGGCTCGTTGCTAGATAGTTGTATCCCACTAACTAAAGCATCATATGGTGGCCCTGTCTGGGTCAGTCACCAGGCACTCTTGCTCACTGCTGGCTTGTAGTGTGATTCTCACCCAGTGGCATCCTTGTGGTGGGACAGGAAGTTTCGGTGTCTTGGATCTGAGCTGTGTGTGGAGAAAGCTCTGCTGGATTACATAGCACTGTCTATCCTCACGGCCAGTACTGACAGCAGCTGCTTCCTCCTTGGAAGCCAGACTGAACCGCGTGAGGAGAACCAAGCTTAGAAGAAGGGGTTAAGTCCAGGCTCTGATTCAGACTTCGTAAACCTAGGCATGTTATCTCAAAACGAATGCTATTAGTATTACCTCATAGTGGTTGTGAATGTAAAGTAAGTTTGACATGCTTGATGTAAAGGGCTGAGAATCCTGCCTGGGATGTGCTGTGTGAGTTCTTGTGGCTTATAAAGGAGGATGGGAACCTCCCCTCCCCCTGGAGGTATCCTTTAGAGTTCCTGACCACACGCTCCATGTGCCTCGCCCGAGCATTCTCCTTATCCTGTGCTGTCTTCTTTATAGCATCTACCATTTTCTGAAACTTTATTTATGTCTTAAGTATTTATAATATGTCAGCTTCTTGTGGGGCAGATGCCTTATCTGTCTTTAGTGCTTTTTCCAGAACCTAGAATCATGCCTAGCACTATGGCTCACTAAATATTTGTTGAATGTTGAGTGAATGTGGCTATAAAAGTGCTCAGACTGACATCGAGTTGGTGATAACATGGGAGTCATTCAGACCTAATACTACACCCCTGCCAGTAGTCCTTTACCTATGTGAATTTCTGCACCTAATTTGATAAGCCAAAGGGAAGAGAATAAATGTTCCTTGAGTACCTATTGTGTGCCTGGCACCGTGTTTAAGTGATTTTTACATATTTTCCCATTTATTTCTTGCAATTCTCTTCTGCAGCTAAGGCCCAGGGATGATGAAGGGTTTTGTTCACAAAGGTCAGAGCTTAAAGGAACAGGGTTGCTGGGGAGTGTGAGGCTGGCATTTGAGCCAGCCTATCTCCCTTCATAGCCAGCCCCTGTGGCCTGGGAGTTCTGGGATCTGCAGGAACGGGAGGCGGTGGGCCTTTCTAATGAGGGTGAGGGGACCACTCTCTAACCCTGCCCTGCTCTCGCCTTGGCCAGGTGAGCGAAATGCAGAAGCTGGATGCACAGGTGAAGGAGCTGGTGCTGAAGTCGGCAGTGGAAGCTGATCGGCTGGTGGTTGGCAAGCTCAAGAAAGACACTTATATCGAGAACGAAAAGCTCATCTCAGGAAAGCGACAGGAGCTGGTCACCAAGATTGACCACATCATGGATGCTCTGTAGGTTCTGCCAGTTGTCTGCTGGGTGGGCCCAGGGTGCTGCACTTACAGATGGCAGGTGTGTGTGTGTATGTGTGGGTGGGGGGGTGAACTTTGAGGCCAGTGAATGCTGGCATCTATTTTATAAAAGGCCTTCAAGGAAGAGAAGCCAAGCCTTGCCTTAGACAAAATAAGAAGCCTAATTTTTTCCCCTAAACTGTTACTTTAAAAACAAACAACTAAACACACACACACACACCAAAAACTTAAATTCCATTAAAAATAAAATATCTTTGTGTTTTTGAACAAATAAATTTTTAATATTTGATTGGTTTTGTTTTATTCTAAAGCCTACGATATTCTTTTAAGCCTGTAAGCTCCTTGTTTTATGCCCTTATATTCCTGATGTTTGAGTATTTTGCAAGTGTATGCATGTTTTTTAAAATGTGCGAACAGAATAAAATAAAACAGGGACTGTGAAACGTTTGTTTTGTCCTGTTGACAATCTCTCATAACTTAATAATGCTTTTATCAAGTGATTTTTATTCATTAAATAATGGACTTACTCCTTAGAGCAAGTGTGCATACAAGTATCTATCTATACATATAAAAGGCAAGGTGACCGACCTTTGACTGACTGACTGACTACCTAGTGCATATGATGTGCACTGGCAATTTAAAAATAAGTGCTGACTTATTTTACCTGCACGATACATGTAAAGCTCTTGCTGATGACAATCACAAAGGTCAGATGTAAAGGGCTGAGAATTTTTTTTTTAAAATATATTTTATTGATTTTTCTTACAGAGAGGAAGGGAGAAAGATAGAGAGCTAGAAACGTTGATGAGAGAGAAACATCAACCAGCTGCCTCTTGCACACCACCTACCGGGGATGTGCCTGCAACCAATGTACATGCCCTTGACCGGAGTCGAACCTGGGACCTTTCAGTCCGCAGACCAATGCTCTACCGCTGAGCCAAACCAGCTTCGGCTGAGAATGTTGTTTTGATCTGTCATTGTCAATTGTGAATTGGGTTGTTTTTTGGTTGACATTCAATGTGAACCACATTGCAATTTATTCATCGACCATCCGACCAAGAAGAGACCAGTACATATGCGCACTGGCAATTTAAAAATAAAGTAGTGGCCACTTGGAGCACACCATTGTGCGATACATACAAAGCTCTCACTGGTGCCAATCGCATGTGTGTTTTAATTTTATAATACTACTAGAGGCCTGGTGCCTGAAATTTGTGCAGGGGCCTTGACCCCCACTGCCACTGCGGTTGCCTCCACCACGGCCCCTGCCTGCTGTGGCTTTGTCCAGAAGGAAGGACGTCTGGTCTAATTAGCATATTATGCTTTTATTATAGATTATTATGGATATTACATATTTTGACATGTGATTTTTTTGCAGTAACAAAATTACCGCACGAATTTTATCATTTTCCATTCAATGTTCATGAATCTGCACCAGGTTAATGGTTATGTATTAGAACACTGAGGCCACAAAGGTGATTTGGCTTCATAAGATGCAGAATAGCCCCGGCCGGTTTGGCTCAGTGGATAGAGCGTCGGCCTGCGGACTGAAGGGTCCTGGGTTCGATTTCAGTCAACGGCATGTACCTTTGTTGCGACCACATCCCCATGGGTGTGCAGGAGTTTGCTGATCGATGTTTCTCTCATTGATGTTTCTAACTATCCCTCTCCCTTTCTCTCTGTGAAAAATCAATAAAATGTATTTTTAAAAAAGTTTACAGAACAGAGTGGAGGAAGTGAGGGCTCTGTTCTTACAGTTTTTGATTACCTATTCTTCATCACATGCTCTGCTAGGCACTAAAGAAATGATGAATAGCCGAAACTGGTTTGATTCAGTGGATAGAGCATTGGCCTGCGGACTGAAGGGTCCCGGGTTCGATTCCGATCAAGGGCATGTACCAGTAGGGGGTGTGCAAGAGGCAGCTGATCGATGATTCTCTCTCATCAATATTTCTAGCTCTCTATCCCTCTCTCTTCCTTTGTAAAGAATCAATAAAATATATTTTTAAAAAAATGATGAACAAAGCAGAATGATTCTATGGAAGACATAGTAAAATGATCAAACACAAATTCATAATTACAAACAAAACCTGTGAGGAAAGGGGCAAGGTCCTCTGATGTTATATACTGGATAGTACTGGATACTTAATCTGCAAGGGAGCTGGGGAAAGATCCATTGAAGGAAGTGACTTTGTACAATAAAATGAAGCAGTGTTATACTAGCCACTTGGTAGGATGGCTTTAAGGATCACATGAGGTAATTATAAAGTGGCATATTGCAACTGCTTGTTAAGAATCAGCAATTGTTTCCATTTTCTCTCATTTTATCTCTTTCCATTTCTCCAACCAGTCTCTGGCCTGAGCCTGAGTCTTTGGGGTATCCTGTCCTCAAGGGCTGGAAACGAGGCTGCACTTGACCAGTGTTTACATGGCGTTCTCCTTATAGGCCTGGCACACTCACACCTAGTTTCTGGTGCCCCTAGGTAGGACCAAGCCAGGCTTCCCCCTGTTCCCCTAGAATTGCCCAACTGACTGGCCCAGCAGCCCTGCAGCTCTAAGGAGACCCAGGTGCAGTATTTGCTTTAGGGCTGGGGCCCTGGTCACCCTGGCCAGGCACCCCCTCGGCCCATTGGCTAGTTACTTCACCAGCCTGGAAGAGAAAGGAAAGTTGGCAAGGGTTCGTGCTGGTGGGCCTCCTGCAGGCCTGGGCAGGGAGCTGCACTGTGCCCTCATGTCTCTCAACCCTGTGGACACGTCACTGAAGTGAGGCCAAGTGTGAAGGTGCAGATGGCCAGCTGGGCTAGAAGAGCGGCGCATGTGCGATGCTGCAGCTGTGTTAAAGGCAGGATTAGGTGCTCTGGCTGTGGCACCACCTAAGGGTGCAGGTCTGGGAACTGCCACCCCCACCTAGACTAGAACTGGGTCTGCGGTCAACGTGGGAGCTGGGCTGCAGCACAGATGTCTGCGATGGGGACTTGGGCTCCCCGATTCCAAGTCCCCGATTCCCTGTGCTGGCTGTGGGCTAGCTGGATGGCACCCAGTCCGTGGCTCACCCAGTGCCCTGGGCTGGGGGCTACAGTGAAGCATCCCGCGCCCAGCTTCTCCCCCAGCCTCCTCTCATCCTTAGCTCTAGTTGTAGCATCTTTGGCCATGGGTAATCCTGCACCTCCCTAATCCTTGATTTCTCAGTGGCAAACGTGGCCTCAGTAACTCCTAGGGTAGGGGTGAAGTGAGGCCCTGTGTATAAACCCTTGACCAAGGCAAAGTGAGGTGTCCCAGATACCTGACACCTCTTATTTGGTCTCAGACCCAGTCTACCCTATCTGTGGCTCTAATATGGTGTGTGCCTGGAGAGGAGCACTTTCCCATCTCCCCAGGGTTCATACCCCCAGGCCAGACCCATCTGTCCAGCCTTGACCAAAATGCCCAATCCCAGTGGCCTGACCCCAGCATCCATCATGGCCGCAGCTTTCAAGTGCCCCTGTAGCAATAGGTGGTAGTTCAGCAGGCCCCTGGCCTGGAGCAGCTGTCTGCAGCCCTGTTCCTGGCTTAGAAGGGGGGAAAACACAGCTGAAGAAGGAGGGCTGGGTGTCACTTTTCCTCCTCCATTTGTCTTGGAGGCTGACACGGGAGAAAACCCCAAAGGGCTGAATGCACCCTCACAGTTTCACCACAAGTATCCTGACCGGGCATCTGGTGCCGAGCTGATAGTGCAGGCCCCGGCCGCAGCCCTGCGGAAACCATGCTGCCAGCAGTTGGGGGCGGCAGGCTCAGACAGGAAACGCCCCCGGCGAACCCCAGGGCCCATGGCCTCGGCACAGGCTTGCTGCCCTGGACTTAGGCCTGGCGCCATTTTGAAGTTGGGCTGGATTCTGGGGCTCTGGCCTGGGTATCTGGGAACTGGTCTGTTAGCTGTCTGCACAGGCTTGGGAAGTGACAGGGAGGGAAGATGGGACCTCCAGACTGGACTAGCCAAGAACCAGAGTGGAGTGGAGCCTCTCCCCTACCATCGCCATGCCTTCATGGTGCCCCCAACCACGCCCTTTAAATCCTCAGTTTCCATCTAGTGGCTGGTTCCATATTTACCATAGCAGGCCCTGAACTAAACGCAGGGAGCACAGAAATAAACAAAATAGGTATTGGGAAAAGCAGACAGAATTAGGAATATTCAAAGGGTCTTTAGATTTACTTGTGGGTGATGATGGGGAGGGAAGAGTCTTGATTCTGGCCCCCTTTTTTGTCTTTCATTCAGAGATGGAATCCGAAAAGATTTGTTTTAGGACGAGAAAGATAGCCAATTCAAATTCTGTTGGGAAGTGAGGAGGGTATAGGGAGGGAAAAGGTTATGGATCTGGGTGAGAAGGGTCCAGTTGAGAGTCCTGGGATGGGATTGAAGGGAGGAATTTCAAGGATGATCTCTGAGCACCTGCAGGAAACTGGCAGAGAATCTACAAGCCTCCTGGGTGGCCTTCCCTAATCCTCTGGGGGTTCCTACCTTACACTATTTTGCTCTGCTCTTTGAAGTACTGCCTTCCTAGAGTGGGAGCTCACTCAGCGGAGTTAAGGAGGCAGCATATCAATGCCTGTGATTCATTTAAGAAATATCTTCACTATGTATCAGGCACTGAGTTACAGTAAGTGCTGTAAGTGGGACAAAGTCTTGTGTGATTTTTATTTTATTTTTAAATTTCTTTATTGATTAAGGTATCACATATTTGTCCTCATCCCCCCCAACTTGTGTGATTTTTAGAAAGATAAGAAACTAGAAAATAAGTTCTTGCAGGTAGAGATGAATACTATAAAAGAAATAAAATAGGGTGATGTGATCAATGGATTTAGTCTGAAGGATTGGGAGACATCCTTGGGAAGAGAAAGCTCGGAAGGAGGACAGCACAGCAGAGTTTTGGCTATAAAGGTGAGTGAATGGCTGAAACCAGCTTGGCTCAGTGGTAGAGCGTCGGTCTGCAGACTGAAAGGTCCCAGGTTCGATTCTGGTCAAGGGCATGTACATTGGTTGCGGACACATCCCTGGTGGGGGGTGTGCAAGAGGCAGCTGGTCGATGTTTCTCTCTCATCGATGTTTCTGGCTCTCTATCTCTCTCTCCCTTCCTCTATGTAAAAAATCAATAAAATATATTAAAAAAAATTAAATAAATAAAGGTGAGTGAATGCTGTTCTTTCCCTCTGGTCTCTTCCCTGTCCTGCCCCCTTCAGGCCCTGGTGGCTGCAAGTCAGGTTTCATGGCACACCTTCTCTCCAGGGTGGCCCCATCTTCCCCTCCCCAGGCCTGGCCCTGGCACCCTCATGGCTTCTGACTGGGTGTGCCACCCACTCGAGACTCATGCTTCACACTGCTCGCCTGGAACTGGGGGGAATATGATCTGAGGCCTGAAATAACTCATTAGTAGGATGCAAGTAAAGTCTTCCAACGGTGCTGGCTCAAGAAACGTAGTTTCTTCCCTCAACAGCTCTGAGAATGATGTGCATAACCCTTTTGTTGGAACTATGCAGCTGTTTACAAAGTGCCTTTAGAGGTGTCCATTTCTCACGTTTCTAGTGGCAGATGGTCTCACGATACATTGGGTTGAGGTCCAACTCTGCAGCCAGCCCCTGGGTGGTCGTGGGCAAGTCCCTTCTCTCTCCAGGCCTAGAGTCTCCCTGCACAATGAGATAGCTGAGGGCCCTTCTAGGATTGATACGTTCGGTACTGGGGCCAGTCATTGTGGGAAGAGCCCAGGAGCAGCCTCAGCTGAAGAGGAAGGAGGCACAGGGATTTTTTTCTGTTTTGCCAAATTCTGGCTTTCCCCCAGTGCTGGCCGGGCTCTCCATGGGGAGAGCTGAGCCTGGTCTCTACGAGGTGGGGCCCATCTTGGTTTCTTGCTGCCCTGTCTGTGAGCGCTGGGGGCACTATGATATGCAGCGGAAACTTCCTGCCCTGGCATGACCTGAAAAGTAGCAGAGGAGGATGGCCTCTCTGTCTCTAGTTCCTGTATATCCTCTTAAAGGACAGCGAATGCACACTGCCACAGGGGAGCAGCCATTTCAGTGTCTGGGTGTATGTGCTCCTCACATACCCATGGCTCTTCTCAGACTCATAGGCAGGGGTACACCCACTGCTGTGCTGACTCATACGTCAGATGTTCACCAAGTGCCCACTGTGTGCTGGGCGCTGCCCTTGGCCCTTGGCCTGGGGATATGGGAGTGGACACAGTTCCCACCCGCATGGACCTTGGAAGCCCCCAGACACTGTCATAATAATAGCCTATACTCAGCACTTACTGGTTGCCAGTCACCGCTCTGGTCACCTATGCATCTGGCTGTTTGCAAAGCCATTCCTTCAGCAGATACTGTTTTCCCACTTTGCAGCTGAGGGAGCTTGCACAGCAGGTAGACCTGGCATTCTGGGGCACCTTTCCTCACCCACAGGCTTCCTCCAGGAGCAAGCAGAGCATGCAGGGTGCTCCAGGGGCACCTTCACTGCAGAAACACCTCTGTGCACCCTCACGCCCTCCACATGGTGCTCTCACACCACCATCTCGTCACACAGCTTGCCCACTCCCTGCTGCTGTGCCCTGCCTCCCTCATGGGCTTCTCTTCCGAGTCAGCCCTGGCTCTCGTCTCTCTGATCCATCCCTCTTGGGGCCTGGCACTTCCCTCCACCAGGCTGGGAACCCAGGGGCAGGCCTTGGATTTGCTGCCCAGCAGAAGGCGTCAGGGAGGTGGGTCTGTGCCTGTAGTGAGGAAGTACTGGATGAAAATGACCAAGACACAGCCTCTCGCCCACTGGTACCCAGATCTCTCCCAGAGAGCTCAGGTTTTTTTGCATGTTTTCCAACCCAACCAATGGGCCAAATGATACCTGTGTTATAAGGACAAAAATATGTAAGTAAATATCCTGGCACAGAGTATATGTGCTTAATACATAGCAGTGTGATTTAGGTATATGTGTGTGTGTGTGTGTGTGTGTGTGTGTGTGTGTGTGTGTGTGTAGGATTTCAGGGCCCTGTAAAGTCTTTTGAATTAATTGCCAACGTGGCCATCCTGTGACTTAGGGGCATTGCCCACCTATAACTTAGGACCCAGAGTTGCCTCCCGTGGGCTGGGCACAGATAATGGTCCTTCCTACATCTGACAGACACAGCTACGGGTACCCAGAGAGATGACCTTACCCAGGGTCCACTGCTAGAAGTGGAGGCCCAGGTTATGAATCTGGAACAGGTTAGACCCTGTGCTGGTCTAGCACTCTGCTTAACACATAATCTCTTCGCAAAAACAGCTGCTCCGGAACCCCAGGCTCTCCGATCACTTGGCTCTTTGTGGGGAATGGAATCCCTTTACTTGGTTTACATTCTTTGTGTGTGTGTGACCTTTTACTCAGGCAAGTGCAACTGGTTTTCCACTTATGGTGGTGATAAAGTTTCACTTAAAACTAAGTTAGACCATGAGACTGACCTGATAAGGGAGGAGGTGGTATACAGAGGGAATTCAGCCTCCCTGGCTCTGGGCAAGCTTCCTGCAGTGGATGGCTAGCTTTGCTGCTTTCTAGCTGTGTGACCATGGACAAGGTACTCCACTGCCCTGTGCCTCAATATTCCCATCCATAAAATGGGCATAATACTAATTTCTAACTGAGAGAGTCGTTGTTGGTGTGAGGCTCAAATGAAGTGATAGGAGCCAGTAAACACTAGGTAGGGGTCTGTGGTTGTTATGGGAGCATATGGCACAGGGTGTGAAGGTGGAACTTGAATGCTGGCAAAACACATATCTAATTCAGGTCCCATTTTAAAGGGAAAACTGAGTCTTGCTTTAAGCCACACCTCACTGGACCCAATGGGACACAGGGCAGTTAAGAGGTGGCTCTTTGGGAGGCCGGTCTTCGGGATGGCTCTGGAATCAGCAGGGTGTCTGAGCCCCTGGGTCTCATTGTAGAATGGGATGATTGCAGGGAGGGGGGCAAAGACTCTCTTTGACAAACTCTACTAGGCTCCTCTGAACTCTCTCTCAACTAGGCCCTGACTTTTGGGCTTCTGTATTCATCGCTACAATCATTGTCCAATTTCAGCAAGAACCCTGGTAAGTCAGTTTAGCCAGAATCTCACACGTTACATGTGATCAGGTTCCTTACCCACCATCATCTACCAAGTGATGGCTGATCACCTGGCTAACCTTCAACAAGAATCCTGTTAGGTTGACTGAGCCAGAATCCTCCCTTTCCCCCGATTTTTCCTCTTAGTCATTTTCTATCCACGGACCTCACCCTGCTCTGTGGTTATAAATTCCCTCTTTCTTGTATTCAGGGTGAGCTCCCATCACTCTTCCCCACAAGACCCCATTAGCCCCGGCCAGTGTGGCTCAGTTGGTTGGGCATTAGTCTGTGCACCAGAAGGTTGCAGGTTTGATTCCTGGTCAGGGCTCATGCCCGGGTTGTGGGCTTGATCTCCGGCAGGCAGCATGCAGGAGGCAGCAGATTGATATTTCACTCTCACATCGCGGTTTCTCTCTCTTTTTCTCCCTTCCTCCCTCTCTCTCTCTAAAAAAAAGACCCCGTTGTAATGGTCCCCCTTGAATAAAGCATGTTTACTGTCTTTAACAAGTACCATGAATACTTTTTTATTTAATAGGGGTCATGGAAGACCATGCATATAGGATACTCACTCAATAAATGCTGTTGTCCCCCCTCATCCCACAGGCCAGCCACTGGGCATCAAGTATGGCTTCTTCCAGTTCTTCCATGGACATGTTCTATGGCCCTGACACAGTTTCTGCTCCTTTTTCAGGGCCTTGGTTTCTCCTTAACCATGTGGGGCATCTGGGCCCTGGCCCCTGAGTGGTAAGAGAGGTCCGGGTATGAGCTGGGCCCACCTCACCTCGCTGCCTCATTCCAAAGACCTGGGGTCAGTGGTGACTCTGTGCCCATCACCACCAGAGGGCGACCCCTGCCCAGGAAATCCACTCCTTTCTCCAAGGGTTGGCTGGGCAGTGCCCAGAGCACAGAGGCTGGGCGTTCCCTGCTGGCTGCAGTCACTTCTGTCAGTCGATGGCTGGTGTTCTGGCATGGAGAGTCTCTGTTGATGCTGGTGGCCAAATTTTACTTTGGAAGGCTGAAGAAGTGTGGTGTCTGCATGAAGGGTGTGGTAGGTGACAGTGTCCGTGCCGGAGCCAGCCAGCTGGGGCTTAGATTCCTGCTCCCACACTCACAGGCTGTGTGTAGCTGTGCTTGCCTCAGTTCCCTTGTCTGTTACAAAGGCTTATCCTGGAACTGCCACATGGGGTTCTTGTGAAGACCAAACAAATTGCTGGTGGCAAACAAAGTGCCGGTGGTAGAGCACTTAAGCAAGTGGGTACCAGGTCAATGCCAGCAATGATCATGGTGTTCCTGGTCCAAGCCAGGCCCCGTGGTGTAACTGACATCCTCCTACCATTGGCTCCTCACAATTACCTCGCAGGTAGAGGTGCCTAAAAAAATGGGAGTTTAGAGGACGACAGCTAAAGGTCCCACCGAGGTGAGTAAAGGGCCCAGCAGTTTTTTTTTTTTTTTTTTTTAATATAGTAATTGATCGATCAGCTCCCAGTTGGGGGCAAGCCATGCCACGTTGCTCAGAACGTGCAGCGTGCCTGAAGTGGTTGTTTGTCTTGCCGGGATAGACCTTGGGCCTCCTGGGCCTCTGAGAGGTAGCTCTGACTCAGGTCCTCTGGGGACCAGGGACATTCTCAGGCTGCAGTCCCTGCTCTGGAACCACCCCGAGGAATCCCAGCTCAATCCCATGGTCCTGGTCCTGTGCCAGGCTCATTTCTCCCTCATCTCGGCGCTTGTGCTGTGCCTGCTACCTTAACCCCCATTTCCTGTTCAAATCCTCTGTATCCTAAGTCCAGTTGAAGTATGTCCCTCCATAACCTCGTGAAACCTTCCCCAGTGACCCCAATAGCCACTGATTTCCATGTTTTACAAGGAAGCTTCCCTTCCTGTCTGCCTGAAAAACTCCTACTCCTTCTCTAAAACCCAGCCCCCAGGATCACCCCTGAGAAGGCTTACTGCCACTCTCCTCCCCTCTCCCAGATGGAGACGGTCACTCCTTTGTTGGGCTTTCTGGGCATTCAAGTTACAATGTCCTAACAGTGTCACTGCATTGGTTTACATTTGTATCACGTGTTGTAAACTCAGTGAAAGTCATGCATGCTAATGATACATATTCAAGCAGACCAGAAGAGTATAAAGAGAAGAGTAGAAGTCCCTCCCCCTTTTTTCGATCCCCCAGTTACCAACCTCCCTCTCCCAGGGGAAAGCTTGTCAGCAAGGCCCGGGGAAACCCCGGGAAACTCCCCGGGCCTGTCCAGGAGGTCACACTGTTTCGTTGTGCTGCCATGATTTGTCTCTGCACCGCTCTAAGCCCAGCCCCCTGAGGCCTGGATCTGACCGGGTCTGACTTAGGTGGCTGCCCCGCACCAGTCCTGGGCTGGTCTCAGAAGAGACGCTCAGAGGACATTGCCTCGCTGGTTTGCACCTTCCCAGCCCCGGCCATATGTAATGCAGGACCCAGGGAGGCCTGGCTGTGGACTGCAGGCTGCACCAGCTGGCCAGCAGATGGATTTTCTCTTCCTGCAGAATGTTATTATCGTTAGGAAAAGTTGAATTCATGGTCAACACTTAAAAGTCAGGAGAGACCCCCTAACATTTTGAATTTTCTTCACCTCTTGAAGAAATTCAGATGACCGGGCCCCTGGGGGCCTGTGCGCTGCCCAGTTCAAACAGCACCCAGTGCTCCCACAGCCACTACGGCTCTGGTCCCTGCGCTGGAGTAACCGGGCCCTGCCTGTGTGGCCATACCTGGCCGCTGACTGAGGAAGACAGGCTTGCAGGGAACTCAGCAGGGACGGGGGTCTGTGCCAGCTGAGTGCCGAGTGGGGCTGGAGGAGTGATTGAGAAGGAACCGGATGTCATCTACAGACTCCTGGGACTGTGCCACCCAGGATAGCACTCTAGATTCTGTGGGTGAAACCTCGGCTGCACAAAGATGGTGCAGCCTGGGGCAGTGCCTGAACCTGCTGTAGGTGCCAGTGGCCCCGGCCAGTGGGTGCAGACACTAGGGGCAGCTGTTTGAGGGTGGTAGATGGGACTTGGACTCAGGTGCCCTGGCTTGGAGTGCATGAGCTAGGGGCAGGTGGACAACATGTGGGGGCGTAGCTGACTCCACATGGCCAAGGACATAAGTGAGCAGCGTGGTTCAGGGTGCTTGCTGCAGGGAAGAGCGGGGCAGGGGTTGATGGGAGGAGATGGGGCCAGGGGCACGTGGGACCTGGGGCCCAGAGCTTCCCAAACAAAGCTGGAAATACAACTTAAAAAAATAGACTTAAAGATTAAAAGATGGAAGCCCAATGAATTCCCTAGGTAGCAAATGAAATATACCAGTGGGTCTTCAGTACACTATGTCCGATTGGTAGTACCGTCATTTCTTCAGAGAAAAGGTTTTATTTTTTACTTTTTTCCCCAAAAAGGGAATCTCATAACCTCGGAGTACAGGGCAGTCCTTCCCCTGGGTGCGTTTTGCTCTGTGGGAATCCCACGGGACTGCCCTCAGGGTTCCGGGTTCCGGGTGAGGAAACGTGTGAGGGAAGCCCCTGAGCATGGCGACTCCAAAGCCACCTGGCCTCCTCACGGGTCATGGCGGCCGGCCAGGTCTGCTGGAGACTCCAGGGCCTGAGGCCCCAGGAGACTCAGGAGTCAACCGGCTGTGGGAGGCTTCCAGACCGAGAGGGCCTCTGAAGGCTCTCCCCTACCCCCCTGCACATCAAGGGCCTGCTCAGGCCCAGGCCCCGCTCAGCGATAAACCCCGCCGCCATGATGATCTCTCAGCCCCACACATCAGCCTCTTCCCACTCAGGCTGCCCAGCCCCAGGCCCTGAGGGTTTAGGGGCAAGGCTGAGGCTGAGGGGTCGGGGCAGGCCATCGGTTCTCTCGCCTGTGCCTGGCTGAGGCCTCTCTGTCTTTCCTTTCCCAATGTGCCTCCTTACCCCCTGCTCCCTCGTGGGGGTGCAGCATTGGGAGGTTGTTGACAATTTGTGCATTAATCTCTCTGCCCGGGGCCTCCTGGTCAGGTGGTGCTTATCAGGGTTCCGCTCCTGTCAGATGGGCCTTCCGGAGCCCGTGGGCCAGGGGAGGGGTGGCAGCAGGAGCCCTTGCTCTGCAGGGCCTGGAGGCTGCCTCACCATGCTTGGGCCTTCACATCCTCTTACCACCACCACCCCCACTCCCCCCCACCCCTGCGGGCTGCCTTCTTTACCACATCAGGATACAGACCATTGCATGAATTCCGGTCTCAATGGAATTATTTCAGAATTCTGGTCAACCGCAAGCTCGGGGTATTTCACAAACTATCTATCACTGCTGTGTGGTGGGAAGAACCTGGGTTGGGGACAAGTAACGGATACAGGGAGGCCCCTGTCCACTGAGTGTGGGGGCAGTGAGCCCCGGGCAGCCTTGCTGTGCCTCCCGGGGGCACCTATGGCTTTGTAGGCAGTGGACATGATGTCTACGAGGGACTTAGGGTCGGGGGAGGGTGGTTTCAGGAAAGACAGCCAGGGGCGGGCCCTTGGGTGGGAAGGGTGAATGGGAGAGAGGCAGAGTGGGGGATGGAAAACACCCAGATTTAGGGGTGCCCCTCCGACTCCACCACCTACGAGCAGTGGGACCTTGGCGAGCGCTTTGTGAGCCTCAGTCACCTCAACTGTAAAACGAGGTTGTGCTACCCACTCCTAGTTCAACAGACATTCAGAGATCAGTAAGACTCCCGTCTTGCTAATGCCAACACCTTTAGGACTGCTATGGGATGCATCTGTCAATGCCTGGCCAATAGTAGGTGCTCAGTAACTCTAGCTGTAATCAGAGGAGCTGCAGTAGGAATAGCGGTGATTCTGCTAATGACCTCTCCCTGTCTCTCTTCTTCTTCTTCTTCTTCTTCTTCTTCTTCTTCTTCTTCTTCTTCTTCTTCTTCTTCTTCTTCTTCTTCTTCTCCTTCTTCTTCTCCTTCTTCTTCTTCTTCATCTTCTTCTTCTTTAAAATATATTTTATTAATTTTTCACAGAGAGGAAGAGAGAGGGATAAAGAGTTAGAAACATCGATGAGAGAGAATCATCGATTAGCTGCCTCCTGCACACCCCCTACTGGGGATGTGCCCGCAACCAAGGTACATGCCCTTGACTGGAATCGAACCTGGGACCCTTAAGTCCGCAGGCTGATGCTCTATACACTGAGCCAAACCGGTTTTGGCTATCTCTCTCCTCTTGGGGTCATGCTTATAACTCTGGGAGGCAAACATATGGTCTGTACACTGCAAGTCTCATTCCACATCACGCAGACACGGCCAGGAGACCATCAGCACATGCTCTCTTTCAAGCTGGGACGGTAGGTACCTCAGAATCCTTGTCCTCACGCTTCCTGGGCAGCACTATCCACCAACCAGAGTAGGCCCATGAGAGGAAGCTTCTTTGTTATTCTGGCCCCGACTGATGGGAGTGGTGAAAACTGGCAGGGCCAGAGGTCCGCACTCTGCTTCATGTTTCCTAATCCTCTGAAAGGGCTTGGCCCCTTTCTGGAGGGCTGCCTTCTCAGAGGTCCGAGCAGGGCAAGGATGGAAAGGGCCAATCCCATCTCCTCTGCAGGCTTCCCTCAGACCGGGGCAGGGTCACCTTGGCCTCCGTGTGGGGTGGGAAGACTTGATGAAGAGGCCTGGGCGTGGCTGGCACAGTATTTACTTCTCACAAGGGCCCAAGATTCCGGGCTGTCTGCTCAGCCAGATGCTCCCCGGTGACGCTGGCCAGGCTGGGCCACAGCACCCAGGGGGGTTGCTGTAAAGGCCCTGAGCCAAGCCCAGTGCCAGCCCTGCCTATGAGGAAGCAGGCCCATGTCCCTCCTGAGGGCACTAGTAAGGTGATGGAGGGAGTCTTTGAAATTGGAGTGGTCCCAGCAAACCCAGGACTTCTGTCTGTATGGCAGATCTGAGGGGCTAACTAAATTAGTGCCCACACCCATTTATTGTTTCCTTGCTCTTTGAATGGGGATGATTGTTCCACCCTCACCCCTTCTGGGTGCTTCGCTAGGTGGTCTGTGCATCTGTGGGCTCAGATCCAGGCACCTGTGTTCTTCCGTAAACAACGGCAAATGCCACCACACTGCCTGCAAAAGACGTCCAAAAGGAGGGTCTTCTTCCTGGAGGTGGTGAATATTGATTTTATTTATCTGCCTCATTCTTTTATTTTTAGTTTTTATTCTGGGTTAAATGTAAACTTATAAAAAGTTAAGAATAAGAATAGTACCTATAAAAATCACCTGTATATCATCTATCCCAATTCATCCAGTATTTACATGTTACTGATCTTTGTCTCTTTGCTCTCCTTTCTTCTCTTCTCCCCTCTCTTCCTGTAAGTATATGTAAGCACACAGCATTAGTATATTGTCCAAATATCATGTACATTGTTGAGCCATTTGAGGGTAAGTTGCATGCATCAGGGTTCTTTACAGATACATTTCCTAAGAATAAAGATTACTTTTTTAAAATAAGATATCTATACACAACACAGTGAATTGTCTCAGCACAGCACTTTTCTCTCGTTTGTCTGTAATCCTATTCTGCTCATTAACCCAATAATGTCCTTTCAGACACAGACCCAGCCGAGGGTCAGAGACTGCATTCAGTTTTTCTGGGTCTTGTTAGAAGTCCCAGAGCATGTCATCACCCTAACTTTCCTAGGGATGGATGTTTTAGACGTTCCTACAGAGCACTCTAACATACCCGCCATACAGTTACATCCTAGGTGTGGGTTTGCCGGGTCAAAAGGCCCATGTCTGCCACATTGCCCTCTGACTTATCCTTCCGGGAGGGCAGGACATGCCACTGCCCCAGCCTCACCTGCACAGTGTCTTTGTGCATTTTTGTACCTCTTCAGTGCCCATCATGTCTGACCAAGTTAAAAAAAAAAGGAAAAAATTATGAATTTTAAAATGTCTCTGAGTTTATCTACGAGCCAATTGTTATATGGCATTAATAAAATGTCACGTTGTTAGTGATTATAATGTATTTTGACTATAGAAAAAGGTTCTTATTTCTTTAAGACATGTACTGGAGCAAGCAGGAGAGAGATGACATAAAGTCTGTGATTTACTTTAAAATGGTCAGCATAAAAAAATTGAAATGAAGTAAAGCTGAGGAGGGGGCTTCAGGAGTGGGAAAGGGGCCAAAGGGTCCCCTGGGAGGCATAGGCGGCACCCCATCTTTCCTGCTCTGCCTGTGGTCTGGAGCTGGAGGCATTTCATAGAAGAGTTGAGTTGGGGATGCATTTGGGATTGGAAGATGGAGAGTGATGGGGATTTGAATGAGCTGCTGAGTCAGAAATGATGGCACAGCCCACTGTTATCATTGCTAATAGCAACTTAGGAGCTGGGTGCTATTATAGTGCTCATTTTAAAAATAGGGAAACTGAGCCAAATACAATACATCCAATTAATCATGGTGGGTACTTACAAGGTTGCCAAGAATATGTGCTGCTTGTCCCGGGGCCCTGCTCAGTCACAGTCTGCAGAGACACTCAGTGGGCGAGCGGAGGAGCCACCCTCGGAAACCGGGTGCCAGCTCCGGAGTCTTGCTCTTGACCACCAGCTGCGTGCTTCAGGGGGTGTCAGTAGCCTGGTGTCTTTAAGACATATCACATGTTAAGGTTGCATTGATTTAGTTCTGAATTATCCAACTTACGTAACATTGAAGAAAATTTTCAAAATAAAATGAAAATGAACAAACAATCTTTCACCACAGCAGTACCCACCGTGATTAATTGGATGTGTTTTTGCCCGATGGACATTTTTATGAATACTACTTTGTCTCTCCTCCCAGCTTTTTTCTTTCCCTCCCTCCCTCCCTTGCTCCTTCCCTCTTTCTTTCTGTGACTTTAGGCTAGATTTCCAGAAATAGATGAATGGGGCAAGTGGAATAAGTCTTTCCTAGTTTTTTGTGTTTTTCCCCCCCACGTGGTTTTTGGCAGCTATGTGTGAGGCCCAGTCTTAAACAGGGAATTCCCATCTGTGGAGGCTGAGTATGGGGGTTTCACAGGTCAGAGGGATCTTAGATCCCTTCTCAGAGGCTTATGGGAAGTGCTGACATCCAGGCCTCACTATCTCACATCTTCATTGTTTTATCTAAAGCACTTTCAGGAAGTGCCAGGGTCTGTCTCACACAGGGTCTGACAGCAACACCGTCTCACACTCAGCTTTGCCTTGAGGTTTTCCCTCGTCAGACAGACAGGGGCACACCACAGAGAGAAGGCAAGTTGAGGACACACAGATGGGCCACCTTGAATGCAGGACTTGAGGGCAGGGGCTGAGGGCCCCGAGACCTGAGATTGCAATGGCAGACTTCCTGGGGACACGGCTGTGTTGGGCTGTGCAGGCTGTGGACGACCAGAGGTGCCATTCACGTGGCCTGTGAGTGAACCGGGCCCCTCGCGACAAGCAGCGCACATCCCTGACGGCCTGATAGGCAGCTCCGAGCTTGTAATGCACCTGAGTGGACAGGACAGGTGTCTGCAGATTGACTCCATGTAAACATTCTTTACTTCCTACAAAGTAAAACTCATGGCTCCTTGATCCAATTTCTATTTTTTCCCATTTTTGGTAGACATGGTACTAAGAACGATGTCTCCACCACAGGAAGAGCAACCGTGTAAGGGCCTTTAGAAATGAGGACAGTAAGGACGTGGCTTCAGTGGCAGTGGCAGTCAGGAGTGGTGGGGATGCAGTAAGCTGGTGAAGGGGTGGCTGCTGCTCAGATCCAGCGGATTGGGGCTGAGTGGGGTGTAGCTATTTCAGCAGCATAACCGCTGTGTGTCTCATTGTCCCCGGCTGGAAATGGGAATAACAGCAGAAACGTCTGCAGATGGTCACGCAAGGACGAAGCCCAGCGCGGGGAGCCGTGCCTGGCTGTGTGAGTTCCGGTGAGGACTTCCTGGCCATCCACGTGGCGTTGGCCCACGCCTGCAGGCAACAGAGGAAGGGAGAGGCGTTCTTTAAGCAAATGGAAGGTGGATAATAGTAACAGCAAAAAGCGATCACAGTGTGCAAGGCCCTTTTCTTCGATATTATATCACTTAATTTAATCCTCACAACCATCCTGGGGTTCTTGACTCTAAGCTACAGTGAGGAAACTTGAGGCACAAAGGGGTTATGTGCTTTGCCCACGGTCACGTAGCCTGGAGGGGGCTGAGGCCAGGGTGCTATTGTTTCCAGCCCAGGGCTTGGGGCCTGTGCTGAATAGGCTGGAGAGTGTTCTTAGGAGTGAAAGGATTGCTTTTTAAAGAAATAATTTCTTGCCCTGGCCGGTGTGCTCAATGGTTAGAGTATTTGCCCTCACGCCAAAGGGTCTGAGGTCTGATTTCCAGTCAAGGGCATATACCTGGGTGGCAAGTTTGAGATCTCTGGCCCTTGTTGGAGGCAACTAATTGATGTGTCTGTCTCACATCGATGTTTCTTTCTCTCCCTCCCACCCTCCCTTTCTTCCATGCTCCCTAAGGTTCAATGGAAAAAATATCCTTGGGTGAGGATTAACAAAAAATTTCCCCCCCCAAAAAAAGGAAATTCTCTCTTATGAAGGCATGTGCAGGTGATGCTTCAGGGGAGCATGGTTTTGTCTGCAGGCAAAGGTGGGAGGGATGCCCCTAAGAAAACTCCAGAACTCTGCTCTGTGAACTTGGTTCTCCGAGGGGAAGGCAACCACATCTCCTGAGCACCCACACATGCCAAACACTGTCAAAATATTCAGGCCTGTGTGTTTTTAGCACCCCCCCCCCCCAGGCGAATTTCCAGGTCTTAGGGCAGGCCCCTTTGGACAGGTGAGGAGGCCAGGGTGCAGAGAGCTGGAGCCACCACTTGCCCGAAGGCACAGCCAGATGGGAGACTCCAGAGGGCGGAGAAAGAACTCCGGGGCAGACGTTGCTTCCTGCTGCCCTCTGTTCTCCGGGACCCTGCCTCCCAGGACTGAGTCCTCCTGTGGGCCCAGCTCCCTGTGTGGCCGCAGGGAAGGCACCGCCATGGTTCCCGTGTGATGCCCTCAGAGGACACCGGGTAAGTCAAAGGGCCCTTGAAGCCTTCCGTCTCCTCTCCCAGCGGCTTGCCTCCTTTATTCCATCTTTGCTGCATCCTCGATGCTCACAACAACTCTTCAATCAAGGCTAAGCTCATACACTTATAAAAATGGAAGTCTTTATTGAGATGATTGTGGAGTCCCTTGTTGTTATAAGACAGAACAATGAGAGAACTTCTGAACCCTTGACCCAGTTTCCCCAACAGTGACATCTTGTAAAACGACCGTACGACATCACCATTAGGACATGGACACTGATGCCGCCCACTAATCTTGATCTGATGCCCCTGTTTTATCTGCACCCATGGTGTGCGTGTGCAAGTGTATGTGTGCATGTGCGTGTGTGTGCACACTGTGTTTAGTTCTATGCAATTTTACGTATTCACCACTTACAGGGAAGATAGCAAATAGTCCCCTCATGGTGAGCTCCCTCCTGTGGCTCTTTCACGTGGATTTCAATGAGGGGCTCTGGCAGATGGAGACCTGCAGTTGCCCACCCTGATCTGCAGAGCTGAGCTTTCCAGCAGCGCTGGAGGTTGGCACAGGCCTCCCTTTGTGGAGTTACTTTGCCCATAATGGCACAGCTGGGATGGCAGGAGCCAGGACCAGGTCACATCCCTTTGCCTTAACCATCCATTGTTACTATTACTACGATTATTATCATTATTAAAACAGTAACACACGTTTATTTTTTTAAAAAGCAAACAGGACAGAAGGGGATACCATGGAAAATACAAGACCTCTCTGTTTTTCCACCCTTTCCCAAGGGAACACCTGTCTTCTGCTGTATCCCTCTAGTCATTTTCTGTGCATTTCCAAGTCTATAGGTGAGTGTGAATATTCTTTTTTTTTTTTTTTTTAAGATGGACTCATACTGGACTTCTTGTTAGCAATTCATTTTTATTTAATCATGAATCTCTTCATGTCTCCTCATGGCTCTACATATAGATCTTCCTTCATTTCCTTCCTTTTAAAATCTAAATGTATTTTAAAAGATAACACATTTATATCATTTAAAATTTAAAAGGTACAGAAGGACACACAGTGAGAGCCCCCTCCTCCCACTTGCCCCTCAGTTACGTGCTGTGGAGGCAGCCAGTATTATTGGTTCCTGTGAGTTCTCCTGCACACAGCCTTCCCGTATACAAGCATCTCTGTATACAAGTTCCCTTCCTTTATTTTACTAAGCTGCATATAACATTATATTAGCATCAGGTATACAACATAATGATTTGACATTTGTATATATTGTGAAGTGGTCACTGCAGTAAATCTAATCAACACCCACAACACGCATACTTACAAAATTTCCTTTCTTATGATGAGAACATTTAAGATCTACGCTCTTAGCACTTCAAATATGCAGTAAGTGCTGTGATTACCTATAGGCACCGTGCTGTACATTACATCCCATGACTTACTTCTTTTATAGCTGGTAGTTTGTACCTTTTGATCCCCTTCACCCATTTCACCCACGCCCCCTTCTCACCTCTGTTCTCTGTCTTTGTGAGCTTGGTTTGTTCTTTTTTGTTTTGTTTTGTTTTGGATTCTACATACAGCATAAGTGAGATCATACAGTGTTTGCCTTTTTCTGTGTGATTTATTTCACTGAGCAGATCTCTTTCAAGGTCCATTCATGTTGCCAAATGGCAGGCTTTCCTTTTTTCTTTTTTCTTTTCTTTTTATTTTTTTAAAAAAATGTATTTTATTTATTTTGTACAGAGAGGAAGGGAGAGAGATAGAGAGTTCGAAACATCAATGAGAGAGAGTCATCGATCAGCTGCCTCTTGCACACCCCCTACTGGGGATATGTCAGCAACCAAGGTACATGCCCTTGACCGGAATCGAACCTGGGTCCCTTCAGTCCCCAAGCCGACGCTCTATCCATTGAGCCAAACCGGTTTCGGCAGGCTTTCCTTTTTTAATGGTTGAATAATATTCCTCTTCCCCTCCTTATACCAGGGTTCTGCATCTTGATTTTTCTCCTTGAACAATGTCTTTTGGAGACCCACTGATAAATAGTTTCTCTCCTCTCTTTTATAGCTGAACAATATTCCATTGTAATATATCGGGTCTAGTAATAATTAATGTCGTTTTTAAACATTCGTTTAAAATCTTGCTTGGCGTTGACTTGTATTGACATAACCTTCAAACACGTGGTATCTACAGAACGTGTGAAGTGCAATTAACAAGTTTTGCTTGAAAAAGTTTGTGTTTGGTTTGGTTTTTGTTGCAAAACTAGGGCTAAGAAGATGGCGGATGAAGAGCATATTCGGCACTGCATGCTTTACGAGTTCCAATTAGGAAGAAAAGCAAGTGAGGCTGAAAAACATTTGTAGTGCTCTTGGTCAAGATGTAGTTAGCGCCAGAAAATGCCAACGTTGGTTTGAGAAATTTCGCGAGGGAAATTTTTCGTTAGATGACAAGAGTGGTCGAGGCCGTGTGTCCAATTTTG
The DNA here is from genome assembly GCF_014108245.1 of Pipistrellus kuhlii. Classification (NCBI taxonomy): domain Eukaryota; kingdom Metazoa; phylum Chordata; class Mammalia; order Chiroptera; family Vespertilionidae; genus Pipistrellus; species Pipistrellus kuhlii. Next base: position 24,396,872 of record NW_023425562.1, read on the forward strand.
ATCAAGAAGCTCTTCAAGCTCTTTTGGTGCAAAATCCTCAAATTACCCAACAAGAGCTTGCGACAACATTAAATTGTTCACAAAAAACAATTTCCAATCAATTGTGTGCACTTGGCAAAGTCCAAAAGTTTGGAAAATGGGTTCCTCATGAGTTGACCGACAACAACCGTAATCAAAGAGTCACAATTTGCGGTTCGCTCCTCTCTCGTCAAAACTGTTTGCCGTTTTTAGAGCAAATTGTTACCGGAGATGAACAATGGGTGCTGTATGTTAATTTGAAAAGGCGGCCTCAATGGTTGGACAAAAATGAGGCTCCGCAGCCCACGCCAAAACCTGACTTGCATGCGAAAAAAGTGATGTTGTGTGTTTGGTGGAATTTTAAAGGAATTCTTCATTATGAACTTTTACCATCTAACCAAACCATTACAAGTGCAGTGTATAGTGCCCAATTGGAAAGGTTAGCCCAAGCTTTAAGAGAAAAAGAACCCACGCTGATTAATCGGAAGGGCGTAATTCTTCACCACGATAACGCACGACCGCATACTGCAAGAATCACTGCTGAAAAACTGCGCCAGTTGGAATGGGAAGTTCTCCCTCAACCTGCATATTCTCCTGATATTGCCCCTTCCGATTACCATTTGTTTCGTTCTTTGCAAAACTTTCTTCTTGGAAAAAAATTTAATAATGAAGAATGCCTCAAAAATGCATTGACCGAATTTTTTGCATCAAAATCACAAGAATTTTACAACAGAGGGATTAAAATGCTTCCTGAGCGTTGGGCACAAGTAGTAGAAAACAACGGCAACTATATTGTTGATTAAATTTTGTTGTATTGTTTAAATAAATTCGATTTAAAAAAAGGTATTAGAAAACGACATTAATTATTACTAGACCTAATACACGGTGTCCCCAAAAAAGTATACACACTTGGAATGATTATAAACCCAGTGTTTATTAACATACAGTTCATTTTCAAAATTTACAAGAATCTACAGAAATGAATAATTTGTTATGGTCAGTGGCTGTTTTCAAACTGATGACTGTTCTGGTCCAGGCACTACTGATAACGCGAAGCAATGGAATCACAAACATTGAGAATAATTTCATTCAGTATTTGAGTGCCCTCAGTCTACTGTTGTCGGTTTTGTACCGTAAGCTTTATCATATACATATTTTTGGGATACTCTATATAGTATACTGTCACTTATTTAAGTTGACTTTTGTTTTTATCATGAAAAAATTTTTATCGTGTTTTTGGACTGATTCCAATTTGTCTGTATCTGTACAACAGGAGGTAAGAGTCATTAATGATAGAATTCCAGGCACAGGAACAGGTGCAGGAAAGGAATCTGGGCAGGAGTTCTTGAGCGCTCTTGGAGCACTTGTGATCACCAGAGGTCAGGTGTCCTAGAGGCACAGGAGCCCCTCAACCCAGATGTCATGGGGCCATGAGTGTCAGCAAGTTTCCTGCCAGTGATAGTTACAGATCTGAGACTCAGAGTGCTGTTTGATATTTATCTTACTTCCTTTCTGCCCTTCACTTTTTCTAGGTTCTCCTCCTCTGTCCTCCTACCCAATGAACAGGCAGATCTAAATCCTGTGAGGACCTCCAGGAATTAATGAGTCAAAAAGGTCATCACAAACCAGAACGGTTAGACTTCAGGTTCCCGATTGGGTTTATTTCTAGCTAGATGGGTGGTTAAGAAAATTTGGCTAAGACGTCTGGTTTGAGATCTTATGATGAGGGACACAGCGGCAACTTCTGTTCCTGGGGAGGAGGAGAGGGCCACACTTCTGCTTTGACAGTTGATGAATTTGTGTGTACTTGGCAACAGCTCAGGCCAGAAGAGACCAGCTGGGCCCCAGCCTGGTGTCATGTTTACCTCTTTGATTATTTTTGGTGATGTGGGTTTTGAAAAGGGAAATCAGGCACCAACAATTTCACTAACATAGCCTTCAAGCAGCTCATTTTGTTAAGTGAGGGAATTTTTCACTGCAAGTTTTCCCTGGAATTCAACTTCCCTATGTGGAGGCTCTAGGAACTGTTTGAACCTGGATTGTGGGTTTTAAAAGTTTCGCTGTTTCTGGGTGCCCGGCATAGGTGAACATAGCAAAACTTGATATTTGGCATGTGGTTTCTGCATGAGGATCTGACCCTGGAACGTGCCAGAGGCGACATGTGCACTCCCTCTTTGTGTGAGGAATCATGACAAGCTTTTGTAGTAGCTCAAGTAGGACCCCTAGTGACAACACTGGGGCTGTGCTCCCTCCACCCACAGATCCCAGCAGTGTCACCGCAGTCTCAGGGACAGTGGTCTCAGTTCCTAACAGGCTTCCGTGCTCATGAGCAAGTTGCCTTCAAGCATTTCCTCAATTTCTCCCATTCTTTAAACCTCCCCTTCCCTCACACTTAGCTTTCCCCGTGATGTCCTCAGGGGGAAAGCTAAGACTCTCCCCTCCATGCTTCACCCACGTCTACATCTCCCCCTGAGGGAGGAAGTTCCCTCAGGCTCTGCCAGCCACAGGCCTCCCTGTTCGTCCTTCCCCGTGAGGTCTAGTTCTCTCTTTCACAGGCCCTTCCTCTCCACGTGGGGACCATGTGGCACAAGGAGGAGGGGTCCCACCCGTATTGCACATGGGTGAGCCTCAAACTCAGATCGTCACTATTTTCTCCAAAAGAGTTCTAACAACAAGGGAATGAAAAGACATGCCACAGACTGAGAGAAAATCTTTGCAAACGACTTATCTGATAAAGAATATTGTCTATAACACACAAAGAACTCTTAAAGCTAATAATAAAAAAAACAAAACAAGCAACCTATTTAAAAATGGCTAAAGGCCGAAACCGGTTTGGCTCAGTGGTAGAGCGTCGGTCTGTGGACTGAAAGGTCCCAGGTTCGATTCCGGTCAAGGGCTTGTACCTTGGTTGCAGGCACATCCCCGGTAGGGAGTGTGCAGAAGGCAGCTGGTTGATGTTTCTCTCTCATCGATGTTTCTAGCTCTCTATCTCTCTCCCTTCCTCTCTGTAAAAAATCAACAAAATATATTAAAAAAAAATGGCCAAAGACCCGAGCAGACACCTCACCAGTGGAGATATACACATGGCAAATAAACATATGGAAAGATGCTCACATCATATGCCAGGGAATTGCAAATTAAAACAAGATACCACTACATAGCTACTAGGATGACCAGAAATCCAGAACTTTGGCAACACCAAGCCCTGGTGAGGTGGACCAACAGGAATTACCATTCACTGATGGTGGGAATGCAAAATGGTACACCTACCAAGATGTCCTTTCAGTAGGAGAATGGATACATACAGGTAACTGGTGACACTTCCAGCCGATGAAATGCTATTCAGCACTAAAAAGAAATCAGCTATTAAGTCATGAAAAGACATGGAAGAAACTTAAGTGCATATTGCTAAGTGAAAAAAGCCAATCTGAAAAGGCTACATACTGTATGATTCCAACTATATGACATCTGGAAAAGGTGAAACCATCCTATATAATAACAGCCTAATATGCTAGGTGTCTAGTCGACCCATCTACTGTGAAACCAATCAAAGTATAATATGCTAATGATATGCTAAGGATGCTCAACATCTTGCTATGATGTGAATTGACCAAAAGGGGGCAGACATTCCATCCAGTAGGTTAGCTTGCTGCTGGGGTCTGGCCGATTGGGACTGAGTGAGAAGGGCCAGACATCCCCTTGAGCCCTCCTGAGGCTCCTCCCTGGCTGGCCAACCTCCCGTGTCCCTTCCTGGCCCTGCTTGTGCACCAGTGGGGCCCCATGGCCTGGCCTGTGCCCTCTCACAATTCGGGACCCCTCTGATGATGTCGGAGAGCTGGTTTTGGCCTGATCCTGGAGGTCAGGGTAAGGGATCCCACTAGTACATAAATTTGTGCACTGGGCCTCTAGTGGAAATAATAAAAAGATCATTGATTGCCAAGGGATTTGGGGGAGGGAAGGATGACTAGGCAGAGCACAGAGGATTTTTAGGGTAACAAAATTATTCTATATTACACTGTAATGGATACACATCATTAAACAGTAAGTCCTCGCTTAAAGTCTTGATAGGTTCTGCAACTTTAAACAAGAAGATGTATAATGAAACCAATTTTTCCATAGGCTAACTGGTATAAACAGCAGTTAAGTTTCTATGGCATCTTATCAACGTTACAATGAAATAACATCAAACAAAATATTAATTGAGGATCTGCTGTACATTTGTCAAAACCCATAGACTGTACAACATCAAGAGTGAGCCCTAATGTAAACAGTGGACTTTGGGTGGTTGTGATGTGCCACTGTAGTAGGTTCATTGATTGTAACAAATGCACCACTCTGAAGGGGGTTGCTGATGATGGGGAGGCTGTGCATGTGTGGGGGCAGGGAATGTATGGGAATTCTCTGTACTTTCTACTCAATTTTATTTATTTTTATTTTTATTATTTTTATTTTTATTTTTTATTTTATTGATTTTGTACAGAGAGGAAGGAAGAGAGATAGAGAGTTAGAAACATCGATGAGAGAGTCATCAATCAGCTGCCTCTTGCACACCTCCTACTGGGGATATGCCCACAACCAAGGTACATGCCCTTGACCGGAATTGAACCCGGGACCTTTCAGTCCCCAAGCTGACGCTCTATCCATTGAGCCAAACTGATCCCAGCCAATTTTATTTATTTTTAAATTTATTTTGTAAAAATATGTTTTATTGACTTTTAGAGAGAGAGGAAGAGAGAAGGAGAGATAAAAACATTGATGAGATCACCTGCCTCCTCCATGCTCCCTCCTGGGGATGGAACCCGCAAACCAGGCCCACCTCCCTCAGAGCCACAGCCAATCTCATGCACACAAGCTTTCTCCTCATGCACCCAAGCTGCCACCCTGGCTGGAGCTTCTACAACCCCCAAGGCCCATAGGGCAAATGCACTATTCCTGGTGTCACTGAAAGCTTTGCGGGTTCCATCCCCAGGAGGGAGCATGGGAATTGAATTGGGGACCTCTTGGTGCATGGGATCACTGAGCCACACTGGCCAGGCTCCACTCAATTTTACTATGAACCTAAAACTTTTCTAAAAAATAAAGTCTATTTAAAAAAAGGTCAAACATATATAATTGCAGAAAACCATTGATAAGGTTGAAATAAGACAACGTTTTTCATTCAGCTTTAAATTCATGTTCCACAATTAGACTCACTCCTTATAATGACTCCAGATTATTATATAGATTTTAAAAATAAATTTCCTAACTTTATGTGAGCATAATTACATTGTAGCATTAAAAATAAATAAAAGATCTAGTTTGTTAAAGGAAACACTTAAAATACCTTGTGATTTATATAACCAAGTTTTGGCAATATTTAATTTTTTTGTATACCAGTGGACGGCCACACATTAAGGTAATCAGTGCCCCTCTCAAAATGGGGTGTCCACCTTCAGTCTCTCTCACAGGCTGGCAATGTCTTGCCCCTCAGGCCCTTTTTCTTCCTCCTGTAGTCTTCTATCCAAGCCTCCTATTCCATGAGTAATCCCGAGATGGGCCGGCCCTCCTTCCTATCATTCCCCTTTGCGATCTTCAAGGCCTCATGTCATTTTGCCCCAACTCAGCTGGCTCTGTCAGCCTGTAGGCCCACCTCCCTCAGAGCCACAGCCAATCTCATGCACACAAGCTTTCTCCTCATGCACCCAAGCTGCCACCCTGGCTGGAGCTTCTACAACCCCCAAGGCCCATAGGGCAAATGCACTATTCCTGGTGTCACTGAAAGCTTGGATTTGATGCCTGGGAGAAAGGAGATAAGCAGGTGAAGCTGAAAAGGTTAAGAATCTCATAGTATTTGCCGAAACTGGTTTGGCTCAGTGGATAGAGCATCAGCCTGTGGACTGAAAGGTCCTGGATTCGATTCCGGTCAAGGACATGTACCTTGGTTGTGGGCATATCCCCAGTGGGGGGTGTGCAAGAGGCAGCTGATCGATGTTTCTAACTCTCTATCCCTCTCTCTTCCTCTCTGTAAAAAAAAAAAAAAAAAAAAAAAAAAAAGAATCTCATAGTATTAGATTGGTAGTGTGAGCTCATGCATTTTATGTTAAAATGTTAAATGTATTATTCAATGAAAGGCCACAAAACAAGGCCAACTGATAGCAGTAAGCACACTTATACTGAAATTGTGCTCTCTAACCAATCTTCTCCAGAGGTTCACGGAGAAATGCTGATTCTGGGAGATGCACAAGATGAATTTTGGAACATCTGGTCCTATGAGATGGCAAGATAGCTACTCAAGGCTACCAGGGCCATGTCCAAAGGACTCAGGAGACAACTTGAATGATTTCCACTGACTAGTTGGTCCGAAGGTTGTGGGTTATTGTTAAGCTGACTAAAGATGGAGCAATCACCTGGGCATCAATTAAAATAAGAACTGTAATAGATTGCAAACACATCAAGTCTGCATAAATCCATGAGTTCATATCTCTCTATATAAAAGCCTAGCAACTAAACGGTGGAAGCACCAGAATGACTGGTCGACCGGCCACTATGATGTGCACGGACCACCAGGGGGCAGGTGCTCAATGCAGGAGCTGCCCCCTGATGGCCAGTGTGCTCCCACAGTGAGAACAGCTGCTCAGAGGGTGAGTCCACAGCCACTCGGCTGACCGGGATGAATGGTACTCCCACAGCGGGCCCACCCATGCAGGAATCTGTGCACTGGGCCTCTACTGATGTTATAAACAAACACAAAATAAACTCACGGTCACCATTGGGGCTTACTGTTTTGAAAAGTGTTACCTAAGAGGAAAAGAACTGAGCATTTATTCTCTCCCCCCCTCCCCATATCAACACTACCACTGGGTAATCAAATATTATAGTAGATAAGAGGAATTTTTCTTTACAAAGATGTATTTCTACTACTGAATGAAGAGGCATCCTGGAAAAAGAATACCACCATTTTGCAACCCTAATAAAGGTAGGCATTGATGATCAACTTCTGCTAGCGTTATAACAGAGAGCCCACAAGGCATGACATGCCTCCTGATGAAAGAACAATCACCACCTATGACATAGTCTTGGCAAAAAAACAAAACAAAAAAACCCCAAAACAAACCTGGCTCTGATCAAACCTCTACCTCCAACTACCAATTTTAGAAAATGCAGAGAGAAACATGTATCACCTGTGCTTCTCAAACTCCAGCATGTTCAGGAATCACTGGGGCATTTGTGAGAATGAAGTTCTGATCCAGCAGGTGGGGGCGAGCCTGACATACAGGCCCTGGAGAGTGCTGTGCCCCCTGAGCACGTGTACGCTGAGCAGGGGAGGGGGGTCCGATGACTCCATGGAGATGCAAACAGCAAATGCCACCCCGTGGTGAACCCCACAGGACAAACAACAAGATATTTTTCGCAACAAGTAAATTGTAAGAAAGAAAAGGAGATTAAAAGAGTCTTAAGAGATGTATTAACCAATCATATCAGAAGCCTTTGTTTGGATCTTGATTTTAATAGACAAACTGTAAAAAAAAAAAAGTGACATTTGTTAAATAATTAGAAATTTAAACATTGACAAGATTTGTTTCCTAGGGCTGTCTTAACAAAGTACTGCAGACTGGATGGCTTAACAGAAACTTACTGTCTGATAGGCTGCAGGCTGGAAGTCCAAAATCAAGCTGGTACCGGCAGGGCTGTGCTCCCTCTGAAGGCACCTGGGGAGGATCCTGACTGGCCTCTGGTGGCCCCAGGTGTTCTTTGCCTCGTGACAGCACAGCTCCAGTTTTACATGGCCTTGTCCCTGCATCTCTTCCCACAACATGCCCTCTGTGTGCGTCTGTCTTGGTGTCCAAGCATCCTTCTTCTTCTTAGGACACCAGTCAGATCAGATTAGGGTCTACCTTAATGGCTTTCTTTTAGCTTGATCACCTCTATAAAGATCCTATTGCCAAATAAGGTCACATTCTGAAGTACAGGGGGTTAGGGTTTCAACGTGTCTTTTTTTTTTTTTTTTTTTTTTTGGGTGGGGAGATACAATTCAACCCACAACATTAGGTATTGGATAATATTAAGGAAATAATGTTAATTTTTGAAAAGGTGTCATAATGATGTAATTATGTTTTAAGAGTTTATTTTTTTCCTTTAGAGAAACATACTAAAATAGTTACAGATGAAATTCTGTGGTGTACACAACAACGTGGGAATAATTATGGGGTAATACATGGCAGCGATAGATGAAGCTACGTTGGCTCTGAGTTAATTGTTGAACTTGGGTGTATGAGGGGCCATTAAGTATTCTTTTTGCTATTACACAAGTTTGAAGTTTTTGGTAAAATAAAAAAAATATGAATAACAAACAACAAAAATGAAAAACTTCCCACATAACTGACTTGGCCCCATCCTTATGCCCCATAGAGGGTCCCCCACAGGCCCACCTTCTCCTACTGCAAGAGTCCCCTCTTATGGGCAGTCTGGCTGGGACCTCTCTCATGAGTTCTCCGGGAACCTCTGGAGCCCACACATCCTGGTGGGCTGCACACAGCTGCTCCCCCCCTAAAACTTCCTCCCCTCCCCTCCTATGTGGTACCTTCCCCTCAGTCAGCTCTCCTTGCACAGGAAAACGCCTGGCTGCAGTCTTTGCCCTCTTGGGGGCAGCCACTGCTCAGGGAAGAGATGCCGCAGCTCCGTGCAACAACAGGCTGGGAGCTCAGCGGGGGATGGGCGTGAGGGGTGGGAGGCATTGCCCTGGGCTCATCTTCTACACCCAAGGGCAGGCCGCATGGCCTTTGAAGGGACATTCTCTCTCTCTCTCTCTCTCTCTCTCTCTCTCTCTCTCTCTCTCTCTCTCTTCCTCTCTCCCTCCCTCCCTCTCTCTCTAAAAAAAAAAAAGCCGTGGCCAATGTAGCTCAATTGCTTGGGCATTGTCCAGTGCACTGAGAGGTTGCCAGTTCAATTCCCAGTCAGGTCACATGCCCAGGGTTCAGGTTTGGGGCTCCATCCTTAGCAGGGGCCATATAGGAAGCAACCAATCTATGTGTCCTTCTCACCTCTCTCTCTCTCTAAAAATCAATAAACTATTCTTTGAAAAAAAGGTAACATCACTGACACACAATTATGAGACATTCTGTGAAATCTTGGTTCTTCAACCCAGCACCCTTGTCCTTACGATAACTTTGTGTTGTTGATGTGCTGCTTCTTTGTCAAGCAGGAGGAGATAACTCCAAGGCCACGGGAGAATTTCTAAGTTTGCTTGGCAGGAGAAATACATGCCTGTAAGAAAGTCTGATTGCACACACGTGACCTGTGACTGAAGAAGCTTTTCCCCTGAAACCTGCCCCCTCTTACGCGCCAACGACATAAAAACTCCCTCCTTGGCTTTCTTTGGAAGATAGATGTGAGATCTGCTTTCCTTTATCTCCGAGCGCCAGAGATAAAGTGTTTGGCTTCCTAATGACTCAGGCACATGGGCCCGAATTTTGGGAGGTGATTCAGTGACCACAGGACTGGCGCTGCCCCAGCTCCTGGCTTCAGGTTTCTTTGCTGTTGGCTGTACTGCGTTCGTCAGAGGCAGGAGTCCCCCTGCTGGTGGCAAGACCAAAATGCAGGATTTCGAAGTGTTTGTGGGAAATTAAAAAAAAAGAAAGAAAGAAAGAAAGAAAAAAGCAAGCAAGAAAATAAAAATTGAATAATGCCAACAGAAACCCGTTGGCAGGGTGTAGGTGGAGGGAGTTTCTGTGAGCAGGGACAGGGGTTAGCTGTGAGCCTCTGCCTTTGGAGATAGACCTCTGTTGCGAGAGAAGAGAAAAAGTTGCAGTAGAGTTGAGGCAAGAAGAAAAGTAAGTGGGCAGAGGCCCTTTGGGCTAGAAGAGGCTTCCCTGAGATGAATTTTGTTCTTGGTCTAAGTCTTGCATGAGACTTGCCTTCATTTCCCCAGCTTTCCTTGCAGCTAGGGGGACCATGTGGCCTGCTCTGGTCAACGAGACCTGAGCAGCTGTCTGCTTGGAGGATTTCAGGCAAAGCTTTGTCTGTCCTTGGAAAGGGCTGTGGCAGCCACAGCCAGTACTGGCTCTTCCCCTGCCCTCCTCCCTTGACCCCTGGAGCCATGGCGGCCCTCTGCTGACCCTTCTTTTTTCTTCCTCGAGTGAAGACACGCCGTGGAGTCCCAGCTTGGGAAAGGGTTTAGCTCTCCCTAACCCACATGGATTAAGAATATAGTTTTAATTATAAAAGTAATACATACCCAATATAAAAAATTAAAATAATACCCAGGTACGTATAATAAAAAGTGAAAGCCCCTCAGCCCCGCTTCTTCCCCCAATCCTGACTCTGCAGAGGGAGCCCGGCTAACAGTTTGGGGAGAAGCCCTTTCCTGGGCTCTATATGCTCTGCGGAAACTTGTCCTGCTGAGGTCCATGGCCTCCATGCCCATGCACACACCTCGGCAGCCTCATTCTTTCAAGTAGCTCCGGGGCAGTCCCATGGTGGGCTCTGTCACCATTTATTTCGTTATTTAGTCATTGCTTGTGTTTTCAAGAACATTGAACATTTTCCAAGAACATAGCATTGTCCCCAGAAGCTGGCATTTGGCGGCCGGTCACTGTATACGGAGCACTGTGCTCTGCTGGGGGGCACAGGCCAGAACAGGACAGGATCCTCGTTCTGAGGACTTGGCTGCGCCAGTGCCAGAAGGTAAGGTCACACCTGATGAGTGTGTTAGGGTGGACGGAGTGAGAACGGATGGTTGGCGGAGGTGGTCCTCAATGAAGAGAAGTTGTCAGAGCTGATTCTGGAAGGTTGGGTAAGTGGCAGGCAGGGCGCCTACGCGGGATAGCAGGGTGGGCAAAGGGGCAGAGGCGGAAAGAAGGAGGGAGAAGTGGTTTTCCAGGCCCCTCCCAGGGTGTCCGGGAAGCATCATTCTTTCCAACAAAGGTAAAATGAAGGTACCAGAACTCATCATCCAGCCTTTCTCAGGGCTCACTTACTCACCCTTCTGTGGTGGTAAATTTCCCCCACTTTCTCTCTCAACTTTAAAAAAAATAAAAATAGCTGTGAAGGGTTCAAGATGCCTTTCTTTAAGGGATCTCGGCACTTAGGTTCCCGCAGAGCATTGCTGGCAAAGAATGTCCCCTGTCACCGTGGCTGCTTGCCTTTATTTGAAGTGTCTGGCTGAGCTATCTCCTCGTGACATGCTTCTTTCAGAGCGAATTATTCATGTCCCCTCAGCCCCTACTGCTCCCTCAGCCCTGCTCATTCATCCTGCAGGTGTGAAGACAGGTCCTGCCTTTGTGTGTGCAAAGTGTGTCCCCCTCCCTCCGTTCCCTCTTGGATCCCCTCCAGGCCTGTCAAGGCTTTCCTCGTTCTGGGCTGTGCCGAGTGCAGGCTGATGTCTCCTGTCATCCAGGAGGGGGCTGTGCGGCCCCCGGCCCGCCTCTAATCCCCCCCTCCACAAAGAACAGCCCTGTCACTCAGGGGGACTGCCATCCACCCTCCAGGTAGCGGAAGCGAGGCTAGCAGTCCTCCAAAGCAGGGGCTGCTGGGGGAGGGAGCAGGGGCCCTGGGCAGAGAGAGGGAATATGGAGCCACCCTGGGCTACTAGAGCCATGGGACCAAGCTTATGCTGGAAAAATGCGAAGACACGGCGCACCCAGTGAAATCCCAGCCCTGTGAGCGAGTGGTTAGTGTTGGGGGCATCAGGGGATGGTCTCAGGGCCACTGTAGGAAGTGAAATGACCTACAGAAATAGGGTCGGCGGTTCCATCCTCCACCAGGTCCCCAGCTCCTCCCTGGCCTTCTGGATGGATGGAGAGGAACCTATAATGGAGGCAGGAACGCAGTGAGCCAACTGGGACTGGCTGGGTGCTGGGCTAGCTAGTGTGCCTTTTTCTCCCCAGATCCTTATCTGCCAAAGGGGAACATAGTGTGGCAGCACCTGCACACAGTAGGCGCTCACTGTTACTGGACATGGCACAGGGCAGAAGTGGAAAGCAGAGCCTGCAGAAAGGCGTTCTTTGACCAATAAAGTGTTTAGGAACTTACTGTACAAGCTACCAACGTGGAAAAATGTATAGAGTACAGATGGACATCTGGCCACTCATGCCCCACCTCACTGCAAGGGAACAGCAGGCTGGAGTTGAGCAGCGCCTGGCCCCTGGAAGTGGCACCGGGGCCCCCAGCTCTCCTCAGCCCTCACTGTTCTCTATTGTTGCACACCCCGCCAGCATCACCAGTTTTGTGCTTTGAGGGGCCCCTGGAGGCATTTGAAGTTGAGGGAGCTGAGCTCTGGACTTAGAAAAGACCCACCACTGCTATCTGTGGACTGTGTAGCCTCTCTGAGCCTCGGTTTCTTTGTCTGTGAAATGGGGCTCACATCCCCAATCGAAGGAAAACAGAAGGAGTGTGTGTGTGTATGTCACCTAACTCTGCACCTGGCACAGAGAGTGGGTCCTTAACAAAAAGAAACATGCTGTTGCTGAGGTTTGGTTGTCATTGTTATGGGACCAGTATGGTGGGGTGTGTACCCCAAGGGGCTAGACTGCTCCCCCCCCCCCCGCCCCCATGGTGGATCAGAGGGCAGGAGAGCACTGAGTCAGGCAGCCCTTGGGCTCCCAGGAAAACATAGCTGAGGGCAGCCAGAGCGGTTCTGCAGGAGGCTGTTGTCCATGTAGAAGGGACCCTCCTGAAACCCCCCCTGTTCCCGGAAGCTGGCCTCTCAGAGGGGAAAACGGTGCTGGGTGCCAACTCGGAGCTCCCTGCTGTAAATGAATCCACCCAACCCAGCGCTTCCTGTCTGGTTCCGGACAATGGACAATAAACACAGCCAGCCCTCCGGACTCCGCCCCCTGACCTCAGAGGCTTCAGGAAGAATTTCCCAGCACACACGCACCTGCGGTGCATTGAGCACTCAACATTGTTCTAAACTCGGAGCTGAGCTGGGCCCCTTTCTCTCAGGAGTCTCCAGCTCACTTGAGAATTGAGCCCAAGAAAGCCTTCACTCTTCCCCCAGGACACATGTTTCCTGGGAAGCAGACCCCTACCTGACGTGCATTGAACGAACCTCCTTGGGTTCAGTTTCATTTGATGCATTCGTAAAGCCCCTACTATGCACAGGACCTGTATATTTCTCAGCACATCACCAAAAGGCTGCTTATCCTCAAGTGACATGGACATGGACAAGCTCAAGTATTCTCATCTTACTTGGGAAGTTTAAACATGGGTACTGTCTTATATTACCAGCAAGTAAGAACAATTAAGAAAGCTACCTATTACTTACAATAATTTCTTTTTAGTTTACAAATTAATTTTTTTCAATTGACAATATTGTCTTAACCAGTGGATAGATCATCGGCTTGAGGACTCAAGGGTCCCAGGTTCGATCCTAGTCAAGGTCATGTACCTTGGTTGCTGGCATATCCCCAGTAGGGGGCATACTGGAGGCAGCTGATTGGTATTTCTCTTCCATTGATGTTTCTGGCTCTCTATCCCTCTCCCTTCCTCTCTGAAAAAAATCAATAAAATATATATATTTTTAAAATCGACAATATTACAGATGTCTTCCATTTCTTCCCTCTCTGCCCCCCTCCACCCAGCTCATTCCCCTCTGAGATCTGTCATTTGTTGCATGCATCCATGTGTCTGGACTTATTTTGCTTGTTGGTTTATTTTGTTCATTAGATTCCATATAAAAGTGAGATCATGTGATATTTGTCGATCTCTGACTGGCTTATTTCATTTAGTATAATAATCTCCACATATATCCATGTTGTTGCAAAGAGTAAGAAACCCTTATTTTTTTTTTTTTAGCTATATAGTATTCCAAGGTACCACAGCTTTTTTATCCACTTGGGCTGTTTCCAAATCTTATCTATCTATATAAAAGGCTAATATGCAAAGTGTTTCCTTGGGAGTTTGACTGGGAGAATGGGAGTTCAATTACTCGCTATGACATGTGCTGACCACCAGGGGGTGGTGCTGAAACAAAGGAAGGCATCAGCTATCAGCCAGAAGGCCCCATCAGCCCTGCTCGCTGGCCAGGCCTAGGGACCCTGCCCCTGCATGAATTTTGTGCACCAGGCCCTCGTTATAAATAATGCTGCTTTGAACATAGGGGTGCATACATCTTTCTGATTGGTGTTTCAGGATTCTTAGGACATAGTCCCAGAAGTGGGATTGGTGGGTCAAATTGCAATTCCATTTTTAATTTTTGCAGGAACCTCCACAGTGGCTGCATCAACCTGCATTCCCACCAGCAGTGCACTGGGGTTCCCCTTTCTCCACATCCTCTCCAGCACTTGTTGTTGTTGCTTTATTCATGGTAGCCATTCTGGCAGGTACTTTTAATTTGAATTTCTCTGATGATTAGTAACATTGAGCGTTTTTTCATACGTCTATTGGCCATCCATATATCCTTTTTGGAGAAGTGTCTATTCAGGCCCTTTGCCCATTTCTAAATTGGATTGTTTGTCTTCCTTTTGTTGAGATGTATGAGTTCTTCATATATTTTGGAAACTAACCCTGGTGTCTTGGCATACATGTTCTCTCATACAGTGTGCTCCCATGTTGATGATAGTTTCTTCTGCTGTGCAGAATCTGTTTAGTTTAATGTAGTTCACTTGTTTATTTCTTCCTTTGTTTCTCTTGCCCTAGGAGATGTATCAGCAAAAATTCTGCTACCTGAGAAGTCTGAGATTTTACTGCCTATATTTTCTTCTAAGATATTTATAGTTTTGTGACTTACGTTTAAATCTTTTGTCTATTCTGAGTTTATTCTTGTGTATGGTATAAGTTGGTGGTCTAGTTTCATTTTTTAAAAATTGCAATAGTTTTTTTTTGACTCCAATGATAATCATTATGTAAGCAACACTGGCTTGAGTTGTTTTCTTGGGCCAGTGCAAGCACTGGTGGAGGCTGGCTTCTTGAGTGCAAGCACAGGCTGGAGGGCTGGGGGGCTCCTTTTTAAGTCCTGAGGCTGATAATTAAAAACGGAACTGCCGTTTGGCCCAGCAATCCCACTTCTGGGAGGGTCATGTGGTTTGACTGTAACAGACAATTAGCTTTGGGAATTCAAGCATGAGTGCATGTGCTGGCCACGGAGTTATTAGCCATTCTGCCTTGCCTGGGGCATGCTCCCACTTTGACTTATAAGAATAACAGACTAGAACATTCTCAGAGAAGGGGAAAGGAGAGTGGGCTTGTGTTCAACCAGAGGGGGGCTGGGAGATCCCTTCAGAAAGGCTTTTGGTAGGATCCAGGCCTGAGGAACTCTCTGCATGTGTGACTCGCTCACTTTTCCTCCACAAAATCTGAGCTGCTGGTGAGGCCAAGGACAGGGGTGAGCAGCCTCCTTGTCCTGGGCCAGGCCTGCAGCTTGTCCAGCTCGTGGGTGAGCAGGTGCTTTGAGACAAATACATCCAGAAAATTCCTCCTCCGAAGCAGCTTTTATTTGTTGATACTGGGATGGCCTGTAGAGCGTGGCCTCCAGATAGGCTGAGGCTGGGTGGGGGCAGAAGAAGCTGTGGGCTCTGTTTCATTCTGTGGGTAGTGTCCCTACAGCCAGGTGTCTCCTACTCTCAGCACTCCGGGGAGGTCCCATCTGAAGGGCCAGTCCTTCCTGTCTCCTCTGTCTGACCAGTAATGAATCTCTTTCTCTCTCTTTTTCCTTTCCAATGATTGGGTGGTTGGAATCAAAGAGGCCCTCCGGTGACTCAGGCGTTTCCCATTGCCCTATTCCAGCATCCTCTACTCTTAGCGCTGAGAGTTTTTCACGTCCTATTTGGAACTGATAGGAAACCCTTTCATTGTTTCGCTACATGGATATTAGCACTGATGAAGGAAGCGTTCCATCAGATAATTGGCTGCTGCAGTGAATCGGCTTCCAACATGAGTGCGCCCAGAGTCAACGTGTCGCCACCCCACAGTGACCCTCAGACTTGCAGCCCCAGGGCACCCTCAGTCAGGACGGGCAAAGGCTCTGCCCACTGAGAGACACAGGGGTCCAGGCTGAGTCTGACCCCTGTCCCCACAGCCCTTGCCAATCCCCCTAACATTTAAAATGGACCCTCTTCTCTGAGAGAAAGAGAGCGCGAGAGAGTTAGAGAGAGAGATATAAAGGGAGAGAGGACAACATTGGAAATGGAAACTGCCCTTTCTTGAGTGCCCCCCATGGCCCAGGACTCTGCTCGGCCACCTCAGACATTTCCTCACTTCTCCTCTCCCTCTCAGTACTGGCCATGGTCTGGCTGAGATAATGATGCTGGTGGAAAAGCAATCTGTTCTCTAATCCCCAAAATTCTACCCAAAAGGATGTGCCCAGGCTATCTTACCCTGAGGTAAACAAAAAAATCTTGCTTAATTAAAAAAAAAAAAAAAATCTCACCCACTCTCAGTGTGACTTTGGCTTAACTTTATTTATTTGTTTTAACATACATAATATAGAATTTGCCATCTTAACCATGTGAAGGTGTTCAGTTTGTGGCACTCAGTACATTCACACTGTTGTGCCATCATCACCACTTTCCATCTCCAGACTCTTTCATCTTCCCACACTGGAAGTCTGTGCCCATTAAACTCTAAATCCCATGCCCTCCCGCCTCCCGCCCTCGACAAACACCATTCCACTTTCTATCTCTATGAACTGGACTATTTAGGGGCTTCATATAAGTGGAGTCATTTAGTATTTGTCCTATTATGACTGGCTTATTTTGCTTAGCATAGTGTCTTCAAGGTTTATCCAGATTGTCACATGTGTCACGATTTCCTTTGTAAGGCTGAATACTATTCCATTGTACGTGTAGACCACATTTTGTTTATCATTCATTGTTTGATGGACACTTGAGTTGCTTCAGCTTTTGGCTATTTTGTGACGTTAGCTTTATTTTAACATTATATACATTTGTGTACACCTAAAACTAAGAATCTGCACTATCTCCTTCCACAGCAATAAAACCAAAATAAATGTGCAAAATAAATACCATAAAAATGATAACACTAATTAAACTTAAATGAACAACATAAATGTATTGTACATCAGTGGATGAGGTTGTCTTACAGAGACCTTATTAAACCAGGAAGAGGGTGCTGGTGATCTTGGTACAGAACTCTGTGGAATCTGGCACATTCTTTAACCACTGTGACGACACAAATTTCCTACATTTTTCTCTATTTGACCTATTGCAAATCCTTAGTTTTTATATCACATACAAATGCTGTTTGCCCTTCTCTTGTCACAAAAGTATCCTTTCCATCTTCTGCCCACCTTTGTTCTTTCCTTAGTGTCCTATGGCCGTTAGAGGAGTACCTGATGGCTGTCAGGTGATGACGGATTGAATGCTGGAACCGGAATTCTGTGATTACCCTTGGTTAGAAGGAAGCCATGCAAATGATTATGGAAAATGACTTTCCAAAGTTAAAAGCTCTTGGTGAACTAGCAGAGTCTGGAAACCATGCCCGAGGGCCCCAGTTTGACAAACACTGGTTCTTGCACCCCCCCTATTGGGGATGTGCTCACAACCAATGTACATGCCCTTGACTGGAATCGAACCTGGGACCTTTCAGTCCGCAGGCCGACTCTCTATCCACTGAGCTAAACCAGTTTCGGCTGCTTCTCTACTTTTAATGGTCAGTTCATTGCTTGGCAAGAGATGGGAGAAATCCACCTCTTTAGATCATAGACTCTGCCCATGCCCTGTGCATCTGGACCTCTTCTTCCCCCATATCTTTCTTCTTTTCTCCCCCAGGCATAGACCTTGTGGAACTTTGATTATTTTTAATGATACAAGTAGCCGCTTATTGAACACCTACTATGTGTCACAGGCTCAAGCCACGTTCTTGGCATACATTGCCTTTTTGAGTCATCGCTGCCATCCAGGAAGGGCTGTGGTGTCCCCACTTTTCACATGGGACATTCATAGACGTCAGGTAGATTTGCCCAGGACCACACATGCAGAAAGTGGCAAAGCCGGGCCTGACTGACTTCTCTAGGACTCCATACTATCCCCACCAGTGGGAGCGATTCTTTGGGTCAGATTTTTGGGCCATCACTGTCTGGCTCCATCAGTAGGAGAGAGCTGGCGTGGGAGCCAGTTCCCAGGCCTGCCTGCCCCAGCGTGGAAAGTGAGCCGTACCCTTCCAGGCCAGCACTTTCTCAGGCAGCTGGCATTGAAGGTGAGCAGACATCTTTTCCCTGACATCAGTTTTCCCTGCATGTGTAGTGTCTGCGTCTATAGTATAACCTGACCAAACCTATTCTTTCTCACTGTAAATCCCTGGTGGTCCATCTGGGTGAGATGGTAAACAACGCTTCGAGGGAGGGGCACACGGGCCACCCACAGCCACTCATAACATTGTGTATGTGGGAAAGTGGTTTCACCATTCAAACAACAGCCTTATAGAGGAATGTTAGGAACACAATTAGTTTATAAATTGGGAACTTCCTGTCTTTGCTAGGGTGCGGGAGGGATGGGCACAACAGCCAGTTTCAAACGCTGAATGAGATAATACACACATAGGCCTGGAGCACAGTGATTAGTGCATTGGGCCCACTCAGAAAAGCAGTCGCTGTTAAATTCGTATTGTTATCGTTATTTCACGCGAAGGCAACATCTGAGTGGCTCAGAATGGCAGGACTGGGACCAGTGAGTTAATTACAGGTGGTACATTTCTCCTAAAATAAAGGCTTCCTGGATCCATCAAAGCTGTTCAAAACTGGTAGTGATTCCCCCCTATCGTTGAGAGTGTGCAAGCAGAGGTGGGTGAAGAAGAGGATGTACAGGATGAAAAGAGGCTTAGGCCACAGGTCCTCTGAGGTTCCACCCAAATGTCAGGTTCTAGCCTCTCTCACTCTCCCCTGCAGACTCTGGGTTGAGTCATACTGACTTTCTACCTCAGCTAGCACACATCTCTGCTTTCTTCTGCAAAATGCTTCGTGGCACTGTCGGGGGACTTGTCCAGGTAGCAGAGAGAGGAATTCGGGGCCAGCACATTCTGTGTTTGAATCCTGGCTTTACCTCCGGCCAGGAGTTTAACCCTAGGCTCGGTACTTAGATTTTCCATTCCTGTCAAATGGAACTGGCAGTATCAATCAGCTGGGGTAGTTGAGAGGGTGAAATGGGATAAAATATGTAAAAGTGTACAGTTTGGAACATGACTCCAGTTGTGTCACTTGCTGGTTGAGAAAGTCACAACCCCTCTGAGTGTCACTATCTAAATTCTGAGTGTCCGTGTCTTCAACTCTGAAATTGGGGGATGATACGTAGCACAAGGTCATGGTCATTGTGACACTGGCAGCCACTATGAGAAATACCTGGCACAGGGCAGGCCCTTGACAAGCGAGTATTCCAGGCTTAGCCAAATCCTCCCCACGTGCAATTAAACCTTCCTTAACTTTCCTTTTCTGCTAACAGCTAACATTTAGTTCTAAATGACTTACATATAATAACTCCTATGACTTTCACCACAACGCTATGGATGGGCAGTGTATTATCTCTGTAACATGGAGGAGGGGAGAGACTCTTGGAGAGGTGAATGGCTTGCCCAGAGTCACACAACTGGTTAAATGGCAGAGCCAGGGTTGGAATCCAGGTCTCTCTGACTGCAGTGGTCTTGCTCAAGAGAGAATCAATCTGTAGACTTGCAGTTTGCTTGGCTGCATCCCCGTTGCAGGTGGCACCAGGATATTGGGCTTCAGTCTGCCTGGGAATGGAAGGTACCCACTGGCTCAGGAAGAATTTGAAACCTCCTCTTTATTCTTGTCAGCAGCATGCCCTAAGTCTCTGCAGACCTTGGGAAGTCCATTCCCCAACTCCACACCCACAGATCAGGGTACGAGAGCCCTGGACAATGCACATTGGTGTGACCAAGAAGCAAGAGAGTGGCAGGATGTTAAGAGGCAGCAGTTCTACCCTGGCCCATCTTCCAATGGCTGTGACTTTGGACACATTGGTTAAGCTCTCTGAATTCCCCCTTCCTCCCTTTTTAACATGAGAGTCCCTGGAGATCTCCCAATAGCTTCCAATACCACATTTCTCGAATTGTTAGGACAAGAACTAGTATTTATTTTGGCGGGAATGTGGGTTAGGGCAATACAGTCAAGAATAGAGACCTTGAATGAGGTTGAATGTAAAGAACTGGCTAAGACATTGACTAATATTTCTCCTGAGATGCTAGAGTTCCAACTGCAAGTAAATTGTTCCCTTGGGTGAGAACTAAGGGGTGAGGATAGTGGGCAAATGGGTTGAACTTAGGCCTAGGGTGTCAGGAAGAGGAGGTGCTGACCAGGGGCTGTGCACGGGTCTCCAGAATCTGTATCAATCCTTCTCTCTTATATTTTGAGACAGAGGCTTGGCAACCAAACCTTCTATAGTGATGCTGTCCTAACCTGTGTCTTGGTTTTGCACCTTTGCCTTTTATTTAGGTGCATTGCCTGCCGTTAGGATATGCTGTCAGTCAGGGGCAGTGCTGTTTCCATCTGGCCTCCAGGCTCAGGGGCTTAATGGTAGCTGTGGTTTGCTGGAATCTGTGGAAACAGAATTCTGCCTTAGCATTGTGGCTGGGAGTTGACAACTCTGTTCTTAATACTGTTTGCCTTTAAGAGTTCTTAATAGCAATTCTCATCAATTGGGGATATTAAATCACAGAAAAGAATGCTTTGAGAACTAAAATAAGGTACTTTTTCTTCTGTGGAATAGGAAGTCATGGATTTTTCCTTTAAAAAATAAGGTAAGAGATTTGATTTTTTGTAAAGATGACTTAGTGAGTTATGCCAACCTGGGAAGCAAGTCTCAGGAGGTTTCAGAAAAATGAAATAATATAGATATGTTCCCTGTCCACAATATAATTTAGAAATAATGACTTAAAAGATAACTTAAAAAAGCCACTTAAAATATGAAATGTTATACACGTATTACGTAGATACATATGTGACTAAAATTTTATCAGTGTGTACAGTAGAGAAGTTTAGAGTCTTTGCAATACTAAACTAGGACATCCTAAAACAACTTAAAGATTATAGAGAAATATTTGAGTGTGTAACTTCCAATCTGACAAAAATTCCAGATGTTAACTAAGCATGAGTTTCTAAGAGAAATTTTATCAAAAAGAAAAAGCATATTCTATAAGTTGCTGAGAAAGGTAAGAGTGTATTAATATGTGTATTTGACCATTTCTCCTTGTCTGTTTCTGCTGTTGTTTCTTCTGGTTTTCATTCATGTGAACTTGTCTCTGTCTCATTAAAAAAACTGAAGAAAAAGGAGGAACAAGGTAAAAATGAATCAGCCTGGGGTCAGATCATCATCTTTTCAAAACTTTCTCTCCTCTGGTCTCTCAATTTAAAAAAGTATTAAGCAATACTAAATAAAAACAAAAACCCTGAGAGCCAAAGGAAAAAACATGATTACAATTCAAAATATATTTCAAATGGATGATATTTAAAGTACTACATACAAAAATCTGTGACCTTGACACGTGTGGGTCAGTTGGTTAGGCTTTGTCCCAAGCACTATTCTGTTTCCCCGAAAATAAGACAGTATCTTATGTTAATTTTTGCTCCCAAAGATGCGCTAGGTCTTATTTTCAGGGGATGTCTTATTTTTCCATGAAGAAGAATACGGTACACATTTATTGTTAAATGAAAATAAAGGAAATTTATTACCTGTATACGGTATGATAGTACGGTAGTTGTCAACACAAACCAGATAAACTGTGAATCCTACAGTATCAAGAATTTACTTATTTATTCAATGACAATCATGTCATCATCTTCTGGAACATCATCATAACAATCTAATTCCTGAATTTCCTGGTGAATTTCTTGTGACTCCATTTCTTTCAGAATCAGTGGACCAAATCTCTCATGTTTAGCTTAGGGGGGCCTTATTTTCGGGGGATGCCTTATATTTCACTCAGAAGGAAACCTGTAAGTAGGTCTTATTTTTGGAGGATGTCTTATTTTCGGGGAAACATGGTAAAAGCTTGCCCATTTGATTCCCAGTCAGGTCACATTTGATTCCCAGTTGCAGGCTCAATCCAGGGGTGTGCAAGAGGCAGCGGAACTATGTTCCACTCTCACATCGATGTTTCTCTCTCTCTCCCCCTCTCCCTTCCTCTCTCTCTAAAATTCAATTAATAAAAAACATGTGGAATGCAGTAAAAGTCATACTTGAGGGAAAGTCATAGCCTTAACACATGTACTAAGAAAAAGGAAAGGCTGAAAATAAATGAACTAAGCAGTTGTTTGTTTTTCACTCTCTTGTTTTTAAAATGCATTGGGAGAGCTTGGCTTTACAAACAGGTAAAATGAGGTCATGTTATTTTTGCATCTTGCTTATATCAAGTTTAACATTTTTATGTGGTAAAATGTTATATACATCACCACAGAAGTCCTCATCTAATCTCACTTGTCAACAGCATTTAATATGGTTGATCACTTGTCCATTCTTCTAATTCTTTCTTGTAACTCTTTCTTCACTTGGTTTCGAGGCAGTGGTGAGTAGGAGCCAGCTCATATCAGTTTGTGAGAGCTGAACGTGTGCCAACAACCTGTTCAGTAACATCAGATGGCGTCTTGAAATGGACCATGGAAATTGGAGAACAATACAAATCAGTGCATCTACTTCTCATCTACCTATTCATTCATCAGCGAATCACCAGTCATCTATCTATCCACCTACCTACCTTCAGTCTTGGCATCCCCCTGGAGCACCACTCTCTCCTGCTTCTCTTCACCTTCACTGGCTGCTCAGTGCCAGAGCTGAGTTCTTCTCTGGAATGCTAAACTTCAGAGTGCCCCAGGACACAGTCCCCAGACCTTGTCTCCTCCATCTACTCATTCTCTTGGTGACCTCACCTGGTCTGATGTCTTTAAGCACCATCTGCACACTGATGACTTCCAAATGGATTATCTCCTGTCCTAATTTCTCCTCTGGCTCCAGACTCATACATCCCACTGCTGGCTCTACACTTTGGGGCAGATTATATTTGCAGTGTCCATTTAGACAGCTAGGTGGAGGTGGGGTGACTCTCCTGAGTAACGGCTTTCCAGAACAATGGGAAGGAGGCGTTGTTGTCAACCAGGATAGGAAATCTGAGGGAGAAACAGATTAGAAAGGGAGGAGAGCCGAGACCGGTTTGGCTCAATGGATAGAGCGTCGGCTTGGGGACTGAAGGGTCCCGGGTTCAATTCCGGTCAAGGGCATGTACCTTGGTTGCGGGCATATCCCCAGTAGGGGGTGTGCAAGAGGCAGCTGATCAATTACTCTCTCTCATCGATGTTTCTAACTCTCTATCTCTCTCCCTTCCTCTCTGTACAAAATCAATAATATATATTAAAAAAAAAAAGAAAGAAAGAAAGGGAGGAGAGTGAAGTGGCTGCCACCAAGAGCTGTTAAAATAGGTTTAGGAAGAATTAAGTTTTTCAGAACATGAAAGATGAATAGATGGAAAGAGTACCCTGAGATATGGGAGAGAAAGTTTCGGTGGTATGCCACTGGGCATGGATATTGGTTTAAACGTGTTTCAGCATAAGATCATAAAATGAAAAGAAAAAAAAGATCATAAAATGATAGTGACATAAAAGCTTTTTCTTAAAATACTTTCATTTTTTAAAAAACAAGTCAATTGAAAAGATAAATAGTAAGTAGATGATAACACAAGTGCTAGACAAAGGAACACTGTGAAGCTGCTATGGGAGTGACTGATGTTTGAGAACGTTATGATGCAGGAATCAAACATATCAAAACCGGAAGACAGTGGGGTGGTGGAAACTGACTAACATCACCATCCATGCGCAACCTCTGTTCCCTGGGGACCCTCCTCTGTGGAGGCTGGAAAATCGAATGCTTCTGCAGACTCCACTATAGCCAGAAGTGGCATGTGACTATTTTTGCCTATGACATATTAGCAGATATCGGCAGGGGGTGGCTTTGAGGAAGGCCTTTGAACACCATTTTGGATTTCTCCTTTAGTGAGAAAAGTAAAATCCCTATTTGTTCAACTCACTGAAAATTTTTTGTTTGTTTTTTTTGTGACTGAACACAATCCCAACGGTCCCCCAGGCTGTCATACACGTAGCTTCCATCATGGTCTTCCTAAAACACAGGCGTGATCGTGTCCCTCTTCTGCTCGAGATCCTTCCCTTGGGAGATACCGTTTTCCTCCCTCAGACCAGTAACACACAAAAAGATGGCGCATACCCAGTGCTTGTGAACAGTGTAGGGACACAATTCACAGCTCCCACCGTGGATGATGCTGCACATTCCTGCAGGATTCTGGGAGACTAATGGCACTAGCTCTCCGAGTTAACGACGCTCATAGCCTTCTTGCCTGCAATCCAGTTGTCGGTGGAAATTAGGCTCTTCCGTGGGACAGTGAGAAAAGCATTTCTCGGGCCCATGCACAGAAGACTGAGGTGTGGCAAGGTTTATTCTGTGATGCAAAATCAAAGGGGTTCCCCCTTCTGGGTTCCCAAAGGCCCATCTCTGTTTTAATCAAGGCCAGTGTCCCGTGTTTCTGCTTCATGTTCCAGTGTAGTCCTTTGGAGCTCGTGGTCTGCAGGCCCACGTTGCTGCTAGACCTGCATGGTTGTGTGCTCCTGGGTGAGAGAGAACAGGCAAATGAACCTGCGAGTGGCGAGTGTGTGTGTGTGTGTGTTTGTGTGTGTGTGTGGGGGTGGGGGAAAGAGTAAGGGACAGGGGCAAGAGGGACTCTTTGCTCCACTGGGGTTTTAACCAGGAATTAAAAAAAAAAAAAAAATAACCAATTAATTTTCCAAGCTTTCCCGGGCTTCTGATGGGTCCCTTCCTTAGTCAGAGATCCCTTTCCTAGATTAGATGGACAGGCCTCTATGGTCAAGCACCTCCCCTGGACCATTTTGACTTCCATTGCGCATGTGTGTACCCCTGGCCCCGCCCCCCAGTCCTGTTGGGGAGGCGGGCCGGCTCCCTCCACGGGGGAAGGGAGGATGGTTAAGCTGTATCTTCCTGGTGGAGCAAACATCTCATGCTCCCAGCCTGTTTGGCTCAACAATGTCCGATTCCTTTTGCTTCCTTCGTATTAATATTTAGCTAACTACGGTAACAACGCCGCCGAGTCGACAGCGCCGCGTCCTCCATCCCCTGGCCCCAGCCCCGGGACGCACCGCGCAGGGAGGCTGCGGCCGGCCTGGCAGAGCCCGGGCTGCTGTGACCGGTGGCGGTGGGTCTCCACGCAGTTGCCCCGGGTTGCAGCTGGCCCTGCTGGAAAGCAATAAAGAGCTCGCTCGCCTGCCACAGCCCAGCGGCAGGAAGCATTCCAGGAGCACCTGTTTCCTGAAGGCTCTGTCGGGCTCCCGGGCACCATCTGGGCGCTGCCCCACATGTTGTTTGCATTAGGAGTTTAGCAAAACAATTCAACTTTGATTAATCGCTTTTTAATTTTTTTCAGGCGCGCCCTGAAGTCTCACCCCCGCCCCACTCCCTCTTTCCTTCTAGCTCGACTGAGGAGTTCTCTAGACTGCCACACACACACATAAAGCATTCACACATGCACACACCCACCTATACATGCAGTCACTCCATGCCTGCCCCTACACACATTTACCCATACACCTCACACAGCCATACACACATACACTCACCACATACACACACTCACCACATACATTCATGTATATACACACCACACACTCAGACATAACACCACACATTCAGACATACATCACACACACTGCCACACACACATAAACACACATAATACACGCACACACACCACTCACACATGCACACACTTACCTATATAAACACTCGCACCCACACATCTACTCATACACTCACACATGCATCCACTACACACATTCACAAACACACATTCACACTCCCTCATATATACACACTCTTACATGCAAACACACATCTACACACAGGCACAGTTACAAGTCACATACTCAACACACACTCACATATGCGCATCCACACATACTCTGCATACACACATTCACACACATTTCTCTAACAACCTACTTACTCCTTGCGGTTGGCGGGGAAGGGTCAGCTTAAGGCACCAGAGGGCCTAAGAAGGTGGCCTGTGGAGCAGGGTTTGTAAGCACAGACCCCGGAGTCAGGCTCGAGTCACATCCTGCTCCTCGTTCATCTGCCAGGCTTCCGTCTCCTCCTCTGCTAGAGTGAGAATGCTGCTGCCGCCAGCACCTTCAAACAGGGGAAATGCTTAGGAAAGCGCCTAGCACAGGGTAAATGCTGTATGTGTTTGTTTTAAAAAATTCCAACAAATCAAAGTAATGCCAAATTCAGTGCTGATATTAACACAATTTCCCTCCACGTTTTTCTGATTGCATGATTATGAATCATTTCCCTGAAGTTTAATGTTTTTCCTCTCGTGGCTGTCCTTGCCTGGTTGCACCTATGTGGGAAACTGAGGTCTCCTTTAAACAGAGGGAGCTGCAGCACAGAGAGCGTAAGTCTCATTCCTGATGCACTCAGCCTGCTGGAGCCTGGGCAGGTCTGCAGAGTTTTGTGGACGAAAAGGGGCCACATACCAAACCTGATCAACTCAGGGGAGGCCTGTGTGGAGGCCTTACGAACTCAGAGACCTCCGTAACCACATAGGATGGTCTGAAAAGGAAACCTTTTAACTAAAAGCAATTAACTAAAATCCTAGGCTAGGATTTTCCCTGACAAAAGTCAGTCTTTACCTTAACTGAGCCTATTGTCTTTTTTGCATCTACGATAACAATGTCAAGGTAAACTTCCCTTTTCCCAGACACAACCACTGCACCAGTGCACAGACAACAAGTCCCCTCTTATTATTGTTAGAATGTTCATTGCTGATTGTTAACGCCCCGGTACCCACCTATGTAAAAGATGTCTATATCTATCATTTTACTTAAATTTTTTTTTTATTGATTTCAGAAAGGAAGGGGGAGGAAGAGAGAGATAGAAACATCAATGACGAGAGAGAATCATTGATAGGCTGCCTCCTGCACACCCCACACTGAGGATCGAGCCCTCTACCTAGGCATGTACCAAAATCAGGAATCAAACCATGACCTCCTGGTTCATAGGTCAACACTCAACCATTGAGCCACACTGGCCAGGCTCACATTTTATGTTTTTATCCAATCCTAGCAGTTTTCCTGATTTGCTTTCTCCTGCCTCCCTAATCTACTCGTATTACTAAGGGAATTCATGGAGCCCCCTCTTTTGATTGTGATGTATAAAATAAACTGCAAGAACTGCCATTCAAACATTTTTCTCAATCCATTGAGATTCTGCTTCCCAGCAATTGTCATCAGTTTGGCTCAAATAAGCTCATAAAAATTCTCTGCAGGTTTGACTGTTTCTTATGTTGACAGTTCCCATTGTTAACTGTCCAGGGAATGTCCCCCCTTTCCCCCGCAGTGCGCAGCAGGTTGCCCTGTGGAGGCTGGGCCCTGGCAGTTGGAGGTGGGTCTTGGTGAGAGGAAGCAGGTTGGGTGGTCTCTGTGGTAGACAGTGGCCTACACTGTGTACAACGAAGCCCACCGGCTAGAGTTACCACAGCCCGTCCAGCCGGACGAGGCCTGATTTCCAGGTTGCTCAAGGGCAAGTGGCCCAGGAGGGGCTCTGGCGCCAGCGGGTGGAGGGTGCCTGGAAGAGGGCAGGCGGCTCTGTGGGGCAGTGGCCGGCCCCGTGGCTGGCGGAGGCTCTCCCAGGCCTTGTTTTGGTCTGCTGCCCTGGCTGCCGCACAGGCCTGATGGCCCTAGCAGGTCTGCCGTCTGAGAACAAAGCGTCCTGCAGGAATTCCGGCCGGGTAATATGATGCATTGTGGAGCTGGGCAACCTGCCAGGCCAACCCACCCAGCCCCACCCCACTGTTGCTCACAGTTTGGGAGCTCAGAAGTCACCACCGGCACTTAAGATGGCAAGGACCCCCTTAGTGGGCCCACCTCCGAAATTCCACAGCTGCTTTGATGCTCACCTCACCTCTCCCCTTCCGGTCCTCAAAAGTGTTTGCCTCTGACCAGAGAGGGCAGTGGGAGGGGGGTGCTTCCTGGCCGGGCCTGACTGCTGGGCTGAGCAGAGACTCCCAGACTGTTGCAGCAGCGAAGATTTCCTTCCTGAAAAACACACCAGCCTCTGCTTTCTGTCCCTCTGTGTTTCTCTTCAGAGAAAGCCCGGGCGGCCTGTGCTCCTTATCCCCAGCTGTGGGCCCAGACCACCTGGACAGCCAGCCCCAGGGACACAGGGGGAGTCTGCCGTCACTGGGGGCAGGTGACCTGTCCTTGGTGAGGTCAGGCTGCAGGACCCTGGCTCTCACACAGGCAGGGCAGCCACCTGTGAGTTAGAAAGCAGCAGTCCCTCCCTCTGGGTGCCCCCACCGCCAAGCAGGCTCGGTGACTGCACACAGCCTGCTGAGGCTGACTCCGAGTCCAGAGCAAGTTTCTTAAGCTCCCGAGCCCCTGTTTTCTTATCAGTATCTCAGAATCTCTTTTCCTCACCAGCTCATCTACTGTGTCTGCAAATCCTGTCAGCTCAGCTCTACCTTCACAAAGCCTCCAGAAGCTGGTCCCTTGGTCCCAGCCTGCCCTGAGCCACCCAACCCCGTCTAGGCTCCTTTTGCCCCAAAACAACCTCATCTCTGCATGGCAGGCAGCAGGAACCTATTCAAACCAACGCCACCCCTTTGTTCAAAATCCTCCCAAGGCTCCCAAGTCATTCAAAAGGAAGTCCTCCCCTTCCTCTCTCCTTCCTCCAGCGTCGCCACCTGTTCCCCAGCCGCAATGGCTCCCTCACGCTCCTCCTTGCACCCGCCCCACAGGCACACACCCGCCCCAGGCCTTTTGCAGTGGCTGTTCTTTCTTCCGGAAGGGCACTCACCTCAGGTCCGACCAAAGCTTTGCTTTCTTATGTTCTTTGCAGTTCTACTCGGAAGTCACCTTCCCCTTTTAAGCTCTCTGCTCTCCCCATCCCTGCTTCGCTGTCTCCCAGGCGTTTCCCATCGGCATGGACGTGGCTTATTTAGCTGGAATGCCAGTGTGAAGGTAGAAGGTGGCAAGGCTTGCTGCTTGGATCACTGCTAAGTCATGACACCTAAGGACTAGTCTGTAGAGGGCGCCTCTAATAACTGCTGCTGGAGGGAGTGAAGGGCACCTGCCTTAGCAGGCTGTAACGAGAAGAGACAGAGGTAATGCTTGTCAAGTCCTCAGATGGTTCTGACATGGAGCAATGCTTGGTGGATGATACTTGTGAGTAGTATTGTAGCTTTAAAAAACACATTTTTATTGATTTCAGGGAGGAAGGGAGAGGGAGAGATAGAAACATCAATGATGAGAGAGAATAATTGGTCGGCTGCCTCCTGCATGCCCACTACTGGGGATCGAGCTCATAACCTGGGCATGTGCCCTTGATCAGAATTGAACCTGGGGTCCTTTAGTCCATAG